>NW_024070189.1:47879857-48529192 GCF_014754425.2 Oryx dammah
GATATATCTGGCCCTTCTCTGATGTTGTGGGCCGTGTTGGTCACTTCCAAGGCGTTTCCCTCTGTTTAACTTCTGTTTGCTGGTCTCTTCAGGGTCTGAATTCCGTCCTGACACATGGGGGCGGTGGTGGACACTTTTTTTTTTTTTTTTTTTTTTTAGGCTCACTAGTTCAGTCGCGCTGTGGGGAGGGGGGAATGCTGTTTTTGAAGACAATGATCTGCTTTTCTGGTTGCCTGATGTCCTCTGCCTGCATTCAGAGGTTGTTTTGTGGAGTTTGCTCCGCGTTGAAATGATCTTTTGAGGAATTTGTGAGGGAGAAAGTGGTCTTCCCTTCCTATTCCTCCGCCATCTTGACTCCCCCCCACATAACTTTATCCAGGAATGACTTTATTGTATGTTTCTTACCTTCTTTATTTGGACTCACTTTTATTCTGCAGTCTCCATTTCTAAGATAATAACCCATGAGTATACAATAAAATATGCAAAACCAAAAAGCTTTCCTTTACAAAACCAAAATGATTTTGATACATGATTTCATAATCATTAATTTATTGATATTTTAATTTACATGGTTTCTTCTTTGAACTCTGGGTTATTTATACATGCGCCTTTAATTTTCAAATATATTAAGCATTAAACTCACCTTTTTTGTACTAACTTCCAATTGTGTTGTGGTCAATAAACATGCCTATTCTTTGAAATTTGTGAAGATGAGTTTCTTGTTGTTCACTCATGTCCAACTCTTTGCAACCCCACGGACTGCAGCACACCAGACTTTCCTGTCCTTCACCATCTCCTGGAGCTTGCTCAAACTCATGTCCATTGAGTCGGTGGTGCCATCCAACCATCTCATCCTCTTGTCACCCCCTTCTCCTCCTGCCCTCGATCTTTGCCAGCATCAGGGTCTTTTCCAGTGAGTCACCTCTTTGTATCAGGTGACCAAAGTATTGGAGCTTCAGCTTCAGCATCAGTCCTCCCAGTGAATATTATGGGTTGACTTCCTTTAGGATTGATTGGTTTGATCTCCTTGCTGTCCAAGAACTCTCAAGAGTCATCTCCAGCACCACAGTTTGAAAGCGTCAATTCTTTGGTGCTCAGCCTTTTTTATGGTCCAACTCTCACATCCATACATGACTACTGGAAAAAACATAGTATTGACTATATGATCCTTTGTCAGCAAAGTGATGTCTCTGCTTTTTAATACACTGTCTAGGTTTGTCATAGCTTTCCTTCCAAGGAGCAAGCATCTTTAAATTTCATGGCTGAAGTCACCATCTGCAGTGATTTTGGAGCCCAAGAAAGTAAAGTCCGTTACTATTTCCATTGTTTCTCCATCTATTTGCCATGAAGTGATGGGACCAGGTGCCATGATCTTAGTTTTTTGAATGCTGAGTTTTAAGCCAGTTTTTTTCACTCTCTTTCATTGTCATCAAGAGGCTCTCTAGTTCCTCTTTGCTTTCTGCCATTAGGGTGGTATCATCTGCACATCTGAGGTTATTGATATTTCTCAATAGCTTATGACCTAGTTACTACAGAATCAACTTTTATAAATGTGTTTTATAGTTTTGGTAAGAATGTGTATTCTTTAATTGCTCATTACAGATATCTATATATCTATATTGGATCAGTATAAGATTACTTGTGTGGTTTTATTCTTGAGTTGTCGATAATTGAAAGATATGTTTAGCCTGTTCTTACTGTGAGTATCTTAGTTTCTCTCTGATTTTATTATTTTGTGTGTTATCAACTTTAAAGCTATTTTATTAGGTACATATATGTTTGTAGGTGATGTATCTTCTAAAAGAATTAGTTTCTTCTTTTTTACTATATATTTGCTCCCCTATGCCTAAAGATGTGCTTCATCTTAAAACATTCTGATAATATAAGGCAGTCATATCAGTTATCTGGCTTAGGTTAGTTTTCTACTGATACATATTTTTCCATCCTTCCAGCTTTAAGCTTTCTGTGTTCATGTGTGTTTTGTTTGGCTATTGTAAATATCATGAAGTTCAAGCTTTTAAAAATCTACTCTGACCATTCATGTCTTACTAAATGTAAGTTTAATACACTGGCCTTTAGTATATTTTTATATTTGATTTGTTTACC
The DNA here is from genome assembly GCF_014754425.2 of Oryx dammah. Classification (NCBI taxonomy): domain Eukaryota; kingdom Metazoa; phylum Chordata; class Mammalia; order Artiodactyla; family Bovidae; genus Oryx; species Oryx dammah. Next base: position 47,881,964 of record NW_024070189.1, read on the forward strand.
ATTTAACCATTTTACTTTTTAATTGCTATCAGTACCACTGAAAATATCCCCCTCAGCTTAAAAATATTTATGTATTTATTTTTAGCTCTGCTGGGTCTTCATTGCTGTACACAGGCTTTCTCTAGTTGCGGGGAGTGGGGGCTACTCTTCATCTCTTCATTGCAGTGCTCAGGATTCTCTTTGCAGTGACTTCTCTTGTTGGGGAGTATGGGCTATAGGCAGATGGGCTCAGTAGTTGTGGCAGCACAAGCTTAGTTGCCCTGTGGCATGTGGGATCTTCCCAGACCAGCAATCGAACCTGTGTCCCCTGCATTGGCAGGCAGAGTCTTAACAACTGGATCACCAAGGAAGTCTGTGGATATTCTTAAGTCAGCGAATTTTAAACAATGATTTGACATTCCTCTCTTCCCTTGCCATTCTGTAGATTGGTTTAGTCCCTTATATTAGATGTTACTACCACTGTTATATAAAGAGCTTTCTGTTAGTTATTTGTACATATTCATCAATTTATTGTTTTCATACACCTTACATCCTTGTAAGATCATTTTCTGTCTCTGTAAAGTACAGTTTCTGCATTGTTCTATGGAATTAGAGAATTCCACATTTCTTAAAGTCCTTTTACGTTCCTAATTATTATATTGTAAGTATTCTTTCTAAGTTCATCAATTACTTTAGTAGTATGAAAATCAATGGACATTTTCTTTATATGTAGCTTTATCTTTTACTAGGTGTTTGATGCTTATACTTCCTAAAAGATAATCCATCATCATTGGATTTTGTATATCATCTCTCACTTGATTTTCATCTGTCATTTTTAGTAACTTCAGTTTCATGTAATGGTTCTGATACTTCACATGCTTCCCCCAAATCGGGTTTCATATAGCTCTATCCTAGTCTCTCTTTTTCTTCATGGAACCAATACTTAAGTATAATATATAGCCCCTAATGAAATTTTTAACTGAAATGCTTTAAATGACATGTTAATAAATCAGAAGCTGCATTCTTAGCCTACAGCTCTTTGATAAGGTCCAAACATACATCTTAAGAGTGTACTGGAGATCTCCTATCGGGTTAATGAAAGCCACCAGAGATTCAAATGTCCACAACTGAACTCATTTTCCACCAAACTCTACTTTTATTCCTCAGCTCAGTGTACCATACCTTTACCTATCTGACTGAAGAATCTGGAATCTTGAGAACTATTTTACATTTTCTCTCAATTCCAGGGTGATAAATCACTAGATTACCTTCAGTCATCACGATAGTGTCTTAATCTTTCCGTTCCCACTGCCACGGACCTGCTTCTGAGATTATCATAGCATGTTCACCTCACTCACCAGCCTGCTGCCACGCTGGCCACTGAATGCATATGTGTTCTGCACTGCACCCCAGGTAATCTTCGCAAAACTCATGTTTTTCAATGGCTCCTACTACCTAATAGAGATGAAGTTTGGTTTGAATCTCTTGATAATTGACATATTACTTTAGTTACCAGCATTTTAAAATTATGTTTTACTTACCTTCTAGATTTGAGTGTCTCAAGACAACCTGGGTGGCCTGGCAACACTGGGCTTACAGTCCTACATGGCAACATTTGGCTGGACTGACTAGCAGCTGCCCAAATTTCACTGAATTTGTGTGTCACTTAACAACTGGTCTCTGACTTAAAGGTTAAAACCAAAACTCTTAGACCTAGAACATAAAGTGCTTTGTAAGACTGATGCTTCATAACTTTCTATTATTGCTCACACCGTTTTACATACTTTCTTTTATCCTCAGCCAAAAAGTCCCAATAATTTTTTGTACAAATATGCCATGGTGTTGGATCCATAGGTGCCTTCAAGCTTGTTTCTTCTGTCTAGAATGCCCTTCCCTCTTGCTTCCATCTAGTGAATTACTTCTCAATTTAAAAAGTTTAAGTCAAGTCATTTTTTTCTAGACTACCTTCCCACATGTGGCCCATTGCACACACAGACTTTTCTTCTGTTCCCTTGCAGTATCTTGTACATATCTATTTTGTAAAACTTAAGGCAAAGCCCTGCATCATCGTTGTTAATTTGCATGTCTGTCTACCTTCTTTAGATTCTTTCCATGAGTAGGGAGGGAAAGAAGAGCACAAAGGTAGGTCTGTATTTGTCATTCTGTTTCAAGCAGTGTTCGCTCAGTTCTTAATGCTTGGTTAGTGCTCAATGTTGTCAAATGAATCTGTTTTCACTTATTTGGGAATTCTAGGAGTTTAATAGTGAAGATAGGGAGAATATAAAGTGGAAAATAGCAGGAGAAAGGAATAGAATCAAAGGAGAGGACATGGGAGGAAGATGGAGAAAGCAAGGGAGCAAAGCAGGTGATAACAATCGTGGGCCCACCACCTTGCATTCTGTTCACTCAAGTTTTTCTGTAGTGTTTTAAGATCAAAGTAAATTCTGAACCTTCCTTCTTTCTCCTACTTTTGATCCAGCTACTACTGTTTTAACACCACAACCAAGATTGCTATCCTGGGGTACTTCCTTTGCATAAAGATGACTGACAAATGGATAGGCATTCTTTGCAGTTCCCAAACAAAATAATAATACAATCAGAACTGTTTGAGTGCCTAGATAACAAGTAATGTAATAATAATCACAAACACTTATATAGAAACTACTATTATTCTTCTAAATCTCTTTATGTATATACCTCATTTGGTATTCACATATACTATTTAGAGGTTCATACTATTAATATCATCATTTTAATCTTACAGATGATGAAACTGAGGCCCAGAGAGTTGCCCAGGGATCACAGCTAATAGCTGCAGTAGCCTGTGGATGAAAGCAAGGCCATCTGGTTCAAGGTCAATGTTTTCAACTACTAAATCACACTGAACATGAGTTGAAAAACCATAACTTAGCAAATCCAAAAATTCAGGAGTTAAATGAAAAAATGAGAATTAGAGATATAATTAAAGGAAAACTGAAGTGTTGGAAGAAATGGAGATAATGACATAGGGGGCATTTACAGACATACTGACAAAGTGTGTGTGGAGGCAGAACTAAGGGGTGATCTGCAGCTACGAGGCGGTCCCCTCCCTTCGCGCCCTTGCCCACCGCTGTGCCCGCCTCCTCCTCCTTGACTGCCTGCATTCAGAGGCTAGTCTCCTGCCTCCACCAGTTTTAATTACTACACTCTTCCTGCTCAGAGCGAGATTCATCCCAACCTCTCTTTGAGCTAAACATTGCGCAGAGTCCTCCCAGCTTCTGTTTTCTGGGAGTCCAGTTGTAATTGAATTAACTCATGTTTTGAGAGCCCAATCTGTGTCATCAATGACTGAGGACCCCTGTCCCCCACCTTCCCATCAGTAGCTGGACATTCACCATCTGATCATATCTGATGAATATGCTGCAATTAAGATCTCTTTGGGTTGTGTTATTATTCACAGTAATGAAACTTTAGTCCACAGAAATTCACAGAAAAGTAACTTTATGTGCTTGTAAGAAATGATAGGCCTGGCTGAAATAATTTGTTCAGCTCCTTAATGGTCATCATTTCTTCTTGGTTCAGGGACTGGTCAAGGATCTTTAGTATAAGTGTGCCCTGCCCCCGAAAAAAATTCAGTATCCCAAAGCTCCGCACATTAGAGGGATTTATGAAAAAGGCTACTCTCAGAGATCATCATATAGGAGTCAATGAACTTATTTTGTCTCCAGACAAAAACAGCAGCAACCCTCTGCTGGAAGCTGTCTCAGGGGCCTGAAGGTGAAGGATTGCAAGTTGCAGGGCTGAGCTTGAAGACTTCGGGAGGTAACTCCACAACCTGCCTCTTTCCAGGCAGCCTCTCTAGACCTAAGTGGCTGGACACACCTAGCAAGAAATACAAAGAGAAAAGCAATTCCTCCCACCTCCACAGGAGGAAGAATGAGAAGTGGCTTGAACTTTGGTCCATAGAACAGAAAACCTCCAGCAGCTGCTGCTGCCAAATACAGTGTACTTGGGCCTAGACTCTCAGTGGCAGGGACAGCCCTGAAGCACCTTCCAGTGCTGGGCCCAGGAGCTCGCAGATGTCCTCCTGATAAAGCACTAAGCTGCAGTGAGAGAGCTCCCGGAAAAGACCAGGAGCAGCATGGAACAGTTGTATCTTCAGTTTGGAGTTTCAATTTGATACACAGAAGTCTAAGGACACTAAGAGTTATTAGGGTGGGGATAACATGTTTCGTCTGGATCTTCTCCAAGCACAATGAAGAAAACCAGTCCATTCAAACAGACATTCACTTATTGATAAACATTACAGGCCTGATATGGGTATTGCTTAAACAATTTCTATTCAGTGAAACTATTCTCAACCAACACAAAAGGGAAAAAAGCCACCAGCTGTAAGAATCCAGACTTCAGTTGCTGGAAGCAGAGGGCTTTGTTCATCCTATACTCCATGAGAGGAACCAGGGAGGAGAGCAGGGCTAAGTGTAACCCCAATCAAAATACTAGCTGGGTTTTTTCGTGTGTGGACTCTTAATTTTATATAAAAATGCAAAAAAATTAGAAAAGCCAAAACAGTTTTGAAGAAGAAGTTGGGAGGGTTTACACCACTTGGCTTCAAGGTATTGATATAATTTGAGATGGATCGTAGACCTCAGTGGAAAAGCATAACCAAAAACCCTCTAAAAGGAAATATAGCAGAATAGCTTCATAGCCGTGGGATAGAGAAGGATTTCTTGGACAGAACACAAGAAGCATGAACCATAAAATAATTATTCGGTTAGGTTTTATCAGAATTAGCCACTGCTGCTGCTAAGTTGCGTCAGTCGTGTCTGACTCTGTGCAGCCGCATAGATGGCAGCCCACCAGGCTCCTCTGTCCCTGGGATTCTTCAGGCAAGAATACTGGATTGGATTGCCATTTCCATCTCCAGTAGAGGTCTGCTAATCAAAGCACCATTCAAAAATTAAAAGACAAGCCGCAAGACAAGGCTGAGAGAAAATATTTGCAAAACCTGAAGCAACAAAGAACTTGCATGAGACTATATAAAGAATACCTAGAAATCCACAAAAAGCCCAATATTTAAAAATAACCAAAAAACTTGAACTATTGAACAGATACCTCAGAAAAGAACAGTAGTTTGATAAACTTATTAAAAAAGTGCTCAGTATTTTCAGTCAATGGAGAAATGCAAATTAAAACCACAGTGATATCTCATTTCACAGAAATGATAAAATCAATGGCTAAAAAAATGACCACACCGAATGCTGACAAGGATGTAACTCTGTTGGAACTCTCATACATTGCTGGTAGGAGTATAAAATGTACAGCCACCTTGAAGACATGTCTGGCGGTTGGGTATATAATTAAATTTACATCTTACCCTATGACCAAACAATTCCACTCAGGCATTTATCCAAGAGAAATTAAAGCATGTTCACAAAAAGATTCAAACAAGAGTGTTAATAGTCTGGTTCATAATAGCCCCAAATGGGAGCCAAACTAAATGTCCGTAACGGTAAAATGACTAATGTTTCTACAAAAGAAGCAGATTTTATATTTTTTAGACAATTTGTGAGGAATTGACAGGACAAACTTAGGCTTTGCTTGTTGTTGTTTAATTGATAAGTCATGTCCAACTCTTTGCCACCCCATGGACTATAGCCTGCCAGGCTTTTCTGTCCATGGGATCTCCCAGGCAGGAATACTGGAGTTGGTTGCTATCTCCTTTTCCAAGACTTTGTTTATTTAGTGCTTAATTAGTGAAGAATCTAAACAGATTTGGGGCTTGGCTTAGTGAGTTAAAGAGGTAAAAGGGTTTGTTCACACAGCCTTCTTGGCCTGAATTCCTCATCTCTGGTGAAAAGGGTGTCCTTCTACCTCCAGAAACAGGGAGAGCACCTTTCACATGGGAGGTTTATTTCCTGCTTTCAGGGAGACAGAGAGGAGGGTCAAAGTGTCCCTTTTGTGTCAGCTGCTTCTTAAATAACTGTAATTCAAAGTAATATGCCATTGTGGCATATCTGGGGCAGCCTGCCCTGGGCCCCAACAGTTTGTACTATCCCTGGAAAGCTGGCAAAGCTTCATTCACATTGATTACCACCCTTCTTTCTATTTTTCCCCTTTCCTCCTCCTTTCCCTTTTCTGTGTGTACCATGTTATACCTCCTTATCCAATAATGTTTAATTTACCCTTTAGCATTTTTAGTCTATTCATGGAACTGAAAAACTTTGTCATCCCACATCAGTTTACCAAGTGTGTTAGTTTTCTAGGGCTGCCTTAACGAATTTCCACAAATTTAGCGGCTTAAAACAAGGGAAGATTATTCTCTTACAGTGTAGGGCGCCAGAGGTCTGAAGTTGAGGTGTCAGCAGAGACACACTCCCTCCACAGGCTCTGGGAGACAATGCACTGCCTGGCTCTTCTATCCTTTGATGGCTCCGAGCATCCCCTGTCTTGTGGCCACATCTTCCTAATCTCTGCCTCCGTGGTCACATTGCTTCTCAAAACCCTTAATGACATCATCAAAGAACTCTTCACCAAATAAGTTCACATTCATGGGTTCAGAGTATTAGGCAGTAGACATCCTATTTGGGGAGGTGGGTAGTGGACACCATTTAATCCATTACACTAAGAAAGAGTATTAGTCCCTTCTGAAAGCATCAGGCTTCTTGCAACAAAATGGAAAATTGTACTTTATTTAGCTTAACTTCCCAAAATTCCAAAATAATTCAGTACTAAGTATGGACATAGAAAAAATAATTAAGAGCAATCTACTGCCCTGATGTTCAGAGATTCCATAAATTATTCTTTAGCCATTTGCTATTTAACTTCTAGATCATAAAATATCTTCATTTTTAGAGTAGATATCTACTCTTTGTTATACATGACCCAAGTAATCATTGTGTTCAACAACACAACAACGTTCACACTGGATTTTTTTCTAACACAATTCTAAGTGTGTTTTCTGAGGTATAAATCTTAATTAAAAGTATAAGTATAAAAAAAATAAATAAAAATAAAAGTGTAAGTATAAAAAACTCCAGTAGTGGAAATTCTAAAGCCACAAATAACAATTTAAAATTCCTTAAAATATATTCCTTATATTGTTGTGACATGACTGAGCACATATGCACATTTGGTGTGATAAAGTTAATTCATATATTAGGACCCAGAAAATGGAGAGTGACCCCATGGTCCAGCCTACATCACCTATCGAAACCTCAGTCACTTACTGGAAATACCCACAAGGAATCCTGACATTCACCAACCACAACCCTCCAACTCAGCTTTAGCTAGCTTACCTTACCCTAATTTTTCAGACTGTTTAGTTGCTGTGAAATTATAATTTATAAGAAATATATATATTTGGTCATTCAGATGACTGAAATGTATTTCTCATAAGTATTTGGTCTTCATCCACAGTTCTGACTCTCAACTCCCCAAGCCCTTGGAATTTCCTGAACAGTAAGAGCAATACTCATTTGTTATATTTGATGTCTTGTTCTCAGTTCCTGAAAACCCTTCAGAGCTATAAAGGTGAAATAGGTGTCTTGTTATTCATAATGAGCCCCTTTTCACCACATCTGGGTTATGTTCATGAGGTGATTTTTGGAAAGCAGCTAATGATGGGGGCTGGGTGCCAGGGGAACCAAATCCAGGAATAGAGGGGTGGAGCTTGCAGTCCCACCTCCGTTTCTGGGTATAGGAGAGAGGCTAGAGGCTGAATCACTCACCAATGGTCAATGAGTTCATTGATCACACCTAACAATGAAGCCTCCATAAAAACCCAAATGGAGGGGATTTGGAGAGCTTCCTGGTTAGGAAAGCCAGAATTTTTTTATGTTCCCACATACCTATCCCCAGACTCCATGAGGACAGAAACTCTTTTGTTTGGAAACTTGCCCTGTACATCTCCTCATCTGGTTGTTGATTCAAGTCCTTTAATATCCTTCTTAATAAGTGAGTAATGTAGGGAGTAAATTTCCTGAGGTCTGTGAGCTGTTCTAGAAAATTAATCAAACACAAGGAGGTCAGGGAAACCTCTGATTTATAGCCAGTCAGAAGGACAGGTAACAACCTGGGCTTGCAGTTGGCATCTGAAGTAGAGGGTGGTCTTATGGGACTGAGTTCTTTACCTGTAGAATCTAAGGCTATTCCCAGGTAGATAGTGCCAGAATTGAGTTGAATTATTGGACACCTAGGTGTCTGACAATTGCTTATTGGTGCAAGGAAACCCCTCTCTCCCCTGCCCCCCGCCTCCCGCATGTGCACACACATGTACACACACACACATACACACACATACTTTGGGATTGGTTTTGGTGCAGAAGCTTAGTTGATCCATGGCATATGGGATCTTAGTTCCATAACCAGGGATTGAACCCATGTCCCCTGCATTGCAAGGCGGATTCTTAACCACTGGACCACCAAGGAAATCCCCCTTTGTTTTTAGATCACATAAGCATTATTTACACAGGCCAGGCTCTCTATAAATATTTTAAGTCCAGAGCGTGACATGATCCTTCCAGGGGCCCTGTAGAGATAAACATCATCTCCCCTTTTACTTATAAGGGCAGCGAAGTTCCAAGACAGCTACTTTCAAGAAACATACTGGTGGAGCCAGAGAGGAATTCAGTCGGCTTGACTTGGAAGATTTTGCATGTAAACAATTCACTCTATAATGGTATCTGTCCAAATTTAAACACATATAATAATTTCTACGATTTTGATAAATAATGTTAGAGACCTGGTAACACAGAAACTTTTTTCTAGCATGTAAATCTTAATGGAAATTGAAGAGTCTTTCATATCCCTGAATTAAATTATTTGTGTGATTTATACAGTGTAAAAGTTGCTTCTTCAACTTTTGGGATTAAGGGTTTCAAAGGAAAATTTATTATTACAATCATCTCACAATCTGTTTTCCATTCTCTCTCTTTAGCAAGAGTTACGTAAAGACCTAATTAAAGTTTAATCTTTCTTAAAGATTTTGAAGATTGCGCTCTTAAAAGTTTAGAAGGCCATTTCTGTGGAGAATTAAAACTTAGAAATTGAAAACTTGGTATTTTATTAATTGTGAATTAGTTATGAAATAATTTCTGAAAGGAGAGATATAATTTTTATACTAGTTCTAAGGCCATTGGTGTATTTAGTGCCAATCCTCAGGGGGTAGGTAGGGAAATTTTCTGCTAATCTCATGGTTTTAACTAGTGATTTTTAAAATCCCACCCATTAGGATCCCAGGCCTTTGGTGTTTTTACATTATTGGCTACCTGACAGTTACCATTATTGAAAGACTCCTATGAGTCAGACACTGGCCAAACCCTTTACTTACATTATCTCATCTAATCCTTCCCACACTCTGAAGGAGCTGCTGTGGCCATCAAACAGGTGGAGAAACTGAGACTCATCATACAGATCACATTTATTGAGCATTTGCTGTGTTTACCCATCTACCTTGCATCTGTGACCTCACTTAATACTCAACAATTCTGTGATATAAGTGTAATTTTACATCCATCTTACAGATGGGGAAATTGAGGCTCAAAGAGTTTACGTTACTTGCCCACAACAACAAAACTAGTGAATCACGAAGCCTGTATTCTTCAGGCCCTTGCTCATCTCCTGCTATACTGACTCCCAGAAAGGGAGGGAAGGAGGAAGACAGCCAACACCTAATGCAAAATGTGAATTTTCCACTCAGAGATGATGGGATGAGATAAGTCATGAGAGCTATCTTCAAAATGTTCAGGCACTGTCACAAGGAAAATAAATTTATCTCTTCAGGGTGGCCCCAAGAGGGTCAAACTGGTGCCCCTGGGTCCCCTCCTCTCTCACTGAAAGGAAGAATTCTAACAGGAGTAGTTTTAGCAAGAAAATGATTCTTTTTCCCTGGCACACAGTTCTCCAATTTTGACCTGCTCTCTGATCACCCAGGGAGGTTGTTTTTACAAAGCAGACACTCAAGACCCTCTCCCAGGGACTCTCAGTGAGCATGAAGCAGGGTCCTGAGGGCTGCATGTGTGAGCAAATGCTCCTGGGTGACCCTGATGCTGGTGGCCTAGGGCCACACATGTGTGTGTTTGGTTAATCGCTCAATCATGTCCGATTTTTGCGACCCCCGGGACTGTAGCCTGCCAGGCTCCTCTGTCCATGGGGATTCTCCAGGCAACAATTCTGAACAGGGTCGCCATGCCCTCTTCCCAGGGATCTTCCCAACCTGGGGTTTGAACCCTGGTCTCCTACAATGCAGGTGGATTCTTTACCGTCTTGAGTCACCAGGGAAGCCCAGGGCCACACAGAGAAACACCAAATAGGCAGCAGCTGGTAACTGTATTGTTAATAAGGGAATTCCTTCATTTCAGGGGAGGCTGGATTGGATGCTCCGTATGTTATTTACATCCGGAGTCTTTGAAAGCAGAAATGTAAAATAAACTCTTGAGCTGCTAGAAACATGATAGGATTGACTGGAAACTTCTGTGAGCTGACTGCTCCACATGGGAAAAAGAGCTGCATCGCCATCTGGTGGACTGCCTGAAAGTCTTCACGTTCAGACAACCTAAAACTGTTGGAGGGTTTTCTCATTTAACTCTGATACCATCCACTTTTTTTTGTTTGTTTCAATTAAATTTTATTGGAGTATAATTGCTTTACAATGTTGTGTTAGTTTCTACTGAACAGCAAAATGAATCAAATATACGTATATATATGCCCCTGCTTTTTTAGACGTCCTTTCCATTTAGATCACCACCGAGCATTGGGTAGAACTCCCTGTGCGATGCAGTAGGTTCTCATTAGTTATCTATTTTGTATGTGGTATCGGTAGTGTATATATGTCAATCCAATCTCCCAATTCATCCCACCCCTCTTTCCCCTTGGTGTGCATATATTTGATCTCTACATCTGTGTCTTTTTCTCCTTTGCAAATGAGATCATCTATAATATTTTCCTAGATTCCACATATATGGATATATATGATATTAATTTTTCTCTTTCTGAATTACTTCACTCAGATACCCTCCAGTATACAGACCAGGAATATGACTCAGGAAGGCTGGGCAGCACACACAGCTTCAGGCCCATACCCAGAAGTTTCCCAGTCCGCTGCTTCTTATTGGATTCATATCAGCACCACGAATGCCTCCAGTGGTTAAGACTCTGCACCGTTTCTATCCCTGGTTGGGGAACTAAGAACCTCATGCTGCATGGTCAAAAAATGTAAAAAATCCAGAAAAAAAAAAGAGCACATGTGGGCATGTGGAAATGGCAACCCACTCCAGTATCCTTGCCTGGGAAATCCCATGGACAGAGGAGCCTGGTGGGCTACAGTCCCTGGCGTCACAAAGAGTTGGACACAACTGAGTGAACACACCACATGGCATGGGGTACGCACACCCATTGGCCGCCTCTGTAGCTGAGGCTACAAAGTGCCAGCCTCAGATGGGTGAACACAGCCTGATAGCCAACCTCCCTCCCTCATGTAGCTCCCCAATGGCTCATCGCGTAGACTCTGCCTGCAATGCAGGAGACAAAGGTTCAATCCTGGGTCAGGAAGACCCCCTGGAGAAGGAAATGGCAACCCACTCCGGTATTCTTGCCTAGAAAATCTCACAGACAGAGGAGCCTGGTGGGCTACAGTCCACGGGACCACAAAAAGTCGGACGCAACTTAGCAACTAAACCACCATCACCAAATCACGTATGAATCTCTGGCTAAAGTTTAGTTAGGAAAATGGGAGTTTTCCACATTCAGTATAGTTTTTCACTTTCCAGCCTCTGCCACCCAGGTAGGCATGTTGGAATATAGGTACTGAGCAAACCAATCAGAATCTTATATGTCTATCCCCCCTTGACCATTTTCTCCTAAACCTTCCTTTGTTACTTCTATACTACATTCTATTCCTGGAAAGAATTGTCTGTTCCCACCGTCTCCACTTCCTAACCTCCCATCCTTCATTCACTTACAAAGTACGGGTGCATCCTTCTCATAGTCAGTTCATATCACATGACCTTTCAGTCTCCTTGCTTTGCCTCCCGGCTTCCCCTTCCTCTCCTCTTAACCATCCTCCCAGTACTGCATTAGCGCCTCACTCCTCCCAGTCTGTACTCTGCCTGGGTGTTCCTGTCCCCCTGTGTAGCATATCTACCATACACAGATAATCCCCCCCAAACATAATCCCAGCCATAAAAGTTTTCCCAGGTTTCCAGTAGCATCCTGAAAGGGTCCACCTGCATATCACAAGCACCTGAAACTCAACATACTCAACCCAATACTAAACTCATCATCTTACTTCCAAAATCTGTCCCTCTCCCTGCATTCTTTGTGTAAACTGCACGACTACTCACCCATGAGCTAGACTCCTGGAAGTCAATTTGATTGTCCTCTTTCCCTTTCTGTTCCAACATTCAACCTGTCCCTAAGGCCATAAATTCTGTGGAATCCTCTTACTGAGTTTAACAGGTGCTGTTTAAAAAGAAAGACTTCAGACATGCTCATTCTACATTCTAGCACTTTATTGGAAATCATGTACATCAATGAAATCAGATCAAAGTAAAAGCATCATTTTCACAAAATAATATCCTGATAACCTGTGCTATCTTCTTACATAATTTAACCAATCTCCAGATGCTCCTGGTTTTGGCCAAAAAGCTTGAGTAGTACAGAAATCTCTCTATACCTATAAATATAAGTCATAGCATTAAAAATAAACATTGTTGTTTGAGTTAGTTTCAAATTCCTGGGAACATCTCTTGAAATATAAGTCTATACCTTGGAATGGTTGTAGTGTTGGTGGGAGGGAATGAAGGGAGTATGTGTTATGCAGGAGCTGGGGCAGAGGGCCTCACAGGGGATAGGGGCTGAGATCCTAAAAGCTGGCCAGGGAACTCAGCCATTCCGCATTTGCCAACACTGCTTGAGTGTCAAAGCTTTGCAAATCTAATGCAAAATGAAGTCCATCACCCCAGATCCCTTGTCATTGCCAAAAAATGGTGGAACCCCCTCCAGATTGCACGGGGGCAGAGCTTCTGGTGTCCTGGGATGATCCACCCATCTCCCTCCCCCTGCCACACTTAATTCCCTCCCAAATTAGAAAACTTGAGGGAGTGGCACCTCACAGAAAACATTGAGCCACATGCTGTTGGTCTCTTGGAACGAGGACAGGGTGCTTTTGCTTCATTTCACCTGAGGGTCACTGGCAAGGCTGCTCTGCCCCAGGGTCTCCCTCACCACCTTGAAGGCTCTCATCAGTAATAAGGGTCTATGGTTCTTCAAAGCTGATCAACATCCAACAGTTAACACCTGTGAATCTGCTCACTAACAAGCTTTAACCTTCACCAGGTCATGGGTTCTCACAACCCCATGAGGTAGGACAGCAGGGAGCATGATCTCCATTTGGAAGATAAGGAACCTGGAACTCAGGGAATTAGGTCCCTGGACCGAACTCACACCGCTGGCCAGTGGCAGAATCAAAGCCAGAACTCAGGTCTCCTCACGTGTCGAGCTCCAAAGTCCATGCTGCAAAGTTCCCCCTGCTGCTTTTCTGGGAAAGGGGAAGATTCTGGGGGCCAGGACGCTGTCCTCATCCCTCACCCACCCCTCCTGGGAGGTTCTCAGACAGGCCCATTCAGGATGGGATGGGATCGCATGCGATAGACGATGACTGCGGTGGCCGGGCACAGCAGCAAGGAGGTCATGATGACAATGGTGGCCAGGATGATGAGGACAATGACCCAGATGTCCAGGATGTGCTTGGGGAGCACAGCTTCCATGGGGATCTGGCTGGTGGCTTCCATGCTGCTTCACTCTGCAACAAACAGAAAAGAGCAAATCACCGTTCTGTGCCTTCTCCCTGCCTCCCTAGTTGGATAGAAACCTGCCCTAGGAGTCAGAAGGTAGGTCACCTACCAGCTGCTGTGTACTTATTGATGTTGCCTGATTAATAATAATAACAGCCTCATTTACTGTGGGTTTCCTATATGCCAGGCCCTAGGCTAAGCACTTTATGTGTATTAACTCACTCAGTCCTTACTTCAACCACCAACCCTCTGAGGTAGGGACTATTATCATCATGCTTTTTTATTTCTTGGCCTTTATCTTCAGTTATTTCCACTTTAGAGATGAAGACACTAAAGCCTTAAAAGGTGTAGATGTAGTTAATTTGCCCAAGGAAACAAAGCCAGATGGGTAGGACTCCAGAGCCTCCATGTTGAACTATTAAACTATCATACTGCCAGACTATTCCCTCACCTGTAAGGTGGAAAATTCATTGTTTTTGGTCCTGCACGCCTTCTCCTCTTCTGGTAACAGAACCTCCTCTTTTCTGGAGAACCTACCTTTTCTGTGTGGCTTAGTTAAGGCACGCACCTGAGCACAGGGAAAGACTGTGACCTAAGTTTGGCCATTACAAATCTCCAAAGCCTCTATTCAGGGATAGGCAAATAACTCGGGCTAGGTCAACCAAAGTCCTCCTGGGACTTTTATGTGCAAACTATTGAGAAAGATGATTCTTTCTGTTGGGACTGCCAAATTGAAAGGATGTGAGTCTGGAAAGGATGGGCATGGGGCTATCTCACCCACATGTGAGAGCATGTCCTAGACATGGAAAGAGAAGTGGAGTCTTGACAACCTCAGGTGAGCACCCCAACCCAGCCAATCTGACAGCATCTGCAACCCTGGACACCCCAGGTATATATGCGAATAATGCTCTGGTTTTGCTGAAGCCAGGGTCAGTTTCGCTTCCCTCACTTGCAGCTATATGACGTAAATCAGTTGTCCCCAAACTTTTTGATTCACAGGCTAGAACAATCTATGGTTCCTTCTAGATCTAAAAGATCTATAATTCTGTGATTCAAGGTCCTGGACAAAATTCCCAATTTCAGTCCTATTTCCTGCTTCTACTTGCATCAGTTACCTTTCCTTTTTAATGCTTTTTGGCTCCATGCCTACTGTGGTTGCGTTAAGTAAGTTTACTGATTACCATGCCCAAGGTACAGCCTCCAAGACATGCATACCAGGAAGTTTGTTTCTGCACCATTTGCTATAGAAACCAACACAACAGAAGTAGCCATATATAGTAGAGTATATCAAATAATGGACTACTGTGCAACAATTTTCATTCATTTATTTAACAAATATATAGTGCTTGCTACACACCATGCATTGTTCCAAGTCACTAAATGCCATAAACCATGCTAAGGTCCCATTACAGATGAACTGAATTAGCCTTCAGAGGGGCCTTGTTCCCCGTGTCTCCCCGGTGACTGGATGTGCAGCTGGGTTTGGGAACCCCGGGACGAGATGATCTCCATGGCTTCTACGGCTCTCCCTGGCTCCCTGTTGTGGGAACTGAGTCCTCTGTACTCTGTAGTCAGTCTGGACAGATGTGGGCAAGTTCTAGGATGGAGGAGAAGCCTCTGGCAAGGCTCTCCAGGCCACTGGATTATTAGGCAGGGGGATTATCAGGCCTTGGAGGAAGAGGCACAGGCTAGCCCTGCCTCAGCCTCAGAAACAAGGTCTAAGGTACTGAAGCGTGAGTCACAGGAGAAGCACACTGTTGAAGAGAGACCGGGTGGGGGAAATCATTCATTGTGGTCTCCTGATTACATCAACAGCTAGCTTGCCTTGGGCCAAAAGAACCCCACAAAAGCCCTTTCCAGTAAACCCATTAACATCAAACAGTCTCTGGAACTCCAGATGCCAGGAACACATAATCTCCCTGGCTGATTTTCATAAGGAAAACCTGTCATTTACAGGAACTTGAGCTCCAAGGCTGATCCACAACCAAAACCCACTGAAGCTAGCAGCAGCCTTGTTTCCTAGGTGGCAAAACGGAGGTCCTGAGGTTTTCCCTCAACTTCAAGCCCACCCTCTTCCAGAATAATCACTCAAAGCCCTAAATCTGATCAGATCACTGATCCTAACTGAAACAAATCAGAACAAATAAATGAATAAAAGAAACTGTCTGTAATCTGTATTCTAGACTATAACACTATTATTTTCTCACACATGAAATTGTTTAAAACCCAAACACAAAAACAGATAAAATTGGAGCTGCTCTAGAATGCTGGGGCGGGCCTAGAGAGAGTGGGTTGGGGGTCCTATCCCATCAGCAGAGCTGAATAAATATCCTTAGAGCAGACATTAAACCCTAGACATTAGGGTGCCCACCCACCCCCTTCATATATACAATTCAAACTAAAAGCAATACTAAACTGTAACACCAAAATGTACATTTTATGATGAAATTGAAGTTATTTTTTTTCTTGTAACTGAAAAAATCTGTGAACATAATTTTTCCCAGCTAGCCTGCTCACTTGGTACAGCAGAACTGTTTAGCTGCTCCTTGACCCCTTGGGCTTCTCAAAACACAGACTGAAAGCCACAGGCGGTAATGTTCTCTGAGGAGCCTTCTGGAGCCACTGTTCCAGGGCTCTAAGGCTGGACGTACACGTGGCCAAGTGTCAGAGGGCACCAGGAGCTCCATCTCCCTGTTTCAATCCTCTTAGTCCTCCCACGTGTTCTCTGATGACCTGTTCCCTCCCACGTAACAGAGATTCCAGTCACTTCCACCTCTCCCCATTGTGAAAGAAAAAAAATTTTCCCCAAAATAGGAACTACACAAACCATATGTTCAGCACTATTAATGGCATGCTAGAAAATTTTACTTGAAAAAAAGCAGAACTCAGCTAAGCTGCTGCTAGCTGACTTCTGTTTGACCACTGGCATCTGGGTGATTGGCGCCTTGTGAGGATGTAAAACTGTTTCTTGATACATCTAATGAGTAACTATAGATCAACAAGCTCATTGTTTGCTATGCAGATATATTACTTGTGATTTCTGATTAATAGGTCATGTCAGAGGATATGGCACAAACCATGTCATAAATTTAACCTTATCATTGATTAATGATACAGTGTTTTTATGACCATGGGAGGCAAAACAGCAGTCAGGCCTAAATTCTTGTTAACTCAAACTGGCATACTTTATCTGCTATTTACTTCATTAATGAAAGATGAACTTTAACATATATTCAATGTTTGTCTAAAAGACTATGTTAAAGTCACCCTGAACGGACAAAGAAGCCACTGCATTGTCAATCATGGGTGTCTTCCAGGCCCTACACCACCTGTCCTGTGACCTGGAGACACCCTGGCTCCACTTTAGACCACAAACTTAAGCAGTCTAGACAATTCAGTGGAAAAGTTAAGAAACCCAAAAGGACTATTTTGTATCTACTAACAAGACTAAGTGAAAAAGTAAAAAATTGTAGTTCCTTCAAAGGAGGAAAGCATTGTACCTTCTCCAAAGGCAGAATATTCATCTCATCTATCAAGTAGTCTATTTGGTCCAAACTAGGAAGAAAAGTGCAGGTTCCATGCTGCCTGATTCTGAAACATCAAGTTTTACTTCTGGGACTGTTTTTCTTAAGCAACTGAAAGTTTGTTTACAAGATAATAATAATCCTTCCAGTCAATTCTGTCATCTGGCAAATCTTCTAGTGCCAACTATATCTATATATTTATACATATATATAAATTTCATAAATTAAAAATTTCTACAAGTCAAAAGTATTAGAATAACTGAATTCAAAGTGTCTCATCTGTGCTATCTACCTTTCAACTGTGAGACTCCCTTCCCCCACAAGTAACTTTCACCTCTCTGATAGAGCAATGCGGTTTTTGGTTGAGCACTATCAGGACTAGTAACTCTGTCTAGGGCCCACGGGGCCCACCAGGCTCCTCTAGCCATGTGATTCTCCAGGCAAGAATACTGGAGTGGGGTGCCATTTCCTTCTCCAGGGGATCTTCCCAGGGATCGAACACAGGTCTCCTGCATTGCAGGCAGATTCTTCACTGTCTGAGCCACCAGGGAAACCCAAAAATCACAGTAATCATACATACACAAATAGTAGTGGCATAAAAATGAACACACAGATCCCTGGAACAGAATAGAGAGCCCAGAAATAATCCCACACATATATAGTCAATTAATTTACTACAAAGGGGGCAAGAATATACAATAGGAAAGGATAGTCTCTTTTACAAATGGCACTGGGAAAATTAGACAGCCACATGCAAAATAATCAAGACTAGTATCTTACACCATATATAAAAATTAGTTCGAAGTAGATTAAAGAACCAAAACCATAAAACTAGAAGAAAGCATAAACAGTAAACTCCTTGACACTAGTCTTGGCAAGAATTCTTTGGATCTGACTCCAAAGGCAAGAGCAACAAAAGTAAAGATAAATTAGTGGGACTACATTAAACTTAAAAGCTTCTGCACAGAAAAGGACACTATCAGCAAAATAAAAAGGCAACCTATTAAATGGAAGAAGATATTTGCAAAGCATATATCTGACAAGGGGTCAATAATCAAAATATATAAAGAACTCATACAACTCAATAAAAAAAATTGATTAAAAAATAGGCAGCATGGTAACCATAGTCAAGAATATTGTATTGCATATTTGAAAAGTGATGACAGTAAATCTTAAAAGTTCTCATCACAAAAAATATTTTGTAACTTTGTATGGTTACAGATGGTAACTAGAGTTATTGTGGTGATTATTTTATGGCATATACATATTGTGAATCATTTATGTTGTACACCTGAAATTGATATATCATTATATGCCAATTATACCTCAATTAAAAAAACAGAAAAAGAGACAGAATCTGTAAAGATCAGGATTTTCACTTCTGGTAATGTCAAGGTAGATAATTTTGACCTGTTTTCTTACTGAGGACAACTAGAAAAATTAGACCAAAAAAAAATCTTCTCAAAGGCACTAAGAAATAGCAAAATAATGAAGAATTACCAGGCTAAGATCTGGGAGAAGATGAATCCAGGGAGGTAAGCCTGGTATTTGCAGCAGCATCTCCTTTAGTGAAGGACGGAGACTAACAGTGTTTCTGACAGACTCAAGCGTATAAGATTGCCAAGACAGAGAGAGTAAAACCCTTGCATTTTGGATTTGGACTTCAAAGAGCACTCTTAGTACTAAGAGTGAACAAGAAGCATACTAAACCCCAAGACTGCAACCCAGCTTTGAATCATCACAGTCCTTGAAATTGAATTAAGCTTGTTCTAGATTGCTAGTACCTCCAGGTGTCTGGCAGAAGCAAACTCATAGCCACTGTAGAGGAGATAACAGCACAATTCAAACTTTTATTCAAATTTCTTATTCAAATATAATGTCCAATCATAACTAAAAATAAGTAGCAGTGAGAAAAGACAAAACGACTAGAATGGAAACATCAGAAACAACAGACAATAGAAAAAGATTTACAGGGGCTCCAGCTATTGGAGTTGTCAGACACACACATTTTAAGTAACTTTGATTAATATGTTTGAGGAGAAAATAAAACAAGATTGAGAATTTTGACAGAGAACTGAAAACTATAAGAAAGAACACAACAGATTTTTTTTAAAGAGCCAAATAGAAATTCTAGAACTGAAGAACACAATAATTGAAAATAAAAATTCAGTGAATGGGCTTAACAGCAGATGAAGCATAGCTGAAAAAAGAAGTGGTGAACTGGAGGATCAGAGGGAAAAAAATATAATGATGCAGGGAAATAAAAGGATGAAAAATAAACTGGGTGAGGGGTATAGAGGAAACAGTGACACAATACAACATCCATGTAATTGGAGTCCTAGAAAGAGACAAGACAGAATGGGGGAGAAAAAACATTACAGTAAGAAATGGCAGCATTTTCCAAAGCTGATGAAAGATATGAATTCACAAACTCAAGAAGCACTATAAAGTTCTAGTTGGATCAAGTGAAATCCATAGTTAGGTGCATCATAGTAAATCTGCTGAAAATCAAAGACAAAGAGAAAAAAAGATTATATTCAAGTGAAAACCAATTAGACTGATAGCTAACATCTCATCAGAAACAATGGAATCTAGAAAACAATGATTTCTTTAAAGTGAACAAAAATAACTGAGAATTAAGATGAAATAAAATTTCAGATAAAATAGAAAATTTAAATATTCAATAATAATAAATAAGGAAAAGAAACAGAATCAAAGTGTTCTTATTTTCTGGGAAAGGGCAAAATAACCAATAACACTGAACTCTGTGAAATTAAGGATGTTTATTGTAATCTCAGCTGCTGCTGCTAAGTCGTTTCAGTCATGTCTGACTCTGTGCAACCCCATAGACGGCAGCCCACCAGTCCCCCGTCCCTGGGATTCTCCAGGCAAGAACACTGGAGTGGGTTGCCATTTCCTTCTCCAGTGCATGAAAGTGAAAAGTGAAAGTGAAGTTGCTCAGTCGTGTCTGACTCTTTGCGACCCAGACTCTTCTCGACCCCACGGACTGCAGCCTACCAGGCTCCTCCATCCATAGGATTTCCAAGCAAGAGTCCTGGAGTGGGGTGCCATTGCCTTCTCTGTGTAATCTCTAGGGCAGCCATTTAAAAGTAGTAAATGGATACATAATTTCCGGAGAAAACAAGGGAAAGGGGCGGGGGTATGGAATAGAACATGTAAGACAAATAGAAAGCACATAAAGAATAGTAGATTTAAACCAAAACTAACAAAAACTATCAGAGTATATAAAAATATAAATACCTTTTACAAGAGACATATAGGGGTTCAGAAATATTGAAAGTAATTGGAAACAAAAGAAATACCATCTATCATGAATAAGCTAGTAGAGCTGTTTTACCATTGAACAAAGTAAACATTTAAGTAAAAAGTATAACTAGAGATACCAAAAGATTCAATGATTTTTAATTTTTATATACCTAATCTCAGAATTATAAGAAATAGACAAATTTACAATTATGGTGGGGGAGTTCAATACATCTCTCTCACATACTGATGGAACAAAATAATTTTAAGAATTACCTAAGGATAAAGATGACTCCTTAACATTAATATTTGTTTACAATATATGATTTCAAATAGAAAAACTAACTTAAATTTAAATTATTTCCTCAATAGCTCAGATGATAAAGAATCTGTCTACAATGCAGGAGACCTGGGTTTGAATCCTGGGTCAGGAAGACCCCCTGGAGAAAGGAATGGCAACCAACTCCAATATTGTTGCCTGGAGAATCCCATAGACAGAGGAGCCTGGCAAGCTACAGCCCACGGGGTTGCAAAGAGTTGGACATGACTGAGCGACTAACACAACAATGCATAACTATATATTCATGAACAGTATCGGAAGAAAATAACTTGGAGGATAATTATATAAGAATAAAGGGAAGCATAATATATTGTGTTCCAAAAGCAAGTTCAAAGCAGGGTAGTTTTCGTGTAGGAACAAGTAAGTTTTAGAACTGATTTCATATGCTAAGTCATTTGACCTGACTCAGGAAAGAATATGCTCCAGTTACAACTGCAAACAGGCTATTTCTGTAAAACAATGACAGGAAGCAGAATCCTAAGATGGCTCCCACAATCTGTTCCCTGGAGTTACACTGTGATTAGGTTAGGTCACATAACAAGGGTGAGGGATTTTGCAGATGTAGTTAAGGCTCAGAACTGCTGGCTTTAAAGCAATCAGAAAGATTACCTTGGGTGGGTCTGACTTAATAAGGTGGAAGTCTAAAAGAAGGCTGAAAGCTTCCCTAGGTCAATGATACTTTTCTGCTGGCCTTGAGGTGCAAGAAACAAATCTACCAACAACCTGAAAGAGCTTGTGGGCAGATTCTTCCCTAAAGGGTCCCCCAGATGACAGGGCAGCCTGGCTGACATCTTGACTGTATCTCTGTAAGGACCCAGCTAAACTGTATTTGGACTCCTGACTCAAGGAAACTAAGATTATGTATGTATGTTTTAAGCCACTAAAGTGTGGTAATTTGTGATGGCAGCAACAGAAAACAAATACAGCAATATTACATCCTACTGGGTTTGTTCTGTGGAGATGAAACTTCTACAAACCAATGATATTCTAGAAATCTACACAGGATTTAGACACTATCTACTTTAGTCTACCTTCCATTTTACAGATGAAGGACATGACTTACCCAAGGTCATCAAAGCAATTTAATGGCAGGACTCAGGAGACAACTCAGGCCTCCAGATTTGCAGTGCTCTTTTTCATCTCCATCACTATCCTATTTCAGATGGGAGTCAGGAGAAGGCAGTGGGGCATCAGGTTGGAGTAAGCAGTGATAGAGAATAAACTAATATAAAGAATGAGAGCCAGCCAGCCTTCCTTGTTTTTTACTGAAGTATAGTTGATTTACAATGTTGTGTTAATTCCTGCTGCATAGCAAAGTGATTCAAGTTATACCTATATATTCTTTCTCATATTCTTTTCTATTATGTTTTATCATAGGATAGTGAATATAGTTCTCTGTGCTACACAGTAGGACCTTGGTGTTTATCCATTCTATACACAATAGCTTACATCTGCTAACCCCAACCTCCCACTCCATCCCTCCCCCAACTTCCTCCCCATTGGCAACCACAAGTCTGATCTCTATGTCTGTGGTCTGTTTGTATTTCACAGGTAGGTTCATTTGCGTCATATTTTAGATTCCACATATAAGTGATATCGTATGGTATTTGTCTTTCTCTTTCTGAATTACTTCACTTTGTATGATAATCTCTAGTTGCATCTATGTTGCTGCAAATGGCATTATTTCATTCTTTTTTATGGCTGAGTTGTATTCCATTGTATATATGTACTATGTCTTGGGGCTTCCCTTGTGGCTCAGCTGGTAAAGAATCTGCTTGCAATGAGGGAGACCTGGGTTCAATCCCTGGGTTGGGAAGATCCCCTGGAGAAGGGAAAGGCTATCCACTCCAGTATTCTGGCCTGGAGAATTCCATGGACTATATAGTCCATGGGGTCACAAAGAGTCAGACATGACTGAGCAACTTTCACACTTCACTCACCACATCTTTACCCACTCATCTGTCAATGGACACTGAGGTTGTTTCCATGCCTTAGCTATTGTGAATGGTGCTGCTATGAACACAGGGGTGCATGTATCATTTTGGATTAAAGTTTTGTCCAGATATATGCCCAGGAGTGGGACTGCTAAACATATAGTAATTCTATTTTTAGTTTTCTGAGAAACCTCCATACTGTTTTCCACAGGCTTCTTGACTATACCTTTTTACTGTGTAAACACCTAGGGGAAACTTTGGGCTCAGAGTCCTAAGCAACTTCCTCAAAGGTGAGGCAGTGAGGTGGTTTTTCCAGGAACACACAGACACACCCCTAAAAAGCAAAGCAGGGTCCTGTCAGAATCACTCATGGATACAATTCCACCCTTTGTGTTTCATCTCTTTGACTTAAGGTCCAAATGCAAATCAACCCAGTGAAGAAAGTAATGCTAAACCTTGTAAATTATTTACTCCTCACCATGGGTAAGACCATCAGAGAAGAGAGGGAGACACCAGAATCCTACTTGTAATAAGAGATTTCACCAAACTGGAGGGGAAAGCCAACATGCATAGAAGTTGAAAACTGGGAGAGGAGTGGGCTTTGCCTGGATTCCAGTTCTTCCCCAGCACTGATTTTACCCAGCACAGTTCTCCTCACAGAATGCCTTCCCTCTCTACTCAGTGGTGTAGGTACTGAATAAACATTTCTTAAATCAACAAATTCTCAAACTACTGTAATCTGGTAAGGTGACGGAAGTTCTTAGAAGTATAAAGAACACTTGGAAACAGCAGGGAAGTATTTCTGAAACACTCAGACTACAGAGTAGTGTTAAAAGGCCAGACTAGGAGGCCAGTTGGCTTGGATTTAAATGTGGCTGTTTTAAATCCAAGAGATTTACCACTTTCTACCTGATCTGCCTTGAATAAGTTACTTAAACTTCTTAATGATTCCATTTACTCAGCTGAAAACAAAATTGGGAAAATAGTCTGCCTTATAGGGTTAAGGAGAATTCCATGAGATAATTGCATATAGTACTTAGCAGTGTTCTGACAAATAGTAAGCACTCTACAAATGTTCATCCTTTGATTAATAATCCCTGACCATAGGGACTCTCTGGCCTAAGCAAATATTCACCCGCTTTGGCTAGAGTTTGGTAATATCCCTAACTTGGACTGTACTTCATTTTATCAACAAAGATGATAGATGCTTAAAAGTAAAAGTGTTAGTTGCTCAGTCATGTCTGACTCTTTGCAGTCCCATGGACTGTAGCCTGCCAAGTTCCTCTGTCCATGGAATTTTCCAGGCAAGAATACTGGAGTGGGTTGCCATTCCCTTCTCTAGGGGATCTTCCTGACCCAGTAATCAAACCCGAATCTCCTGCCTTGCAGGCAGATTATTTACCATCTGAGATGCTACAGAAGCTGATAGATGCTTAATCCATATTAATGATGTTTTTTTAATCAACCAGCAGCAGCATTGGTTAATCTGACCTATTTTTCCAGTCCAAGTATGAAACTAGTAGAGTAGCAATTCAGTCTAATTCAATAAACATTCATGGCACTGTGATTAACACTGGAGAGTGGGTGTGGAGATAAATACAGCGTTTTTCCTTAAGAAGCTCACACTCTTCTGGAGGAAAAGACATTAATTACAATCACAAATTGCAATAAAAGGCAGAGAAGTGGACTGAAGGTAAAAACCATATGCCATCTCCAAACAAGAAAAAAAGCAGAAAGAGTATTTGATTTGAATTCTGTTTTTCACCCATAAAAATGTGACTTTGGGCTAGTTATTTAAAATCTCTAAACCTTGGTCTTCTCATCTTCCAAATAAGGACATTAGAAGCATTGCACTGCAACATCCTATTGTGAGGATAATAGGAGATAATATGTATGGAGTCCTAGAAAATAACAGATGCTCAAAAAATATTAATTCTCATGCCTTTGTTTTTGTCTATGTAAAATAGAAGACTTCACTCAAAAGGGGGGGTTTGATATGGACTATGAAGATATGTAGGAGTTCAAAAGAAAGAAACGAGGAGAAAGGCAGGATTAGTAGAAAAGCATCATCAACAAAGCCCAGAGCTGATGAGTTACTTGGTATATTGGGAGCATATGTGGTGCTGGTGGCTTTGGCAGGAAACCTAACCTTTAAAAGCTCCAGTCTCACTTGTAAAAATGGGAATAGTATTAACTAATAACAGTAACTTCTTCATGGGGGTGCCATAGAAGTTGAATGAGCTAATGCGTACAAAGCACTTACTTGGACAGTGCCTGGTACACAGTAGTATGTGTGTGCTTAGTCGCTCAGTCGTGTCTGACTCTTTGCAACCCCGTGTACTGTAGCCCGCCAGGCTCCTCTGTCCATGGGGTTCTCCAGGCAAGAACACTGGAGTGGGTTGCCATGTCCTCCTCCAGGGGATCTTCCTGACCCAGGGATCGAACCCAGGTCTCACCCATTGTAGGCAGATTCTTTACTTGTCTGAGCCACCAGTAAGGGCTTCATAAATGTTAAACTGAGCTAGTGACCAAAGCTCGTAAAATCACACAAAACTCAGTGGCCCCTACCACTTAGTTTAGGCACCATGACTGCTCTGTGTCTGATCAAGAAACTACAGTGATAGTTGCATAAACAAACAGCCTTTGATGTCTTCCCATCTTTAACCTTCCACCGGAAATGCACACTCTCCACATCTGAACTGCAGCTAACAGTGAACTTTTGAGTGACTGCCAATGGCTATCCAACCGGTTTTACCACCAAGGAGTTTTCCAAAGAAGAACGCAATAAAAGAAGTGACTTCCTGCTACTTCAAGCTTAATTATGCCACAGTGGGAGAAAAGGCAGATAGAGGCAGGTGACTTCCTGAAGGTGTGGACTTATTCCATAGCTCTGACTGAGCACCAAGTGCTGGTGTTTCCTTTCCACTAGACACGGAGGCCACAGAGGAGGCCGCTAGAACCAGCTCTGAGTCACTGAAGCTGCAGGAATCTCTTGAAGCATCTTACAGAATGTGAACAACAAGGTGATGGCTCGCAGGCAGTGGACTAGGGGGTTTACCTGCATGGCCTGGTTCACAGCACCTCTTCCTGAGGCTCCACCCTCAGAAAGAGCTGGTGAGATTGTCAGAAAAGAATGAAGCATTTAGGCCAGACAGAGAGGCAACTCAAGTACCAAGAAGGAATCCCACTGGCCACCTAGTAGCTGGGCTACCCAGTGACTTATATCCCAAGGGCTGGTCCCATTTCAAGACCTTTTTGTTTGCTGTTCGCTCTTCCTAGAATGCACTAGATCATCTTAGATCTTCCCTTCAACATGCAATGTCTCAATGACCATAACCTCAACTTTTAAATGTTATGTCTTTGAAAAAGCCTTTCCAGATCCTCTCTATTAAATTACCACCTTCATCCTCCAGCCATTCTCTGTCTCATACCTTGTTTTATTTTCAGTACACACTTTTCACAGCCTCAGATTAGCCTGTTTGCTTGTTTGTTTTTATTGGCCATCTTTGCTGACTCAAATGCAAATACAAAGAGAGAAGCAGCAAATACAAAGAAGAGAGAGTCTCTCCTTCACTACTGTTCCCTCAGCACCCATCACAGGCCCTAGCACACAGTAAGTGTCCAATGAATATAAGACTGACAAAGAAATGAATATGGACAGGCTGGGGAACATTAGATTTGACTTAACTCCTGGAACTTAGTTGGGGAGATCCAGAAACGATGCTTACCCCTGTTCAACGACCTTAAAGTCAGAACGTTATCTTTTAAATAAA
Organism: Oryx dammah; assembly: GCF_014754425.2. Classification (NCBI taxonomy): domain Eukaryota; kingdom Metazoa; phylum Chordata; class Mammalia; order Artiodactyla; family Bovidae; genus Oryx; species Oryx dammah. The sequence goes on from NW_024070189.1 coordinate 47,908,550, forward strand.
ATGACACCCTCTGATTTGATCTCTGTACATTCCCAAAGGATTATGGGGCCTCTTTCTTTCCCAGTTCACCCTCTATGTGTTGGACGAACTAGTACTGGCCTTTCTGAATAATATCCTCTAGACTTCCCTCTTCCCAACTTGCTTGGGCTGGTGGTTCAAATTCAAGTTTCAATTCCTTGTGCTCAGGGGCTGGGCATTGCTGTAGGTGTAGGGGTTGGGGACTTGCTGCCCAGAATATGGAGTTTTCTCTCACTGTTCTCTAAAGACGACAGGGAGGCTGATAAAAGGGGAGGGGATTCCTCATGCCAAGTCCAGTGTGAAATGGCCATCCCAGCCTCATACTTACTCTTGGAAACAGTGTTATAGTTAGCCTCAAGCATTTCCCAACTCAGCAAGGAGTCCATTTCACCAGGGACCTTTGTTCCAAAGAGAGGGGCCAGAGGAAGGAATGGGCAGGACACACAAGTATCAAAAATGTGAAACAAATCAAACCAGAGGACTTTCTCCAATGACCCCATGTCTCTGGGGAGAACTCTGTTCTCATTTTATCCCAATTGGCTTCTATTGCCTTCAAAATTCTTAACAGTATAAAGACTTATTCCCTGCTTGAGTTTCTATCTGCTCTTCTGTGGCTGGAAAAATGGAAAAACACCAAGATATTTCAAAGACTTTAGAAATCAAGCCAGAGCTATTCATGACTGCACGTACCATCTGACCCAGCCAATCACAGAGTCTTAGAAATCAGCAGGGAGCCAGCAGAGGAGAAACCCAGGCCCAAATCCACAGTATCCTGTTTAAGCCTCCACCGTCCATCACTGCTACTTGCCACTGACTAAGTGCCTGCTGCTGCTGGGCTGAGAAAGGAGACTCTCCATGAGGTGGACTGGTGGGGGGCTGGGGGACAGAGGGGTGTCACTGATAGAGCTGCAAGTGCACCACAGTGGTGGAAATCTCCTGCCGAGATGTGTGATCCAGAGCAAGCCACTCTCCTAAAGTGGGCCTCGCTGTATATGGTAGACAGAAAGACGACCCCACAGAGATGTGCACGTCCTGGTCCTCAAAACCGTGAATGTGAACAAGGAAGCATGACTCAGAGGGAGGAGCCAAGAGAACAGGCAAAGGGACTTTACAGATGTGACTAAAGTTAAGGACTTTGAGATGGGGAGATTAGCCTCATTATCTAGGTGAACCCAGTCTACTCACATGCATCCTTACAAGTGAAAAGGAAGGCAGAAGAGTGGGAGAAATATGATAGGAAAAGGATCTGACTCACTGTTGCTTATTTTGAAGATGCAGAAAGGGGGCTATGAGCCAAGGAATCCAGCGGCCTGAGAAGCAGGGAATGCCCCTCAGCTTGCAGCCAGCAAGAAAACAGTGACCTTGGTCCTACAACCACAGAACTGAATTCTACCAACAACTCAAATAAGCTGGGGACCAAGTCCCCTCAAAGCTCCAGAGAGAAACACAAGTTGATGATGCCTTGATTTACTCTAAGGAGACCCATACTAGACCTATGATTGCTAGAACTGTATATATTTGAAGCCACTATATTTGTAGTGATTTGTTACAGCTAGAAAATGACTGCAGGGTGCAATCCTGAGTATTTTCCTCTTTCAAACTGAGCTTCAGTTTCCCATAGGTCAATAGGAGAGGATGGACAAGGTGACCTCTAAAGGGCCAGCTCTCAAAGGCTGACTCTGCTGCCCCTAGAGCCCTGCCCCAGTCAGGATGGTGCTGGGTTGAAAACCATTCAAGAAAATCTAGAAAAGAGTGAGGGAAAAGATGAATCTTTAAACAGCCCCAAGATGTTCCCTAAGGTGCCACCAGGGCACTCAAAGAGAAAAAAGTCTCCTGTTTTGCCCCCTTGTTACTTCTCTGACCAAGAAAAAGGAAGCGGGAAGTCTGGGAGGGCTAGACAGATGCTTCACAGTCCCTCAGTAGAGGCCAGAGCACCAAGTTAAGAAAGATCTTCCCTCCCTATAGAGGTTTTTTGAAAAGTCCCGAGTGTCAGTGTCAGCCTGAGGCAGGGAGTTGGGGCAGAGATGTGTGTGCCAGACGTGTCATCTTGATCGTAACTGATCTGGGGAGCCCAGTTGTCTTCTCTGTCTTTTTGTCTCCCTCCTCCATGTCTTTTTTCCTAGCCTATCCTATGTAGTGGGTCATCAGCAATTCACGTGCCCCAATTAGCCTACCAGGATCCAAATCACCAAAATAATGAAGCTGTATGTGCACACAACTAAGCAGTTTGAAGTACACAGTTTAGTCACTGGATCTGTTTTGCTGCTTTCTGATATGCCAAGAAGTCATAATTCTGACCTGTTACCCTTCCTTGTTCCCTAACTCTTAATCTTTACCCCAGATGTACATCACTCTCAGTTGAGGTTCACTGTCTATGAGTGAGATGAACTGATACTAGGGGGCCTAGTGATTCACTGGTCAAGAGGCTGCCAAATTCTCAATTAACTCCCCCAGGTCACCCTGTAAGTAATTGGCAGAGGCAAGATCTGAACCTAGATCCCCTCAATTGCAATGAGGTTCAGAGCATAGGCCCCAAAGCCAAACTGCCTGGGTTCAAACTGCAGCTCTGCCACTTACTTCCTGTGTGATATGTGTAAGCTACTCTCTCTGGACCCCAGTTTCCTCATCTATAAAATGGATGCAGTGATGATCCCTACCTCATAGGAAGACTCTTGAGAGTTCCTTGGACTGCAAGGATATCCAACCAGTCCATTCTGAAGGAGATCAGCCCTGGGATTTCTTTGGAAGGAATGATGCTAAAGCTGAAACTCTAGTACTTTGGCCACCTTGTGCGAAGAGTTGACTCATTGGAAAAGACTCTGATGCTGGGAGGGATTGGGGGCAGGAGGAGAAGGGGACGACAGAGGATGAGATGGCTGGATGGCATCACTGACTTGATGGGCGTGAGTCTGAGTGAACTCCGGGAGTTGGTGATGGACAGGGAGGCCTGGCGTGCTGCAGTTCATGGGGTCGCAAAGAGTCGGACACGACTGAGCGACTGAACTGAACTGAACTGAACTGAACTGAAAGACTAAATGAGTTAATACATATAAAATGCTTAGAATGATACCTGGCTAATAGCAAGCACTTAGTAAATGTCAGGTGGCTCAGTGGTAAAGAATCCGCTGCCAATGCATGAGATGCATGTTTGATCCCTGGATCAGGAAGATCCTCTGAGAAGGAAATGGTAACCCATTCCGGTATTCTTGCCTGCGAAATCCCATGGACAGAGGAGCCTGGCGGGCTACTCTCCATGGGGTCACAAAAGAATCGGACACAACTTAGCAACAACAAATATTATTATTTTTACATTATTCAGCTTACCTGGCCAACCAGGCAGAGGTCAGCAGGGTGTGGTAATACTAGTGTTTACTCTTATAAACTGTGAGTGGGAGGCCATGTGCCTGTCTTTGATACCACTGCCAATAGCGACAGTGCAAGACAGTCAAGATAAAGATCCTCTGTCCTTGGAAATATTTTCTGGGTTTCTATTAAAACATAGAAGAAGAAACAGAAGAAGTGCTTTCATGGAGAAGCAGCAGAAGCACTCTTCTTAAAAGAAGGGTCAGAATATGGCTGGGAAAGCATCTAAGGTTGTACCTACCTCTTACTGTCCCCTTAGTCTGACACCCCAGAGCCCAATATGTGACCCAGCCATACTCAGCCCCCAGAGCATCTGATCGGTTTTCTGTCTCAAACACCTCACCACAGCCCAGTGATTGTCTGGCTGGGCCAGAAACGGGAAATCCCCAGACTTTTTCTTGTGGCGGAGCCCACCGTGCTGATGCTCTGAGTGGTCAAGTGTTTGGAAGATTTGATAGGGCATGACTTATAACCCCCGTGGCATGATTCATAACCCCTAGACGGCTGGAAACTCAAGGTCTCGGCTAGAGCAGAGAAGCGTTTCTCCTTGGCTTTTCTTGGGTGTTACTACAGAAGTACGTGATGTCCTGAAACCCAGCTGGGCTGTCTCAGATGTGCTCAGAGGATTGCTGGGTGGCCTGAATATAACCCCAAAGCACATCCCATTTAACCACAGACACCCAACTTTTCCACCTCCACTTCCTTATTTTACGGGGATGGCAAAGGCAAGGTCTAGATATGGAAATGCCTCAAGGTACTCAGAGTGTTTCCTGACTCCCAGGGAAACAGTCCTTCCCACCTCAACCCCTCACAGCCCCCCCCCCCCCTTCAGGTCTTCACAGTCCTGCGGGATTATGGACTGGACTATTTAATCCCCTACAGTGGGATCACAGATCCTAGCAGATGATCAGGGAATCTTCCATGATCGAATGACTGAGGGGCTCTCACCGCTGCAGCCTAGAGCTTTGAGGGAATCTGTAGATAAATGGGTGACACAGGAGCCTCCAGGTGCCTACAAGACGAGAACGAGTGAGTCAGGAAGAAACAAGTGGACCTGCATGAGTAACAGCCCAGCCTGCCCACTCAATCCAAAAAGCAGCCTTAACAGTTGCATGAGGTTTTTAAGATTTATATCTCTCTTTCACTCAGTAGGCAGTATTGGGCGTCCTGGGCCAGGTGCTGAGGATGAGAGACAGAGCCTACCCTCAAGGAATTTGTGGAAGGGGGGTGCGCGGTGCGGGAGAACTGGCAGTCGGAACAACCCCTAAATAAAGAGGCAGGAGGGAGCTTGGGAGGAAGGCTTCTTTGTCTCCAAGATACTTTGAACTTTCCCTTTCTCATTTGATCGGAATGCAAAGGGTATTTTCTCCATTTCACAGACAGAGAACTGCTAGTAACAAACCACGGCTGGAACCCACCACCCCTGACTCCCAACTCCGGGCGCCTTCCACGCAGGGCTCTGAGAAAAGTAAGACAGAGAGCCTGCTGCTCTGGGGGCCGGGGGCGGGGGTGCAAAGACCCGAACTGCCAGCGCAGCGCCCACAGCGGGTGCGCTAAGGCCGGGAGCCGAGCTCCGCAGCCGCGCCTGGAGAGCAAAGAGAGAGCAGAACCTACTCAAGGACGGGGCGCGCTTCCCCCTTCCTTACCGCGACCACAGGCAGGGGCAGGGAAACGCGGAACAGACTTGCCTCCCGGAGGGCTGGAGCCCACCCATACGAGCTCCGGCCTCCGGGGAGGCCCAAGATCGAGCGCCGATAAAGGTCGCTGGAACTTAAGGGCGGACAAAAGGAGATAAGAAAAAGCAGAAGTGGTGAAGAGGGAGAAATGGGGGAAAATGAGATAAAAAGAAGGCCGTTGGGAGGGGCACTTGGGTAGAGGCAGCACAAGAGCCGGAGCTGACGAACGGCACCCGATGACCCCACTCACCCGAGATCCGCGCAGCTGCTTTAAAAACCCGCGGCCACCGCCGCTGCTGGATCGTGCCAGGTCTGCGAAAAGTTCCTGGGGCAGAGGCAGCTGGAACGCTTCTCTAGATGTCCTGGGGACGGCGGGCTCCAGCAGCGGGATGCGACCCCTGGCCCTCGGACCTCGGCCGTCAATGTGCCCGGTAGCTCGGAGCCGCGGGCAGGCGGGAGCGCGCAGGAGTGGCCGGCACGCGCAGCTCGGCACCCGGCTCGAGGTGCTCGGGTGGTTGTGGAATGCACGGCCGCCAGGGACCGCCCCGGAACGCCAGGGCCCCGGCAGCGGCAGCCCCTCCCCCACCTCCCCAGGAGGCTGCACAGGAAAGAAGAAACTGAGTCTTGGTTCCCGAGAGTGCAGCTTGTCACGCGCACGCCTTGTGACCTTAGCAATCACTTCTGTTGAGGATCTCCATTCCCTTGTATTGTAAACCGAGAGGGAGTTGACCTAAAATGTGTCCTCCGTGATCCTTTTCAGCTGTAGTCTTGTAGGTGGGAAACGCGGAGTTTGGTTTGAGAGGAGGTTTGAATCAAGGAGCAGAACTCAAAGCTCTTCCTTTGCAATGTACTGAGCATAGGATCCTTAACAAGAGGCTTCATCTTCCTGACAGCTGCTTTCTCTGTAAAATGGGGGCAGCAACACCTGCCTCCCAGTCCTGTTGTAGGGACAGACTTGGAGGGCCAGTATGAAGTTGTTGGTTGTCTGCTGTAACATGCCTCTGCATCTCCTGTTAATTTTGTGCTAACAGTGAAAGGGCCCAATCTAAGGCCCATTAGATCCCAGTGTCTGAGAGGCCTCCCAGGCCCTACCAGTTCTCCACCCCAGCTTCCACAGGACAATCTCCTACATGCCTCTGTGATCCATCCAGTGAGGGAGGCTCCCTGTCCCATCTTAGCACCTACAATATTTAAATTCAGTAGCCAAGTGTTCTTGGCTTCCCTGGTGCTACTAGGGGTGAAGAACCCACCTGCCAAGGCAGGAAACATAAGAGATGTGAGTTCCATCCCTGGGTTGGGAAGATCCCTTGGAAAAGAGCATGGCAACCCACTCCAGTATTCTTGCCTGGAGGATCCCATGAACAGAGGATCCTGGCAGGCACAGTCCATAGGGTCACAAAGAGCAGAACACAACTGAAGTGACTCAGCACACACACCTACAGCACACAGCGTCATTCAGTCTTGCTATTCTAAAACACAGAGCTCAGACCTTGAGGAGTCTTAGAGCCCAAGTGTGTTTCAGTTTCTTCCTTTGGCCAATAGATATGTACAGTAGGAACCATACTTGCCCAGGACTAAATTTTGTGTGGTGTAGGCACCGGACTTAACCCCTACTGTTTTCTCTGAGTCAGTGATAGGGTCACAGAAATGACTTTCAAATCATCCCTACCTGCCGGGAGCCAGTGTGAGGAATCCCACCCGTGACAAGGTAATGAGGGAGGAAGCTGACATACGCAAGGCCGTGATCAGACTTCAGGAGTTCCCCCTGGCATTTCCTGAGCATCCACCCCCCAAAAATAAAAATCTGCCGGCTTTTGTACTCTGCTTTTCCACTTTTCTGATATTCTCTGGAAAAAAGTCAACTCAGGGCTTTAGTCTTCTGCATTTGAAAGGGATGTTTCAGTTAACCCCCTCTGATTGCTCTCTAGCTTGCCTAACAGTTTCCCCGGACCTCTTACAGCTTGTGAATTGCTTGCAGCCCCCAACTGCGAGAGGCACAAAGCTTAAAAGCATCTTAAGAGTTAAAAATTATATTGGTGACGGGATTTCACTGTTGACTCAATGATTGCTGCCAGGCCTCCATATTCTTTATCTTTTAGGCACCTGGGAGGATGTTAATCAATGTAAAGGGGATATGGAAAAAGATATATAGTAGTTCTGATGTTAGCAACACTAGACTTTTGAGTTAATTACTTCTATTTGCACTCCTCTTGTGTCCTTGCTATGTAAGAATGTAACTTTATTTAGTACTTTCTGAGAGTGGCACCAAACCTTGGGAAGATCAACATAAATAAGTCTTCTGGTTGACAAACCCTTATCAGAAAAAAGGCTGTAAAATGTTAATTGGCCCTTTTTGGCCAGAAGATGATGTAAATCACCTAAGACTTGTGTATACAATTAGGTATGCAGAGAGAAAAGCCTGGTTTTGATGAGTCTGGACTGCTAACACTGCATAATTTTGTATCACCCGTTGATCTCCATGTACAATCTAAAAGGTATATAAGGCCTTCTAAACAATAGGACCGGAGCCAGTCGCTGGACTGGTTTCCCCCCGTATCTCTCTTTCTTTTTCTCCCTCTCCCTCCTTTTCCTCTTTACTTTAATTTCAGGCTGAATTCCCATCTGGGGCGTGGAGGCTCACCAAGTCTACTTACTTGCCCTGGCTGTTAAGACCCGCGCGAAAGGGAGCCTAAGGCAAGGGACCCTTAGATATTCAAGCGAGCGCCAGTGGCCCAACGTAGATGGTGCAAATTCCTTGTCTGGAATTTTATTGGTCTTCCGCGTAATCCAAGTTATTCAGCCCTCTTTCTCCACTTAATCTTCCTACTATACTATTGTTTCTTAATCTAATCTTATATTAATAAACAAATAAGTCTTTCCTCACCAATGCCGTCCACGCTTCGAATTCCCTGGATCCACTGGGGCTGGACCCCGGCACCTACCGGATGCCAGTTTTTTAGAGGGAGAACAATGAGGATGAAGGGGACTAACATGAAAAATGACTTGAAGAAAATGCTAGCTTTTGTTACCCAACAGCATGTTTTAATGAAAAGGGATCCTAAAGTACCCAGAGAATTCTGAATTATTGAATACAAAACTGGTGACAGGGAAATGTTCTTTGGCTATCGGAGGGAGAGAGGGGGTTCCTTTGGGTGGACCGCTGGTAACTCCAAGTGTCCTATGTGAATGTTTCCTTCTTAGGGACTGCAGAGGCCCCAGACAGAGCCAGTTACAGCCAGGCTTAGTCTGCCTTCACATTTGGCGGTGTCTCAGTATCTCTTTTGGAGAAGGAAATGGCAACCCACTGCAGTATTCTTGCCTGGAGAATCCTGTGGACAGAGGAGCCTGGTGGGCTGCTGTCCATAGGGTCACACAGAGTCAGACACGACTGAAGTGACTTAGCATGCATAAATGCCTTGGAGAAGGAAATGGCAACCCACTCCAGTGTTCTTTGCCTGGAGAATGCCAGGGACAGGGGAGCCTGGTGGGCTGCCGTCTATGGGGTCACACAGAGTCGGACAAGACTGAAGTGACTTACTTAGCAGCAGCAGCAGCAGTCTCTCTTTAGTCATGATTTGCCCTGACACCCAAAAAGCAAGCCAGAAGAGGAAGCTTGAGTATTCTATGGGAGATGTCCTACATTGGGTCTGGCATCTCAGGTGAGCTGATTTTGCTGAGATGGCTTTGGAAGGGAAGAATAATGGATGATGTGTTTGGGTAGTAGGAAGGGGAGATGAGCTAATTTCAGCAACAAGCTTTTGTTACAACAAAAATCAGGAAACCACTCACATTTCACTTTCTTGATCCTCCGTTACAAGTACTCCAAAGGGAAAACCATCAGGAGCTCAATTTATTGGGAGATCTTCCCCTCCCCCATAGTAGAGGGAATCTGAATAAAAGAAACTGTAGTCTAATATCATTAGCTTCTATCAAAACACTGTCTAAAGGCTCCTCCACTAGGATACAAACCATTTCAGATACCTTCTCTGTTAATCACATCTGTGCAAGAATTTTCTTCTTCAATATATTTTCTTTGGTATATTTTTCACTTGCACATGCACAAGTTTTGAGAAATAATGTGGTATATTGGATTAGAAATCAGAAAAGCAAAATTCTAAGTGTGTCACTCAGTAGCTAAATAACCATTATTGGCTCAGTTGCCTCACTTGTAAAATAGTAAAGTAAGACATATTCCTCTAGTCTAATACAATTATTGAGTAAAGTGGGCCTTAGGAAGTATTGCTGTGAACAAAGCTGGTGGAGGTGATGGAATTCCAGCTGAGCTATTTCAAATCCTAAAAGATGATGCTGTGAAAGTACTGCACTCAATATGCCAGCAAATTTGGAAAATTTAGCAGTGGTCACAGGACTGGAAAAGGTCAGTTTTCATTCTAATCCCAAAGAAAGGATTTAGAAAAGGCAAATGAACCAGAGATCAAATTGCCAACATCATAGAAAAAGCAAGAGAATTCCAGAAAAACACCTACTTCTGTTTCATTGCCTACCCTAAAGCCTTTGACTGTGTGGATCACAACAAACTGTGGGAAATTCTTCAAGAGATGGGAATATCAGACCACCTTACCTGCCTCCTGAGAAATCTGTATGCAGGTCAAGAAGCAACAGTTAGAACCAGACATGAAACAACCGACTGGTTCCAAATGGGAAGAGGGGTACATCAGGCTGTATAGTGTCACCCTGCTTATTTACTTCCATGCAGAGTACATCATACAAAATGCCAGGCTGGATGAAGCACAAGCTGAAATTAAGATTGCTGGGGGAAATATCAATAACCTCAGATATGAAGATGACACCACCCTTATGGCAGAAAGTGAAGAGGAACTAAAGAGCCTCTTGATGAAAGTAAAAGAGGAGAGTGAAAAAGCTGGCTTAAAACTCAGCATTCAGAAAACAAAGATCATGGCGTCTGGTTCCATCACTTCATGGCAAATAGATGAGTAAACAATGGAAACAGTAACAGACTTTATTTTCTTGGGCTCCAAAATCACTGCAGATGGTGACTGCAGCCTTGAAATTAAAAGACACTGGCTCCTTGGAAGAAAAGCTATGACAAACCTAGACAGCATATTAAAAAGCAGGGACATTACTGACAAGGGTCCAAATAGTCAAAGCTATGGTTTTTCCAGCAGTCACGTATGGATGTAGGAGTTGAACTATAAAGAAAGCTGAGTGCTGAAGAATTGGTGCTTTTGAGTGGTGTTGGAGAAGACTCTTGACAGTCCATTGGATGGCGAGGAGATCAAACCAGTCAATCCTAAAGGCAATCAGTCCTGAATATTCATTGGAAGGACTGATGCTGAAACTGAAACTCCAATACTTTCTTTGGCCATCTGATGCAAAGAACTGACTCTGGAAAAGACCCTGATGCTGGGAAAGACTGAAGACAGGAGGAGAAGGGGATGACAGAGGAGGAGATGGTTGGATGGTATCACCAACTCGATGGACAAGAGTTTGAGTAAGCTCTGGGAGTTGGTGATGGACAGGGAAGCCTGGCGTGCTGCTGTCCATGGGGTCACAAAGAGTTGGACTTGAATGAGTGACTGAACAACAGCAGCAAGTATATATCTTTAGTTTTCCACCTTAAGAAATGTAAAAGGGACGTGTGTGGCCAGAGGAGGTTTTGTAATGTTTGTTTTGCTAGTAGCTAAATGTTTGTGTATTTCAAAGTGTATTCAGTTACTTGCCTACAGTTATCTCCATGAGGAAATAGAAGGCAGTTACACTGGTTAAATGTTGTAATTTATATGCTAAGAGAGTAGAACCTAATGTTCTCAGCACACAAAGGGAATGGTAACTATGTGATGGGATGGAGGTGGTAGCTAATATTATGGTGGTAATAATTTTTACAGTTTATAAATGTATCAAATCAACATGTTATACATCTTAAACTTATACAATGTTAAGTGCCAATTATATCTCAGTAGTGCTGGAAAAAAAAAAAAGAGAAATGGGTATGATCTTTTTTTAAAAAAATTGCAGCATAGTTGATTTACAATGTGTTAACTTCAGGTGTATAGCACAATGATTTGTATATTATATATAAATATATAATCATTTTCAGATTCTTTGCCATTATAGGTTATGACAAGATACTGAATATAAATTCCCTGTGCTATACAACAGGACCTTGATGTTCACCTGTTTTGTATTTAGTACTCTGTTAATCCCAAACTCCTAGTTTATCCCTTGTACCCCTTCCCCTTTGGTAACTATAAGTTTGTTTTCTGTGTCTGTGAGTTTATTTCTGTTTTGTAATTAAGTTCATTTGTATCATTTTTTTAGATTCCGCATATATGTGCTATCATATGACATTTGTCTTTCTCTGACATATCACTTAGTGTGATAATCTGTAGATCCATCCATGCTGCTTCAAGTGGAATATTTCATGACTGAATAATATTCTGTTGTAGGGGGCACATCTTTTTTTCTCCATTCATCTGTCAATGGCCATTTAGGCTGCTTCCATGTCTTTGCTATTGTAAATACTGTGGCTATGAACATTGGGATACATGTATGTTTTCAAATTAGAGTTTTCATCTTTTCTGGACACATGCCTAGCAGTGAGTTTGCTGGATCAAATGTTAGCTCTATTTTTAGTTTTTAAAGGAACCTATGTAGTGACTTCACCAATTTATATACCCTCCAACAATATAGGAAGGTTCCCTTTTCTCCATACCTTCTCCAGCATTTATTACTTACAGGCTTTCTGATGATGGCCATTCTGACCAACGAGAGGTGATACCTTGTGGTAATTTTGATTTGTATTTCCCTAATAATTAGCAATGTTGAGGATCTTTTCATGAGCCTTTTGGCCATCTATGTGTCTTCTTCAGAGAAATGTTTATTTAGGTCTGCAATTTTTGATTGGATTGTTTATTTTTTTGATTCTGAGTTGTATGAGCTATTTGTATATTTTGGAAATTAAGCCTTTCTCAGTCACATCAGTTGCAAATATCTTCTCCCATTCTGTAGGTTGCCTTTTCATTTTGTTTACAGTTTTCTTTGCTGTACAAAAGCCTTTAAGTTGGATTAGGTCTCATCTGCTTATTTTTGCTTTTATTTCTTTTGTCTTGGGAGACTGACCTAAGAAAACATTGGTACAGTTTATGTCAGAGAGTATTTTGTCTTTATTTTCTCCTAGATGTTTTATGGTATCATGTCTTATATTTAAGTCTTTAAACCATTTTGAGTTTATTTTTGTGTATAATGTGAGGGAATGCTCTAACTTCATTGCTTTACACGTGGCTGTCCAGCTTTTCTAACACCACTTGCTGAAGAGAGTATCTTTTCTCCATTGTATATTGATGCCTCTTTTGTTGAAGAGTAATTGACCATAGGCGTGCGGGTTTATTTCTGGGCTATCTATTCTGTTAGGATCCCATTTTATTCAATATAATGAAAACAAGAAAAATCTTTTTGAGATACACAAAATAAGATACAAGCAAACATATGAACCTATCACTTTTCTAGAAGAAAAGAATCTAGTTGTGATAATGTCAGTTCTCTTCAAATAAATGTATAAATTTTAAAAAGTTTTAATTTATATAGGCCATTGAAACTATATTAAGAATTGAAGTAGCAAAGAAATATGAAGTGTATGTAAGATTATGAGCATGGTTTTATCAACATAAAAGAGCAATTTGTCTTGAAGTAAAATAAATGACTGTGTCAGGATGTGAAAGATTAGTAAGAGACAAAATTTGAATGAGTACACTGTAGAAGTTTGAGGGAAAGAAAACTTTGTTTTCTATGGTTTATAATACCCACAAATAATAAGTCTCAAAAGAAGCAATGAAATACATTAAAACTTTTGACAAAATTGGTTCTTCTTTACTGGGCTTGTTACTCATAAGACTTGTTAAAAAGCTCTTTGATGCCAACTGTTATATTAATACAAGAGTAGAATTTGATTTTTTTCTCTATGTTAAAATGACAAACTTGTCTTGGACTATTCAGTTTGTGGGCTTCTCTTCTGGTTCAGCTGGTAAAGAATCCACCTGCAATGTGGGAGACCTGGGTTCAGTCCTTGGGTTGGGAAGATCCCCTGGAGAAGGAAATGGCAACCCACTCCAGTATTCTTGCCTGGAGAATCCCCATGGGCAGAGGAGCCTGGCAGGCTATAGTCCATGGGGTCGCAAGAGTTGGACACAACTTAGCAGCTAAACCACCACCACCACCACCATTCAGTTTGTTCTCAACGAGAGATAGTAAAAGTTAATTTCTGTGTAATCTTCCCAGATATCAGATATTATATATCTAACCAGAAGAAACTGTCTGTACTTTCTGCTGACTTTGTCATGCCCTTGATTATTTCAAAACAAAACAATAGCAGAAGTTCCTCACTTTTTAAACAGTTGAAGTTCCTTATAATTATACCCACAGTTATGTTTATTTAGTACCAGTATTCCCTGGTAGCTCAGCTGATAAAGAATCCACCTGCAATGCAGGAGACCCAGGTTTGATCCCTAGATCAGGAAGATCCCCTGGAGGACAGCATAGCAATCCACTACAGTATTCTTGCCTGGAGAATCCCATGGACAAAGGAGCTCGGCAAGCTATAGTCTATGGGGTCGCTAGAGTCAGACATGACTAAGCATAACTAAGCAAGCAAGCATTGTCACTCCGGTTAATAGGTAGCCAAGCTACAACCATTCATTGTCCCCAGGCATCTGTGCTTCTGTTTTAAGCTATTGATGGTTCTTTGAAAATTCTTTTCAGTATTACATTCCCAAGATCTGTTTTGTAGCTTATAAAAATGTAAATATTAATGTGTTTTTACATGTCAAACCATCTTTGTTGTTTTCTATTTTAGATGACTAAAATATCAAAGGCTTGGCCTCTTACCTTATAACCTATAGTTTGCCATTCACAGTCACGAAGGATAAGAAAGTTACTTAGGGGTGTTTGATATGCTCTGTTTTCTTAATTGGATTAATACCGTTGTAGGATACACATTATATATTAAGCCCACAAAATGGGACAAGCTGTCCCATCAAAAAAAGAAGTTCTGTCTTCCCTATGTCCATTTTTTGAAGTAGATTTATCAGTATCCCCACATCCACAGTATATTCTTACCTTTGAGGAAACCCTGACAAAGTCTGCAATCCAATAGGATTTTAGAATAAAATCAGTATTAGTTGTTTTCTCAAGTAAATTAACAGAGCCATCAGTCTGATCAAGATCAAGAGGTTTTGGCTTTCCTTGCATGCTTACCTCAAGACTTCTACTGCATGCTTAAGTCTTCAACCAAAGACAGTCCCAGTGTCTTGGTGGGAAAGATTGCACCAGGCACCACTTCTCCATACTAGCTGGCGTTGCAGCCACAAGTAGATACCTATAGACTGAACTACAGCACTGAGGCAGGATTGCCAGGACTCTTGCTGGTCCACAAGTGAAAACCTCATGGAAGTAGGCTTCTGGCCCAAGATTTGTGAGTCAAGGACAAGTCATATAAGCCTAATAAGTTGATGAGGGGAGCATAATTGTGGACTGTGGTAATTTGTTGTAGAATATTGTCATTGGACCATTTTTAATGTTTTATATTTGTTGTGCCTGTGAGAATAGCCTTTTTTCTCTTTTGCTCTTTTGCTTTCTTCCTGATCTCTCTAACCCCCAATATGGCAAGCTATGCTTATACAAACTAAAAGGAAATATTTTAAAATGATACTTCATTCTCACTGACCCCTTGGAATTCAAAAGTGAATACTTTTAGTGAGCCCCTAGTAATTATTTGCAAAGAATAATGGCCAAGAATCAAAGAATCTGCCCTTAATCTCTATCAGGATGAAACTGAACAAATCTATTACACAAACAAAGCCATTCAAATAATTTTACTTTTGAGAAAATATGATCATGTAACGGTTTTTCCAATAGTCATGTATGGATGTGAGAGTTGGACTGTGAAGAAGGCTGAGCACCGAAGAATTGATGCTTTTGAACTGTGGTGTTGGAGAAGACTTTTGAGAGTCCCTTGGACTGCAAGGAGATCCAACCAGTCTATTCTGAAGGAGATCAACGCTGGGGTTTCTTTGGAAGGAATGATGCTAAAGCTGAAACTCCAGTACTTTGGCCACTTCATGAGAAGAGTTGACTCATTGGAAAAAACTCTGATGCTGGGAGAGATTGGGGGCAGGAGGAGAAGGGGACAACCGAGGATGAGATGGCTGGATAGCATCACGGACTCGATGGACGTGAGTCTGAGTGAACTCCGGGAGTTGGTGATGGACAGGGAGGCCTGGTGTGCTGCAGTTCATGGCGTCGCAAAGAGTCGGACACGACTGAGCGAATGAACTGAACTGAACCGAAACATTAAGGACCAGGAGTTGTACTTCCTTGTGGAAGCTAGACCATGAATCCTCCCAGGAAATTGGTCTGATAAACCTATTTTATGGCTTACAG
This sequence comes from Oryx dammah, assembly GCF_014754425.2. Classification (NCBI taxonomy): domain Eukaryota; kingdom Metazoa; phylum Chordata; class Mammalia; order Artiodactyla; family Bovidae; genus Oryx; species Oryx dammah. The sequence goes on from NW_024070189.1 coordinate 47,924,023, forward strand.
AGCTCAGCATTATGCTAGTAAGATAGTAAGAAGTTCACTTGCTGGCAGATCAGGAAGCTTAGCAAATGTTGGGGGCCTTGAGAAAAGATGAAGTCACTTACTTTTAGGGACTGCAAGTAAAACCTGATAGAGGTTAAAATCTTAGCTTTGGGTTTCTCAGACTGGAATAGATGAGCAAAGAAGAGCGATTTTTAAATATCATTAAATTATAGAAAATACTACTTGATACAAAAGAAAACAGTAAAGGAGGAATAAAAGAACAAAAATGTATATGAGATCTTTAAAAAATGAAATGGCAGGTGTACATCCAACTATACAAAAAGAGCCACTTTTATAATGGGTCAATCCATCAGGAAATTATAAACATATATGCACCTAGCAACAAGACCACAGATACCCAAAAGCATGGCCAAGTGGGACTTATCCCAGAAATACGAGGTTGTTTACCATCCAAAAATCAATGTACTATGCCACATCAAGAGAGCCAAGGACAAAATAACATGATCATCTCAATAAATACACATCTGATTCAATTTCTATCAAAAGCCCAAGTGTATTTTTCACAGAAATGGACAAGCTTGTAAATTAAATTCATATGAAAATGCAAGGGACCTTAAGTACCCAAAACAATCTTTAAAAATAAGAACAAAGTTGGAGTATTCCCATTTTTCAATTTCAAAACTTACAAGGTTACAGTAATCAAAACAGTGCAGTATTAGAATAATGATAGGCAAATAGATCAACGAAATAAAAGTGAAGAGTCAGAAATAAACCTTCACATTTACAATCAACTAGTTATAAGGGTGCCAAAACAATTAAGTGGGGAAAGAACAGTCTCTTCAACAAAAGTGCTGAGACAACAGGATATCCTCGTGCCAAAGAGTAAAACTGGATTCCCACCTCACACCACATACAAAAATTAACTCAAAATGGACCAAAGGCATAAATGAAAGAGTTAAAACTGTGAAACTCTAAAAGGAAAATAGAGTAATTCTTCATGACTTTACAATGGAATATTACTCAGCAATAAAAAAAAATGTACTGGTGCAGACTTCAAGATGAACCTTGAAAATATCATGCTAAATGGAAGATGCCAGTCACAAGGGACCACATATTATGTGATTCCATTCACACAAAACATCAAAAACAAGTGAATCAATAGAGGTGGAAATATTAATGGTTTCCTAGGGCTCAGAGTCGGAGAAGGCAATGGCACCCCACTTCAGTACTCTTGCCTGGAAAATTCCATGGACAGAGGAGCCTGGTGGGCTGCACTCCATGCGGTCTCTAACAGTCGGATATGACTGAGCGACTTCCCTTTCACTTTTCAGTTTCACGCATTGAAGAAGGAAATGGCAACCCACTCCAGTGTTCTTGCCTGGAGAATCCCAGGGACAGGGGAGCCTGGTGGGCTGCCGTCTGTGGGGTCGCACAGAGTCAGACATGACTGAAGCGACTTAGCAGCAGCAGGGCTCAGAGTAGTTAGGGGGTTGAGGAGCAACACCTAAAGAAGGTGAGATTTCTTTCTGGAATAATGAAAATCTTCTAGAATTGATTGTTATGATAGTTGCACAGCTTTGTGGACATATTAAAAGCCAACGAACTGTACACTTTAAGTGAATGAAGTGTGTGATATGTGAATTATATCTCAGGCAAGTTAAACATATATTCGGAATGATAGTGGGTAATGAACATTCAGTGCTAGCTTCTTGTGAAATCTCAAGCAGAAGTCAGTCCTCCAGCTGTGGTAGTTGTTCAGCACCATGTGTTCCAGATTTGCTGACCACCATATAACAAGGAGTCTTCTATGTAAATGAGTCAGGTCAAATATCCCCAATGTATAATGAAACCAGCCATTTTTGTGATCATAAGCAATTTTTAAAGTTTGTCGTCATAGAGATGAACTGATGAAGTTACCCAGAACTCAGGAATAAATCAAAAGGATGACCAGATGTCTTGTCAACATCATACAAGAGCATGGCCTAACAAGCTGCCTAAAGATCATCTGACTCTCTAGAAATATGTATGTTTGTCTGATTTACTATTTACTGTTAATTAGGGTCCAGAGATTGTATAACTGTATAAAGTTAGACGCTAACTTGTAGAATGTTTGATTAGGTATAGTTTGTTTGTTTGGTTAGTTGGTTGGTTTGTCCAGTAGAGATGCAAATTACTCCTGTTTGATAGAAAAGATAACCCCCAAAGTTGTGTTTTTACTGCCCCATGGGGCATTAACCAATTTTGCATCTAACTGTCATCTTATATTTCCTTTGTTTAAACATCTAAATAAAACTTTGATACATGCTTACTGTATATTTGAATACTTGTAGCATTTTCAAAATTATACCTGGACAAACTATTCAGAGAGGATACAGCACTAGGAATAGATCCTAGTTCTGGCAGTTACTAACTACGTGACTTGGGCAAAGCATTTACTATCTATGAGTCTCAATTTTCTCTTCTACAAACTGTGAATGCCAATGCTTACCTCCAAGTGTTTTAATGAAGATAAAATAGAATAAACTCATGAATGTGAAAGAGCTTATGTCTGGTAACACTGCTTGTTGGTATACATCTGTTGTTCAGTCGTGTCCAACTCGTTACAAACCCCTGGACTGCAGAACATTAGGCTTGCCTGTCCTTCACTATCTCACAGAGTTAGTATGAAATACTAACTCTCACACTAACTCTGTGCTCTCATCCTGCTGCCCTCTTTTCCTTTTGCCTTCAATCCTTTCCAGCATCAGGGTCTTTCCAATGAGTTGGCTTTTCACATCAGGTGGCCAAAGTATTGGTGTTTAAGCTTCAGCATCAGTCTTTCCAATGAATATTCAGGGTTGATTGCCTTTAGGATTGACTGGTTTGATTTCCTTGCAGCCCAAGGGATTCTCAAGAGTCTTCTCCAGCACCAGTTAGAAAACATCAATTCTTTGGTGCTCAGCCTTCCTCATGGTCGAACTCTCACATCTGTACATAACTACTAGAAAAACCATAGCTTTGACTATTTGGGCCTTTGTCATCAGCCAAGTGATATCTTTGCTTTTTAATATGCTGTCTAGGTTTGTCATAGCTTTTCTTCTAAGGAGCAAGTGTTTTTTAAGTTCATGGCTGCCGTCACTGTCTGCAATGATTTTGGAACCCAAGAAAATAAAATCTGTCACTGCTTTCACTTTTTCTCCTTCTATTTTTCACGAAGTGATGGGATTGGATGCCATGATCTTAGTTTTTTTGAGTTTTAAGCCAGCTTTTTCACTCCCCTCTTTGACCGTCATCAATAAGCTCTTTAGTTCCTCTTCACTTTCTTTGCTTTTAGAGTGGTATCATTTTCATATCTGAGGTTACTGATATTTCTATCAGCAATCTTGATTCCAGCTGTGATTCATCCAGTTCAGCATTTTGCATGATGTTAAATAAACAGGGTGACAATATACAGCTTTGTCACACTCCTTTTACTATGTATACATAGTGAATATAAATTATATATTCATCTACAGGTTTTTTCCTGAGCCCTAAAGTATATGTTTTTATTGCCCTTTAGAACACTAACCCATTTTGCATCTAATTTTATCAGTCTTATTTCAACATTTTTTTGTCATCCTATTTGTTGCCTGATACTATTTACAGTTCTTCCCTTCCTGAATTTTCAATAAACTAGGACACTGAATATACAAAATCAAAGGGAAAATTAACAATCATCTAATCCAGTTCCCTCCTGTTACAGATGGGGAAACTAAACTGAGGCCCAGGGAGGGTGAGTGACTTCCCAAGGACACCAGCTGGCAATTGTCAAAGCTGGACACGAACCCAGGACTATCCTGATTGCATTGTGTCGTTCTGGCACTCTGCACTATGATTTTGGTCAGAGTATGAATTTAAGGTAAGGTAAGTGAAGTCACCTAGTCGTGTCCGACTCTGCAACTCCATGGACCGTAGCCTACCAGGCTCCTCCATCCATGGGATTTTCCAGGCAAGAGTACTGGAGTAGATTGCCATTTCCCTCTCCAGGGGATCTGGGCAACCCAGGGATCAAACCTGGGTCTCCCGCATTGCAGCCAGATGCTTTACGTTCTGAGCCATGAGTTTATCATGGCCCTAAGTTCAGAACTGCCTTTGCAATATTTTCCTTTCTATCCAGCACTTGGTTCAGAATAATGGTCTCTCTGTTGAGTGAATAAATGAAGGATGCTGAGAGGTCTGAAGTTCTGCCTAAAGGCAAAGTCCTATGCTTGAAAACATATATTAGTCAGGGTTATCCAAAGAAACAGAACCAATTGTGTGTGATAAAGAGAGATGGGGGGAAACAGGGTGATTTATTTTAAGGAATTGGCTCATATCATTGTGGAGGCTGAAAACTTCAAAATCTTTAGGGTAGAATAGCAGGCTGGAGGCCCAGAGGAAGAGTTGTTGGCAGAATTTCCACTTCTTCAGAGGTGCACAGGCTTTTTCTTAAGGCCTTCAACTGATTGCAGGAGGCCCACTCACATTATGGATGATAATCTGCTTTACTAAAGTCTACTTATTAAACTAGCAATCTCATCTAAAAAATACCTTCATAGCAACACCAGGAAGTGTTTGACCAAGTATCTAGGTACTATTGCTCAGCTGATGCACAAAAGTAGGCGTCACATTTGTGTTTCCTTCTAGCCTTCCAGTCTCAAGGAAACCTTAACTAGGTAATTGTGTATGTACTTTACCAACAAAGGTCTGTTTGGTCAAAGCTATGGTTTTTCCAGTAGTCATGTACGGATGTGACAGTTGGACTATAAAGAAAGTTGAGTGCTGAAGAATTGATGCTTTTGAACTGTGGTGTTGGAGAAGACTCTGGAGAGTCCCTTGGACTGCAAGGAGATCCAACCAGTCCATCCTAAGGGAGATCAGTCCTGAATACTCATTGGAAGGACTGATGCTGAAGCAGAAACTCCAATACTGTGGCCACCTGATGCAAAGAACCAACACATTGGAAATGAGAAACTGATGCTGGGAAAGATTGAAGGCAGGAGGAGAAGGAGACAACAGAGGAGGATGAGATGGTTGGATGGCATCACTGACGCGATGGATAGGAGTTTGAGTAAACTCCGGGAGTTGATGATGAACAGGGAAGCCTGGTGTGCTGCAGCCCATGGGGTTGCAAAGAGTTGGACATGACTGAGCGACAGCTTCTAAAGCAGTCCAAAAAATACAGGATTATAAGAAACCAGTATGCAGAGATGGGGGGGTTCTTGGAGGCCATGTGGACTCTGAGCAAAGCTCTAAGGTACACTGGGACAGAGAGAGCCATCTTGAGGGCCAGCCTAGACCCAGAATGTCAGCCAAGGAGAGGCAGTTCTTAGTTCACTCTAAAGAGGAATTCTTTTTGAGCTGTCTGAAAATGGAACAGAATGATCTTTCTTGGGGTGTCATAAGCTCCCTACATTGGAGGTATACAAATAGAGGATTCCATTGGAATGGTGGAAAGTTGGGGAGTCAGAGGGAAGTGAGTGCCCCATGGACACAAAGTAATGGGCATAAAACTACCACTAAATCATACTATATTCTGGCTTCTTCTGCTGGCTCTGACTACCTTGCAAAGTGACCTTCAGTGAGTCCCTACCCCTCTCCGGGTCTTTTGACCTCAAAAGGGGGGGGGGGTGGAGAGAGAGATAAATTAGGTATTCTTTTAAGACACTTATACTTCCAAAATCCCTTAAAAGCTAAGACTCACAGATTATAAGATGACCACAGTTTTGAGTTAAAAGCATATGCATATGGGGTGATCCATCTCATTCCATGTATGGTTGTGGCCTGACTCAGATATAAACTCCCACTTTACAGGTCCCCAGACAGCTCAATTCTTTCCAGAGAGTTCAGGCACTCGGCACCAGGATTCCTCTGATCACTGTGCTCCTCCACTTCCCTTCCCCCTGGAAAAATTCTCAAGGTCTTTGTGCTCTACAGATCCTTGGGCAAAATGCCTTCTTACTCTGGGGAAGCCCCACTTGCTTGCTAACTCTGAAAAGAAATATGCTTTTAGTCTATAAACTGCTGCTGCTGCTAAGTCGCTTCAGTCGTGTCCAACTCTGTGCGACCCCATAGACGGTAGCCCACCAGGCTCCCCCGTCCCTGGGATTCTCCTGGCAAGAACACTGGAGTGCGTTGCCATTTCCTTCTGCAATGCATGAAAGTGAAAAGTGAAAGTGAAGTCGCTCAGTCATGTCCGACTCTTAGCGACCCCATGGACTGCAGCTCACCAGGCTCCTCCGTCCATGGGATTTTCCAGGCAAGAGTACTGGAGTGGGGTGCCATTGCCTTCTCTGAGTCTATAAACTAGATACAGGCATTTTTTAATTGACAACTTTTTTTTTTAACTGCAGCTGAACAAACTTTCTGAACTAATGATTAGGCAAGAAGGTAAAATGAAATTAACCTCTCCAAATATGTGAAATTTGAGAAAAAACAGACTTCTGAAAGTACAGGAATAAAGAAAAGGAAATGAAAGTTTCTGTTTTATAGCTTTCAAGTGGAGTGGCAGTCATGTGGTCTCATTAATGTGGTTATTATTTGAATCAATTCTCATGGCTTAATTCCAGAATGTTCAATTATCACACAGTCATGTAGCTGAAGAGAATGCCTATTACTGGAAGCTATCTCAGTCCAGTTGAACTAATTTTTGAAGTAAACTATGAGCTCAAGAAAAATATATGTAATAAAAGTCTTTGCTTTTTTTTTCCTCAAAAAATTACTTACTTAAAAAACATTTCTTCAAGAGCACATACCATGTAGCTTGGATTTTACATGCATCATAACACTTATTCCTTGCAACAATTCTGTTGTGAGAACGTCCGTACCCTCAATGTTATTAACTTAATCTCCCAAAGAGGATAAGTTCACTTATCTAAGATAACCCAGCCACTAAGTGGGTTGGCCTAAAGCTCAACATTGGTCTAGAGCTCAACATTCAGAAAACAAAGATCATGGCATCTGGTCCCATCACTTCATGGAAAATAGATGGGGAAACAGTGGAAACAGTGTCAGACTATTTTGGGGGGCTCCAAAATCACTGCAGATGGTGACTGCAGCCTTGAAATTAAAAGACGCTTACTCCTTGGAAGAAAAGTTATGACCAACCTAGACAGCATATTCAAAAGCAGAGACATTACTTTGCAGACTAAGGTCCGTCTAGTCAAGGCTATGGTTTTTCCTGTGGTCATGTATGGATGTGAGAGCTGGACTGTGAAGAAGGCTGAGCACCAAAGAATTGATGCTTTTGAACTGTGGTGTTGGAGAAGACTTTTGAGAGTCCCTTGGACTGCAAGGAGATCCAACCAGTCCATTCTGAAGGAGATCAACCCTGGGATTTCTTTGGAAGGAATGATGCTAAAGCTGAAACTCCAGTACTTTGGCCACCTCATGAGAAGAGCTGACTCATTGGAAAAGACTGTGATGCTGGGAGGGATTGGGGGCAGGAGGAGAAGGGGATGACCGAGGATGAGATGGCTGGATGGTATCACTGACTCGATGGACGTGAGTCTGAGTGAACTCCGGGAGATGGTGATGAACAGGGAGGCCTGGCGTGCTGCAATTCATGGGGTTGCAAAGAGTTGGACACAACTGAACGACTGAACTGAACTGAACTGAAGTGGCAGAACTGATTCTAAATGCCCTGGACCCAGCTGACTTTTACTGAGTTAAGTCCTCTCTGGGCCTCTGTTTTCTGCTTCATGTACTGGAGTAATTCCTGCCATGGTTATTGCACAATCAGACCACTAGATGCATGACAGTGATAGAGGAAATAATTGTGAGACTCAAAAGGAAAAGTAGTTTTGAAAGCAAACAGTGCTACTAAATTTTACAGAGTTTTCGTAAATGTTGTTGTTCAATCACTCAGTCATGTCTGACTCTTTGAGACCCATGGATTGCAGCATGCCAGGCTCCCCTGTCCTTCACCATCTCCCAGAGTTTGCTGAAACTCATGTCTATTGAGTCGGTGATGCCATCCAACCATCTCATCTTCTGTTATCTCCTTCTCCTCCTGCCTTCAGTCTTTCCCAGCAGCAGGGTCTTTTCCAATGAGTCAGTTCTTTGCATCAGGTGGCCAAAGTATTGGAGCTTCAGCTTCAACATCAGTACTTCCAGAGACTGTGCAGGGTTGATTTCCTTTAGAATTGACGGGTTTGATCTCCTTGCTTGTCTTAAAGACTCTCAAGAGTCTTCTCCAACACCACAGTTTGAAAGCAGCAGTTCTTCAGTGCTCAGTCTTTTTTACAGTCTGGCTCTCACATCTGTACATGACTGTTGGAAAGACCATAGCTTTGACTACATGGATCTTTGTCAGCAAAGTGATTACCTAGTTACTTTAGATATGCATGTAAGTTTTATTTGTCCCTCCAGATCCACCCTTCACACACTTCTCCACTCCGTGTTGTATACAGGGAGGGGCATCTCTACTGCATCCAGCCCACATCACTGGGCCCTGTAGCAGACCCTTTTGATGCCCTGCCCAAAACGTTCAGACTTCACCCTCTTCGGTTCTCTACAGACTTCCAACTGCTACTGTATCTGCATCTTTGTGTCTGAGGGCTTTCCCCAGAACCACACAAGGCCAATCTGCTGGCCTGGCATTCCATACATACCCAGGAATTAACAGTCATCCCCAGGAACAGCTCTCAACCAAAGACTTTAGAGGTATAAATACCCCCACTCCCTCATCCTTTGGTGGAGTTCTGTAACAGCAGGAATGATGAGACCCTTATGAGGCGTGTATTTATGTTGTTTCCCTGAGTTGCTCTGTGGGACTCAGCTCCAGGCACCCACTGTGATAGTTGATTTAGTATAACACAGTCTTCCTGGCTGTTTTCTCTTCCCTGGGTCACTTCCTCCCTTCTCTACTAGTTTTCCCTGAACCTCTCAAATGAATGACTTTTACTTATGCCTTTATTGCATAGTCTTCTAAGGGAAGTCAAACTAACATAGGTTTCCCTGATGTCTTCCTGCTGGATTTTGCTGACAGAGAAGCACCAGCAGGAACTGAGGTGTTTTGCATTCTACCCTCCTGGCTGGCATGGCATGTCAATGCCTGGCTGGGTCCTGGACCGACAGGTCCAACTCCTGACAGGGGGCCTTCTTCACAGAGTCCTCTCTGTCTCGAGGTGCCAACTAGTGCTCCCTCACTTTATTCCATCAGGCATCAGGCTGTAAACAGCCGCCTACCTCTACTAGTCCTGGGGTACTACAATATTCCTTACCCTCTGCCCTACTCAAACTTTTGCAAGTAGTTGCTTTATTCAGCTTTTCTCAAATTCCAAGTTAAGTCCACAATCTGCTCCAACTGGTACCATGTGTAGTCTAGCAGGTTTGATGACGTCTGAGTTTGACCTCAGGAGTGTTCGTGATGAGGATATATGTGAAGGCACAGGTGATGAGACAAGGGTAGTGGAGGGGACAGAGATGGAACGACAAGTGACAATGCAAAAAAGACTAACTGTTGTAGTGGGAAAGGAAGCTAGCTATTCCTGTGTACAAAGTATCTGAAAATTTAGCAGCTTATCAGAAGAAAAAGAAGGCACTACCTTGAAAAGAGATCTACACCCCCGTGTTCATTACAGCATTATTTACAGTAGTGAAAACAAGTATCTAGCCAGGATGAAAAAAGTGTGATAGATATGTATGTATGTTATTCATGGCAACATGAAGAGTTGTCACGAGTCCGTTGGCACATTCAGTTGTAAAGAAAACAATTTCTAGACTCTTGAATTCCTACCCTAGACAGCATATTAAAAAGCAGAAACATTACTTTATCAACAAAGGTCCAAATAATCAAAGCTATGGTTTTTCCATTAGTCATATATGGATGTGAGAGTTGGACCATAAAGAAAGCTGACTACCAAAGAATTGATGCTTTTGAACTGTGGTGTTGAAGAAAACTCTTGAGAGTCCCTTGGATAGCAAGGAGATCAAACCAGTCAATTCTAAAGGAAATTAGTCATGAATATTCATTGGAAAGACTGATGCTAAAGCTGAAGCTCCAATACTTTGGCCACCTGATGCAAAGAACTGACTCATTGGAAAAGACCCTGATGCTGGGAAAGATTGAAGGCAGGAGGAGAAGGGGAGGACAGAGGACGAGATGGTTGGATGGCATCACTGACTCAATGGACATGAGTTAGAACAAGCTCTGGGAGTCGGTGATGGACAGGGAAGCCTGGTGTGCTGCAGTCAATGGGGTCACAAAGAGTCAGACATGACTGAGTGACTGAATTGAACTGAACTGACTTCTTTAAATGATGTACCTGAGTTTCTGACAGGTAGGTTCTTCTTCCCCATCTCCTCTTTCTCAACAGCCCTTCTCTCATTTTATAGAAGAAACACAGTCCTCTTTCCCCTTTTCCCACCATGTGGCTGACCTTGGTGCATTGCCCCAGGGGGCAGAAACCTTTGAGCACTAAACAACAGGGCCAGCCAAAATAAGGGTGTTGATATGGGAAAATGAATGACTCTAATCTCTGCCTTACAGGACCTTTTACAACACAAGTGGTTGCTAATTCTTTGCTTTCAACAAAATTGCTGAAGTGACTAATGGAATTGTCAGTTAATGAATCATGAAAATTAATTTTTGAGGATCATGATGGAATTTTTGGTACATAACTCAGAGGAAAGCAATTTTTGGTACATAAAGAATTGTGTGACAGTGCTGTAAGAAAAACTTCATTTCTTCCTACCTATTCATGTGAACAAAGCTTCTTAGCATTTACATTTTTTAAAGGTGAAAGAGTCAAAATAAAATTGATACTGAACCCCATCTCAAAAAAAAAAAAATAGCAGCTTAAAACAACCATTTATTATCTCACAGTTTTGCGTGTCAGAAGTCCAGGAGCTGCTTAGCTAGGTCGTTCTAACTCAGGGTCTCTCAGGAGATTGCAGTCAGGCTATCAGCTGGGTTTGTAGTCATCTCAATACTTGACTAGAACCGGGTAATCCACTTCCAAGCTCACACACTAGTTAGTTGTTGGCAGGCCTTGGTCCTCACTGGCTCTTGGCAGAGGCTTCAGTTCCTTACCACACAAGCCTCTTCATAGGGCTGCTCACAAAACAGCAGCTTGCTTATCCCAAACAAGTAATCTAAGAGAGCCCTATACACAGCAAGAGGGCACCCCGCAGAGAAACCACAGACTTTCATAATGTAATCTCACAAGTGTCACTCCCACTTCTGTTGTATGCTATTGGTCGCACAGACCAAACCTGGTACAGTGAGGAAGGGGAATATACAAGGGTATAATACCGCTGAAGGACAAGCTGCAGGCTGGCTTCTACAGGTAGTCAAAAGTAACAAAATATCCCATTGAACTTCCTTGGGAGGGCAGAAAGATTCTCTGATGCGAAGCAACAGCTCAAAAATCTAAAAGAGCTTCCCAGAAATGAGCTGTAAGAGGCACTCAAGAGGCACAGATAAGAGGGTGGGAAATCCTGGAGATCCCAATTGTCCAAACATAATAAAGGAAAGCAGCTCAGTGTTCACTGAGTAAGCCGGAGATCCATGTAACTTCAGACAAACTCTTCCTCCCTCTGGAACTATTTTCTCACTTGTAAATGAAGAGACTGGGCTAAATTCTGTGGCCTCAGAACAAATACTTAGGTAGCAATTTATCATGTTCTGTCATGTCGCTTTAACTTTCAACACACTTTACTTGCACGATGAAGGGCAAAACTTGTTTGGAAGAGCTCTTGGCACCATTGCAAATGGGTTGGGTGCTCCCACACCAGCTTCCCATTCTCAGCCTGAGCTGGAGCTCTAAAGATCTGATTCATGAGTTTGGTAATGGGCTGGCTCCTTCTCTGGGCCTCTTGTGAAATATGCTTTCCTGTGTGGCAATCATCATGTTTTGTGACTTGGAACACAGTTAACTAGAGACCAAACAAACTAGCTTCATCCACTTCCTTTAAACATAAAACTGTCTAATCCTTTCCGTGATGCTTTTTTGTTTTGATCTCTGGCACAAGAAACAGAGAGTCTTGATAATTTCGGAGGAAATAATCTCCCAGCAGCTGAATTTGACCAAACCATGAAATGGATTTTCCCCCAGCCAAACAAGGACATCTCTGATGAGACTCCAAACTACCCTTCATATGCCAGTCTCTATACACGTCTTTCCAGAGTTTGGCATCAGTAAATCCTGTGAGGTCTACTTCAACGTATAGTCAGAATCCCTGATCCATGACACTGTTGCCTGTTGCTTGGGTCACTGCAGTAATCTCCAGACTGAACCTCCGCTTCTATCCTTGTTCCTCTGAAGTCCATTCCCAAAACAGCATCCAGAGTGACCCTTGTAAAGTGTACTTTAGATCATATCACTGCTCTGTTTGAAATGCTCTCTAATGGCTCCCTACATCTTTCAAAGCAAAATCCAACGTCATTAAAATGCCTTCAAGGTCCTACATGAGCTGTACCCCTATACCTCTCTCCTTTGCTCCCTCCTTCTCAGCCCCACTGCCTCCCTGCTGTTCCTCAGTTAGGCCTTAGAAACTTTGCTCAGACTCTGCTTGGAAACCTTTTTCCCGAGATGGCCACCTGGTCCACTCCCCACCTCCTTCAAATTTTGTTCGTATATTACCTTCTCACAAGCCCAACCCTGACCACCCTATTTAAAATTGTGACCAGGCTCCTTCTCCTCTTTCTTCCTTTACCTTCTTAAAGAAGTTACTTAAAGACCACCCCCCCAAAAAATTTTTTTTTAATTTAGGGGTTTCAGATAGTTGAAGATTGTATTACTGAGTTAGGCTGGAATCTAATTTTCAATTCTCTTTTATTCAATTCAAGCAATACACTGGCGGTCTCCTAGAAGCAAGCTTTAGGGTTGGAAGGTGAACTATAGAGAGATGGAAGTCCAGCTAAATGTGGAAAGGCTATAAAGTTGGAACAGGGATCTGCATTTGAGCCCTAGCTTCACCTCTAATGTCCTTTGGGACTCTGGGGTGGATCTCTTCCCTTCTCTGGGCTTCAGCTCTCCATCTTGAAAATAGGGGGAGAGGATTAATTAATCTCTAAGGTCAGGTCAGGAAGCAACAGTTAGAACTGGACATGGAACAACAGACTGGTTCCAAATAGGAAAAGGAGCACGTCAAGGCTGTATATTGTCACCCTGCTTATTTAACTTCTATGCAGAGTACATCATGAGAAACTCTGGGCTGGAAGAAGCACAAGCTGGAATCAAGATTGCTGGGAGAAATACCAATAACCTCAGATATGCAGATGATACCACCCTTATGGCAGAAAGTGAAGAGGAACTAAAAAGCCTCTTGATGAAAGTGAAAGTGGAGAGTGAAAAAGTTGGCTTAAAGCTCAACATTCAGAAAACGAAGATCATGGCATCTGGTCCCATCACTTCATGGGAAATAGATGGGGAAACAGTGGAAACAGTGTCAGACTTTATTTTGGGGGGGCTCCAAAATCACTGCAGATGGTAAATGCAGCCATGAAATTAAAAGACGCTTACTCCTTGGAAGAAAAGTTATGACCAACCTAGATAGCATATTGAAAAGCAGAGACATTACTTTGCCAACAAAGGTCTGTCTAGTCAAGGCTATGGTTTTTCCAATAGTCATGTATGGATGTGAGAGTTGAACTGTGAGGAAAGCTGAGCACTGAAGTATGGTGCTGGAGAACTATGTGTTAGAGAAGACTCTTGAGAGTCCCTTGGACTGCAAGGAGATCCAACCAGTCCATTCTGAAGGAGATCAGCCCTGGGTGTTCTTTGGAAGGAATGATGCTAAAGCTGAAACTCCAGTACTTTGGCCACCTCATGTGAAGAGTTGACTCATTGGAAAAGACTCTGATGCTGGGAGGGATTGGGGGCAGGAGGAGAAGGGGACGACCGAGGATGAGATGGCTGGATGGCGTCACTGACTTGATGGACATGAGTCTGAGTGAACTCCGGGAGTTGGTGATGGACAGGGAGGTCTGGCGTGCTGCGATTCATGGAGTCGCAAAGAGTTGGACATGACTGAGCAACTGAACTGAACTGAACTGAAGGTCACTTTTGGCTCTACAGTTCCATGACTTTGCCCTTTTCTTACTGAGAGCTATGACTTCTTGTGTCAGTTGCGAGTTCTCAGGGTTGAGTAGACAAATAAGCAGGAGTAAGGGATCAGTGGTACAGAGCCTGCATGGCCATGAAATATCTCTTATGAGCCAGTGTTGGGACCTAACAAATGCCATAATAGGTTTCAGGGACTAAGGTAGGACTCACGGGAAAAGCTGAGTCATTGCCCAGTGAGGTCATCCCGGCAGATGCCAGGACTTGTCTAATCAGCATACTCCCCGTAACCTGAGTTTGGGGAGTTTATCAGGACGTAAAAGACATCCCTCTGCAGCCAATAGCCAATTAGTAAATACCGGGAAACCCCTGCAGCCAATAAAGATTAGCCAATTAGTAAATACTAGGAAACTCCTGCAGCCAATCAGCCCTTGCCAACTCTCTGTTCTAAAACCTACAAACACTGCTGTAAATCTGGGCTCGGGGCTCTTGCTCCACTCTACTGCATTGGATGTGGTGGGAGCCCTAGCTCAAGCTAGAAATAAAACCCCTTCATGCTTTTGCATTACTGTGGACGTCTTATTCTCTCAGTTTTGGGGACTCGGACTCTGGGCATAACATTTGGGGGCTCATCTGGGATCCCTTTAACTGGGAAGAATAACACTCTCCCGGTAGAAGGGGTTTCCTCACTAGGAGGAAAGATATCTGAACACCGGTGTTAAGTCTGGTTAAGTCCAGCGTAAGGCCGAGGCCCAGCATATGCACTGGAAGGCAGCTGGCTCTTGTTAGGCCTAATCAGAGGTGAATTAGTCGTCCTAGCCAGTGTAAGACCGAGGCCCAGTGAGCACACTGGAAGGCAACTGGCAACCAGCATAAGACCAGGGCCCAGCATTTGCGCTGGAAGGCAGCTGGTTCTGTGAGGGATTGGGAAGGAACATCTCTCCCAACTCCGAATCTGGTGGGCAGTGGACGCCATTCGGTGAGATAACATTGGGAAGCAAGACAACAGTAACCCGGGATAGACCTAGTTCTGTGTTTTCGGCCGATATTTGTCTTCTGTCTCACCTTTCTTTGTGTGCTGGTGCCATTTTTGTTTTTTGTGTGTGTTCATTGTGAGCTCCGTCATTATGGGTCAAAGCCCTTCCACCCCTCTGTCTGTAATGATTGACCATGAAGATCGGGAGAGTCAGAAGAAGAAGCTGATACTCCAGGAATCCTCTTTATATCCTAGCCTGATTGACTTAAACACTGAAATCTCACCTCCCCCATATATGCAGCCACCCTTGCCCCCGCAGGTACCGCATGTGTCGACCATATAACAAAGGAGGGACCCAGAACCCTCGGCTCCGCCATGGGAAGGGGAGCCGGCCCAAGGAACTTGCGGAAGGACTCAAAGGGGCAGAGACTTGCCTGAGGACAGAAGCCGGGAGGCTCCTTCATCCACTGTTCGGGCATTCCCTATCCGGGTAGGGCCAGCAAATCCCGGTGGGGAGTGAACATACCAGTACTGGCCGTTTTCTACGAGTGATTTATATAACTGGAAAACTCAAACCCCGTCTTTTTCCGAAAAAACCCAAGGTCTTATTGATCTCTTAGATTCTATCCTGTTTACTCACAATCCTACTTGGGATGATTGTCAGCAGCTGTTGCAGGTGCTCTTAACCACGGAGGAACGGGAGCGAATTCTATCGGAAGCACAAAAACATGTTCCAGGAGTGGATGGAAGACCCACCACGAAGCCCCACCCCACCTAATCGAGGAGGGGTTTCCTTTGATGCGACCGAACTGGGATTTTGAACGTGATGAAGGTAGGGAGCGTCTCCGAGTGTACCTACAGACTCTGATGGCTGGCCTCCAGGCAGCCGCCAGGAAACCAACAAATTTGTCTAAGGTAAATTTGATAAGGCAGGAGCCAAATGAGAGCCCGGCAGCCTTTTTAGAGAGGTTAACGGAGGCTTTCAGGCAGTATACGCCCATGGACCCTCAGGCTGATGAGTCACGCGCAGCAGTCTTGCTAGCCTTTGTTAATCAGGCAGCTCCGGATATCAGGAGGAAGTTTTGAGGACAGAGAGGCTGGGAGAACAGTCAATACAGGATCTGGTGAGGGCAGCTGAGAAAGTGTTTAATAACAGAGAGACCCCTGAGGAAAGGGAGGAACAAATTAGACGGGAGGAAAGGGAATTTAGAGCTAAGGAAAACCGAAGAAATCAGAAAGAGCTGGCTTAAATTTTCTTTGCGGGGACGAGACTGGGACCTGATTCCTGGAAGACTCGAGATACCCAGCCGAAAGGAAGGGAGAAACCAGCCAGACCGACCCTAAAGAGAGACCAATGCGCCTATTGCAAAGAGCAAGGGCACTGGGAAAATGAGTGCCCCAAGAGAAACCTGAAAAAAAGGACCATAAGAAAAGAAGAGTCTCCCTCAGGTACCCACATTTTATATGCAAGAGAAGATAGTGATTAGGGGGGTCAGGGCCCAGCACCCTTCCCCGAGTCCTGGGTAACTATTAATGTGGAGGGGAAACCGGTCGGCTTCATGGTGGATACGGGAGCCCAATACTCGGTCCTCAATCAAAAATTCGGGCCAATGTCCAAGAAGACTAGCTTGGTCCAGGGAGCCACCGGGACAAAAAGATATTACTGGACTACTAAACAAAAAGTGGACTTGGGAGCCCAACGGGTGTCCCACTCATTTCTGGTGATCCCGGAATGTCTGGCCCCTTTATTAGGAAGAGACCTATTGTCCAAAGTCAATGCGCAAATTCACTTTGACTCTGGAGGGATATCAGTCACAGACGGGCTTGGACAACCAATTTATGTTTTATCCCTGGCACTGAGAGATGAATACAGACTATATTCACTAAAACCCCCTGCAGCTGTGGACCCAGCTATGCTACAATGGATTCAAAAACACCCTCTGGCCTGGGCCGAGACGGCAGGAGTAGGACTGGCAAAACAAAGACCTCCCATCATTGTTGAATTAAAAGCAAATGCTACCCCTGTGAAGGTAAAGCAGTACCCCATGAGTCAGGAGGCCCGGCAAGGAATCACGCCACACATATAGCGCCTCCTGAAGGTAGGGATTCTTAAAAAGTGCCGGTCCCCATGAAATACTCCCCTGCTGCCTGTGAAAAAGCCCAGGGGAACGGATTTTAGACCCGTCCAAGATCTTCGTGAAGTCCACAAACGGGTGAGTGACATTCATCACACTGTCCCTAACCCATGCACCCTCCTGAGCAGCTTGCCACCAGACTACATCTGGTATACAATCTTGGACTTAATCTTTTTCAGTTTGCCTCTGGCCCCCCAGAGCCAAGAAATCTTCGCACTCAAATGGACTGACAAAGAGTCAAACTGTAGGACAGCTGACCTGGACTCGCCTTCCACAGGGATTTAAAAACTCGCCAACGTTGTTCAACGAGGCTCTAGGCGAGGACCTCTGTGAGTACCGGACTAGCCACCCCGATGTTGTCCTTTTCAATATGTGGATGACCTCATGCTGGCCGCTACTACCAAGGAGGTATGCCTAGAGGCCACAGGCGACCTCCTTCAGACTTTGGGGACATTGGGGTACTGGGCGAGTGCAAAGAAGGCCCAAATTGCTAAACAGGAAGTCGTTTACTTGGGGTACAAAATAAAACAGGGGCAAAGATGGTTGACTCAGGCTATGAAAGAGACTATTTTACAGATCCCCGAGCCAACAACTCCTTGGCAAGTGAGGGAGTTCTTAGGGACTGTTGGGTACTGCAGGCTATGGATCCTGGGGTTTGCAGAAAAGGCCCATCCTCTATATGAAGGAAGTAGAGAAAATAAGAACTGGACTTGGACTGAGCCAATGAGGCGGGCGTTTCAGGAACTCCGGCGGGCATTGCTAGAAGCCCCGGCCCTAGCTCTCCCTGACCCGCTAAGCCATTTCAACTGTTTGTGGATGAAAAGCAGGGAGTGGGAAAGGGAGTCCTGACACAGCAATGGGGACCTTGGAGGCGGCCTGTGGCACACCTCTCTAAGCGGCTAGACCCGGTAGCTGCTGGATGGCCGCCCTGTCTCCGTTTCATCACAGCCGCTGCTCTCCTTGTCCATGACGCTGACAAGTTGACTTATGGACAGCACCTCCTGGTCTACACTCCCCATGCCATAGAGGGGATCCTCAAACAGCCACTGGGTAAGTGGATTTCTAACGCTCGCTTAACCCATTACCAAGCCCTGCTGTAAGATGCTCCCCGGATACACTTTCAGACACCTTGTTTTCTAAATCCTGCTACTCTCTTGCCCATCCCGGAGGAGGATGGGCCTCTCCATGACTGTGTTGAAGTATTGGCTGAGGTAACCGCCCTACGAAGAGACCTCAGCAACATACCATTAAAGGACAGTGAGCTGATATGGTTCACAGATGGGAGCAGTTATATAAAGGATAGGCAGAGAAAAGCGGGGGCAGCCATAGTAGATGACGCTGGGAGGGTCGTCTGGGCCGAGGCTTTGCCCCCTGGAACATCTGCCCAAAAAGCAGAATTGATAGCTGTGATACAAGCACTAGAGAGGGCGAAAGGAAAAAAGATCACCATTTACACTGACAGCCAGTATGCATTCGGCACCATGCATATTCAAGGCCCTATATATAAAGAATGGGGGCTCTTGATGGCAGAGGGAAAAGAGATTAAGAACCTACCTGAAATAAACAGACTCTTGGCAGCGGTCCACTTGCCCCGGGCAGTAGCCATAGTACATGTCCCAGGACACCAGAAAAGAGAAGATGCCCGGGCCCGAGGCAACCGTGCTGCTAAAGCAGCAGCCCGCGAGGTGGCCACTGGATACTGCCAAGCTCATGTGCTGGCTGTAGGATTACCACCGCCGGGGATGGGGACTCTCCCCCCAAGCCCTATATACTCCCCCTGTGATTTAAGCTGGATGCAGGATAACACCAACCACCCTGCGGGCAAGGATGGATGGTATCAGGACCAGGATGACAACCTGTTGCTTCCTGCCGACCTGGGCAGACATCTCTGTACCCATTTACATCAAACCATCCATTTGGGAGAGAAAAAGACTTTGATGCTTCTACAAGCAGTGCAGCTGCGGTTTCCCCGACAAAAGAAAACCATACGGGACATAGTCCACACCTGCAAGGCCTGTCAGATGATGAGACCAGGAAAAGGACAGCACACGGGTGTAAGATACCAGGGGGAAAGGCCGGGACAGCACTGGAAGATAGATTTTACAGAGGTAAGGCCAGGCAAGTATGGCTATCGTTACCTGTTAGTTTTGGTTGATACATTTTCTGGGTGGGTAGAAGCTTACCCCACTAAAAATAGCAATAATAGTGGCTAAGAAGCTCCTAGAAGAGATAATACCTAGGTTTGGGCTGCCGGCATCTATTGGCTCTGATAATGGACCTGCATTTGTGAGCAAAATTGTTAAAGGTCTGGTCTCAGCCCTGGGGACCAAATGGAAGCTACATTGTGAGTACAGTCCCCAGAGCTCAGGACAAGTAGAAAGAATGAATCAGACCCTAAAAGAAACTTTAACAAAGCTGGCAATAGAGACTGGCAGGTACTGGGTAACCCTCCTTCCCTTTGTGCTTTTTCGGGCACGCAATGCCCCCTATAAACTAGGTTTGACTCCCTTTGAAATTGTATATGGAAGTCCACCCCCCGTTTGTTCAGCGTTTGAGGGAAAGACTAAACCATCTCCCTTGCTACGCATGTTCCAACAAGAGATGCTGGCTTTAAGTAAAGTGCATAAACATATCTGGTCACTGATATGAGAAGTTCATGAGGGCCAGAGTAAAGGAATAATCCCGTCCCATGATATGGGCCTGGGAGATTGGGTCTGGGTTAAGAGACACCAGTCAAAAACCTTAGAGCCAAGATGGAAGGGCCCCTATGTTGTTTTCCTTACCACCCCCACTGCCCTAAAGGTGGATGGAATTGGACCCTGGGTGCACTGCAACCACGTGCGTCGTGCCACCCCAGAGGAACAAGAAAAGGCCCAAAAAGAATGGAAGGTGATGCTGCATCCCACCAACCCCTTAAAAACGAAGCTCGTCCACCAGCTGGCCCCAGACGAATCCTCCTGACTCTCCTGTTGGTGGCCCTCCTTCTCCACTCCGGAACTGCTGGTGCTAACCCACATCAACCTGCTAAGACCATCTGGACACTTTGTAATGGACTAACCCATGAGGTACTCAATTCGACTACTGGAATCCCCCCAATACTTGGTGGCCAGATTTATTCTTCGACCTTGGACCTTTGTAAAAAGAACATATCAGTACAGTTCAAGTGATGATGCTGAGACAACAATATCAGGCAATGTCTCAGAATGAAGAGGAGGATTCCTCTCCATGATCAAAGGACAGGGGGGAATGTTGGGACCCAACAAACGCCATGATAGGCTTCAGGGACTAAGGTAGGACTCATGGGAAAAGCTGAGTCATTGCCCAGTGAGGTCATCCCCGCAGATGCCAGGACTTGTCTAATCAGAATATTCCCTGTAACTTGGTTTGAGTTTATCAGGACATAAAAGACATCCCCCTGCAGCCAATAGCCAATTAGTAAATACCAGGAAACCCCTGAAGCCAATAAAGATTAGCCAATTAGTAAATACTAGGAAACTCCTGCAGCCAATCAGCCCTTGCCAACTCTCTGTTCTAAAACCTATAAATACTGCTGTAAATCTGGGCTCGGGGCTCTTGCTCCACTCCACTGCATTGGATGTGGCAGGAGCCCTAGCTCGAGCTAGAAATAAAACCCCTTCATGCTTTTGCATTGCTGTGGACATCTTATTCTCTCAGTTTTGGGGACTCGGACTCTGGGCATAACACCAGCACCTGAGGGGCCTGAGGTCTGCCTTCAGCACCAGCAGCAACTGGGTAACGGCTGCAGTGTTTAACCTAAAGTCACCTCTGCAAACTTCAGCCAAGAGGATTCCATCTCAGCTCCCTGCATCCTCACCAGAGCACAGAGGAAGTGTTCCCTGCTGCCAGACAGTAGACTTGTAAATTTGGAAAACTCAGCAGTGGCCACAGGACTGGAAAAGGTCAATTTTCATTCCAATTCCAAAGAGAGGCAATACCAAAGAATGTTCAAACTACTGCACAATTGCACTCATCTCACACGCTAGCAAAGTAATACTCAACATTCTATAAGCTAGGCTTCAACAGTATGTGAACCGAGAAATTCCAGATGTTCAAGCTACATTTAGAAAAGGCGAGGAACCAGAGATCAAATTGCCAACATCCACTGGATCATAGAAAAAGCAAGAGAGTTCCAGAAAAACACCTACTTCTGTTTCATTGCCTACACTAAAGCCTTTGACTGTGTGGATCACAACAAACTGTGGAACATTCTTAAAGAGACAGGAACACAAGACCACCTTACCTGCCTCCTGAGAAATCTGTATGCAGGTCAAGAAGCAACAGTTAGAACCAGACATAGAAAAATGGACTGGTTCCAAATTGGGAAAGGGGTACATTAAGGCTGTATATTGTCACAATGCTTATTTAACTTCTATGCAGAGTACATCATGCGAAATGCCAGGCTGGATGAAGCACAAGCTGGAATCAAGATTGCTGGGAGAAATATCAATAACCTCAGATATGAAGATGACACCACCCTTATGGCAGAAAGTGAAGAGGAACTAAAGAGCCTCTTGATGAAAGTGAAAGAGGAGAGTGAAAAAGCTGGCTTAAAACTCAGCATTCAAAAAACTAAGATCATGGCATCTGGTCCCATCACTTCATAGTAAATAGATGGGGAAACAGTGGAAACAGTGTCAGACTTTATTTTCTTGGGCTCCAAAATCACTGCAGATGGTGACTGCAGCCATTGAATTAAAAGACACTGCTCCTTGGAAGAAAAGCTATGACCAACCTAGACAGCATATTAAAAAGCAGGAACATTACTTTACTGACAAAGGTCCAAATAGTCAAAGCTATAGTTTTTCCAGCAGTCACGTATGGATGTGAGAGTTGGACTAAAGAAAACTTAGCACAGAAGAATTTATGCTTTTGTGTGATGCTGGAGAAGACTCTTGAGAGTCCCTTGGACTGCAAAGAGATCAAACCAGTCAATCCTAAAGGCAATCAGTCCTGAATATTCATTGGAAGGACTGATGCTGAAACTGAATCTCCA
The DNA here is from genome assembly GCF_014754425.2 of Oryx dammah. Taxonomy (NCBI): domain Eukaryota; kingdom Metazoa; phylum Chordata; class Mammalia; order Artiodactyla; family Bovidae; genus Oryx; species Oryx dammah. Next base: position 47,946,154 of record NW_024070189.1, read on the forward strand.
ATACTTTGTCTACCTGATGCAAAGAACTGGCTGCTTGGAAATGACCCTGATGCTGGGAAACACTGAAGGCAGGAGGGGAAGGGGATGACAGAGGATGAGATGGTAGGATGGCATCACCAACTCAATGGAAATGAGTTAGAGCAAGATCTGGGAGTTGGTGATGAACAGGGAAGCCTGGAATGCTGCAGTCCATGGGGTCACAAAGAGTCAGACATGACAGTGACTGAACTGAACTGAAAGTTAGTCTACCAAGCAGAGGAAGTGGGGGGAAAGGGATAAGCCTTGGTTAGGCTTGAGGTATTCTTGGGAAATTCCTGTTGAAACCAAGCAGAGAGCACTCTAGAGATGTGAAACTCATGTGTCCCAAATGGGAATGATGCAATCCCAGCAAACTTCCAGGACAAAAATGAGCAGGCTATCCATTAATGTTCCACTTTCCCTTGCATTTGCTTTCTTCTCTTTTTAGAACAGCAACTGGTTTCCTACTCAACTGTAAATATGAATGAACCGACACAGTGTGGGAGGAACTGCATTTGTGGAATCAGAAAACAGAATACTACTCTACCAGGAGTGAGAAAACCTGGGGCATGTTCCTTTGACTCTTGGGACTTCATTTTCTCTATTTGAAAACTATAAGGATTGAACTAGGATCTTTCTAGTATATGATAATTCTCAGTTACCCAGTCTACTACCCCAGGAAGCAATAGCACGCATCAGCAAACTCCAACCTGTGGCTGTTGTCTGTTTTGGTAAAAACCTGCCAGCACCACTGATGCAGGCTGGCCCTGTGAGCCTCAGAAATCACGCTGGGTATCCTCCTGTGGCTCACTTTCCTTCTGTTCCCAGGGCCTGCCTCCCATGCTAGTGCCTCGGCCTTGCTGCTGTTCAGGGCCCACGCTGGTCACTACACTATGCATTAGGGATTCTGCTACTGGTGGCTACTAGTCACAGAGCAGAGGAAATCTGTCTGCCTCAGTTATGGCCAGGCTTTCCAGGGAGAAGAGAAGAGCACTGAGATCTCAATTTCCTGCATTGTGAGATAAAAATAATGATAGCACCTGCCTTCTGGAGCTCTGGTGAAAATTAAATGAGCCTACGTAGTTTTGACACAGTGTCCTGCATTCAGTAAGTGCTCAATAAACGTTAACTATTATTACTATTCAGTTCTATTTCTTCTCAGTCACCAACTCTAATATCAGATAGATAGTAACACAACACTGGGCTTCCCTTGTGGCTTAGCTGGTAAAGAATCCACCTGCAATGCAGGAGATCTGCGTTCAATCCCTGGATTGAGAAGATCCCCTGGAGAAGGAAAAGGCTACCCATTCCAGTATTCTGGCCTGGAGAATTTCATGGGTATAGTCCATCGGGTTGCAAAGAGGTGGACACTACTGAGCGACTTTCACTTTCAATTCTAGTACAAAGAGAAAAGCAGTGAACTGAAGCAGGCAGCATGGGCTCCAGTCTCTGCCAGCCTAGCTGTAAGTGGTCATTTTACATGTCTAAGCCTTAATGCATGCACTAGAAAAATGTAAATGACACCTAGCAACACTATTCATTGATTTCATTGCTTCATTAACTTCCACAATATAGACTTGGTTCTCATGCTACATACGGAAAACCAGGAAATGAGATACAGCTTCTGCGTGCAAGAGCTCGATCTAAGAAACTACAAAAGAGATAGTGTGAAAGTTTCCTATAGGTCAATAGTAAGATTGTCGGAAGAAGTGCTGGTGTGGACTCTTCAAGTTTCTAGTTTCCAAGAAACTCTGTCTCAGAAACCCTCCATCTAACTTCTGGAGATTTGTTTGGAAGGTGAGAGCGGGAGAGGCAATTTTAAATAAATGAGCAACCTTCCTGTTAGAAATGAAGGAAAGAACAGTACTGAGTCTGTCTGGATTTGATCTGCGACTCCACATTTAGCAAAACAACGGTCTGAGCTCCGTCCGGGCGGTTGACACTCCCAAAAATGCTGGAGGGGGACGAGCTTGCGGAGCCGAGATTGGGAGGACAGGCCCCAACTTGGGGGGGTGACAGCTGGTATCTCTGGTGAGCATGCGCATTTTGACTTTCGTCTTGCGCAAAGCCTCACTTGCTCGGAAAGCTTACGTCAAAGTCTACGTTGAAAGACGTAAGGAAGGAAGCTAAGTAAACGCCGGCCCTCGGGTCACGTGATGCGACGGGAGCGTCGTTGACTCCTCCCCCACAAGATGGCGTCCTTGCTGCAATCGGAGCGGGTTCTCTATCTAGTCCAGGGAGAAAAGAAGGTTCGGGCCCCGCTGTCGCAGCTTTACTTCTGCCGCTATTGTAGCGATCTGCGGTCGCTGGAATGTGTGTCTCACGAGGTAACGCAGTCGTCCCATGAAGAGTGTGTGTGTTGGGGGATGGGGGAGGCGTTCCCCCTAGTCACCGCGACCAGCGGGGAAGTTCCGTCAGTTGGAGGCGGGTAGTCATTTTCCTAGCATGCTGATTGGCTTTGCCTTCCGTCACTCGGTTTTGTCTGTGATTTAATTTGCTTATAATTTGTCACTTGGAAAGGAGGAGCGGCCTTGGGTGGGGCTGAACGGCCTTTCTGTTCTATAGCGTCTTCTGATTGGACAAGCTAGACTTTGGGGACCCTGGCCATCTACTAGGGGGTTTGGTAATTGGGCGGGTTGTGGGGGGAAAAGGTGTCGGGGTGCTTAGTTAAGGCCCCTTGAGGGGCGAGATACGGTCTTCCCAGGATTGATTGAGGTAGTGGGAAAGTCCGCGGTCGTTCTCATCCAAGCGCCTCCTATCCTGGAAGTTCTGCCCCTCCTTGGGCAGAAACCCGGCCTTCTGACTGCCTTGTTCTGTTGCCCAGCCCAGCCCACGGCCTGCAGCAGAGGAGAGGGTTGGGATGGGGTGAGCTGAGAGAAAAGCGCTTAGAATCGGATCTGTTGTTTAACAAGCTCAAAGTATTATATTTATGACGCTTCTCTTGGGAGTACATGTCTATCCTTCACTGATATAAGTGGGCGTTGGAGGTGGGATTGCTCAGAATGTGAAAGACCCCACCCTGGGGGGAAAAAATCATCAACGAATAACAAAGCCCCCAAACGTCTGCAGCACTTGGCACGTGTTCATTCAGTACGATTTGGGGATTAAAAGACGGGTTAAGACATAAATCCTGCTCTTGAGTTACTTGGAGGCTCCTGAAGGAAAAGCTTATTAGTATTAATAATACATAGTTTGTGCTTATTCAGTACTTTCTGTATGCCATGTGCTTTACATAATCTCCTTTAATCATTCTACCTTTTTTAAAAAAAAACACTTTACCGTTAAGGGGTTTCCTGGTGGCTCAGTCCGTAAAGAATCTGCCTGCAATGCGGGAGACGCTAGTTTGATACCCGGATGGGGAAGATCCCCTGGCAGAGGGTATGACAACCGACTTAAGTATTCTTACCTGGAGAATCCCATGGACAGAGGAGCCTGGTGGGTTACAGCCCAGGGGTGGCAAAGGGTCGGACAGGACTGAAGTGACTGATGACTCTTGTACTTCACAGTTAAAGAAACACGCATAATGTTTGCAGTATGTCACACAGCCAAAAATTTGAGGAAGGGAGGAAGGACCAGGATTTGAAACCGAGCAGCCTGATTCAGTGGACTTCAGTCAGGATCCTTGGACTGTTAAAAATGCTTATGAGAATATGTCCCATACTATAAGCCATTTTACACATTATTAATTACTATTTTATTGAGAATATTTTTCATACTATTCAGAATAGTCAGAGAAAGCTAAATAACACGGGGGGGGGAAGAAAAATCAATGCTGTATTATATACAGCATTTGTTTTTCTCTATTAGCACTTTGTACACTTATCCCTTTGGCAGGCCCTTTCTCTCTATGATGCCTCCCTGTCCCAGCTTCACCTCCAGAATTTACTGATTAGATTCTCATTTGGTGATCAGTAGGGAGCTAGTTTTCATAATCTGTAAGGACACCTTCAGCTAGGACATTCAGTCTGTGACTGTATCTTTTATGGACTGTGTGCACCTGTGAAACAGAAGCCGTTAGGGTTTGGGGAAGGATGATGCCAATGAGGGTTGAAGCAGTCCAGAAAGTTCTAATGGGGAGTCTGGAATTGGAGCGGCACTTGAAGGGAGGAGCATAATTCAGAAAGGAACAGAAGGGAATGAATTACATTTTGCCTTTTATGATGAGTGCATTATGCCTTTTATGATGCACTGAGTGCAAATATAAGTTAACAGTACTGTATTTTGTGTTGCTGGTGACTATTTGAGCAGCAACTTTATCTTTCAAAGGTAGTTCTGTTTATAAGCAGATGATAAAAACAGAAACCAGTTTCTGTCATAGTATTTATGTTCAGGTGAATCTGTCTTTCCATCTGCAGATGCCCAGAGTTCTAGAATTATCAAATAGGCTCTACCTACATTCAAGGAAATAATTATTCAGTCCTTAAAAAAATACAGTGAATTTAATTTTTATACTGTGTTTTCAAGCTAAATACAGTAAGACTATCTTGTTAACCTAGTAGTTTAATTTGCCATTTAAAAATCTCTAGTTGGTTGGCTATAGCTGACTTTGTAACTGTTAATTTATGCTTTTCTTCAGCGAACATGTAATACATCAGTAACGAGAGAACTTTTAAAATCTCTCAACAATTAAAGTGTAGTCCAGTTATTGCAGTCCCATAAAGCTGGGAGCAGGCAATGGCAACCCACTCCAGTATTCTTGCCTGGCAAATCCCATGGAGGGAGGAGCCTGGTAGGCTGCAGTCCATGGGGTCACTAGGAGTTGGATACGACTGAGTGACTTCACTTTCCCTTTTCACTTTCATGCATTGGAAAAGGAAATGGCAACCCACTCCAGTGTTCTTGGCTGGAGAATCCCAGGGAGGGGGTGGGGGTAGGGGCCCTGGTGGGCTGCTGTCTCTGGGGTCGCACAGAGTCGGTCACGACTGAAGTGACTTAGCAGCAGCAAAGCTAGACTAGGTAAAAGGATTTTTGATCACAGCTTCATAACTTGGATTGTTAATCTATTTAAATTATCATAGAGTCTTTTAACATAAACATATTTTAACATGTCTAATACATAAAACTCTGGTGAAAGGGAATAGGAAAATTCAGAAAAGAAAAATGAAAGGATTTCAAGAAATTCAGAGGTTAAGAAAAAAACAGGTGATTTTTATAAGAATAAACCCTATGCTGGAAACAGTCCAGGTTCTTTGCCAGAACGATGGTCTCTCACCTTCTGCTGCAGAATAATGTATTTTAAATTTCACTATTTGTTATAGGTATATACACAAGCCAACATGATTTTTTGATTTCTTGTTTCATTCTAGGTGGACTCCCATTATTGTCCCAGTTGTTTAGAAAATATGCCATCGGCTGAAGCCAAACTAAAAAAGAACAGGTAAGACTGGGATCCATTTTTCCTATTTTCCACAGCTATATTTTAATAGCTGGTAAGAAAACACATGAAATTAGCTGTTTTTCTTTTCTTAGCATCATTTTTTTTTTTTTTTGCCAAAGGTGACTCTTCCATTTAAAAAAAAATAAATTGTATTTTATAACAGTTTTAACTTAAGATTACTGTGAAGATGATACAGAGAATTCCCTTTAATCCTTACCCAGTCTCCCCTATTGTAAATGTCATATATCAGTATGGTATTATTTGTCTCAATTAATGAATATTATTGGTAGCATTATTATTAAATTTAGATTTCCTCAATTTTTCTCCTAATCTCATTTTTCTGTTCTAGGATCCTATTCAGGATACCCACATTGTATTTACTAGTCATATCTCTTTAGGCTCCTCTTGCTGTGAAATTTTGTTAGAGTTTGGTTTTGAGGAGTGCTGGTAAGATATTTTATAGAATGTCCCTTGATTGGAAGTTGTCTGATGCTTTTGTCATCATCTGAGAGAATGTGTTATGGGGAAGAGGATCACAAAGGTAAAGTGCATCTCTCACCACATCATATCAGGGGTGTATGCCACCAATATGACTTTTCACTGTAGATGTTAACCTTGATTACTTGGCTTGAGCTATTGTTTGTCAGATTTTTCTGATGTAAAGTTACGCTTTTTTTTTTTCCCTCTTTTCCTTTTCCATATCATACTCTGGGAAGGAAGTGTACTAGTACAGCCCACACTTAACTAGTAGCGAGTTATACTTCCCTTCCATAAGAGCTGTCTCCATGAATTACTTGGAATTCTTTTACATGGAAGATTTTTCTCTTTTCCCTTTTTTATTTATTTAATCATTTAGTTAAAACAGTGTGGACTTGTGAATATTTTTGTATAGTTTAGGTTATACGCCAATACTACTATTTTTTTTTTTAAACTCAGGTTGTTCCAGCTTTGGCCATTATAACCCTCTTTTAGTAGATTTCGGTCTCCCTTTGGCGTACCCCCATCATTTTATGGCATTGAGGGGGAGGGAAGCGTTATTCAGTTGCTTGAGAACTTTCCTACTTATTCCAGGCTTATCCATATTTTCTGTCCCAGAGCCATTTCTCTAAGGAGCCCTGGCGCCTTTTACTAGATAGAGATTGGTATTAAAAATCAAGATCTGAGTAGTAGATATGGTCATTGTTACTGGTGCCATTTTGGTTTTTAGCATGGTGTGGAAGTCCTTTGCAACCAGTCACACCTTTGTACCTCCGTGGATATAAACCACTATTTGTCCTTCCTGTCCTGGAGAAACAGCTCCATATAAACCAGCTTTGTATGCCATCTATACCTTTGTTTTATCATTTAATCCTCAAAGTATCCCTTTAAGGTAGGTACTGTTATTATTCTTACTTGAGAATATTGTCCAGTAGCAAAATATCACAGAAAATTGGAGTTATGGAACTTTAGAGCAAGTCTATGACTGAAGGTACAATCTTGATCATCTCAGATGGTAAAAAAGTAGAAAACTTTCTACTAGAAACACAAAAAGGCATGGGGGCCCCTGTAAGGGAATGTTGACTGGTTCACTAGGAAAAGTAATGCCTGAAGAGAGCAGAAAGCCCTGAAAATGCCGCACTTCTGAACCATTTCACCTTGGTAGCATTGTTTGGTATCTGTTTCAGCTCTCTGGTACAGCAAACAAGCAGTTATTTTCCAAACCCAATTTCACAGCTTATCAAATTGTTGCCTCTCAGTTTTCCATTGTTCAATTGATCTGTCCTCTCTAAAGTCATAAGCTGTGACGTTTCTTTGTCCCACAGAATCTTTGTGGTCTGTGCAAGCATAAGAAGAGTCTAAAAGTTAACTCCAGACTGTTAACAATGATTCCCTCTGTGAACTAGGCTTAGGTCATGCTGTAGTTATTCAGGAACTTTGGTGATGACTGCACGTTTTAAAAAACAATTAGCATGTAATGCTTTTGAAATTTTAAAACAGTTTGTAAGAGTCTCTTCAGAGTACTTTTTTATTTCCTTTTGTTTGAGAGCCACCCTTCCCTTACAGTTCTCTCTTGAATTCCTGACATATAGAGCAATATCTTGAACATAGTAGGTGCTTGGTAAATATTTGTTGAATGAATCAGTGATTGTTGTATTCTAGATGTGCCAACTGCTTTGACTGTCCTGGCTGTATGCACACCCTCTCCACTCGGGCAACAAGCATCTCTACACAGCTTCCAGATGACCCAGCCAAGACCACCATGAAGAAAGCCTACTATTTGGCCTGTGGATTTTGTCGCTGGACATCTAGAGATGTGGGCATGGCAGATAAATCTGTGGGTGAGTGAGGTGGACTTTAGCATGAGATTTTGTGAAATCAGCAGAGTTGTAATTGCACACAAATCATGAATTCTGTTACTTGTTGGGAGGTAGGTGAGAAATTCAGAGTATTTTGCCACTAAATCTTCTATGTTCCCAAATTCTCACATTTATGAACGTGATATTTCATTGGAAACTGGGTATTCTTAAGGTTGGTAAAATAGCGTTTATATATCTGACATATTTTTTAGAATCAAAAGATTAATGTTCTTCATAAAAAATAATTGCTGCTGATGGTGAAACACACCATGAACAAACTTAAAAGATTAAAGTGGCCAATCTTATATATAACAAACTACAAATAAATAACCAAAAATTAGAAACCCTTATAAATCAATAGGGAAGCTACCCAAGAGAAAAAAAAATGTCAAAGAATATGAACAGCAGCCCTCAGAAATGGGAATAAAAATGTTCAATAACTAAAATGTGCACAAATCATTGGAATTTGTTTTTTTGCACAGAAGTTGGTGAGGTGATTTTTTTTTAAGTCAATAAATATGCAAAAGGATATGTTTCAGTTTTACTAGTAATCAGGAAAATGCATATTAAAACTTAATCCATTGATTTGGGAAAATTTTAAAAATCTGGTAGTATCACAGAAATATAGGAAAATTGTTTTTTTGTCTGCTACCACCTTAGATAGCAGTTTAACATTTATTAAACTTTTAAATTGCTTTTATTCTTTTACCCAAAAATTCCATGTCCGGGTATCTATCCTGAAGCATTCAAATACATGCTTAAAGAGACATCTATATATATCATAAGTGATACAGAAAAGTTATGTGTGTTTGGACCTAAAGACAGTCTAAAATGTTAATTGCCTCTCCATCATTTTTGGGTTTCAAAGCAGAGGTTGCACTTAATCTTTATTAGGAAACTTCCTTAATTTTTTTCATTTTTTGTACTCCGTGGTTAATAGCAGAGAAACACTCTTTATTACAGTCAGTTCAGAATCTTGAGTTGCTATTTGTTTTTTATATCAACAGTAGCATTGCTAACTTTCCATCGTCTTTTTTCTTTCTGAAATTTCATTAATTTTCTGAAAATTTTTTAGACTTGTTAAGAATTACCATTTTTAGATTTTCATTAAAAATGTCAACTTACCAACAAGGACCTGTTGTATAGCACATAGAACTCTACTCAGTGTTATGTCCCAGCCTGGATGAGAGGGAGGTTTGGAGGAGAATGGATACATGTGTATATATGGCTGAGTCCCTTCGCTGTTCACCTGAAACTGCCACAGCATTGTTAATCGGCTGTATCCCAATACAAAATGTTTAAAGTTTGAAAAATAATCAGCTTACTAATACACGAGGAAGCCAATTAAAAAATTACTGTTATATGACATAACTCAAATAAAGATGGACATTAGGTAAAAATTTCCTATAGCTTCTTATATAATTTGGTAGTAAAAACAGGTGAAGTTCTTTCAGATTCAACTCTGTACTTAATTCTTGATTTTCATGAGTTTGCCCTTTGGTGTAGAATGCCTGAGCTCTTGGTTGTTTTCCTAATTTCATACATTATATTGATAAAACATTCTTCAAAAACAAAAAGTTAACAAACAAGTTTCTTAAAGTGTTTGTTGGTGGGTAGGTATTTCCTGAAATATGATTTATATTGGAAAGTTTCTGTACCATCTTTTTAGATTGTCAGTAAATATTTGTGCCTTAATGTCAGTGTAGCAAATAAATTGTTTAAATTTGTTTATGAATTTAAGGTAAATGTAAAAAACAACCTCAAAGGGGCACTTAGTTCAGTGAGTTAAGTGTATTTTTCCATGTTTGTATTTTGTTTCTCTTTATCAGATTAAACAAAACCTAGAAATCCAAATAGATATCTGTTTGTTACTCTTTAAGTCTTTTTTTGTTACTTTTTAGACTATAAACCATTAGGATTGGATAATTTATTTTTTAGACTTTAAAGCCTGTGCTTATTTCTAGAAATCTAGGTTCTCTAAGGGTATCTTGACAATGATAATTGAATACTCAGAGCTCTTAAGAAGTACAGATAATTTCATTTCTTCCATGATGTCATTGGTATCTGAGAAGCCCTGAAACCACTTTAGTTACAACTATTTGTTTATTTATAAGTAAGCCCTTGTGTCATCAGTAATGTGCAAAAACTTATAATGAGATCATAATGGCTCTCAAATTTGTGTTTAGAATCAATCAGCAGTTCTAAAAGTGCAATTAGATAAAACTTAAGATTTTTCTAAAATGTTACTGAAACATTGTTTTCACATAATTATTTTTCATGTTTGCCTTAAGTAAAACAACTTTTAAAATATAAATATTGTACTAAAGGTTGTTACTGCTGCCATTTCCTGCAAGGAGTTACAGTGTCACGTTCAACAGGAGTTGTTTTTATTTGGGAAAAAAGTTATTTTTATAAAAATAATACACATTCATGAACTTAGCACTCAGCTTAAGAAATTAAACAGAACCAAAACAGTGTAAGCCCAGTATAGCCTTCCTCCCACTCCATCTGCCTTCTGTTTCCTCGAGAGAGATGGTTATCAGTCTTGAATTCAGGTTTTCATCAGTTCTTTGCATATTTTTGCAGTTCTCCACATAACGTATGTAGGCATTAGCAAATGTGTTTCTCAACTCGAAACAAACAGAACCTTGTTTTATGTATCCTGCTACAACTTTTCTCTATCCAGTTTGTTTGTGGTGTGTAGTAGTGATGGTCAGTGATTCATGCCTGGCTTAACCACAGTTTACTTCTTTAGTCTCTTCCAAATGGACCTTTAGGTTGTTTTCAATTTTTTGCCTCTGACAACAGTGCTGTTAGAATCATTCTTACATGTGTTTCCTGTCACAGGAGCAAGGATTTCTCTGCGTAATTTAAAGTAAAATTGCTGGTTGTAAGATGTGTACATTATTAGCTCTCCAAAATGCGTTTACCAATTTTCACTCCCACAAATATATGAGTAAACTATTCACTGCTCCACATCCCTGGCAGCTCTTGGTACTGTTGACTTCTTTCAAGTTTTCCCAAACTCATGGTTGTGAAATGGCACCTCCTAGTTTTTTTCTTTTTTTCTGGCATAGCTTTATTGAGATGTAATTTTATGTATAATGAAACTCAGCAATTTTAAGCGTAGAATTCTTTGATTTTGGACGAATGTGTATAGCCACGTAGCCACGTCCACAGTGATCATATAGAATATTTCTGTCACCCCAAAAAAGTTTTCTCATGCCCCAGTCAGTTCCTTCCCTGCACCTCCTGGCCTTTGACTACAACTAATTTGCTTTTTTTCACTGTAATTGTGCCTTTTCTAGAAATTTACATAGTTGGAATGTTTTAATCTTTTGTGTCTGGCTTCTTTCTCTTAGTATAGTGCTTCTGAGATTCTTTCATGTTTTTGCTGGGGTTTTTTTGAGTTGTATTCTATTGTATGGGTATACCATATTTTGTTTATTCATTCTGTAGTTGATAGACACTGAAATTTTTTCCAGTTTGAGGCTCATATGAATAAAACCAGATATGAACATTTGCCTACACATTTTAGTGTAAGTATGTGTTTTAATTTTTCGTATTTACCTAGGAATTGAATTGCTGAGTCATGGAGTTAAGTGTTTGTTTACCTTGACTGAAAACTGTTTCTCTAAGTGGCTGTACAGTTTCAGGTCCTCACCAGTAAAGGAGGAGAGTTCCATTTCCTCAATAACCATTAGTATTGTTGGTCTCTTTCATTCTGGCCATTCTAGTGAGTATAGTGATACTTCACTGTGGTTTTAAGTTGCATTTTCTTAATATGCTTATTTGCCATCTATGTGTTTTCTTTGGTGAAGTGTTCGTACAAATCTTTTGCCTATTTGCCTGTTTTTAAACTGAGCTTTTATCTTTTTGTTGAGTTGTGAGAGGTCTATATTGTGGATACAAGCCCTTTATTGAATATATCTTTCACAGCTATTATCTCCCAGTCTGTGGCTTGCCTTTTTATTTTCTCAAGTGTCTTTTGAAAAACACAAGTTTTTAATTTTGATGAGGTTCAGTTTATCAAAATTTTTTTATATATAATTTGTGCCTTTTGTGTCCTAGTGAAGAAACTTTAGCTTAACCCAAGGTTGTTAAGAGTTTCACTTTTGTTTTCTTCTAGGAATATTATGTTTCAGCTTTTGAGTGTAAGTTTATTACCATTTCATGGTAAATTTTGTAAATGTTGTGAGGTGTAAGGGTTAAGGTTAATTTTTTATAAATTGTGTAAATGGTTACAGTACCATTTGTTGAAAGTATTCATTACGGTTTTACTTTCAGCTTTCTGGAATAATTTTTTCCTTTATGATTTGTTTGTGCTTTTGTTTCTTATGTTAAGAAACTCTTCTCTAAACCGAGGTCATAGAACATAGAAATTGCACAATATTATAGGTAAGAGCAAATTCTCTGGAGTCAGACTACCTGCATTTGAATCGTGGCTTTATTGCTTACTATCTCTGTGACTTTGGGCAAGTTATTTAACTCTCTGAGCTTCAATTTCCTCACTTGTAAAATAAGACTAATAATGAAAGTCCATACCTCAGAGGGTTATTATGAAAATAAAATGAAATTTGATACATTTCAAACACCTGGCAGAGAAATTATACATGTATTAGTTGTAGAGGTGGTCCTTGTGGTGGTTATTGTTATCACCATCATTATATTTAAAGAAAGAATTTGATTCTAAGCACTCTGGCCTATGTAATTCCTAGGACTCTTTCTTGAAAATTCTGCAATTTTGTGTTTTTAAGTTTAAGTCTGTGGCCTGCAGATGACCTGTTTTTTGTGAAAATAAAATCAGATTATGTAAGCCTTGTTTAATATTCCTTTATTTTTCAGCTAGTGGTGGTTGGCAGGAGCCTGAAAATCCTCACACGCAACGGGTAAGTAAAGGGTCATCAGAGAGAGGATGACATGAGGAAAGATGAAGAAAAAGACCCATTTTATCAGTGAATATGGCTTAGGCTTATAAATCCATGATGTGTGTTTTGGTGTCTTTTACATTTAGAAAGTGCTTCTCGTGTAAGACATTAAATCATAATGGCAGTTTTTTCCAGCCTGACTTAAGTTAATAGAGAAACCTAAGAGTAATTTTATTTCTGTACTCTTGTGAATTGGAAAAAGGAAATAATATGTTTCTGTTTTCCATATACCCACAAACTAAGTTAAAGGTCCATTTGTTCTCAGAAATATATCATCAACATGTAAACATATCAGCATATAAACATCTTAAGTCTTGGAAACATCACTAATTTAGAAGATGCTCTTGGAATCAGTAGCAATCATGATTTAGACATCCTTTAATAGTTCACAGTGAATTGATCTCTGCCGTGTAAATTAGGACTGATTTTGTTGCCTCGGAAGCAGAATATTAGAAAGATGGTGAAATGTGATTGAAATGAAGTTATACAGTCAAACTGGAAATTAAATAATAATTAATAATTATTCACTTATGACTCAGCTAAAATTAGAAATACTGAAAATATCCTGGATAGGAGTGTATCCAATTGGATCTTTGCACATACACTATTGTCAGTATGAACTAGTACAGTTTACTTGGTCTCTCAGCAGTATCTACTTCCTGGACTCTGAAGTACAGAAATACTTGTACTTATGCATGAAAATATGTATATTCAGTTACCAAGCAGTTATCAAGCATATGCTCCATTCTGTGTGCCAGGGACCATGCTGAGCAATAGGAATATATGACCTTTCCTCTCACAGAGTTTAAGACTGATGGGAAAACAAAATCAGTTAATCCCCAGATAAAGGAAAAACTCAAAGTAATGTGAAGGAGAGAGAAGCTGTGCGTGTGAGCATTTATTATAGGGAATTTGAACTAGATAAGTCTACATCTGAGGGTTGCACTAGGATCTGAGGACAACAGGCAGAGAAGGAAAAGAATTCAGAGGGAGGAACACCCAAGGCAAAGAGCTTGTAAGTGGAAGGAGCAAGTTGTAGACCAGTGGGCAAGTGTGCCATAGTGGAGCGTTGCAGTAGGTGAATAGAGAAAAGGATTTGGAGCCAAACTGCGCAGAACCATGTGGACCAAGTTAAGGCATCTAAGAAGCCTTTAAAGCAGAAGAGCTGACAGGATCAGATAAGTGTTTCTAAAAAACAATTACTGTTGACTTGATAGAAGAGTGGGTATCAGGAGACATTTAAGTGCTCTCAGAGGAAATGGTTAAATACCTTTAGGACACCTGTACCATTTAATAAGATGTAACCTTTAAAAAGAATGAGGTAAATCTATTAATCTATGTACTGAGTGGAAAATTCACACATAAAGTGAAAAAGTTTTAAAAGAGCAAGTTTTTTCCCCTTATATGAAAAATATAAAGACATATTTATTTTACACATACAAAAATTGTATGTTTATGCATGCATTTTTTAATGTATGCAGAGTATAATATCATACCTGTGTCTGTGTGTGAGAAAGATTTCTAACCTGTATTAGTGGATACCTGTGGTGAGGAGAAGGATGAACATGGGCACAAGAGATAAAAGAGAAATTTTACCTTCTATTCTTTACATTTCTATATTGCTTGAACTTTTCACAGTTGTATGGCTTTTATGATTAAAGAATATTTTTGAAATGAAAATATGCATTGGAGTCGAGGAGAAATAGAATATGAAATGTCACATTGTTGGAAGTAGATGGTCCCGTGGCCATGCCAGGAAAATAGGAGTGGTTGTGAGGGGAAGTAAGCAGTGAAGTAAAAGAGCAGTGAAAAGAGAACATGGAATTTATCAAGCCTTTTCATTGCTCATTTCTTCTGTTGTTGAACTTGAAAGTTCCATTTCAATTCTGAAAATAGATCATGTAAGGAAGACAGATTCTCTTCAGGGAAGAGAAACTTGCCCAGTTTAATGTGTCTTTTCTGTTTATTATATCTCTAGTCAGTTTAGTTGATGAATTTCCTAAGCTTCTTGTTAGCTGTTTCACATACTTTGCTTTCTTACAGATGAACAAACTGATTGAATATTACCAGCAGCTTGCTCAGAAGGAGAAGGTTGAGCGAGATCGCAAGAAACTGGCACGGCGTAGAAACTATATGCCTTTGGCTTTTTCGGTGAGAACTTGGTATAAAGAGGAGTTTGCAATTCACTGATCAAGACCAGTATGGCATAAGAGCAGTAAACATTTCAGAAAGTGGCCATTGTCCCTAGATTCCTGAATGATGGTTAGTGAAAAAAGGTCCCTTAGGTGATAGGTGTCTGAGTCCAACGGATATGCTTTTGCCATATCATTAGGTCTGAGTTCTTTGAGTTTTAAGTACATTTGTGTTTCTTTCTCCATCACTCCCCTCTATCATCTTATTTCCTAAAGAGGCTACTATTAGTTTTGTAGGCACCCACATTTACAGCTTTTGCACATTACAGAAAATCAGAAGAATATGAACAAATGGTAGATTTTATTCATGCTATACATGTAGCCCACCCACCTTTGGCATCCTGGTAGTAGTGATTTCCAGACTTTAGTTATCATAATTTTTTGGCACCTTCCAATATTTCTCCAATGTGAAAAATACTGACTTTTATACTGAGTTTTTTTGTGGTTAAATAAGTAGTAATATATGCAGGTGTAATTTTGATAGAAATTATTGATCAAAGTTATTCTCTACTAGTTTGTAAACTACCAATTAGAAATGAGAAATTAGGGTTTGAAGCTTTTGCTGTTGTCCACCCAAGTTTTATTTGCTCCCAGAATAATTTATTTTTTGTGTGTTTTCTTGGAGCCAAGCAGATAGGCATTTAACAAATAATGTTTCTTGAATGGCAGTGATGTATCAAACTCAGTGCTGAGTTCTTTATACATATTACTGTGCTTAATCCTCACAACAGTCCTGTGTAGTAGGTGGTATATTCCCATTTTACACTGAAGGGAATGAGACTTGTAATGGTTAAATAAATTCTTATACTGCTTCTGCCTGAGAATTAGTTAAGCCATTAAAATCCTAAGAATTGGTAAGAGTCATATAAAAATGTCTTTTAAAAAACTTAATAAAACATTAGAACTTGCAAAGCATCCACATTTGCCAGAGACTCTTATGACGTCTCCATGAATTTTTTGAACAATCCAGTGTTATAATCAGCATATGTAGTAGTGTATTTAGGGAGGAATTTGAATTAAACGTGTTACTCTTCCAACTTTCCCCTATGACCTGCCTGCTGTATGCGTTTGCTTGTATCTTATCCTGCATTTTTTTGTCTCTGTTGCAACCTGCTGCTATTTTGGTGCCTACAGCAACACACTATTCATGTAGTGGTAAGTTCTTTTATGATTCTTGCTGACCCTAAAGTTAGCAGACGATCTTACTGGTGTTCCAAGAAGACATTCATCATGTGTCTTAGATACTTCACATAATTTTCTGGTCTAAGCCATTGCTTAGGTATTTTTAGATTAAAAATCACATTTTGCTCATTTTCACTGTATTAACGTAGTTTCAATCTCCATGTTTGGTGCTTTTGTTGTCATTTTAAAAATAAGATGATGTGGGGCTACACTTACTGTTTTTAAAAGAAGCATTTATTAAATTAGCATTTTTTTTTTTTGCTTATTTCCCTGAGCTTCTCATGCTGTCCCTCCCCAAGTTCTTTGATACAAAACATATATAAAAATAGAATTTCTAAGAAAAATTTCTTAACTCTGTTTAGGACAAATATGGTCTTGGAACCAGGCTTCAGCGACCACGAGCTGGGACAACCATCAGTACCCTTGCTGGACTTTCGTAAGTTTGGACATTAAATGGCTTTGAAGGAAAAAGCTGGTATCAAAATGAATATTGAAGGAATGTGGTTTTAAAGTAACAGTTGCCAGTGGGGAAGAAGATGCTCATACTTAGGAAAAACCTAGCCAGAAAGAATATTCTACAGTAGAGCAGTACTTCAGTTAGCGATCTCATGGACTTTTAGGAGGACCCTTGAGAAATGATTGCTGTTATCTTTTAGCCTTAAAGAAGGAGAGGACCAGAAGGAGATAAAGATTGAGCCAGCTCAGGCTGTAGATGAAGTGGAACCTCTACCGGAAGACTATTATACGAGACCAGTAAATTTAACAGAGGGTAATTTTATACATGATTCTACTTTGCTTCTATTTTACATCTAATTCTGTTTTTGTTACTTCTTTGCCTTGTGATTTTTATTTTTTATTTGAGATTTTTAATGGTATAGTTGTTAGTAGTAAAATGAATCATGCAGAAAATAAGATAAAGGTAATCATTTGAAGAAATGTCTGTCAAATTTCTATATTTTTTTGGAAGTCACAAAGGCAGTGTTATTTTGTGTAGTTATCACATATACATCTGATTTTGAGCAAGTCAGTTAAACCAAGCGTGGTTTCTGCCTTTCATGCTAGTGACCACCCTTCAGCAGCGCCTCTTACAGCCTGATTTCCAGCCAGTCTGTGCTTCACAGCTCTTTCCTCGTCATAAGCATCTTCTGATCAAACGGTCCCTGCGCTGCCGAGTAAGTATTCCTCTCTGTAGAGTTGTCATTTTGTAAGAAAAAAGCAAAAATAAATGCAATTGGGATCTGGTCAGTATCAAAGCCTCTGGAAAATAGTAACTAGAAAATGTTTATAAAGAATGTTCCAGTGTGCAGGCACTGTTTTAAAGCTTTCAGGGTAAGCTTAAAGCCCCTAACTCAGTGAGGTAAGTACTGTTGTTAGCCTTATTTTACAAATGTGGAAGCTGGGGTATCTGAAAGTTAAGTTCATACTGCTAACCCCTAAAAGAGTACGGAAAGAATATAGAGCTTTTAGGAGAGTAGGGAGGAAACAAAAAGGACTGATTTTTAAAAATCAATTTAAAAGAAAAGCAAGAAAGAAGAAAAAGAAGCAAATCCAGGCTCTAGGAATCTATGAAACATCAGAGTCTGTTCAATTAATAAAAGAAATACTGTAAAAGAAAAAATACCCCAAAAAGGGAAAGGAAACATTTTAGATCAATACTATCCAACAGAACTTTCTGTGGTGATGGGAATATTCCTTATCTGTATAGTCCAGCATATTGGCCACAAGTCACATGTAGCCTACTGAGCACTTGAAATATGGTAGTGCAACTGTGGGTCCTGAGTCTCTCTAAGATGAAATTCATTTAAATAATGACATGTGACTAATAGCTGCTATTATCACATAACACAGCATTAGATTAGAAGAGACTTAGGCCTGTCAACCAAACAAATACAGTGTATAGACTTTAATTCCTGATTCAAACAAAGCATAAAAAGAAAGAAGGGAGAGATAGAGGAAGGAAAGGACCAGAGGAAAGAAGAAAATATACCATGCTAATACTAATCAAAAGAAAGCAAGAGTAGCCATATTCATCTCAGAGCAGACTTCAAAGTAAGGTGAGTTAGCAGGGCTAAAGAAGGATATTAAATAATGATAAAGAGGTCGGTTCTCCAAGAAGATATAACCATTCTTAATGTACATTTGCCCAACAATCAATCGTGTGTCAAACCATGTGAGGCAAAGTCTGATAGAGTTATAAGGAGAAATAGATGAATCCGCCATCATAGTTGGAGACTTCAACACCTGTCTCTAGAAATGGACAGATCCAGCAGGTAAAAAATCAGTATTGACCCATCAACCTCCCTGGAGATACACCTCTACAAATACAAACCAAAATATGTAGAGATTAGGATATATCTACCCAGTGAGTACTGTAAATCTATAAGAAACAATGTTGTAACATGGGATGTATTTATAAATGCAAAAAAGCAGGGTGTAGAGCAGGCACATAACTTTTTATGTAAGAAAAGAGGGAATATATATATATATACACACACACATATAAAAAATATTTGTTTATGTTAGATTATGTTATAGACTGTTGAAACAGAATAGAGAAAGCAGAAATAGACTTACGCATGTCAGGAAACTTGATTTTACCAAGTAGTGGCCTTTCAAGTCACTGGGGAAAGAATAGCTTGTGAAATTATCTCAAATGATTCTATGGAAAAAAAAAAAAAAATGGGGCCTCTAACTTAGATGATACACAGAAGTCAATTTTAGGAACCTTAAAAACTTTAAAGAGTAAATATGAAGAGCAATATTTCTAGAAGGAAATATGGGAGACATTCTTTATGGCTTCTGGTTAAGGGAGTAAGTAATCCGTAAGGAAGATAAACCATAAAGGATAAAATTACATATTTGACACATTAAAATTTGTACCCCCATTACAAGGAAAACCCATAAAGAAATGAAAAGGTAGATCATAGACTAAGAGTAATTTGTAAAGTATGTAATTGACAGAGAATAAGTATCCAGAATATATGAAGAAGTGTAACAAATCAGTAAGGAAAAGATAATACCCCATTCTAAAATTGACACGTAGATACTAATGTGCCAGTTATGGCAGAGGGAATTCCAGTTCCCAGTAAAGAGGAGAGATACTCAAACACGTACAGTAATCAGGAAGTGTACATTAAAACTGCAATGAGAAACCATTTCATAATCATCAGATTGGCAGAAGTTAGCAATTTGGCAATATCCATCAAAATAACAAATGCACTTTTAGGAAATTATCCTACAGATTTATATATATGCATGTGGGAAGTGATTTGCATACAAGATTACTCATTGCTGTGTTATTTGTCGTAGCAAAATTGCGGAAGCATTTATCAATTTGGGTCTGGTTAAATAAGTTACAGAATTATTAGATAGGACACAGAGATACCTCTGTGTGTGTGGGTGTGTAATTTCCAAGATAGATTTGGTGGAAAAGGCAGAAGAATATAAAATGTTCTCTTTTGTGTTACTGTGAACAAGAAAGATGATGTATGTGTGTACTTTTTATGCTCGTCAGCTGTACATGAGAAATGGGGGCTCTGAGGAGAGGAGCACTAGGATCAGTAACTGGCATCTTTATACTTTTTTTTCTAGAGTTAAAAAAAATTTTAACTGGATATAGGTGGAGCCTATTCAAGATAATAAGCAAGTAATTGTTTATTGTAAAGCATGAGATCTGGAATCACAGCACTTGGATTTAAATCCCAGCTCCAAGTCTTACCGGCTCTGTGATGTTTGCACAGATTATTTACCTTTCCCGTGCCCCATTTTCATCATCTGTGAAAGACAGACAGTATTTACAGTACCTATACCTACCTCCTACAGTCAGTGTGGTGTGTAAGTTCACTTAAACCAAGAATGGGTATCTTTTAGAATAGTAGAGAGGAAATTAAAAAGGACTAATAAAAATAACATAAAACAAAGAAGGGACTTCCCTGACAGTCCAGTGGTTAGGACACCATGCTTTCACTACAGTGGGTATGGGTTCAGTCCCCGATTGGGGAAGATCCCGCATGCCACTGCAAGCCACAGCCAAAAAGAAAAGAAAACGGGGAAGAGGAAAATCAGCAAAATTGTCCACACTTAATTAGAAGTATGTGTTAGGGACTTCACTGGTGGTGTAGTGGTTTTGAGTCCACCTGCCAATGCAGGGGACCACAGGTTCGATCTCTGATCCGGGAAGATCCTGCATGCTGTGGAGCAACTAAGCCCTCGAGCTGCAACTACTGAGGCCCATGAACCTAGAACCTGTGCTGCTGACACTGCTAAGTCGCTTCAGTCGTGTCCGACTCTGTGTGACCCCATAGACAGCAGCCCACCAATGTCCCCCATCCCTGGGATTCTCCAGGCAAGAACACTGGAGTGGGTTGCCATATCCTCCTCCAATGCATGAAAGTGAAAAGTGAAAGTGAAGTTGCTCAGTTGTGTCTGACTCTTAACGACCCCATGGACTGCAGCCTACCAGGCTCCTGCGTCCATGGGATTTTCCAGGCAAGAGTACTGGAGTGGGATGCCATTGCCTTTTCCGAGAGCCTGTACTCTGCAACAAGAAAACTCACTACAGTGAGAAGCCCCCTAACCACAACTAGAGAAGGCCTGTGCATGGCAGTGAAGACCCAGCATAGCCAAAAATAAATTTAAAAATAAAAAAAAATTTTTTTTAAGTATTTGTTAGTTATTATTTCAATTTGAAGAACTAAGGGTTATAATATTTGATAGTGTGGTTGCTTATTTCCAAAAGTCCAAAACATCATCTTTGCTATATTTTGGTTATCAGTTAATATACACTGTTTTAAAATATATGTGATCTTGCAGCAAAATAAAATCAAACTGTAATAAATGCTGTGCTTTTGAATTTAGCAGCTCTGTGGATCAGCAGATTGTATTCTTGTTTTACTCTGATACATATTATGTATTTTTTTTCTTTTTAGAAATGTGAACATAATCTGAGCAAGCCAGAATTTAATCCAACATCTATCAAATTCAAAATCCAGATGGTTGCTGTGTGAGTATTTGGGATTGGTGTTTCAGGTTACTGTTTTGTTTTTCCCCCACTATGAAATGTGCTTACTCTTGGCTTAAAAGAGGAGAGAGAAGCTACATCAGAATAATCTTGCTATTCTGTTCTTGTTTTGGTTTTAAAATACAGAACAGGAAGTTTAAGGCAAGTCTACAGACACAGAACCCAAGGTGTTTATATCAGGGACATGTAATAGTATGGTCTCTGGCAATGTTGTATGTTGTTGGTTGGAGAGTCATTCATTCCAAATGATAAAGTAGCTAAGTTTGGGAATGATCTCTTTAAAAAATAAAAAAAATAAAAGTATAGCAGATGGAAGAATATCATGTAACACTATTATTGAACTATGTTCTGATAGTGCTTTGTTGCATGGGATGAAAATAATTAAATTCATGTTAACTCACTGGGACTTGTCAGTAGAAGGGAATTTTGTGTATGAAAATCATCTATCAAAAAGAATAATTAGTAAATTATTGTCTTGACTTTAGGGTGAGAGAGCCCTTCCTGAATAAGGCAGGAAGCCCAGAAGCTAGTAAGGAAAATAGCCAGCTTTGACCTTAGCAGAAAAATATGAGTTATAAAAAACAAAATTGACCACAAAGTCCTGAGACAGTCGAGTAAGAAAGAATATTTGCTACTCCATGATAAATAAAACTTGAATATCCCTGGAATGGGTGGGATGGGGAGATGAGGTGGGGCAAAGGATTTGAATATGTAGCTCACAGAATAGAAATTCCAAATGGCTGGTAAATATATGGAAAGATGCTGGGACTTGATAGGAAAATTTTAAATATTAGTTCGGAGTGCTCATGGGAATGTGGGTAAACATACTTGTACATATTGTTGGTAGAGTGAATTGCTAGAGTCTTTCTGGAGAGTGACTTGGAATATCAAGACAAAATGACATACAGATTTTAACCTGGTAGTACTATCTTAGTAATCTATTCTATAGAAATAAAACCAATATATAAAGACCGGTAATATATAAAGATACATTTTTAAAAGATGTGTGTTGTAACATGTTAATGGTAAAAAGCTGGAAACAGTTTTAATGTCAAACTGATTAGCCATTAACAAAGAAATAGTTGATTAGGTGAGATACATGCATGTATAGTATTATACGGCAATTAAAAAGAAATCATTGGCAGTCAAATGGCAGGTAAGTGCTGGTCTGGTAACTTAGGAGGAAGGAACTAGGAGGGCCAGATATGGGTTCTGTCACAGAATTTGTCTAAACTGATTTTCCTCATCTCTGAATGGGCATAACACCAGTCCTACCATCCTCTTGTATTTGTTCAGTTCAGTTCAGTCGCTCAGTCGTGTCCGACTCCTTGCGACCCCATGAATCGCAGCACGCCAGGCCTCCCTGTCCATCACCAACTCCTGGAGTTCACTCAGACTCACGTCCATCGAGTCAGTGATGCCATCCAGCCATCTCATCCTGTCGTCCCCTTCTCCTCCTGCCCCCAATCCCTCCCAGCATCACATCTTTTCCAATGAGTCAGCTCTTCTCATGAAGTGGCCAAAGTACTGGAGTTTCAGCTTCAGCATCATTCCTTCCAAAGAAATCCCAGGGTTGATCTCCTTCAGAATGGACTGGTTGGATCTCCTTGCAGTCCAAGGGACTCTCAAGAGTCTTCTCCAACACCAAAGTTCAAAAGCATCAATTCTTCGGTGCTCAGCCTTCTTCACAGTCCAACTCTCACATCCATACATGACCACAGGAAAAACCATAGCCTTGACTAGACGGACCTTAGTCGGCAAAGTAATGTCTCTGCTTTTGAATATGCTGTCTAGGTTGGTCATAACTTTTCTTCCAAGGAGTAAGCGTCTTTTAATTTCATGGCTGCATTGTTAAGAAGGATCAAATGAACTATTACATATGCAAATGCTTTGTAACTGTAAATCCCCGTACAGTATGTTCTGTTTTCCTAACTACTGGTATTTAATGTGTGACTGAGTAGGACTACAGAAGTGACATGTGGTATGAACTCCTTTCCTAATTAAGAATTACACCCCTTGCAGAAATCCCGAATGGCCAACTGTGCTTCACATCAGTTTCTTAAGAGTTCGTTGGGGGGAAAAGTGTATTTTTTTTTTCTGGCATCATGGCAGAGTCACCAAGGAATCTTAATACATATGTTCTGGCCACAAATCAGACCAGCTAAATCCAAATCTTTGATAGTGGGGCCCTTGAATTTTCTATCAAATTACTCAGATAATCGTGATGACCATCATAAAAAATACCTAGTCTGAAGTTAAAATACCGTAATGCTAAGATGCCCTCCTACACGCACCCTCTTGAAGTGTTTCTACAATAGATTTTGTCTTCAGTTAATATTTGCATGATAACATTTATGCGTGCTTTGTTCTAAGCACTTTTTGTACATACTACTTAATTTATTCTTCACAATAAAAAGGAACTTTCAGTGTTCTCATTTTATGATTGAAGAAACCAAGACACAAAGAGCTAAATATCTTGCCCTGCTCTTTACAAAGGAATATCTTAGTATATAAATACTAAGTTGGAATTTGAACCCCAGTGGTTTTGAACAAGCACACACAAGTACACACAAGTACAATATTCTGTTGTCTTATTCAGAGAGGTAGCATCCAGAGTGGTTAAGAGCAAGACCCTGCAGCCAGACTGCCTAGGTTTGAATCCTGGCCGCTTCCAGCAGACTGCTTCTCCTAAGCCTGGTGTCTTCATCTTTATAATGGGGATAATAGTAATACCTATTTAATGCAGTTGCAATGAGGAGTACATGAATTAATATTTGTAACAAACTTCAAATATTGCCTGGCACGTAGTAAATGCTACATAAAAGTGTTTGGTTAGTATGTGGTATTGTTTTTGTACCCCTGACTGAGCGACTGAACTGAACTGAACTGAATGTATTATAAAATCAGTGTTGGGTCTTATCACCAGTTGCCATATAGATTTACAGAAATGAATTAATAAAAATCTCAAAAGACATATCTAATAAATACATAAGGGAGATATCCACCTTGATGCATGGATATATAGAGGTACACGTGAGATTTCAGAAAGAACTCATTACCAGTTTGATTTCACGTCTTAAATTCTTATTGTAGTAATAGGAAGAATCTTTAAAATTTTCTCTCACTTGTTCTAATTAATAAGAAGAAATCATTTCTTCTAAGAGACTGCAATGAACATTAATGCATTTTTTATTCACTTACAGCAATTATATCCCAGAAGTGAGAATCATGTCAATTCCCAACCTTCGCTACATGAAGGTTAGTACCATGTATATTAATGGGAAGAGAAAGAGTTAATTGATTGAAGAGGTGTGCTTAGTGTATGTGGTGGCTGTGCATATTTGACACGGGATTCAATGAGGAAGAGACAGAAAAGAAGAAAGTTTGAAATAATAAGGGGACTGAGATTTTAAGTGTCCTTAAGCTGGGATTCTTGATTATAGCGTCTTTGAATATATGCAGGAGGAGCAGGGTGCACATTACATGGTGGTAGAATCATGGCTGGTAAAAACGGAGATGTTAGACCCCACAGGCAGCTTCGGGTCTCCTCCTGTGTGTGTGTGTGTGTGTGTGTACACTGTGTGTGTGTGTGCGTGTGCGTGTGTGTGTGATTCTCCACCATCTGTGTGTGTGTGTGTTGTCATAGATTTCTTTGTTACCGCAGCCCCTCTATTCTTTTGAGTCCTTGACTCCCACACATGCCTCCCAACAAATTACAGAATGTTCTACAGCAATAAAGACACTTTTATAGTCCCTATTCATTTCAAAGATTTTTTTTTTTTGCTAATCTAAAGAGCATACCAGAAAAGTTCAAGATATCTTAAAAGTCTTCTATAGTCTTGATATGCCCTTTTTTTTTTTTTTTTGGCTATATTAATACATTTGGCTGGCCTGTGGCTCCTATAGTTTATTTATGAGGGCTTCCTTCTTTTAAGTCCTAGTGACATCCTCGGTAGAGTAAGAGTTACAAACTTTAAACAGTCACTTAGATAATGTATATTTCTCAGAATTTCTGGATCGAGTAACTGGCCCTTTTTATGGAATCTGATCCATTTCCTCAGTGAAATAGCAACTCTAGAGAGGATATAGTCTAGTGTATAAGTAATGTAGGAGTTGACGAGCATTTAAGAGTGCAGCGATGCAGAGGTACAGGTGGGGTGCTCAAGAGTGATGGTGGAGGCGGGGGCCCAGGGGCTGATGATTTTGTGATATAATCATGAGAGAAGGTGGACCTAGGTGGCAGCAGTGTAGCATGTCTGAAAGATACCTTTCCTTTTCCCCAGGAGAGCCAGGTCCTCCTGACTCTCACGAATCCAGTGGAGAACCTCACCCACGTGACTCTTTTGGAGTGCGAGGAGGGGGACCCTGATAATATCAACAGCACTGCTAAGGTAGGAGTGTTTTGCTTCATTCTGAGTGACCCTGACTTTCCTGAAGTGGCCTCATTTGACCTGCTTTAAAGGATTCCACACTCTCGTTTTCACATCCAGTCTTCAGGTTCTCTTGATTTCACCTCTAGAGTTTTCTACTTTATCCGCAGGCACACTGCCACTTGCCCTTTTGAGGATTTCATCATTTCTCACATGGACTAGGACAGTAACTTTCTAACTCCCTGTTTTTAGTTCACCCCCACTTCCACTCCAGCCCATCTTCTGTCTTGCCGTTAGGATGATCTTTCTAAGATTTAGCTTTGATCATGGCAAGCTGCTTGTTTGGTGTCCCTCTGACGTTGGAATAAACTAAATTCCTTGCCATAGCTTAAGAGCTCCTTAATATCCTCATCTCTTTTCTTCCATTATGATCTTCCCTAAAACGACTAAATCTAGCGTTCTATAGATCATTCACGTTAATGGTTGAGATCCAAGCAGATCCAGTGGGTCATAAACTCTAATGTTCCTGGAGAATTACATATGCTACTCATTTTACCTAGAATTCTTCCTTCCCATCCCACTCTTCTGACAGACATGCCCATAGCTCTCTTTCTGCCTGAGACATACTGATTCTTCAAGATGCAAAGGAAGTGACATTTCCTTTTAAAAGCTGATGTGCCTCAGCTAGATGCCCTCTGCTTACATAGAGTATGCAGTGTGCATGCATGCTGAGTCACCTCAGTCATGTCCCACTCTTTGCAACCCTGTGGACCATAGTCCGCCAGGCTCCTCTGTCCATGGGATTCTCCAGGCAACAGTAATGGAGTGGGTTGTCATGCCCTCCTCCAGGGGATCCTCTCGACCCAGGGATTGAACCCGCATCTCTTAAGTCTCCAGCATTGGCAGGCGCGTTCTTTACCACTAGCGCCACCTGGGAAGCCCTACATAGAGTATCAGTTCAGTTCAGTTGCTCAGTCGTGTCCGACTCTTTGTGACCCCATGCATGGCAGCACGCCAGGCCGCCCTGTCCATCACCAACTCCCGGAGTTCACTCAGACTCACGTCCATCGAGGTGGCGAGAGTATACGTGGCACTAAATATTAAAATAGGCGATTCTGACTCTCAGTATTACTTGAATGAATGAACTGAGACCTTTCTACATTTTATTTCATGATTCATCTACTACTTGAAATTTTAGAACAAGAACTTTTCTCTGTAATAGGCCATTTTATTGTCTCATAATTCAGCATGGTGTTCATAACAAATCAGCAGAAAGGATGCCTATATCTTTAATTAGCTGTTATTCAAGTTATGCTTATTAGTAGAGAATTTATCTCTTTATTTTTTCTTCTGCTTTTTAATGATTTCATTTCCCAGCATCACTTCTAAAGAGAGATGACACTCATCTGTCCTTGCTCCTTTTTAAAATATCACTAATGAGCTGTCTATGCAGTGTCTCTATCCAGATAGAAATAAGTGTCTGATAAATATACCCAGCTTATGAATTTGCTGCTTTTCTCTCTCTTTTAGCTCCCCAGCCACATTTATTTCCATAATTAGAAATGTTACTAACATTGTTATCTGTTAACCTCTAACAGAGCAGAGTTGAAGCCTAGTTACAACCAAAGGCTAAGTCTGAAGAAAACTGTTTTTCATGGCCGTAAACATAGGCAATATTCCCATTTCAGAAAATATGTTGGAACCACTGTTTCTCCTTTCAGTTCAGTTTAGTCGCTCAGTCGTGTCCGACTCTTTGCAACCCCATGGACTGCAGGACTCCAGGCTTTCCTGTCCATCAGTAATTCACGGGGCTTGCTCAAACTCCATGTCCAGCGAGTTGGTGATGCCATCCAACCATCTCATCCTCTGTTGTCCCTTCTCCTCCCAGGTTCGATCTTTCTCAGCATCAGGGTCGTTTCCAAGGAGTCAGTTCTTTGCATTAGGTGGCCAAAGTATTGGAATTTTAGCTTCTGCATCAATCCTATCAATAGAATATTCAGGACTGATTTCCTTTAGGCAGTCCAAGACTCTCAAGTGTCTTCTCCAACACTGCAGTTCAAAAGCATCAATTCTTCAGCCCTCAGCCTTCTTTATAGTCCAACTCTCACATCCATACATGTCTGCTGGAAAAAACATAGCTTTGACTAGACAGACCTTTGTCAGCAAAGTAATGTCTCTGATTTTTAACATGCTGTCTAGGTTTGTCATAGCTTTTCTTCCAAGGAGCTAGCATCTTTTTATTTCATGGCTACAGTCACCATCTGCAGTGATTTGGGAGCCCCCCTAAAAGAAACTGTCACTGTTTCCACTGTTTCCATATCCATTTGTCATGAAGTGATGGGACCAGATGCCATGATCTTCGTTTTTTATATGTTGAGTTTTAAGCCAGCTTTTTCACTATCCTCTTTCATTCTCATCAAGAGGCTCTTTAGTTCTTTTTCGCTTTCTGCCTTAAAAGTGGTGTCATCTGCGTATCTGAGGTTATTGATATTTCTCCTGGCAGTCTTGATTCCAGGTTGTGCTTCATCCAGCCTGGGGTTTTGCATGATGTACTCTGCATATAAGTTAAATCAGGGTGACAATATACAGCCTTGACTGATGAACTCCTTTCCCAATTTGGAACCAGTCTGTTGTTCCATGTCTGGTTCTCACTGTTGCTTCTTGACCTGCATGCAGATTTCTCAAGAGGCAGGTAAGCTGGTCTGGTATTCCCATCTCTTGAAGAATTTTCTACAGTTTGTGGTGATCCACACAGTCAAAGGCTTTGGCATAGTCAATAAAGCAGAAGTAGATGTTTTTCTGGAACTTTCTTGCTTTTTTTATAATCCAACAGATGTTGACAGTTTGATCTCTGGTTCCTCTGCCTTTTCTAAATCCAGCTTGAACATCTGGAAGATCACAGTTCACGTACTGTTGAAGCGTGGCTTGGAGAATTTTGAGCATTACTTTGCTAGCGTGTGAGATGAGTGCAATTGTGCAGTAGTTTGGACATTCTTTGGGACTGGAATGAAAACTGACCTTTTCCAGTCCTGTGGCCACTGCTGAGTTTTCCAAATTTGTGGCATATTAAGGGCAGCACTTTAACAGCATCATCTTTTAGGATGTGAAATAGCTCAGCTGGAATTCCATCACCTCCACTAGCTTTGTAGTGATGCTTCCTAAGGCCCACTTGACTTCACATTCCAGGATGTCTGCCTCTAGGTGAGTGATCACACCATCATGGTTATCTGGGTCATGAAGATCTTTTATGTATAGTTCTCCTGTGTATTCTTGCCACCTCTTCTTAATATCTTCTGCCTCTGTCAGGTCCCTACCATTTCTGTCCTTTATTGTGCCCATCTTTACATGAAATGTTCCCTTTGTATCTGTGATTTTCTCAAAGAGATCTCTAGTCTTTCCCATTCTGTTGTTTTTCCTCTATTTCTTTCCATTGATCACTGAGGAAGGCTTTCTTATCTCTCCTAGCTATTCTTTGGAACTCTGCATTCATATGGGTATATCTTCCCTTTTCTCTCCTTTAGTTTATCTTCTTTTCTCAGCTATTTGTAAGGCATCCTCAGACAACCATTTTGCCTTTTTGCATTTCTTTTTCTTGGGGATTGTCTTGATTACTGCCTCCTGTACAACGTCATAAACCTCCGTCCATAGTTCTTCAGGCACTCTGTCTGTCAGACCTAATTCCTTGAATCTGTCACTTCCACTGTATAATCAAAAGGGATTTGATTTAGGTCATACCTGAATGGTCTAGAGGTTTTCCCTACTTTCATCAACTTACATCTGAATTTTGCAGTAAGGAGTTCATGATCTGAGCCACAGACAGCTCCTGGTCTTGTCTTTGCTGACTGTATAGAGCTTCTCCATCTTTGGGTGCAAAGACTATAATCAGTTTGATGTTAGTATTGACCATCTGGTGATGTCCATGTGTAGAGTCTTCTCTTGCATTGTTGGAAGTTTTAAGTTTCCCCTTTATGTGTTTTTCTCCTTTATATGTTTTATGTTTCTCCTTTGTTTTATGTTATATGTTTCTTCTTTATATGTTTTATGTGTTTCTCCTTTTTGTTTTTCTTTTTATACCACAGAGTATAGAGAACAATATATAAACACCCATGTTCCACCAGCCAGAAATAAAACATTGAAGGCACAGTTGAAGCCCCCGTGTCCTCCCACTTGAATTACCCATGGCAACCCCAGTGAACTAAGCACTCTCTTGACTTTTTCATTCCCTTAAATTTCTTTGTTCTTAATCTTTTATCATAAATGTCTGTATTCCCAAACAGTATGTTTTGAAACTTTTTGTAAGTGAAGTAATGTTGTATGTTTCCT
Source organism: Oryx dammah (assembly GCF_014754425.2). NCBI lineage: Eukaryota > Metazoa > Chordata > Mammalia > Artiodactyla > Bovidae > Oryx > Oryx dammah. The sequence continues at coordinate 47,975,900 of NW_024070189.1, forward strand.
GAGACTTGCTGCTTCCTTCGGCGTGTCTGGGTCAGGGCAGTACTGTGCTGTATTCTGTTGGATGCATGTTCAGTGCACTGGCCGCTTCTGAGCCAGCCTCTGTGTGCTGCTCTCCAGGTGGTGGTGCCTCCCAAAGAGCTCGTCTTAGCTGGCAAGGATGCAGCAGCAGAGTATGACGAGCTGGCAGAGCCCCAGGACTTTCAGGACGACCCTGAGTAAGTGATCCTCCTGGGACTTGCCCCCACCCACTCACCCACACACCACAGCTGGCTGGCTTACAGGAAGCCCGCTGATAGATCTGTTTTCTTACCTGAATTCAAGTAATTTTTTCTTCCTATTTATTATTATTAACTGATATATATGAAGATATATTAATGAAGTGAAAGTCACTCAGTCGTGTCCAACTCTTTGCAACCCCATGGACTATAGAGTCCATGGAATTCTCCAGGCCAGAATTCTCCACTCCAGTGGGTAGCCTTTCCCTTCTCCAGGGGATCTTCCCAACCCAGGGATCAAACCCAGATCTCCCACATTGCAGGCATATTCTTTATCCGCTGAGCTACAAGGGAAGCCCATTATTATATGATATATTAAATCATATATATGAAGAAGAAAATAAAACCTCACCACCAGAGATAAACACCAGTAACTTTTCCATAATTAGGATCATTCTGTAAGCACAGTTATTTTAACCTGTGTTTCCCGTGGTAAAAATTTCAGGTGTGTGTTTGTTAATGGTTGTGTACAGGGTACAGTACTCTGTCCGCAGGTTTATTGTTGGATTTATCGACTTCCCTGCCACCTTTCCAGATTTTACTCTCTCATACCTAATATTTCTCACTTATTAACTGAGAAGTAAAAGCCAAGCCTTTCCCAAATGAGGAATACTTTGGTTAGCTTTCAGTCTAAAAAACAGAAATCACATCTGTTATTTGAACAGAGAAAATTTAAGTCTTGTTAACAGGGTAACTTTAAAAGTTAATTTTTTTTTTTTTTTTTTTTTTTTTTTTAACAGGGTAACTTTAAAAGTTAAAAAGAAATCTGAAATATCCCAGAGATGGCAATTCAGTGAAGCAGTTACCATGCCTAAGGCTAAGAGGATAAAGAGAAATGGTTAAAATGATTAGAATTTAGAAGCTTGAAGGAAGGAGGAGTCCCGTGGAGCTGCAGCTCAGACCTCTGGGAAGTGGGGGAGGGAGGGGACACTGCCTGACTAGTGCTGGCATAGCAGGCTGGCAGAGGAGGGGTGGCATGCTGAAGCTGGGTATGCAGTTGGAATATGCACCTGGATATGCCACTTCCTGAGTGAAGACGCATTGCTGGAGTGCTGCCCGCTGGAGCTGCACGGAGATAGGAGGCTCACCCGGAGGAGCAACCCCTTTTTCCCACAGGCTACTGGTCTCTGTTAGAGCCGTTGAAGGGAGCCTGACAGGGAGCCAGCCTAAAAAGCAGGAGTGTGGTTAGCAGAATCCTGTGTCACAAAGCAAGATACAGAAAGTGGGCTTAGGGAATTCCCTGGCAGTCCAGTGGTTAGGGCTCCACACCTCCACTTCAGAGGGGCCAGGTTCCATCCCCGTTTGAGGAACTAAGATCCCACAAGGTGTGTGGTGCGGCCAAGAAAATAAGAAAACAAAGAATGTGCTTTGAGCTGAAAAGCAATAGCATTTAGTACACTAGTATAGGGCATATTTAAGGCTTTTAAACAAAATGATTAAAAGCTTCCTCACCAAGATACTGGAGAGAACAAATATAATAACATGGGACAAACTAGAAAAACCAAGTGACTGCAAAGGTGAGGTTAGTACAGTGATTGCAACACTTGGGTTAACTTCAGAAAGCACCAGGTTGGGTGTTTTAATTTTTTTTTTTTTTTTAAATTCCATATAGAGTACCAGTCCCCACAGCTACTCTTTAGCAGGTCTAGAATCTGAATTTCTTTTTTTTTTAAAAGCTTCCCTGGCATCAGTGGTTGCCTGGGAAACTAAGGCTAGAAAGAATTTTTTTTTAAAACTATTTTTAATTGAGTTTTTTAAATGAATCTAATATAAAAGATTTAGTTGGTTCAAAATGGTTGTGCTAGTATAATGCTTTTTTTCACATTATTGTGCTTTTTAGGACTTCCAGATATCTGGAAATTAATAGTACATAATAGTGGATAATATGAAAATGTTTAGTTTCAGTAACTTTTCTTAGAGTAGTTGAGTATCATTTGGATAGTAGATCACGTTCTGTTTATTTCATTGTTTTTTACTTTTGAAGCTAAACTGTTTAAACACAAACTTCAAGTGCATATCAGAAAACTGAGATGGAAACTTGAACTAGAGACTTTTTTTCTATTCTAAAAATTCCTAATTCACAGAGGCTGTTTACAAGACACACTGATTTATGATATTCCAGAAATTGTTTAAAGCTCTGAGTTAGCATCAGTCTGTATCCTGTAGAAATATTACCACATGTTTATAAAAGTTAATGTGAAGATATGTTTGTAACAGGAAATCAGTGTAAACAAATTATGGTTGCTATGCACCCATTAAGTAAAATGAAGATCTATATATACCAATATGGACAGGTGTTTGTGATAAACAGTGGGAAAAAAACTTGTTACAGAATAGTGTGTCCCTTTTGTATTGGTTAAAAAAGCATAAAAGTGTAAGTGCACGGAAAAATACGTAGTAGGTTAAGAGCTAAACTGTCGACAGTTTTTCTCTGTGTACTGCAGAAGAAAATAAGAAGAAAGATTTACTTATGTCCTTTTTCCTATCTTAAGTTTTATGACTGTATTTTACTTTAGTAATAAGGAGATTGGCATTTTGCTGAAGAAACTTCATTGTTGACAAACGGGATTCTGGTCATATCTTGTTGTCAGAGATTTCCTGTGGGCCATAAAATGACTGTGAGTTTAACTGGCTTGGCTGACCTGTGACCTGCCTAATGCTGTGCTTATTTCCTTCCATAGCATTATAGCCTTCAGAAAGGCCAACAAAGTGGGTATTTTCATCAAAGTGACCCCACAACGTGAGGAGGGAGAAGTGACCGTGTGCTTTAAGATGAAACATGATTTTAAAAACCTGGCCACTCCCATCCGCCCCATCGAAGAAACTGACCAGGGCACAGAAGTCATCTGGCTCACCCAGCATGTGGAACTCAGCTTGGGCCCGCTTCTTCCTTAAAATGTTCCACTGGTGGGCAGATCCCCAAGGACAGTATCACCACGAACCTGCGTTAAAATGTGGAAGCCGCTGCTTCGTTAGACCTTGTTTATAATGATGTACCATGCACTACTGAGTCCTGTTCTAGGAGGGTGGGCGCATAGGCAAGGTGTTAGGAACACAGCAACTGCTGTACCTCTGGCTCTCTCCTCTGTTCACACCCGTAAGTCTGTGTCTCCCTCACTGAACCCTGCACGTTGACTCACAACAGCATAGTTCCATCCCAAGAGAGGATGTGGCTGTTCCTTGGAGTGGCATTCAGTTGACCACTTGAGAAACTGTCCATACTGTCTCCCGACCTGATCTCATAAAGGATCAGTCTCACAGATGAAAACTTGAAATAACTGAAAGTTAGACCTGCTATTGATGACCTGGCACTGGTCTCAGTGTTGTACCAAACGCTTTTTGCATTCCACTGGATATAGTCTAGCACTCTAAATATATATCTGTTCCCTTGCCTCCTGGCTTCCACCCATTTGACAGGAAAATAGAATTGTCATGTTGTCTTTAGTTGTGCGATGATTGGAAAGACCTGTGAAATAGTTAAGGCACCTTCATTTGACTTCTTTAAGTGAATGTAGGATACTTACATATTAGTTGCTTTAAAACTTTTTTTCCCAGCAGAATATGGAACTTTTTCTCCTAGGGAAAATTTGAGAAGGAAGCAATTGCATGTCATGTCACTGGGGTGGCAAATTCTATTCATTTTAACTGTTGCCACAATATCCAGGGATTGATGCTGCCACGGGGAGGCATGCTTTATATGTCTTACTCCATACCCCTTCTCCTCTCTGCCTCTTTAACTCAGTAAGTTGTTGAGTATTTGGAACCCGGAAAGAGCCCAAAGAAAACTTGGTGGGCAAGTTCACTTCTGGAATGCAGAAAATATCTTAAGGGTTAGATTTTTATCATGATCTGAACTAATGTTCTTTCCAGTGATTGAAGAGGAAAGTAGCATTTGTAATCTCTTGAATCCAAAACTGAATATTAAGAAAAAACCTCCTCCTTCCTGAGTTTATGACTTTTATCGTACAGTTTGTCAAATAAGCCCATTTTGATCATAAACCATAAAATAGTTCAACAAGCAGCCCAGAATACTTGCCTAACAACACACATGCTGTTTTCACTTGGTATCCTGGAGTTGGCTTGCCAGCCTTAGTTTCTGTGATGTTTTCTAAAATGAGACTTGACAAAGTAGACCACCAGCTGCACCATATTTCCATAAATGTATTGTTAGCAAGTGGCCAACAGACTTTTGGGGGAAAGAGAAATTTCCTGTTTATACCCTGGTTTTGTTTCTAAGTTCAAGCCTTTAGTTAAAAAAAAATGTATATAGCAATTTAAAATATAGGACACAGTAACTTTTCGGCTCCCCTTGGAAGGTAGAAATATTTAGGAAACCTTTGAAAGACACTAAATAGTACTCTTAAGATCAATATTATGAAACAATATTCCACAGAGTAATATATATGCTGCAGTGTAAGAAAAAAAACTTATATCTCTAATATTATGACAGTAATAAGGCTTAGTCTCTTAGGAGTTGGGGCAGCGTGTTGTATAATGACAACTTTGCAAACTGTAGAAATAGTTTAAGTTTTTGTGACCGTACAAAGTGTCAAATTAATTTCTGTTTCACTACCCGCTACCACCTGCCGTGACGCCAGTGCTGCATATTTGCCAGTGGAGGAGATGAGCCTCAAGGTAGAGAATAACGTCCTGTGTTTACATGTTTGCACAGACTACACACTGTTACGCATTTATGGCATATAGCTGGTGTTTGTTCCCAGCAATAACAATGTTAAGTAACGGGTCTCATCACCCCCATGTGACACAGAAACACAAAAACACTTTTGATCATAGAATTGTTTCCTCAGAAGCCAAATTAGCTTGCAGAATAACTGAGCTCTTGATTTACTGTTTCCTCAAGACAGTTTTCAGTACAGGCTGGTAATTCTGCGTGTTAGTAGAAATGGTTCAATATCTGCAGTTGGTGAATTTGGACTTTAATTTGTTCATTTTTTATATTAGATCAGGTGCAAGGTTTTTAAAGTATGGTGAGTGTGTACTACTGCAAGCAAATTAGATGTCATTAGCACTAGAAACTGCAGTTTGGGGAACTTAATCTGAATTTGTGATTTGATTGGCCCACTAGAGTTTTCTTTTGTTCAGACTGTTTATAGACCTGATGAGCTAAATGTCACGCATGTTTGTAAAGAAATTTCCTTTTTGGTCCATTTTGGGAATGAGAGGCACTCCTTGGTATTTATGAATGACAGGTTACTATTTTGCCTTATTGCTTAACTTCATGTAGTGAAATAAAGCAAACAAAGCTTGAGTGTGTCTTGTTTGGTTTCATGATGGCTGACTGGAGTAGCATGCCAGTGCTTGGGAAGGTGAAGTCAGCAGTTAGCATGAAAGTCAGTGGGGCGTGCCCCCTTCTCATTTCTTAAAATGAACTAAGGTAAAACCTCAACTTAGTTCACTGTAACATTGTATAGATAGATGTTGCTTGAGCTCCCTATCTCAGAACTGTTGTGTAAATGTTACATTGTTACATGTTACTTTTCCTCTGGATCATTGCTTGCAAAGATACCTTTTAAGTGTACAAGTAGCCACTCATCCACTTTCATTTGTACTCAGCTTTTCCCTCCTCTTATTGTAGTGAATTGTTCATGTTCCTCTTGTCTAAAGCCAGTGCCACCACTTACTGCGCTCAGTCTCACCTTCTTACCTATTCAAGGAATGCACTTTAGCAGTTTCTCCCCCTCCCTCTCTTGCATCATTTCCATTGGCATGCTGTGATGTATCTTTAAAAAAATTGACTAACACCCCTCTTCAACCACCACTTCATTTTTCTGTTCCCTTTTCAGCAAAGCTGCCAGCTTTACCTTCCACTTCCTCCTCCCATTTTCATCCGAGCCTATTCCACTTAGGCTGCCACCACCACCACATCACCAAAACAGTCCTTGTGAAGGTCCCCAGCAGTCCAGACCTTTAAATACAATGGTCAGTTCTCAGTTCTTACCTCTTTAGCACTTGGGTAGCATCTACCAGTGGATGCTTCCCTGCTTTAAAGAATTAGTTCTCTTGGTTTCTGGAACACAGCTCTCCCGGTTTTCCTTGTGCCCTTCTGGCAGCTTTGCTTCTGTGCCCTTTGCTAGTTGTGTCCCATCTTCCTAACCTTGGAGCATATACTCACTGTGAGTGACCTCACCCATTTTCCAAGCCATTCCCAAGTTTACATACCAGCCCTGGTCCACAGTCCAGAACCACAGTCTGGATGTTCTGTCGCCGCATCTGCCTCTCCAGCAGATTTATCCCTAACTAGATGTTTTCTAGTAGGTGGCTCAGTGGTAAAGAATCTGCCTGCAATGCAGGAGACACCAATTCAATCCCTGGGTGGGGAAGATCCCCTGGAGGAGGAAATGGCAACCCACGCCAGTATTCTTGCCAGGAAAATCCCATGGACAGAGGAGACTGGCAAGCTACCATCCATGGGGTCACAAAGAGTCAGACATGACTGAAGCGAATGAGCAGGTGGCAGTTGTATACCTTCAGTTGCTCACAATATCGCACATCACCAGTGACTCCTCTTACATGCCACATCTGGTAAGTCAGCAACAACCCCTTTCAGTTCTGTCTTCAAACTGTGACCACTGCATAGCCTCTGCAGTGTTACTATCCTGGGCTAAGTCAGAGTCATCTACATAGATACCTAGATGACTAATCCAGTAAGGTCTAAATTGATCTTGAAGCCATCCTGGTCCCTGTCCCACTCTTTAGTCAGTTCTCAGCATAGCAGCCAGAATCATTTTGCTGCTTAAAATTCTTAGGCTTCTTAGCTTGCTCAAGAGCAAAACAAAGTCCTTAGAATAACTTAGGAGGACCTATAGGAACTGAACCCCACTGCCTCCCCATTTCCCTGAATTCATCAAGTACATCCCTGTGTTCAGTGCATCCCAGCCACAGGGGTCTCCTGTTCCTGAGTCACCCCAGGAGGCACCCTCTAAGGGTCTTTGCACTGGCTGTTCCCTCTACCTGGAGAACTCTTCTCCTAGACTTCTGTACGACCCAAACCCCTGCCAGTCGGATCTGTGTTTGATTGCTTCTTCCTTGGGCTTTCCATATTCTCTCTAGGTAATCATGTAAACTGCCCTCTGCTAATAGACATATCCCCCTTCTTTGCTGCTTTTTTTGCCCAATAGCACTAATCACCATCCAGCACTATATACTTTATTGATTCATTGCACTAGAACATAAGCTCCATAGTGTTTCTTTTTTTTTAACTGATAGATCTGCAGAGCATAGAGCAATGCCTGGCAAGTAGCAGGCAACTAGTATTTGTTAAATAATACCATCTACCTTTTTCTTGTTTATATAGCTGCCGGGGTCCAGCCCCAGTGGATCCAGGGTAATTCGAAGCAGGCACAGTGTGGCGAGAGAGATATATAGATTTAGAGAGAGATAAGGAAAGAGTTTGCAGTTAAGAGAATAGAGGAGAGAAAGAGGCTGAATACCTTGGTTTACACAGAGAGCTAATAAAACCTCAAGATGAGGTTTGCACCATCTACGTTAGGCCACCGGCACCCGCTTGAATAGCAGAGGGTGTCCCGCCTTGGGCTCCCTCTCGCGTGGGTCTTAGAAGCCAGGGCAAGTAAGTAGACATGGTGAGCCTCCACGCCCCAGATGGGAATTCAGCCAGAAAATAGAGTAAAGAAGACACGGGGGGAACCAATCTTTCCAGTGACTGGTACATCCTTTATTGTCCAGAAAAGCCTTTTATACTTTTCATTGTACATAGAGATCAATGGATAATACAAAATTATGCAGCATTAGCAGCCCTGACTCTTATCGAGACCAGGCTTTCTCTCTGCATACCTAGCTGTATACACAAATCTTAGGTGATTTACATCATCTTCTGGCCAGAAGGCCAATTAACACTTTATGGCCCTTTTCTGATAAGGGTCTGTCAACCAGAGAACTTATTTGTCTTAATAGTGTTGTTCTTCCCAAAGTCTGGTGCCCCTCTCAGAAAGCACTAAATAAAGTTACATTCTTACATAGCAAGGACACAACAATTAATAACAAAGAAAGAGGAGTACAGTGATTTATAACAGAGAAAATTCATTAACTCAAAAGTCTAGTGTTGCTAACATCAAAACTACTATATTCCTTTTTCTATATTCCAATTACTTTGATTAATATCCTCCCAGGTGCCTAAAAGATAAAGAATATGGAGGCCTGGCAGCAGTCATTGACTCGACAGTGAAACCCATCACCAATATAATTTTTAGCTTTTTAGAAAAGGCTCTGTATCTTTAAGATGCTTTAAGCTTCATGCCTCTCGCGATTGGGGGGCTGTAAACAATCACAAGTTGTAAAAGTCTCCAACTGTCAGGCAAGTTAGCCATCAGAGGGATTTGAGCTGAAACATTCTTTTCATATGCAGGAGACTAATTGGAGCTCTCAGTTCAGTTCAGTTCAGTCGCTCAGTCGTGTCCGACTCCTTGCGACCGCATGAATCACAGCATGCCAGGCCTCCCTGTCCATCACCAACTCCTGGAGTTCACACAGACTCGCGTCCATCGAGTCAGTGATGCCATCCAGCCATCTCATCCTCGGTCGTCCCCTTCTCCTCCTGCCCCCAATCCCTCCCAGCATCAAAGTCTTTTCCAGTGATTCAACTCTTGGCATGAGGTGGCCAAAGTACTGGAGTTTCAGCTTTAGCATCATTCCTTCCAAAGAAATCCCAGCGTTGATCTCCTTCAGAATGGACTGGTTGGATCTCCTTGCAGTCCAAGGGACTCTCAAGAGTCTTCTCCAACACCACAGTTCAAAAGCATCAATTCTTCGGTGCTCAGCCTTCTTCACAGTCCAACTCTCACATCCATACATGACCACAGGAAAAACCATAGCCTTGACTAGACTGACCTTAGTCTGCAAAGTAATGTCTCTGCTTTTGAATATGCTGTCTAGGTTGGTCATAACTTTTCTTCCAAGGAGTAAGTGTCTTTTAATTTCATGGCTGCAGTCACCATCTGCAGTGATTTTCGAGCCCCCCAAAAATAAAGTCTGACACTGTTTCCACTGTTTCTCCATCTGTTTCCCATAGAGTGATGGGACTGGATGCCATGATCTTCGTTTTCTGAATGTTGAGCTTTAAGCCAACTTTTTCACTCTCCTCTTTCACTTTCATCAAGAGGCTTTTTAGTTCCTCTTCACTTTCTGCCGTAAGAGTGGTGTCATATGCATATCTGAGGTTATTGATATTTCTCCCAGCAATCTTGATTCCAGCTTGTGCTTCTTCCAGCCCAACATTTCTCATGATGTACTCTGCATGTAAGTTAAATAAGCAGGGTGACAATATACAGCCTTGATGTACTTCTTTTCCTATTTGGAACCAGTTTGGACAATTGAACAATTGGAGCTCTAAGTTAACTTTTTCCAGAGAAAGGTGGTGGGGGACAGCCCCTGTTAATGTCAGAAGAGTGGAAAGCACAGTACAATAAGGCAGGCAGACCCTGGTTTTGGGGGGTAAACGTTCAGGAAAATCAAGGGGAACCCCTGAAGCCAGATCACGTCTTTGTGTATGTCAGGCTTCCTTCCTCATGACCTTTGCCAGGGGCGGGATTCCTCACGCTGGCTCCCAGCATATAGCTGTTGACCTTTTATCTTGAAAATATATATGTAATACGTATCATATATATATATAATATGTATCATATGCTTTTTTTTTGGTCATAAGCCAAATATCTTACTTGCTTTGACTTCTCTTGTGCTGGTGTCATCTCTGCCTAGGATACTTTTTCCTCTCTGTGCCTTCTCCAGAGTTAATTTCCTGCTCTCACCTCTCTCTTTGTCTCGTTTGGATGTGGTCTTAATCTTTAGTACCTAACCTTTCCAGGGCATTTACCGCGTCCTTATACTGGGTTTTGTATGCGTATCACCCCTTTGCTGTATTGCACACCCCTACAGAGCCAAATCCAGGCCCTTTTGTAATGTTTCTTCTACTGGATTGGCCAAAAAGTTTGTTAGGGTTTTTCCATAAGTTGTTAAGGAAAAACTCAAACGAACTTTTGGACCAACCCAGTATATTCCAGTCAAAGGGTAATCTGGAGTAAATTAAAAAACTCAAGAGCTAAGTCACTTGCTTAGTTGCAATACAGTTGATCCTTGAATAGTGCACAGTGCAGGGGTTAAGGGCACTGACACTGGGGTAAAAACCTGTGTGTAAGTTTATAGTTGACCTCTGTAGCCAAGGTTCTGTATCCACGGATTTAACCAAGTTGCAGATTGTGTAGTACTGTAGTATGTGTTTATTGGACAGGGGGCAGGGAGTGTGTGTGAGTGGACCCATGCACTTCAAACCTGTGTTGTTCAAGGGTCAGCCTTTACTTATCCCCATTTTCTAGTGGTCAGGGACATCTAAAATGAAATTTATTTCACAATATAAACTGCCTACACAAGACAGTGAAGCAAAAGTAACATTAAACAACATGGACTAAAACAGTCAAAAAGTTGTTTCATTTTCATGCCTTGCTCCCCTCCCACCCATCTTTCTGTTACATCAAAGGTAAAGTATCAGTTTTTTTATGTAACACACACACACACATATATATAAATATATATATATACACACACACATATTTATTCATGGCTGTGCTGAGTCTTGATTGGTGCTCCAGGGCTTTCTCTAGTTTTGGAGAGTGGGGGCTACTCTTTGTTGAGGTCCCTAGAGCACACAGATTTCAGGAGTTGTGGCACACAGCTCCACAGCATGTCGAATCTTCCCGGACAAGGGATGGAACCCATGTTCTCTACATTGGTTTGCAGATTCTTATCCACTGCACCCCCTGGGAAGTCCTATGTAACACTTTCTTTAAAAAAAAAAAAAAAAGGCTTCTGGCTCAGCCTTTGACAGACAACAGTAGCTTACTGAAAAATACTGTTTCATTTTCATTGTATTTGTTCTTAAGGCTATGTCTACACATGTGATAGAATTTAACATTACCGAAGTGATTTTAAAAGCGTTCCTCTTAAAATATATTAAGTAAAAGGAGACTCAGAAGTTCCACTTAGGCCTGTGATGTAGATATCTGGAAAGTGTATCACCCTGACTCAAACAGAAAACTGGATAGATGACAAAATCATGCATTTTATTGGGTCTGTCAGATGGCCGATGTGGCACGGCAGTCAACTAGCCTGAATTTCAAGGATGGACAAACCCCTCCAAGGAGAGACAGGACATAGACTTGCTCACCTGTAGCAGAGCAGGGAGAAGTGTTGACCACCATATACGCAGATAAGAGAAAATCGACTAAAATATTAAAGAATTGCTAAAGGCCAAACTGAAGCTAACATGACCGTATAAAACCCCTGGGAGCCTGAGATATAGAGGGACCATGCATGCATGGACCAGCTGTTTCCAAAAACCACCCCATGTTCGTGAGAAAGACTTGGGAGGGGTAGGGGTGCTGGACCTCTGTAGAGCCCCACTGGGTTTGGAGGCATGCAAAGGAAGGAGGCATAGGAAAGTCATGAAACCTTGCTTTTCCCTGCCTAGGTCCTTCCCTCAGTAAGAGCAAAAAGGCCTAAGCCACTGGGGAGAGCAGGGAGCAGAAAACCCTGTCTACACAGGGCACAGGTAAAGACTCATTGCTGCTGGGCCAAGGTAAGAAAAAACCTCTGCTCTTGAAAGGGACAGGATTCAATCCTGAGCCCCAGGATTTTATACCAATACCATTAAAGGCCTCCTGCAAATGCAAGAGGGGCAGGAAACTCCCCCTCAAGACCAACCACATATACAAGTCGGGGTTTGGCTGCCACAGAAAGGAGGGACAAGAATGCTGAAAAGAGACTCATTCCCAAGGTCTGGGCACAAAGGACTTACTAAAGACTGAGGCTGAATTAGAACAAAGAACCCTGACTTCTCTCTACCAACCCAGCAAGCAGTTGCTGGGGGCATGGGCAAAGGGCATAGTGACCTGTCGTTATGGTGCAGGTATGCACAACAGCTGAAAGCTAAGGATGAAGTATGAACACTTGAGAAAAATACTACAGTCCCAACCAAAAGACAAAATAACATTACTGATATGAAATCTGTGGTACACTAAAGGCAAGCATAGCAACAACAAAGTGCAAACCTAGCCCAGTTCCTGTCTAGATTGACCAAACCTGGCAATGGCCTGGCAGAAAAAGAGACTTGCTTATTTCCAGACATTAATACCATTGAATTCAACCTCTACTGATATATAAGTAACAACTGGCATTCAATAAAAATTTTGAGATGCACAAGCAAGAAAAAAAAACCAACCCATTTGTGATAGACAAAACAATAAGACTATATTCACATATGACCTAGATATTGGAACTGTTGGTCAGGGACTTAACTCTGATTAACATGTTGAAGATCTAGTTGAAAATTGGGATAATATACATGAGCAGATTTCAGCAAACAGAAACTATAAGAAAGGGACAAACAAATGAAAACCACAAGATCAGAGATGAGGAATATCTTCTCTGGGCTCATCAGAACACCTTATCATACCTGAGGAAATAATCAGGAAACTTGGAAACAGGTCAACAGAGATTATCCAAACTGAAACTCCCAAAAAGAAAACAGTACTCAAGGTCTATGAATAATAGTATATAGTAGTTGCTCAGTTGTGCCTGACTGTTTGTGAGCCCATGGACCATAGCCCGCCAGGCTCCTCTATTCATGAAATTATCTGGCAACAATACTGGAGGGGGTTATCATTCCCTTCTCCAGGGCATCTCTCCAATACAGGGATTGAACCTGGGTCCCCTGCATTACAGGCAGATTCTTTACTATCTGAGCTACCAGGGAAGCCCTCAAGGTCTATGGGATGATATCATATAGCCTAATATGTCATTGGAGTCCCAGACGGAGAAAAAACTGAGCAGAATATTTAAAGAAATAACTGTTAAGAATTTTAAAAATACAATGAAGGACAACAAATCACAAATGTGTGAAGCTCAGGTAAACCCAAGTACTTTCCTATACAGGAAAAAATAGACCTTATGATCAAGCAATCCCAATCCACATGCAAAATGAAAACCTATGTCTATTCAACAACCTGTATGTCAATGTTTATAATGCCTTTATTTGTATTCACTGAAATCTGGATAACTCAGATGTTCATTAATTGGCAAATGTGTGTGTGTTTTAACCCCAAATACATCCATACAGTGAAATTCTCGGCAATAAAAAGGTACAAATTACTGGTATATGTAACAATATGGATGAATTTCAAATACAATATGCCAAGTTCAGTTCAGTTAGTCATGTACGACTCTGCAACCCATGAACCGCAGCATGCCAGGCCTCCCTGTCCATCACCAACTCCCGGAGTTCACCCAAACCCATGTCCGTTGAGTCGGTGATGCCATCCAACCATCTCATCCTCTGTCATCCCCTTCTCCTCCTGCCCTCAATCTTTCCCAGCATCAGGGTCTTTTCAAATGAGTCAGCTCTTCGCATCAGGTCACCAAAGTATTGGAGTTTCAGCTTCAACATCAGTCCTTCCAGTGAACACTCAGGACTGATCTCCTTTAGGATGGACTGGTTGGATCTCCTTGCAGTCCAGGGAACTCTCAAGAGTCTTCTCCAACACTACAGTTCAAAAGCATCAGTTCTGCGCTCAGCTTGCTTTATTGTCCAACTCTACATCCATACATGACTACTGGAAAAACCATAGCCTTGACTAGACAGAACTTTGTTGACAAAGTAATGTCTCTGCTTTTTAATATGCTGTCTAGGTTGGTCATAAATTTCCTTCCAAGGAGTAAGCGTCTTTTAATTTCATGGCTGCAATCACCATCTGCAAGAGAAGTCAAACCCAAAATAATAGTTCCAAAAATGATTTAACAATACACGTGTTGATCCATAAGGCTTTTCATTTAAGAAGTTGGAAAAAAGTACTATTGTCTTTGGATTTGTGGCTTCACCATTTTTTAGCTACACGACCAGAAGGAAGTTAATCTCTCTAAACCTCGATTTCCTTCTATAAACGAGGTACAGTCACACTTGCCTAGAGGGCAGTGGTTGCCAGAAAAGTACAGGACATCCTCCTAAATTTCACTTTCAGAAAAATGAGTCATTATTTAGTGTAAGCATGTTTGGAACAAATTTATACTAAAATAACTTTCGTTGTTTATCTGAAATTCAAATTTTACTAGACGTTCTGTTTGTGCTACATCTGGCAACCCTATAGCGTGCTTACTGTGGGAATTAACTGAGACAGTCACCGCAAGACGTTCCCCCCACTTTGGGGCATAATAAGCGCTCATTGGGGTCGACGCTGTTTTAATTCCAGGCCCTCGTTCATTATAGTTCCTTTATTCTTTCACTCAATTTTTAAATAAATCAGTTGAACTTGTGACTCTTCATTCCTGGCTGTCACCACTGGAAGGAAGTAACTAGAGACCAATTGTTAAGAAATTCCAAGCGACCGATGCCATTACACAAGGTGTCGCCCTCAAGGGCGCGCAAGACGCGTAAATAAGACGTCGACGTGCCGAGAGGCAGCCGCGGGGCCTGACGGGATTGTGGCGGTCCCAACTCGGAAGCTGCGGCTGCCTCCAGACGCTCTCAAGATGGCGACTTCTCTAGGTTCCAACACCTACAACAGGCAGAATTGGGAGGATGCGGTGAGTGAGCCTGCCGGAGGAGAACAGAAAGAGGCAGCGAAGTCAGGCCTCCAGCGGGCGGGCAGGGACGTGGCTGCGGTGCGGCCGAGGGAATTCTAAGAAGAAGCCAGCACCGCGGCCTAACTCAGCTACGGCTGAAGGCTGGAGGGCGGCCCTCCTGAGAGCTTGGATGGAGGGGGTTTAGCCAGGGTCTGGGACCAGCTCCCTTTCTGTGCCTACTCCCTCCACTCTTTTCTAGCGGGTCTTTACTCCCGCCGCCTCCCGGAAGTGCATACAGCGCCCATTCCCGCGACCCGGCCCGTGCTGGACCACGGGTTCCCCCTGTTCCCCAGCCTCGCTCCTCGCCCCCTCCCCCGCGCCGCACGACAGTGGCTGAGACGGCAAGGCCTTTGGAGCTTGGCGTTCAACCAGCTTTCCCATTTTCACCAGGACTTCCCTATTCTGTGCCAGACGTGTCTTGGAGAAAACCCATATATCCGAATGGTGAGTGATTGAGTGTAAAACGGGATCTACTGTATATATTCTGTCAATGTTGTGGTACTCGCACACTGTCGGTCGTGTATTTCTCTTAGCCACGAAGAAGTAATGATGCTTCTTTACTAACCCGAAGTGTAGGAAGAATTTGCAAAGGACTGTCATGTTCTCTCACTTTGGAACTCGGCGACGGTCTGTGATCTAGGAGTCATAATAATAGTTAATCGGAGAAGGCAATGGCACCCCACTCCAGTACTCTTGCCTGGAGAATCCCATGGATGGAGGAGCCTGGTGGGCTACAGTCCATGGGGTCGTTAAGAGTCGAGTGACTTCACTTTCACTTTTCACTTTCATGCATTGGAGAAGGAAATGGCAACCCACTCCAGTATTCTTGCCTGGAGACTTCCAGGGACAGAGGAGCCTGGTGGGCTGCCGTCTATGGGGTCGCACAGAGTCGGACATGACTGATGCGACTTAGCAGCAGCAGCAGCAGGTCTGTTAACCAGAGGCAAAGAAAGTTTATTTCTTTTCAATACAGCAAGTAAGGTGTGGAGCTGGGATTTAAGTTCAGATATTCTGACTCCAGGGACCTCAGCAAATTAGAAGGAGAACCGGGACTGAACTCAAGTACCTTTTGGCCTCCACACCTTATAATGTGTTTAGCGTAAGGTACTTTCTCTCCTTATAAATAAGAGTAAAATTAGCAGCAGTTTATATTTAATAATTGGGGCTGTGTTGTGATCAATCTCAGAGATATTGATTTACTATATACAGAGGACCATCACAGGATGAGTCTATAGTAGTTAGCTCTGACTAAACTTTGGAAAATGGACCGGCCCTGGCTGCATCCTCTGTGCTTTAGGGACTGTGGAAACCATTAGGAAATTGTTCTTGGGAGAAAACTTGGGAGCCAGAGGTGAATCTAAGAATTGTGGTTGTGGAAAGGTACATATTTACTCCATGTTAGATCCACAAAATTCTTAAGAGGTCATAGTTTGTATGTGATTAGATTATATCCCAGCCCCTTCCTTGCCCTCCTCCCCAAAAAGGGTAGGGTCCTGTTTCCCTATCCTACCCCTTAAGATGCCAGGGATTTCCAGATACTTTTCTTGGATCCTATGTGGAAAAGACTCTGATGCTGGGAGGGATTGGGGGCAGGAGGAAAAGAGGACGACAGAGGATGAGATGGCTGGATGGCATCACCGACTCGATGGACATGAGTTTGAGTGAACTCCGGGAATTGGTGATGGACAGGAGGCCTGGCGTGCTGCGATTCATGGGGTCGCAAAGAGTTGGACACAACTGAGCGACTGAACTGAACTGAACTCAACTGATGTAGAGAAGGAGCAGGCATCAGCTTTTTTCCCCTGTGTCTGTAACTCCTCTATTTTTTCTATTTCAGACCAAAGAAAAGTATGGGAAGGAATGCAAAGTAAGTGTGTTAAAGAGTAATGATTTAGTTTTATTTTCCTTTTTTCTTCGACTCCCTGAGGTTGGAAGTTCTTTATAGAAGTGAGTGTGACAGGTGCATTCATGTATCATTTATGTACTCTTTGGCTGTTAACTACTTAGGGTAGGGGTAAGAAAATGAGCCATTTAATGCACGGATTCTTAACTTGATGTCTGTGGTTGGTCTTTGAACCCCCTGGGATTGCATATACCAAATGTTCTGTGATTATGCCTATGAACATTTTTAAGCTGAGGGGGAAGGTCATAGATATAAGATTTTTAAAGAAGCATAGGACACTCCCTACTCACCTCATAAAAGATTAAGAGTTACATTGTTAATGCTGGTGACCTCTAGAGTGGGAGGACTTTGATTGAATATTTAAACTACTGAAGAAGAGTGTTGTAAAGGATTGAAACATCAGATCCTGTTTAGACTAGATGATTGCTAAGATCTCTAAACCCTAGATTTGGGGATCCTTTCTTTGAATCCCCTGATGTTACTAAATCTCCTGGATTAATTGTCCAGATCAGGACCGTTAACACTCTGCGGCTTTATCTTGTGTTCCAGATCTGTGCCAGGCCATTCACAGTGTTTCGCTGGTGCCCTGGGGTCCGCATGCGTTTCAAGAAGACTGAAGTGTGCCAGACCTGCAGTAAATTGAAGAATGTCTGTCAGACCTGCCTCTTAGACCTAGAATATGGTGTGTTTGACTTGTCCCATAGTTCTGAAAGTGTGCCACTGCTCTAAACAGCAGAGCAATCTTCCTGTCTCCCTCTTCTCACCCTGTCTCTGGTTCTGACCCACTTTGAAATGTCTGTGGTGCTCTGCTTTTCCCAAGAAGGAAAGAACCATACTAGGTTATTCTAGAGTTCTGAACAACAATAGTGATTTTAGGAAAGGTCGGTAATTAATCAACACAACTATACTAAATACTATATTATACAGAAGGGAGGTTTAAGGCCTTCTGTATACCTTTGTAGCCAAGGTAAGTTAGAAGCATTGTTGCTATGACAGGTAATTTCTTTGCCTTGGACTCCTGTCTAGATCCAGAACATTTTTTCCACAATCCCTACCAAAGTTCAGGCTAATTTGCTTTGGGTTTTTGTATCAACTGTGTTGTTAGGACTGATACACTGTATTGCTACTGTTTCAGAGTAACTGCTTTTGGGAATGACTTTTTAACTGCAGGTGACTTTCTGTTTTTCAGAAAAACATCCTTTCAGCAAGTTTCTACTATACAATAAAATGAAAAAGGAAAATTTAAGTTTATTTATGTTAAGTTCAGAAAGTTAACTCTGCTAATCAGAATCCTGGTCACACACTGCTTAATATTATTTGTATGTTTGTTAAGGGAGTGTTCTAGTTCTGCAGTACAGTGATCCTTACATGACTATGACTATTCAGAGGATCTGCGGGACAGGGCTAAAAATAATACACTTTTTACATTTGTTTTAAATCATGATGTAGTAAAAGCTAGATGCGTTATTAACTGCAGGTCAGATCTGACTACAGTAAGAGCTTGCCCATCTACAATAAAATATTTAAACATTCATTTCATGAAAACTTAGGAATTTGGATAATTTCTTAGAATGCTCTGTAGTAGTATTAGCTTGACAGTGCTACAGATTCTGAATTAAAATAAAGCTTCTATTACCAAATAAAGTGGAGAAAGGAAGAATGATGTTATATTATTCTGTCTACATACTCAGTTTGGATATGGTTTTAAATGTTATCTTGAGTTTTTTCTTCCTTTCCTTTGTTCTAGGTCTGCCCATCCAGGTTCGTGATGCAGGATTGTCTTTTAAGGATGACATGCCAAAGTCCGACGTCAACAAAGAGTACTACACACAGAATATGGAGAGAGAGGTGTGCTGCCACTTGCTTGATATAGTTTTATATTTGATGAAAGAATCCTACAGGATTGACATAGTCTGGGTAATTTATCTTCGGAATGTGTCATTCCTCTGTAGATTTCCAACTCTGATGGAACGCGGCCAGTTGGCATGTTGGGGAAAGCCACATCCACCAGTGACATGCTGCTCAAACTGGCCCGGACCACACCCTACTACAAAAGGAATCGACCGCACATTTGCTCCTTCTGGGTGAAAGGAGAATGTAAGAGAGGAGAGGAGTGTCCATACAGGCAAGAGCTGAAGTGCTTTTTCAGTGTTTGCTTTCAGATGACTAGTTATCTGTGAAAGGGGAGGTGCTAGACTAAATTATTTATGCTTCAAAATGTTAAAGTTTATACAGCTAGTGTCATGTATCTTATATCTTAGGAGCAGAGATTGATTGAATTGTTGTTTTTACCTATAATGGAACTTTTACCTATAACCAAGCCTTGGGAGACTAAATTGCTCTGCCGTAAAATAGCAGTGTTGACCTCAGGTTCCTACCTACGCTGTCAGTCTTGGCTCTCATGGTGCGACTGGCTTGGATCTCAGTGTATAGTTGAAATCAGATTAAAGCCAGACTTCTAAAATGTGAGTATGTTTGAGTCAAGACTGCCAGGCATCTGGATTAGGAGTTTTTACCTTGGAGATGGTAAACCCCACCCCTGACAAAAAATTAGCTCTCCCTATTTCTGGGGTTGGGTCCATAGATTAATCAGACTCTGGAGTGGAATGAAAGACCTCAGATATATTAAGAACTGTTGCCCTAGAGAGGGGTAACCATGTTGTGGTTACCTTTGATTTTGAAGTGAATTGTGCGAGAAGCATTTCTTTCACATTTATTTATTTGTTGCTTGCTCTGGGTCTTTGTTGCTGTGTGTGAACTTTTCTCTACTTGGAGTGAGTGGGGGCTACTCTTTGTTATGGTGCACAGGCTTCTCATTGTGGTGGCTTCTCTTGTTGCAGAGCACAGGCTCTAGGTATTTGGGCTGCAGTAGTTGTAGCACACAGGCTCATTCATTGTGGCTCAAGGGCCCTAGAGCATGCGAGCTCCAGTAGTTGTGGTGCACCAGCTTAGTTGCTACATGGCATGTGAAGTCTTGCCCTACCGGGGATTGAACCTGTGTCCCCTACATTGGCAGGCAGACTCCCATCCACTGTACCACCAGAGAAGGCCAAAAAGCATTTGTTTATAAGGAAACTTCCACCCTATGGCCATTTAAGTGACTTTTAGGAGGCTAGCACGTCCTTGTGTGATACAGTAAGTTCCTTGATATTGTTCCTTGATATTAGCTCTGTTTTAATAATTATGTTTTGGTATGGCCATGGTATCTCATTCAAAAAACATTTCAGGGGTCTTTATATAGCTGCTGTTGTTTGGTACCTGTAAAATTTTTTCCTTTGTATCATCTTTATGCATTGTTCTTTCTTGAACCGTAGACATGAAAAACCAACAGATCCGGATGACCCCCTTGCTGATCAGAACATTAAAGACCGATATTATGGAATCAATGACCCTGTGGCAGATAAACTCTTGAAGCGGGCTTCAACAATGCCACGTCTAGACCCACCAGAGGACAAGACTATCACCACGCTGTATGTTGGTGGTCTGGGGGATACCATTACTGAGACCGATCTAAGGTTTGTGAATATAATTTTATGAGTTATCTTTACTTTCACCTGCCCTGGAATAATATTTTTTGGCAAAAGCTTGAGAAAACATGATAATTCTGTACCAAGTACATTTTTTTTAGTTGCTGTATACTATCATGCTGACTGGAATTTTTATAAAGTTCTTTATTATGACAGGTAATAGTCTTCAACAGTGCTTATTCCATGCTTGCTTAGGATAATAATTACATGAGATTCTATTTGACCTAATAACCATTAGAATTTCTAAAGATGGCACACAACCAGGAATGATTAATTACATAGGAGAAAGATTTGCAGTTATAAAAAAAAAATAGATGGTTTAACTTGTTGATTTCTTTTAAAGAGGTTGGTACCTGGTAATTTTGTGTTATTCTTGTATTTTGCTTGGTTAGATAAGACATCTGGGCAGATAGTGGTGGAAAT
The DNA here is from genome assembly GCF_014754425.2 of Oryx dammah. Classification (NCBI taxonomy): domain Eukaryota; kingdom Metazoa; phylum Chordata; class Mammalia; order Artiodactyla; family Bovidae; genus Oryx; species Oryx dammah. The sequence goes on from NW_024070189.1 coordinate 47,996,671, forward strand.
TACTTCTTGCAAAGAGTGTGGAGAAGAAACTCTTCCAGGTGTAGAACCTGCCCTTGTTAGCCTATCTACATTAAACCTAAGTAAGCTAGACAGTTCCCCAGGGATAGCAGACTTTCTTCCACCTCCTCTTTCTCTTCTTTTTTGCAACCATAAAACATTTTTTATTTAAACATTCTTGGCTCATCAGCCCTGGGCACAATACTTTGCTAACCTCTTATCTAGGATTTAACATCCTTAGGGAACCTACTGGAACCCCCTTTCCTCCATAGGAAAAGCCCTGAGATGTTTGATAGCCTTTACTCATTTTTTTTCTTTTCCTTCCTCAGTACACAGTGCCCATAGTAGGGGCAACCACAGTAGGCATAGGGGAGACCACCTACAGGTAATTAGGCAGATCACCGTGAAGCTACTTGCCTCGTGGTGAATCAGTGAAAGAGTTTATAATCCATATTCAATCTCCTGGGAATGTCTGTGTTGTCAGCTCTCATTTTTCTCTACCTGTATCCCTTCAGGAATCACTTCTACCAGTTTGGAGAGATCCGGACCATCACTGTTGTGCAAAGACAGCAGTGTGCTTTCATCCAGTTTGCTACAAGACAGGCTGCAGAAGTGGCTGCCGAGAAGTCTTTTAATAAGTTGATTGTCAATGGCCGTAGGCTCAACGTGAAATGGGGAAGGTGAGCATGAGACTATATTAAAATAGCATTGGGACTTCCCTGGCCGGCCAGTGGTTAAGACTCTGTGCTTTCACTGCAGGTGGTGTGGGTTCAATCCCTGGTCAGGGAACTAAGATCCCATATGCTGCATGGCACACCAAAAAAGAAAAAGCATTATTGAGATTTTCAAGAAACCTTTTCACTATCTGGGGGCTAGTAAGCTTTTGGTGAACAGCCTTAAATCAGTAGGACATTTAAAAAGAATTTTTCATTATGTCTGATGCTCGTTCCTGTGGATATCAGGAAGATATTACTTTGGAAATTTATTCAAGGTTTTCATGTAGTAATCTGATGCTTTGAAGGTTCATGTGTTTTGTGGCCAGATATTATAGGCCAAGGATAATACTAGGGCATGCGAGTTTACACATGAATTAAATAGACCTGGATTCTGTCCTTAAAGGCCAATTGTTTAGTAAAGAAGAACAGCTAATTTAAGCCTGAAAGTGTTTATTGCATAAGAGAGAGACAGGTAAAATGCCCTGAACGTTCAAAAGTGGAACAAGTTTTTGGCTTGGAACCAGGGAGACCTCTCAGAGCAGCAGCAGGCCTCATAGAGTGCTTCCTGAACACTAGGCTCAACACAGTGTTGCTGCCTCCTGCATCCCCTAAAGCGATTCTAGCAGATTTTGAAACCAAGTCTTTCTGTCTTCAGAACCTTTGCTCCTATCCACTGTGCCCTGTGGCATTTATGAGGAAAAAGTGAGTGCTAAAGAGGAGGCAGGAGTGAAGGAGCTCTGTTGGACCAGGAAAGGTGAGAAACAGAGGTGCAAGAGAAGGTGGAACCAAGTGCTGATAGCGTGGCTGTCTGTGTCTCCCAGGTCCCAGGCAGCCAGAGGGAAAGAAAAGGAGAAGGACGGAACCACAGACTCCGGAATCAAGCTCGAGCCCGTTCCAGGGCTCCCAGGGGGTGAGTGCAGATTCTGCCTACCCAGTAGCTTGCCACCTTCAGATACTCATACTGCCCTGACCGTCCTGGAATGTTGGAGGAGACCGGCCTCTGCTCCCAGCAGCTGTGTTCTCCACCAGGACCTCTCAGGATTTCAGGGAAGTGGAAACACTGCTGCACTGTGGTCTTCTGCTCTGACTAGCTGTCTTCTCTTCTCTAGCTCTTCCTCCTCCTCCTGCCGCAGAAGAAGAAGCCTCCGCCAACTACTTCAACCTGCCCCCGAGTGGTCCTCCAGCTGTGGTGAACATTGCCCTGCCACCCCCACCTGGTATTGCCCCGCCCCCACCCCCAGGTAACTTCTTAGGAAGTAGGGAAATGGGTTAGGCTTAACTCAGGGAACTCCTCCTGAATTCTGTCCAGACCCTGTACCGTCATGTCTAACATATCTAAGCCTTCGGTCTGCTCCATAGAAGTCTGCAAGTAAACGTGATTGTTGTCATTCCGAGTATTTTCATTTTTTACTGGCTTGCTAAGAAGGAAGTCACCAGTTTTCTAAAGATCTAAGTATATGTATCATCAGAATGGGAGTTACTGTGATTACAACGATCTATCATCAGTTTAAGACTTCCCAGGTAGCACTAGTGGTAAAGAACCTGCCTGCCAATGCAAGAGACATAAAGAGGATCCCTGGGTCAGGAAAATCCCCTGGAGGAGGAAATGGCAACCCACTCCAGTATTGTTGCCTGGGAAATCCCATGGACAGAAGAGGCGGCAGGGTACAGTCCATAGCATAACAAAGAGTTGGACAAACTTAAGTTTAAACTTGAACTTAAGTTGTAAAGCAACTTCACATCATGAGTTTGTTCTGTATCCTAGCTGATGCCCTAGAGCATCATTGCTTAAAAGGTAGGCTGTGTGTCAGCTGCTTGCAGCAAGGTAAGGATTTTGCACCAGAATGTAAATTCATTAAGGAAGTCTTTTTTTTTTTCCTTAATCTTTTTATTTATTTATTTGGCTGCACCAGGTCTTAGTTGCCGCATGCAGAATCTTGGGTTTTTGTTGCAGTATGAGGGATCTTTACTTGTGGCTTGCAGGATCTGTAGCTGTGGCATGGAACTCTTAGTTGTGGCATGCGGGATCTAGTTCCCTGACCAAAGATGGAACCTGGGCCCCCTGCATTGGGAGTGTGGAGTCTTAGCCACTAAACCACCAGGGAAGCTCCTAAGGAAGTCGTGTTAACAAAAAAATTGTTAGATGAACTAAACAGTGTGCTTAATTGTGTAATGAAGTTACAGTTTGACTCTAGCTCTTTATCTTGTTCGTGACAAGTAATAAACAGTTCAGGGATCAGCACTGTGTACAGCACTGTCAGTGCCAGCGTGAACTGTGTAAGTAAATCACAAGTAACTGTTTCGCCTGGGCAGAGTTCCCATACTCGCTGGAATAAGTGCTGGTTTCTGAACAACCTTCATTCTAGTATAAAGCATTGAGATTAACGATGACAGGGTCTTGCCTGATGTCTCCCTCACCTCCCAAATTCTGATCAAATCCTATCCGGTAGGATTGGCATGTTTGAGAGATAGCGAAGACTCAGGTGACATACTAGCAATACCTTGAGACCTATGGAGTTGTTTTTAGCCGTCCTGCGGGGAAAGGTTTCTAAAACCAAAGAAGTCATGCAGGTAGACATTCCTGAGCAACTCTTGTGAGCCAGCATTTTCTGAAGCACCATGTCAGTTTGATTTATATGTAGCTGGTTTGGACCTTAGAAAGATTCATAGTTTGAAAGGTTGTCAAGAGAATTGCACACCTAACAGATTTGTTCTCTCCCATCTGTAGGTTTTGGGCCACACATGTTCCACCCCATGGGACCACCCCCTCCTTTCATGAGGGCTCCAGGACCAATCCACTATCCTTCTCAGGACCCTCAGAGGATGGGAGCACATGCCGGGAAACACAGCAGCCCCTAGCACTCATCACCGCTCTAGGGCTCTACAGAAGAGAGGGCGCTTAAAGATCCTAGTAAATGAATCCCGGAATAAACATATTTTTCCTTCCTTTGTAGTTCCCATGGTAGTGGAATGTATTCAGATGTGGGCAGTTGGAGAACAACAGCCATGATTTCCTCTATGTGTTCTCAAAGGATTGATGGACCTGAAATAAGCTGCCATTAACACATCTGGTTACTGCTATAACATTACTAATAAAACTTAATGCCTCTTCCCCTCATCTGTGTGGGGAACAAGCAACTGGGTGAATTGGAATGTCCAGCGGAGTTACCATCCCAACCATATGTTCATTTTGTATCTTCTTTTGGCGGGTGGGGGGTGGGAAGTGACCTGCAGTAAGAAAAACAAGCAAACAATTTTTGACCATTTTTATGTCCATTGGATATTTTCCTTTTTATCATCTAAAAAAGATTACTAGTACTAATCATTGTAGTGGCAAGAGTGTGATTTAATGCTTCTAAAGTCACACTCTTGAAAGACAAGTAGAAACAGCACCCAGCACAACCCAGATCTTATCTCTCCTGATTTATTACTAAAGGAATCTGGCTGATAGTTTTACTTCACGCTACCAAAAAGACAAATTACTTTTCATTCCTGTCAATCAGATGGAGACACAGATTTCATGGAGCTGTGTATCATTGAAGAAACCTGGTATTTGAGATGAAATTATTTTAAAGAACTTCTGTAAAACACTTTAACAAACTGTGAAAGGAAAAGAATTAAGAGTGTGTTTAAATGGAAGACTTGTGGCCTACGGCTGGAATGTCGATCTTCAGCATTCACCTTTGTGTGACTTCAGCGTCTCATTTTAATTCCCTGCTCTGGGCAGGGGATTCTGTTTGGTCTTAGAATATTTGGAAATAATTGAATTGTAGATGGCAAAAAAAAAACAACAGAAAAATTGATGTTGTGTTGTATTTTTGTTTTAAAAAATTAAAACGGGTCAATTTTCCAAATGTTGTCATAGGTTTATTTCTGTTTTCTTTATCCTTGGTAGCTGAAGTTGAGGTCAGTGGGAGTTAGAAACAAGTTATATATAAAGATATGTTTTTGATTTAGATATGTTTTTGTTTTGATTCTGATCTTTATCTAGTCTAAAAGACCGAGGCCCTTTTAGTACTTATGTCAAAGATTACTTGTGCGGTTGAAATAAGATAATACACAGAAGGCACTCAACACAGAACCTGCCATGTGGCTGTGGATACATGGTAGCTTTAAAATGTCATCTTAGTATTATGTAAGTCGTTTTAAAAGGAATCAGGAAAAATTGATCTACAAGCCCATTTTTCTAGAAGCCAATTCCCATGTCACTTTTATCTCAAAAGTATCTACTTATAGAATGAATATACCTCTTTTTACCCCGTTTTAGCTCAAGAATTTTTGTTGTTTTCCTCTAGAGAACTTTATCTTGCCTTTTTTTTTTTAAGATTTAAAATTAATCTAGAAGCACTTAGACAATTTAATTCTAGTAGTATCAGATGTGAAGCAATGTAGGGATACTTCCAAATATTCTGACACCCTTCTGGTAGGATTTTTTGTGATGGTGGAGGGAAGGTTACTGTTGAGCATGTAAGAGATTTTTTAGCCAGCCTGGTAATGTGAAGCAGTGTTTTTTATCTCTGAATTCAACTATATCTGTATATGTATATATACATATGTAATCTTGACTATCCAATTTTGTATTCCTGCCTTTTTGAGAACATTCTAAATGTTTACTAGCTGGCTGTGGATAAGTGTTTTTTAAAAAGTATAAGCAAACAAAGTATAAAGTAAGTACTTGATTAGCCTTAAGTAAATCAGAATTATGAGCAATTAGATTTTGGCAAAAACTCAGAGGTGCTTACCAAACTCTGTTTCTTTTTCCTCTAGGGAACATAGCCAGGGGTTCACTTGGCAAAAAGTAAACTGCCAATCCCAGACCTCGGCTGTAGAAACATCTCACCCACTCAGAGCTATGAACTCTTTCCCATTTGCTTGCTGAATGCACAGGAGGAGGATCTCTGGAAGATGGCACTCACACAATGGAAGGAGGCTGGGTTCCTCTATCACTGCTAAAAGGAGAGCATTATGATGAGGAATTTTTGTTAACAGTAAGCCATTGAGTCCTGAGAATCTATCTGTAACAGCAGCTAGTGTTATTCTCATAAAAGATGTCAGATCTGATCACAAAAAAATAAGAAACTCATTTTTTTATTTACACTGAGTAATGGAGATTTTTGCTTTTTTCAAAATTGAAGCATAGTTGATTTACAGTGTGTTAATTTCTAATGTACAGCAAAGTGACTCAGTTACACACCTGTATAACTACTCCACTCCAGTACTCCTGCCTGGGAAATCCCATGGATGGAGGAGCCTGGTGGGCTGCAGTCCATGGGGTCGCTAAAGGGTCGGATACGACTGAGCGACTTCACTTTCACTTTTCACTTTCATGCATTGGAGAAGGAAATGGCAACCCACTCCAGTGTTCTTGCCTGGAGAATCCCAGGGACGGGGGAGCCTGGTGGGCTGCCATCTATGGGGTCGCACAGAGTTGGACCCAACTGAAGTGACTTAGCAGCAGCAGCAGCATACATACTTTTTAATATTCTTTTCCATTATGGTTTATCCCAGGATGTTGACTGTTTCCCTGTGCTATACAGTAGGACCTTGTTATCCAGTCTGTATGTGATAGTTTACGTCTACCAATCCCAGACTCCCAGTCTATCCCTCTCCCTCCATTTGGTAACCACAGTCTGTTCTTTATGTCTGTGAGTCTTTTTCGTAGATAGGTTGATTTTCTGCCGTATTTTAGATTCCACATATAAGTGATATGTGATATTTGTCTTTCTGACTTACTTCACTTGGTATAATGACCTCTAGTGGCATTCATGTTGCTACAGACGGCATTGTTCCATTCTGTTTTGTGGGTGAATAGTAGTCCATTGTATATATGTACCACATCTTTATCCTTTTATCTGTTGATATCATTTGGGTTGTTTCCATGTCTTGGCTGCTATTAGCATTGGGGCGCATGTGTATTTTTGAATTACAGTTTTGTTCAGATATGTGCGCAGGAGTGGGATTGCTGGATCAAATGGTAATTCTAGTTTTCTGAGGAACCTCCATACTGTTTCCAATAGTGGCTGCACCAACTTACGTGCCCACTGACAGTATGAGAGTTCTCTTTTCTCCACACCCTCCCCGGCATTTGTTATTTGCAGACTTTTTAGTGATGGCCGTTGTGACGGATGTGAGGTGGTACCCCATGGCAGTTTTGATGTGCACTTCTCTAATAATTAGTGATATTGAGCATCTTTTTATGTGCCTATCGGCCATCTGTATGTCCTCTTTGGAGAAAGGTCTATTTAGGTCTTCTACCCATTTTTCAATTGGATTTGTTTGTTGTCGAGTTGTATGGGCTCAACATTGTTTTGGAAATTGAGCCCTTATCAGCCCCATCATTTGCAAATATTTTCCCCTATTCTGTAGGTTGTCTTTTCATTTTGTTTGTTTTTATGGTTTCCTTTGCTGTGCAAAGCTTGTAAGTTATTAAGCCATTTTGAGCTTATTTTTGTGCATTGTGTGAGAAGGTATTCTAACTTCATTGATTTACATTGAACTGTCCAATTTTCCCAGCACCACTTGTTGAAGAGACCTTTTTCCCATTTTATATCTTGCCTCCTTTGTTGAAGGTTAATTGTTCGTAGGTGTATGGGTTTATTCCTGGGTTCTCTATTCTGTCCTGTTGATCTGTGTGTCTGTTTTTGTACCAATACCACAGTTTTGATTACTGTAGCTTTGTAGTATTGTCTGAATTCTGGGAGGGTTATACCTCCTGCTTTGTTCTTTTTCCTCAGGATTGCCTAGACAATTCTGAGTCTTTTATGTTTCCATATAAATTTTAGGATTATTTGTTCTAGTTCTGTGAAAAATGTCATGGGTGAGTTGATACAGATCACATAACTGTAGATCATTACAGGGAGTATGGCCATTCAACAATATTCTTCTAATCCAAGACCGTGGGATGTCTTTCCGTTTGTTTGAATCTTCTTTAATGTCTTTTATTAACATTTTATTTGTTGTTGTTGCTCAGTCACTAAGTCATATCCCACTTTTGTGACCCCACAGACTGCAGCAAGCAAGGCTCCCCTGTCCTTCACTATCTCACAGAATTTGCCCAAATTCATGTCCACTGAGTCAGTGATCCTATCTAACCATCTCATCCTCTGCAGCCCCCTTTTCCTTTTGCCTTCAGTCTTTCCCAGCTTCAGGGTCTTTTCCACTGAGTTAGCTCTTTGCATCAGGTGGTCAAAGTATTGGAGCTTTGGCATCAGTCCTTCCAATGACTATTCAGGGTTGATTTCCTTAGGATTGACTGGTTTGATCTCCTTGCAGATCACAGGACTCTCAAGAGTCTTCTTCCAATTCAAAAGCAAGTCCGCAGCATATAACTCTTTTGCCTCCTTGGTCAGATTTATTCCTAAGTATTTCATTTGGTGCAGTTTTAAAAGGTATTCTTTTTATATTCCCTTTCTGATATTTCATTGTAAGTGTAAAGAAATGCAACTGATTGCTATATGTTAATCTTGTATCCTGCCACCTTGCTACAGCCATGTCACCTGAACGCATCAGATCTCATCTTATCTTGGAAGCTAAGTAGGGTAAGACCTGGTTAGTACCTGGGTGAGAGTAATGGTGATTTAAACAGATTCTGGAGCCAGATTACCTGAGTTCAAATCCTCACTTCAGCACTCCCAGCTCGAATACTACTTGACCTCTGTCTAGTTGTCATAATGCCTTACCTCCTAACCATTCTCACTGCCTGTAGTATTTTGAGCTCCTCCCCTTTTGGAGAAGGCTCAGAAGGTATAGCCTCATGACAGCTGGACAAAGGCAGTAATGGCCCATGGGGCAAAGAGTGAATGTTGGAAAGCCAAATCAAAGGTACATGGGGACCTGAAGTAAATGGAGGTGAAATCAGAGGAGTCTAGGGTGACCCTTCTTCCCTCACCACTAACCTGTTAAGTGTCTGGTTTAGTCAACTGGGTGGAAAGATGCCTTCTCCTGAATAGAGAATGCAGTGGCAATTTCTCAGTCTTTCCTTGTTTTTCATGATCTTGGTAGATTTAAAGAGGACTAACTGGTAAGGTATTTTGTAGAATGTCTCTCAGTTTGTATTTGTTCAGATTGGGCTTATGAATTTGGGGGAAATATCATAAGGTGGGGGTGCCCTTCTCATCCGTTTACATCAGGAAGTTGAACATCACTGATGATGTTAACCTTGATCACTTGGTTAAAGTGGTGTCTGTAAAGTTACCATTTTTCTTTCCTATGCCTTTTGGAATCAAGTCAGTAAGTCCAGTCTGTAATGAGTAGGAGGGAAAATAAGTTCCACCTCCTGGAAGGGGTGGTACCTACATGTATTATTTATATATATTATTTGTAAGTCTTTTGTAGGGAAGGAAGATCTGTCCTTTCCCCTCATGTATTTGTTTATTCAGTCACTTAATTATATCACTGAATTCATGAATATTTATTTTATTCTTTCAGTTATAATCTCCTATGGGTTGTCTTCACTCTCTTGACTGTTTTTTGATGCACAAAAGTTTTGTTTTATGTTTTTTGTGTGTGTGTTTTTTTTATTTTTTTTGTTTTTTTCTTTTTTTTTTTTTCTTTTTTTTTTTTTTGATGCACAAAAGTTTTAATTTTGTGTATTCACTTTTTAAAGTGTTTCATAGGTAGTTGAAAGTAATGAGTATTGTCTAATTTGATGAGGCAGAATTCTACACTTTCATTTTATTGTTCAAAATTTTTATATCCATATCCATTATTTGTCTGCTAAGCAGTCAGCAATTGAAAGAAATGTGTTAAACCTTCCACTGTGATTATGGGTTTAGTGTATTATATAAGGGTATTTCTGTGTCATATTTTCAGGAGTGCTGCTTTGTGAACAGCATAGAGCTAGAATTACTTTTTATCCAGTTTGTGAGTTTCTGTCTTTAAACTGGTGAGTCTTATCCATGTGCATTTATTGTGATAACTGATATGTTTAAATGTATTTATACCACTTTATGTGCCTTTGCTTTCTTTTTAACTCTCCCTGCTGTCTATTGAATTGATTTCTCTGCTCATCATTGCTCCTTACATTCTATGCTTTCTCTATTGATCTTGCCCCAAAATGTTATTTTATAGTTATCTTGGAGATTAATGAAAACTCTCTTCCTATTTATTTGTCTGAAAGTTAACTTTTTTTTTTTTTTTTTTGCTGTGGCATGCAGCTTGCAGGATCTTAGTTCCCCACCAGGGATCAAACCCTCACCCCCGCAGTGGAAGCGCAGAGTCCTAACCACTGAACCACCAGGGAAGTCTCAGCTCTCGCTTCTTGAAGATGTTTTTCCATTATTGCTGTCAGGTGACCTTTTTTGTCTGGAGCCTCCAAAGTATCTTTGTGATTTTGGGGTTCTGTGAGTGTTCACTGCCATGGTTCCTAAGTGTGGCTTTAGTTTATCTTTCTCATGACAGAGTGAAGATTATGTGAGTTTATGTCTCTGATCAACTCCAAAGAATCCCAAGTCATTCAAAACTCTTGGAACTCTTGTTAGTAATGCTGCACAATCAATCTACCCATTAACTTTTTAATTTATTTTATCATTTATTTATTTTGGCCACACTCCACAGTTGTGGGGTCTTAGTCCTCTGACCAGGGAGGGAACCTGGGCCCTCAGCAGTGACAGCGCTGAGTCCTAACACTGGACCACCAGGGAATTCCTGTGTCCACTAACTTTTTTAAAAGGAGGGATCGTTTTGGTAAAATGTAACTCATGTACCAAAAAGGTGCGTAAACAACAGATGCACAACTAAATTAAATATTTTAAGTGGATATCTGTATAACAATCACATATATCTGGAAATAGAAACTGTCCAGCTTTCCCCAGAAGGGGCGTTATGTCCCTTCACAATCACAAACCTTTCTTTCCTCCAAAGTCCTGATTGCATATTAAACACCTCCTTGCGTCAGTAAGCGTGTTTTGTGCGCCTGCCTGCCTTTGCTCACAGTTTTGTTCCTAGGACACCTCCGTGTTGTGTGTCACTGTGGTTCATTCGAGGCCACTGCTGCCTTGCCCACTGTCCGTTGTCCCAGTGTTTGGGTTATTCTCAGCCCCTGTCAGTTCCATATCACTGTATGATTTCATTCATGTAAAGAACAAAAGCAGGCAAAAGTACAGAATTTATAGGAAGGGCATACTAGGCTCCCAAACTACATGAAAGGTTTATGGCCTGCTTTTTCAGGATCCAAATTGTACTTGTTGAATAAAGAAGCAAAATACAGAACAACAAATACTGTATGATCACATTAAAAGAAAGACATGTCTCTGTACTTATGCATCTATATACATGTACATCTTTATTCAATTAAGTCTAGAATCCTAGGGGGACCAAACAATTAGCAGTGGTTACCTCTGGTGTATGTATGGGAATGGGGCAGAGTGCAGGAAGGAGGGAAGGGCTCCGTATGTGTATGGGAGGAGCTCTGTGGACCGATACCTTCACATTTTACTACTTCATTTATTTATTTACTTTTACAATAAGCATTCCTTTTTTTTTTTTTTAACACCATCAGTAAAAGTCACCTCAGAAAAAAGAAGGAATGAGGATTTACTCTGGGGTGCAGCTAGCTTCTCTTCCATACCCACTGGCTAACATTACCCTCAGAGCATAGCAGAGCCAACCCAAGACAGTCCATATCCTCTCTTCCTTGTTTCAGACACTTTCACAGTTGGTTTTCAGTTCATAGAAACGCAGCTTTAAATGGCAGCCCCCACATTCAAGACAGCCCATCAACTGCAAGTAAATCTAAATCAGCTGTTGGCCCCTTAAGGCTGGGTGGGGCACAGCGAAACTCCTCCGGAGCAAAAGGAAGATGCAGCCATTTTCTTTCTATTTCTGGAAACCAGCTAGATTTCCAGCATGCACACCTGGGAATCAGCTAGATTTGTGGCCTTCTCCTCTCCCCAGGAGAGCGAGTCAGGGAGGAGGCAGAGGGAGGCAGCGGGGAAGGAGTAAGTCATGTCCAAAGGGAGCCCTATGGCCATCGGAGGCTCTCCTTCAGGTTTCAGCCTAACTGACCCCCAGTGACAATTCCATGAGCCTACTTCTCAAGGTGCATTCACTGCAGGAACATCTTATCCAGCCAAGAGCAGTAGTTGCCTAAAATCTGACTGCTTATTACCTGTGTGTCCGTCACTGTGCTCACAAAACCCCATGCAGGGTCTTGAACTCTTGTCCTCATGTCACAAGTGGAGAAACAGAGGCCCACGGTGAGAAATGACTTGCTCGTTCCCATGGCTAGCGGTGGCACTAGAACCCACCCCATCCAGTCTGACCCCCACTGCACTCTAAAGCCCTAAAAGCATGACACCAGGATTAGGTGATTCCAGACTCAACGGGCACTGACTTGGCCACCCAGCAGAGTGATAAGAAATATTCACTGGAATTGGACAGGTCCCCACTTTGGCTTTGTCCCCAGACAAGTCACTTCCCCTTCGTAGGCCTGGATAGCCACATCTGTAAGGCGGGCCCATGCCTTTGTCTCAAGGTTGTACTGAACATCAGAAATGGGCGATGTAGAACACCTGCTACCAGCGCAAGCACCGAGGCACCCAATAAAAAGCAGCCACCATCAGCAGCACCACCCACACCTGCAGGGAGGCGCTCCCTTCCCATCTTTCCAAGGAGCCTGCGTAGGGGCCAAACTACGCCCGGTGGGCACTAGAACGAGATCTAGCCCGGGGTCTGCTCCAAATGGTGAGTGGAAGCGGGTGGAAGGGAGTCGTCCTTGGAAGCACCCCACTCTGCACCTGCCCTGGAGGGTGCCGAGGGGTGCTCCTTCCGTTGACCCCATGGCTGCCTCCCTAGTCCAGGCCTCGTTCCTTGAAGGGTTCCCAGCATCTGGCCTTGCTCCTCTCCAGTCTGTGCCCCACACAGCAACCAGCGAGACCCCTCACTCCCCAGCTTAAGAACTTCCCCATCTCCTTAGTGCAGCCCACCCCACTCTGCCCCGCTGAGGACTCACCGCCTTCTCTGACACTGCCGTCCCCCTTCTTCACACTGGCACCCGTGACAATTCTGCACCCTTGCACTCACCACCCACTTGCCAGAAATGCCTTCATCTCCACAACCTCCTTGTCACACCCCTTCCCTTCAGTCCTCCAAGGCCCTGCTCAATTCCTCTGGGACACCTCCCAGGGTCCCCACCGCACACCCAGGGTTAGAGACCCCCCTCTGCTTCCCATGGTTCCTCAGTCGTCAACATGCTTTAGGGAGCATTAAGGTGATCTACCGCTTTACAAACCTGTCTTCCCTACTGTCTTTTCCTCCCTCTTTCTAGGCTAGGGCCTGGGCTTATTCCCCACCTTCTCCTTATGGCTGGCACAGCAGCTAACACACAGTTGGTGCTTAGTAAATGTTAGTGGCGTGAATAGATAAAGACCATCTGTGTCTCAGTAAAAGGAAAAACTAATTATCAGAGTGCTTCACAGGTAAATAGGTAGCTAGTGGGCTCCCTGTCACTGGGGGAGACAGCTAGAGTACAGGAGCATGAGTGGAGGCTGGACGTGAAGTCATTGGAGGCTTGGATTCCTAAAGACACAAACCAGGGACAAGTTTTCTTAGAATCAGCTCAGAGTGCGAGTTACTAATAGAGATCCTCTGCTCAGGGGATTCTGATGCTGCAGGTTTGGGCAGGTCAGAAACCTGTAGGAAAATACCCCCAGGTGATTTTGAAGCTTGCCACATTGGGAACTGCTGAACTCTGTGACTTTGAGGCCATTTGCAGTAAGGTTTTGTGTGCAATGGCCCTTTATAAACTGTGAAGTGCTGGCCACAAATCTTGGCTCCAGGTGTCATTTGAACTCTGAGATGAGGGAAGTGAAGGTGCTGGAGCTACAGCTCCTCAGACTCTGGGAGGTTGCGGACCCAGCCCTGGGCCACTCTGTTGAAGCTGGGCCTGAGGCGAAGGAGTTCCAAGCCACTGGTGAGCTCCGGAACGAAGTGGGTGCCTGCCCTCGGAAGGGTTTCTCCCACCAGGGTTCCTCCAAAGGGCACCGGGGTCCTGGGGAGAGAAGAGCGGCAGGAGAGGCGGGCTGGGTGGGAGCGGGGTGGCAGAACAGACATAGGGGTCACTGCGTGTGGCCCCCTCCCCACCTCTCTGGGCCTCCGTTTCTCTGTCACTCAGCAAAGATTTTGTACTATCTTTAACAGGTTTCTCCAGCTTTCCCCAGTCCCAAATCTGCCCCTAGTCAGGATGGCTCATTATTTGGAAATATTAATAAGAATGATGTTTTCAGAGTGAAAATTGGCCTGTCCTGGCAAAACTCTCAGCTCCCCTTAAATAAAGTCCAGAAGGGGGAAGAATTGGAATCTGGTTTTTCCTTCCTCTTGACATCTCCCCTTACAAAAATATGTCACAAACTGGAGAGAGAAAGGAGAGTTAGAAAGAACATTCAGAATCAGAGAATACAGATTACAACCAAGACATGCCATTTCTCACCCACAATACTGACAAGAATAAATGATTTGGTAATGGGCCAAAGTTAGTGAATGGTGGAAAGATTCTCACTCATATACTGCTGGCTGGAGGGTAAACTGGTGCTGCTACCTTGCAGGGCAATTTAGCAGGATCCTTTAAACCTGAGAATGTGCAAATTCTGTCAACCAGCAACTCTACCTGTAAGTATATGGCTTAGGAAGTGCATGCACATATGCACAAGGAAGCAGATATGAGCAGTGATTAGTGACCAGCCAGAGACAAGCCATATGCCCACTGGCAGAACAATGGATGAGATCAATATATTCATGGCAGAGTACTATATAACAGCTTAAAAGGAGTGAACAGAGCTATAGATATTAAGAGATTTCAAAAGCATAATGTTGAGTGAAAAAAGCAAGTTATAGGATGAGATTCAAAATATCAAAAAACACACATACACATGCAAACCAAACAACGCTACATCCCCATAGATACGTAGCTGCTTGTAGAAAATGCTCTGAGAACACACACCAACCCGACAACAGGGTTACTTTTGGGAAGAGACCTGGGATTGGAGGATAGGGAACAAAGGGGCCCTACTTTTATTTGTAGTTGCCTAGGGTTGTGTGTGAGAAGGCAATGGCACCCCACTCCAGTACTCTTGCCTGGAAAATCCCATGGACGGAGGAGCCTGGTAGGCTGCAGTCCATGAGGTCGCTAAGAGTCAGACACGACTGAGCGACTTCACTTTCACTTTTCACTTTCATGCACTGGAGAAGGAAATGGCAACCCACTCCAGTGTTCTTGACGGGAGAATCCCAGGGACGGGGGAGCCTGGTGGGCTGCTGTCTATGGGGTCGCACAGAGTCGGACATGACTGAAGCGACTTAGCAGCAGCAGCAGCAGCAGGGTTGTGTTTTTGTTTTTTTTTTTTTAAGATAATACAAATACATTATTTTCAAACTATTTTTTACTTTTAAGAGTACAAATAGCATTACTCATGTAGTGTTTTCCCTGCAGCTTGGGACCATTTCTGAGCCAGGAGCCAGGTTCCAGTGTTTCTGCCTGGACCACCCCAGCGGTGGTGGCAACAGCCGGGCCCCACAGGAGCAGGCCAGGCCGCTTCCAAGTTGCGCAGAGCTCACGGTCGGGCCATGGATGCTGAGCACAGCTTGACTGCCAACACTGCTGTTCCTTCCCTCTCTACCTCAGTTGCCTCTTCTGTGCCAAGAAGGGTCTGGCCTTGAGGCTACTTAAGAACCCCCCTTCTTTTGGTGGGAACATGCCTCAGCCCATCATAGCATGAGATCAGTGGGGCCACAGCCTGCTCTGGCCAGCCTGGAAGCTGCCTGCTAGCACTGATGTCTGCTGAGGGTTTTAAATAGCTAGACAGGCAGGGCTGGAGGGCCCCGGGAGAAGAGGCAGCCCAGTCCTTCTGGCAGGAAACCCCCAATCCTCTGCCAATGGCTCGTGGTTCACACGATGCCTGTTGGACCCTGTTCTTCCCATCATGGTCCTCCCATGCTCTCAGCAGTTTGAGGGCAGTCACATCCCTCCAGAGCACTCTCTTCTCAAGGCCCATCACCCTGGCTCCTTCAACCCTTCCTTAGGGGGCCTGGTCTCCAGGCCAAGCCAGGCAGATAGTCTCCACATGTGGTCTGAGAAGGTGCCAGAAGAGCTGGGCTGTGGCCTCCTCTCTGTGGCCCCTCCACTTTCTCACTTAATGCAGCCCAAGCCAGCAGAGAATTTCTCATAAATAGCAGCAGACTAAGGAAGCCAATGCAGTTGAAATGCATCCCCCAGCCCCGTGCCTCCCTCCAGTGCCAGGCTCCTGTCCTGCCTGCTGTGATTTGTTTTCAGGCCCCTAGAGTGGAACATTAAATGTATCCCTTTCAAGTTCTCCCCTGAAAATAATAAGAACCTGTAAATAGTAATAATAGAGGCTACCATTTTTTGAGAGATTCTCACTTGCCAGAAACTTTGCCTCTGGCCTCTCATGCAATCCTCACAACCATTTTATGAAGTAGGTATTAATACTATAAGAGTCTCCTTTTACAAGTAGGAATGGGAGACCCAGAGAGGTTAAGCCATTTGCCCAAGGTCACACAGCCAGGGGTAGAGATTGCATTAAGCCCTTGATGAAGCCCACGCTCTAAACACTACGAGCCACTTGTCTGTTCTCACCTCTGGTGTCCAACATTTCACTGCCAAGGTCACTTTCTAGGCCTCCTCCAGACCACTGATGGAAGGGAAAGGCTGGACTGGCCCAGGACTGGTGAGATCTGGGGCCCCCACCCAGGGAAGGACTCACACTTCCACATCCATCAAGGAGGTGGCACACAGCAGTGACGAAGAACAAGAAACTGGACTCTGGAGTCCAACAAACCCAGATGTGGAGCCCAGCCCTGCCATTGCTTTCTTGCCGTGTGACTTTGGACAGATTGTTGATAATTCTCTTCTCCAGCAGAATGGGAAAAATTGTAGCACCTGCCCAACCCTGTTGTGAAGCAGGATCCAACAAGATGTGTGCCACACACACCCATTCATTCCCTGTGCATTTACTGAGCACCTACTATGTGCTAGGGGGCAAGAGTTCTATTGTTTTTTAGCAGGAACTCAGTAAATGTATACAAGGCATTGGGGTAGAGCCTGGCATGTAGAAAGTGCTCAGGAAATGCAGCTGCTGCCGTGGCTGTGACTGGCTCCAGGGCATCCTCCTTCCAGATCTCTCCCTGAGCAGCCCCACCTTGTCTTACTTGTTGAAATTTCGATACTCCGCCAGGCTGGGGGTGTGACTTCCGCCCTCGCCCAGGTAGTCCCGGTAGCTGATGAACTCCTGCCACGGGCAGCGGTAGCCCTTGGGGATGGCTGTGTGGTTGAACTTCTCGGGTGGGATGCCCTTCAGTGGCTCAGCATAACCTAGGGGTGGAGTATGGCACGTGGCAGGCAGGCACGCGGGCTGCCTGGGTTCCCTTCTCCTTTCGTCCCCACACCCATCCCATGGACACTGTTTGGGGATGGGAAGGAAGGACCTAGGAAAGGGAAGTCAAGGCAGGGAGTGGAATGTAATGCCAAAGTCGCTCCAGCAAAGAGCGACTTTGCTTCCTCATCCCTGGAAACAGGGAGGATGGAGCAGGGGAAGTGCAAGTAGGGGCAGAAACTCTAGTCTTGGCTCATCGCTAGCGCGCTCTGTGGCCTGACACAGCTGCAGCTCTCTGGGCTTGTGCTGTATCTGCAGAGATGGGTGTGCCTGTGTAAGGAGATGGACTAGATACTCTCTGGGTGCTATTCCTGCCCCATCAGGGAACACACCCATGTTCTGGTCCTCCAGCCCTGGCCCTGGGATGTGGGGAGGCCACTTACCTGGTGCCAGGGCGCTGGGGTTGTGGGTGCTCACCGGCCGGGAGGCCATGGACTCAGCATCCCCAGGGCCCCCGTGTGAGGCGGGATAGATGTGGAGCTCAGAGCGGTAGTTCTGCCCCTCATGGCTGTTGGCAACCTGGGCACAGGAGTGAAAGCTCAGAGAATCTGAGCTGCCTGGCCCCTTCCCCCGGGCTTTCCCTCCTTGTAGGGGGAGGGGTCTCTGTCCACACTCACCATCCCAGGTTCTGCTGTTCCAGTCACCTTCTCCTTTGCACTTCCTGCCACGACCTGTGGGGTTGGGGGGCGGGTGGCAAGTAAACCACAGGTAGGCTTACCAGGGTTCTGCCTCCACTAAAATAGGCAGGGGGTGGGGAGGGGCATAATCCTAGAGCCCACCTCCCAAGGATGTTGGGGGGATGAGTTCATAATGTAGAGCACTAGACCCTGGAACAGAAAAGTGCTCTTATATATGTTAGTGGCTATTGTTGTATTGCCCCTGGACTTTTGTTAACCTCCCTGAGCCTCAGTTTTCTTCTCTGTAAAGTGGACGTGATGATAATACTATCACTCTCTGATCATTAAATGAGACAACACATGCAAACTGCTTAGCTAGCACTGTCATAAACACATAGCAAAGGGAGATGTTTTGTCATTTTTATTATTCTGCCACATGGTGCCCTCTTGTCATCTCCTGTGTCATCCAGAAATTGAGTGGAGCAGGATGGCAGGCCCTGAGTTCATCAGAAGTACTTGAGATCGCTTGCCGCCTCTCTGAAGTCCACAGGCAGGTCATTCTTGTTTCCTTTCTTTGCTGTTTAGTCACTAAGTCATGTCTTGACTCTTGCGAGCCATGGACTGTAGCCCGCCAGGTTCCTCTGTCCATGCAGTTTCCCAGGCAAGAATACTGGAGTGGGTTGCCACTTCCCTCTCCAATGGATCTTCCTGACCCAGAGATCAAACCGTCACCTACGTGGGCAGGCGGGCTCTTTACCACTGAGCCACCAGGGAAGCCCCATTCTTTAGATGACTTTACCTTCTTCCAGTGGGAAGAAGAGAGAGGTGTTCTGTATTTTCCATCTTAGATCAAGCTCAAGTCTAATCTAAATCCTGCTTGCTGCACATTCAGCCCAGAGCACCTGACTGTCCTTCGGCACTTTTCATAGGAGCCAGGGTCCCTTCACTGCATGGCTCACCCTGTCCAACCCACTTTGTGTTTCGTGTCTGGGGAGAAATGCCTGAAGAGCTCACTCTTTTCTAAGATTGCAGAGCAGGGCAGGCGTCAGTCTGATGGCGACGCCACAGTCATCCCCTCGTTGGACTTGAGGGGCCCCCGTAGGGGCCAGACGTTCTCACTTGGCTCATTGTTTGGCTCTAGGCTGATGACTGGGCCTCAGTTTCCCTGTGAGCACAGTGGGAGCTTACTCACAGCACGAGGGCCGGCTGCAAACTCAAAGGTGAATTTCTGCACGCGCCGCTGTCTCTTCTGGAAGAGGAGGGACCCTCTGTTGTTACGCAGCGATAGCTCCTCCATCATCAAATCCTGGGGCACGCTCAGTTTCTTGCCCAGGTCCAGCAAAGGAACTGCGGGAGAGGACAGAGAGAGCTCTTACCACCAAACCTTCAGGGTACTCCGGCTGCTGACTCGAAGGGGACCTCTTCACAGCACCGTCCGTTATGTACAAGAATGTCAGTTTCTCCCTGTGCTTGCTGACACTGGGTGTCATTCTGTGGACTCTTTCCCCAGCCAATGGGCTGAGATGACTCCTCTGAGTGTGATTGCCTGTGGTTGATGTTGAAATCAAGCATCATTTCAGATACTCTTTGGCCAGTTGTATTTAGTCCCCGAATCTCCTGTGCAGCTCTGTGCCCATAGTGGTGGAGGTGATGAGAAATTATCAGATTCTAGATATCTTCTGAAGGAAGGCCCTTGGGGTGGGATGTGAGAGACAGACAGAGGAGTGGAGGTGATGGCAGGGTTTCTGGCCTGAGCCGCTGGGAGGATGCAGCGGCCCGCTCTCTGAGATGGGAAGGCTGGAGGAGGAGGTGTGGGGAAGACCAAGCATTCAGGTCTAGACATGTCTTCTTTTCATTTTAAAATAGCCTTTTATCATCATGTGCTGTGTGTGCATGCTAAGTTGCTCAGTGGTGTCCAACTCTTTGCAACTGTATGGACTGTAGCCTGCTAGGCTCCTCTGTCCATGGGATTCTCCGGGCAAGGATACTAGAGTGGGTTGCCATGCCCTCCTCCAGGGGATCTTCCCCACCCAGGGATCGAATTCTTACGTCTCCTGCACTGGTAGGTGGGTTCTTTACCATTAGTGCCACCAAAACAGCATATGTGTACATTGAAGAGAGTTAGAAAATATAGACATAAGAGAAAAAGGAAAGAAGAACACCGTTTTCTACCATCCAGAGATTACCACTCCTAACCCGCTAGTGTATATGCCTTTCCTGTCTTCGTGAAGTGAAGTGAAGGTCACTCAGTTGTGTCCGACTCTGCGACCCCATGGACTATACAGTCCAGAGTATAGTCCTAGCAGGACTGTAGCCTGCTAGGTTCCTCTGTCCATGGGATTCTCCAGGCCAGAATACTGGAGTGGGGAGCCTTTCCCTTCTTCAGGGGATCTTCCCTACCTAGGGATCGAACCCAGGTCTCCCGCATTGCGGGTGGATCTTTACCAACTGAGCCACAAGGGAAGCCCCCCTGTCTTCTTAATTGACCATATATTCATGTGACTTTTTAACCAAAATGAAATCATAGCATAGCTTCTTTGTAACTTGCTTTTATTCAAAGCTCTCTTCCTTTCCAAGTGAATGAATTTTTGTTTTATATCAATGCAATGCCTAACCCATATTCAAACTCCCCTAATGGTCTCCAAAACTGAGAATAAGGTTTGAAGAGTCTTGTAGGCATCCCAGTGGAGATGCTGAGGAGGGAGCTGGATATATGAGTCTAATGTTTGTGGGAGAAAACTGACTTGAATGTAAAAACTGGGACATTGGGAGTATACAAATGGTATTTGCTATCGTTGTTTTTTAGTGAAAAGTTTTCTGTTGATTTCTGATGATGACTGTCAGTAGTTTGGGGGCCTATCCATATCCTTTGTGCTTTCCCCACCAGCAAAATGCACATTTCACGCTGGCCCAACAAAGGGAGACTTTCGGAAGATAGAAGTGTCAAAGGTGATGAGGACACTGGCAGGAGAGGGATACGTATGGTCAGCACAGGCAGAGTTGTTTGTCATCTCTAAAATCAGATCCAAGTGGGTTCATGTTCCAGCTCTCTAAATGACATTCTGAGCCTGGAGGCTGGTTGAGATCACCAAGGTTATGAGGATGCGTAAGAGATCTACACACTGAGCCCCGGAGCCTCCAACGTTTAGATCAAGGAGATGAAAAAATAGCCTGGGCCTGGGGAGAAGCAGGAGGAATCTAAAGACTGTGGTGTCCTAGGACCAGAGGATGAAAGTGTTTCAGGGACAATGAACTGATCAACAGAGTCAAATGTTGCCGACATGTCGAGTCAGAGGAGGCCTGAAAATTGACCATTATATTTAGTAACACGGGGTTATTATTGGTAATCTCCACAAAAGCAGTCCCTGTGGTGTACTTGGGTGTGAAAGCCTTACTGGAAAAGGTTCAAGAGAAAAGGGACAGAGGAACAGTTTAACCATACTGCGTGGAAGCAATGAGCCAAATCCAGGATGTGGGACTTGTACAGAGCATCTGGCCCAGTTTCTTCAAAGGAATGAATGACATGGAAAAAAAAGGAGGGGGTGACGATGATTTAGATTAAAGGGGATTTAAGAGACATAGCTACCAAATAAAAACAAGGGCCCTTGAAGGTGCTGTGCTAAGTGAAACAAGTCAGATAAAGACAAATGCTGTATTATTTCACTCACAGGCAGAATATAAAAACAAACATAAACAAAAGCCAACATGAATGACCAAACCAAACATCAACAAACATGCAGATACAGAGAACAGAGTGGAGGTTACTAGACGGGAATGGGGCCAAGAGGGAGAGCGAGATGAGTAGAGGGTCAACTGTGGTGAAGGGCAGAGACTATACTTTTGGTGGTGAGCATGCTATAACGTATGGGCTTCCCTGGTGGCTTAGATGGTAAAGAATCTGCCTGCAATACGGGAGACCAGAGTTTGATTTGTGGGTTGGGGTGATCCCTTGGAGATGGGAATGGCTACCAACTTCAGTATTCTCGCCTGGAGAATTCTGTGGACAGAGGAGCCTGGTGGGCTACAGCCCACAGGGTCTCAAATAGCTGGACAGGACTAACACTTTCACTTTTCAGACTCTAATGTGTACAGAAGTAGAAATATAATGTTGTACACATGCAACTAGATAATGTTAGAATCCAAAGTGGCTCTTATTTAGATACCCGTGAACAAACTAGAAAATTGGAGAAAGTTGACTACAGGACTGGTTATTAGATAGTATTAAATCAGTATTGCTCATTTTGTTCAGTGTGTCAATACCTTTACCTGTAAGGAAATGTGCTTTTTATTACTTTTGATGTGTTGTAAAGTGTTTGGGGCGGAGGCAAGGGGTGGCGTGGAATGACTTGTTTCTTGGGATTTGTTCTGGACTCCAGGAATAAAAGGGGGACCTTGGGGGTTTGAACTCTCTACTTTGGTGTGTGTAACTTGGTTAAATAAAATGTTAAAAAGAGAGAGAGGAGGGAAGTGAAGACAGCAGCTTTGAGGAGCTGTGCTCTGAAGGACCACGGCTGGAGGCAGCTATGGAAACCAGAGGGATTTGTTTGTTTGCTTGCTTGTTTTTAAAGAGGAGAATTACTGAAGGAATGTCCTAGAGCAGGGGAGAGGGGAGGGAGGGTGTCTGGCGCCCAGCGAGAAGCACTGGCTTCGGACAGGTGCACGGAGAGGTCATCTAGCACGCTAGGAGGGAAAACCGAGAACACGGGGGCAGACAAGCAGACAGATGTGGAGGTGGGAGCCTGCAGAAGTCTCTCTTGGCTTCTTTTCTCAGTGAAATAAGAAGCAAGCTCACTAGCTGAGAATGGAAGTTGGGGAGGAGGTACTTTAGGTTTGAGAAGAGCGGTTGCTGAAACTGTCCCAGAGAACAGCAGAGAGAGTGACTGGGGCAGGGAGACGGATGTGGTCGCCAGTCAGCACTGAGGGCCGTGCAACAGCGGTGCTTCATCCCACTCAGCAGAATCCTAAATGGCCTTTTAAAAAAGGAGGCTGATGGTTTTTTCATTCTTTTAGCAAATATAGAGAAAGAAACTTCTACATATTAGAATCAGAAAGAAATCCACTGTAGATTAAGAGGGAGGAAAAAAGCAAATTTCTGAAGAATTTGTATTCTAAGATCCCGCTCATACGTTTAAAAAAATAAGTATATGCTTATGCACGTATTGAGTCTGCAAGGAGACATGCCAAATATGAGCAGTGACTATGGGATATACAAAGGAGGAGGGCTGGAGATTGTTCGCACTGTTTTTGTTTTTTTTTTCAAATGAGACAATGCATTCTGTCTTAAACAGATGAAAGACCATTTATACCTAAATATGTAATAAAGGTCCCCTGGCATATATTCTCAAGTGCTGTTCAGATGAACTGAGCTCAATATTTAAAGACAAAAAAAAAAAAAGCTATAGATGAAACCTATTTTGACTAAGCAATTCTAATTCTAGGCATTCATCCTTGGGCAGAAAAGTTGAATAAATACTTCCAAGGATATACGTACAAGGATGTTTGCTGCAGTGAGCTGTCAGATTATGAAAACGGGGAATCAGTCTTATGGGGGATGCTGCCTGGACACCCTTTATCAGTGACTAACAGCTCACAACGGCCACCTCTGCAGAGAACTGCCCCGGTGAGTAGAGGCTGCAACAGCCCCCCTGCTAAAGCTGAGATGATTTCTATAGGGCAATTAATTTATGCTCTGGAACCCACTTCCTTACTTAGCAATTTCCTCTGCTCAGTCCTGTTTTTGTCACTTCCCTTCTCCTAGGAGTGCAATCTCAACAAGTCACTTGTTCAGGAATCCTCAGGCTCTACCCCTAACCTTAGTCAAGCCTTCATGGCCTCCTTGTCGGGGGAGGGTGTATAAATATATATAATATCTTATATGCTGGGGGAGTGAGGGGAGGGGAGGAGTGAGATAAATTATACTAAGATGGGAAGAAGTCTGTGGTATGCTGCTAAGTAAAAAAAATTTAAGATGTGGTATGTAGCTGAGTGAAAAAAATTTACGATGTGGTGTGCTGCAAAGTGAAAAAAAATTTAAGATGATGAACACAGTGTATAGTATTCAGCCCACGTGTATATGGGCTTATATAAATGTTTATATATGAACAGAAGAAAGATTTACACAAATCTGTTAACAATGGTTATCTCCAGATGGTTTCATTATGAGGAACTTTCGCTTTCACAGTCATTCATATCTGTTTTGTCTGAATATTTTATAAAATGAATGTTTTATTTATGTAACCATGTGGTGAAGGAGCAGTTTTGGAGACAAAAAGATCTGGGGTCAAATCTGTTCTGCACCTACTGAGGATGTGATTTCCTGGCTTTCCTGAGTCTCTGTTTTCTCATCTAAAAAATGGGTATAATCATATCTAATTTACAGAGTCGTTGTGAGGGTTATATATATAACAAAAAGTTCAAATGCTCTTAGCACCGTATCTGAGACATAGTAAGCGCACAAGAACAGTGTTTTATTATTACTTTACAAAGGCTGTCTTTTGGTGATGAGCTCATGCGATTTTTTTACCTTTTTACTTTTCTTTAGTTTCAAAATTGTCCTTACTTAATATTCTAGCAATAATCAACAAGAACAACAACAACAAAACTTATTTCCAGTCTGGCATAAATGATGTGCATCAACATTGGGGGGTCTGTAACTAATTAGACAAGAGAAAAGAAAATTCATTGCCTGGTTCTTCTATTTAGAGTGTCGATATCTCCCAAGGCTTACATATTTCAGCATGAAAATCATGGAATGAAAAAAAATGAAACCAACAAAAGGAGGCAAGAACACACAAAACGGATTAAAAGTATGCCTCACAAATAAAGCTGTACACATGATGAAACACTTCTTAGAACACCGAAGGAGGCAAAACTGCAGCAGAGTCCTTAGGCAGGGATTTATCAGAGCTTGGTTCACTGCTCTCCTGTGTGGGAACCATCCGGGTACTTGTTTAAGTGGCTAATGCTTGGCCTCCGCCCTAGGTCCCCTGGATCAGAACTCCTGGGTAGGGATATTGGGATGAGCCTCCTGACAGCCTTACCCACTGCCATGCCCCTCTGCTTTGCTGCCAGGTTTCTCTATAGTCCTTCTTTTAGATAAATAACCTGCTTCCATCTGTACCTCCCATACCTGGCCCCAGGTCAGTGGATACTGAGCTGGGCAACCTGGATTCTGATCGGCCCCCTGACTCCCTCAGTAACTGTGTGCTCCCTCAGTAATCAGTACTTTTAAGCAACAGCGCCATGTCACTATGATTCACAGAAAAGTGTGAGACTTCTGAGACTTAGCTGAATTTGTTTTTAAAATACATAAAATGCTCTAAAGTAGGCCAAATAAAGACTCTAAAATTTTGCCAAAAGTTCTGGAAGAGGTCTTATAAAGTTGATAAATATGTATTCTAGATGATTTATCCATTGGCTGAATCAGCTTTTACGTGAAATGGTTTGATTCAGATTGGGCAGCCTGCTCTTGCCCCGCTGCCCCATTCTCCCTGACCCCTTGTCTCGTGCTGTGGCTGCTCAGTGGGACCCCCAGTTAAAACACAGGCAATTATGTGGGAAGGTTGGGCCATTGGTAGGGTTCAATCTGGGACCCTCAGAGTTCAATTGGGAGCTGAGGGAATGACTCAGGTGGGGCCAGGGCCCAGTCTATGGCACTCAACCTCAACTCTCGTGTGCCCCGAAATCAGGGCCAGGCCCCTCCCAATGCTTCAGGAAACTTCCCAGCTCAGGCTGCAGATTCCACAGGCTGGCCTGGAACTCACACCTGTTTGCCCAGGCCTGGGGCCAGCAGGCTGAGTGGCTATAGCCTGGGACCAAGAAAGGATGGGATCTGAGGAATACCCAGGGGCTGGGTCAGCCTTACCTGGTTCAGTGAGGTCCCCTGTGGTAGTCATCACTGGTCCCTTCTGCTCCTTGGGGATCATCCTGTGGAGAAGACACCCCTACAGATGGGTCCAGCTGCCTCCGTTCCTCCCAGCCCTTGGTCCCCAGCCTCAGCCCCACATAGCCATAGCTCACCCCAGTCTCAAGCAAGGGCTGTCCAAGTGGGAAAGAGGAGGCTGAGGTCCATGGAGGGCAAGGGAGATGCTCAAGGTCATGCAGGCCTGCTTCCAGTTTGCTAAGGAAGCACAGGCTCAGAGTAGTTTCTGGGATGTTAGGAGGGGAGGTGGGGGTGTCTGACTGTTGTTGTCCACTGACTCGGGTGAGCGTTACTCAGAGGCTTAAAGAGGTTGAAGGTTGAAGTCTGGGCGAGAGGAGCATGGCCGGTTAGGCTGGGGCTGCACTGGGGTCTGCAAGGTGTGCCCCTCATGTCCCCAGTATTCAGCTCTGAAGCTTGAGGGTACAGGCTAGTGCAAGGAAGCTGAAAGAGCCATCAGCCCCTTCATAGCCCACATCCTTCGGCTCACTTTCATGGTGCTGTTTCTCTCCCTCCTCCACCAGTCCCCCATTTGCATCTTTGGTGTGTCCCAGGAATCTTGGAGGTGATTTAAAATAAGGTTCAAAGCCGCAGAGAAGCCCTGCAGGCCCCAAGTCTAGGGTCCCTATCTTGCCCTCAGGAGAGAAGGCAGAGCCCTTGAGCTTCCTGACAGCCTTACCCACTTCTATGCCCCTCTGCCTTGCTGCCAGGTTTTTCTATATTCCTTCTTTTAGAAAAACAATCTGCCTCCATCCATTATCTCCCCTCCCATACCCATACCCGGCCCCAGGTCACTGGGTGCTGAGCTTGGCAACCTGGATTCTAATCGGTCCCTCTGACCCCCTCGGTAAGTGTGAGCGAGCGGCGCTCCAGCTCCGTGTTTCTCTGTGCCACCTAGAGCTGCATGCAAACAGGAGCACACGTGCACGCATTGGGGTGAGGCCCATGAGCTTGTGAAGCATGCTCCGCTATGACCACTTAGGATTCCACCATTCCTAGATCTGTTTCTTGACAAATACTCTCCTTACAGAAATTTATAGACATCGGGAAGGACCCCTCATTTTACAGACAGGGACCCTGTTCCCTCTGTTGCTGAAAGATCTTGACGTCTGAGCAGAGTCATAACCTACCCTCCAGCTGGAATCCTAGCCACCCCTCCCCATTTAACCCAGAGCTTAGGATCCCTTCCTTCCCATTTCAGGATCCAGGCTTCCACAAGGCCCCACACTCCCGGCCCTTCTGCAGGGTCCTTGTTCTGCCGTGGGGGGAAGGGGCTCTGGAATTACTCCTCTCCACTGCCCACTCCCTACAGCCCTCAAGCTCCCCTTGGATCCTGGTACCTGAGAGATGGAAGCACAGTGGGCAGGAAGGGGTGTCAGACCCTCAGATTAACACCTCTGTCGGGAAGCTGAGAGTCGAGTGGTCAGTGTCTGTGCAGGCAGTCGGCGAGCTGGGTGTGCCTTGCAGCCAGCTCCGGCCTCAGCTGACGAGAGTCGCCCCTGCCTTGTGGTGGCTCACAGCCTTATTTCGGGCTGCAATAGGATCCAGGGACAGATGCTAAAAGCACCAGGCCCCAGAGAAGACAGGTGCCCCGGCAGCAAGCCCTCGCACACAGAAGGCCTTGCACGCACATGTTCAACACACATACATATGCACACACCAAGTCACCTGGAAATGCTGGGAGTGCTCACCGTCTCCTGAGCTTGCTAACGGTATCCTCAGTGCCTGGAGTGGGGCCTGCTAGGAACTGGGTGGATATTTGTTGAATGAGTGATGGAATGGGTGGGTAGGTGAATGAATGAATTATCCCCCAATTTCTTTGCTTGGCTTGTTCTTTCCTTTCCTTCTTTCCTGCCTTCCTTTCTTCCTTCTGCTTCCTTCTTCCCTTCTCTCTCTCCCTCTACTTTCTCACATTCTCTGAGCTTCTCTCTATGGACTGAAAATAAATAAGGCAGCGCTCTGTCCTCAAGGAGCTCAGCCAGGCCCGTGTCAGCCCCGTAAACAGCTTCTGCAGCGCATCATGGGAAATGCTCTGGGAAGGCCCCAGGGGAGGGTGCCACCCGCTCAGCCTGGGGGTGGGGAAGGCCTCCCAGAGGAGGAGACATTTGAGCTGGGCCTCGAGGCATGAGTGGGAGTTCACGGGGCAGAGAGGGGCACGGGTAATTGCAGGCCGAGGCTGCGTCACGTATAAGAATATTAGGGGCCAGCTAGGACTGGGGGCTGGGGTGGTGCTGAGAGATGAGGCCAGACAGGTGGGCAGGGGCTGGATCACAGCAGGCTTTTCAAAAGCAAAGTTTTGTAAAGGGCTGTTGGAGTTTAAAGCAATGGAATGGAGTAGTCAGATGGCATTTTCCAAAGATATATCTGGCTGCCCTGTGGAAAGTGGGTTGGCGGGAGCAAGACTGGAGGCAGGAAGATTTCACTGTGGTCAAGCGAGAGCCAGCGGGTGGCTGGATCGGGGCGGTGACAAAGGGCATGGAGAGGAGGAGAGGGGCTTGAGGGGTTTGGGGAATTACCAGGTTGTGGTGAGAGACTGACTGCAGGAGATGAGGAAAGAGCCACTCCCATTTCTGGCTTGAGTTGTTCAAGGAAAACAGTGGTGGTGGGGGGGCAGATACTTTGGAATGAAATTGGTTTGGAATGAAATTGGTCTGAGGTGTCCGGGCACCAGCATCACCAGTAGACAGGGGGACACTGTGCTCAGGAGAGGCTTCTGCTGAAGATAAAGATTGTGTCAGAGGTGCATTAACCACTGCAGGGAAAGGTGGGATGGGCAGGTTTGTGCTGGGTCCAGGGAAGTGATCTCCTGTAACTGTGTGCCAGATAGATTGTCCAAGGGCATCTCTTTTAAGAAGCCTGGACTCTGCTGTGGATCACCTGAACTCAGCTTCCTGACCCTCAGAGTCCTTTGCTCTGTCTCTGCTAGAGGAAGATGAGGGATGTTCTAGGGCAGGCTTGGCCTCACCTGTGAGTACAGCCATGATCCCCTTCTCTGGGCAAAGGACACCCCCATCAGAAGAGGAGCACTGCAAGTGGTGTGGGTCCTGAGCTCTCTAGGGTCGCCTGGACTCTGATGTTACCTCTTGTAGGAGCTCCTCCTCCTGCCTGAAGCCCGTCATCAGGAAGCAGCCCTAGAGTGCTGGGCCCTGATGCAGCCTGGCCCTGACCACTGTAGTGACAGTGTCTTGTGGTCAGAGACCAGGCAATACCACCTTGAGACATCCCCTCACCCCATTCATTCATTATACAGATAGGGATGCTGGGGCCTGGAGAAGGAGTGGGTTTACCCAGGGTCACCCAGCTAGTAGGTGATAAGACCAGAACTTCAACCCAGGGACTTCATCTGTGGCCCAGAGTGTTATCTTTGTTCCCCATCTCTCCTCAGGGTTGCTACTTTCCAAGCGCCCATCCCTTGGGTATCAAACATTCTCATCCCCCCCACAGCCCATGGGCTATTCCATGGTTGGGGAAAGAGAAGAGCTTTAGACATAGCTGAAAATGACACAAGGGACAGAAGAATGCAAGAAGCATTTATTAAGGGCCAGAGCTGAATTCTACAGGAGGCAAAAGGCAGGACCAGGCAATTTCTAGTGGATTAGAGAAGAGAACTAGGGGAGAAGGCGGTGACAGGGAGAGAACAGCCAGACAGAACTGCAGCTTCCCGAGGTTGCCTCCTGCTGACTCTTTGTGGGAAATGCAGGTAGAAGTGGCTTTTTCTGTGCCATTGCATTAACCGTAGGTAACCTGATGGTGTCTTTTCTCTGAAAAAGGCCCTTAGCCCCAGCCTCCCATGCTACAAGGGTCCCTGAAGCAGGAGGGGACTTCAGTAATATGATCACTCATCACTGACAAGCTGGAGCGCCCTCTCAACTTCCTACCACCAGAGCCTATGTTCCCAGTCTTTAGGCCTGAGGAATCCTCTGGGATCAGTCCTTTATTCCAAAGCACCTCACCCTGATTCTCTCTCCCATCCTGACCCCAGATTGCCCTAGGCTCAGTACGGGGTTCCAGGTCTACTATCAACCTGAGAGGTGGGGTAAGTCTACCCCTAGCCCCCCAAATCACCCTCTGTCCCTCACCTTTAGCAACATCCTGGTATCCTTTCACTTACATACATACCTCTGATCCTCAGCCAGTTCCAACCCCACCCCCACCCCCACCCTTAGGATCCTGAAACTGATATTTTAAACCTCTAGAGGGCACCACCAGCCAGCTCTAGAAACTATAGGACTGAGGCACATTCCTCCCTGTGTCCCTTCTGGGCTTCCCAACCAGAGTCACTGCAGCTTAAGGGACAGGCTAGGGCCTGCAGCCAGGCTCCCCAGTGTTACTGGGCACCAGACATTGGCTAGCCCAGAGTGTGATAGGAAAGAGATGAGGCAGAACAGTGCCTACTCATCTGGGCAAATACAGATGCTGAGCCTGACACTGAAGAGTGGGGGTAATTCCTAAGGAACCAGAAGCACAGGCAGACTCTGGTCTAACTCCTCACTCATCTACCCAAACTCATCTGCCCAGCCAGTCCTCCAGTACTACTTACTTTCCCTTCCTTCCTAATACTATGGAAAGCATTTCAGGACTGGAAGAGCCCTCAGAGGTCGTCTGAGCCAATTCATTCCCTACTAGAATCTCCTCTATGCATCTTTGCCATGGCTTGCATACTGCCCATAACTCTTTGCCTCCCTCTTTCCAAGTGGGCAACTTCAAACTCAGGGCTATCAAGTAAAGCCAGAGGATAACAGATAGCTCCAGGTCAAACTGTTTTCTCTCTAGCTCAGCTCTGAGCCCAGAGTCTGCCATGAAAGGGCCCAGAAAGGACAGATGAGTTGCAGACACCTATAGCATTCCTGGAGGCCCAAGTCCTGGGCCTGGGGGAAATATCGCCTTACAACTCTCTTCTCTGGCTACAGATGTCCCAGGCAGTCTGAACTGGGATGGAGAAAACATGAGAGGGATCTGAGAGGAGGAATCTTCCTGCTGCTTCTCTCCAGAGAGGCCAGCCGGACACCTTGAGCTGGCCTGGGAGACCCTCTTTAAAGGTCATCATGGTAAAAATAGAGCCTGTCTGGGAAGAGATGGAAAACAGCTGTTCCCTGGGACTTGGTGCCAGGGAGGCGGATGGTCAAGCCAGGACTTGGACAGGCAACTCAGGCATAGGATCCTCGGAACACACCCCCTCATTTGCCAGACTCTAGAGATCAGAGCCAGAAAGGTGGGAGCAGAGTATGGAATCCTGCAGTGCAGCAAGTTTAGGGGGCCATACATACAATGCCCTGCCTTGTGTGTACTAATAGAAGGGGGAATTTAGAGGTTTGAGATTGCCTTGGCCGAAGCTCTGTTAAACAGATGGGAAAGCTGAGGAGCATTGGAAAGGTCTTTCCACAATGACTGAATGATAGTGCAAGGGCTAGAACCCAAACTTGGATCATCACCCCACCCCCAAGCCCAGAGCTCTCTCCCGCTGACCCCTGATCTCTGGGGCTGTCAAAGGAGCCAGACCCCTTGGGGACATGGTGCCGGGATCTCCCAAGCCCGATGACACTTTTTCCCGCTCGGCCCTCCCAGGGCAGGGATGGGGTGCGGGCGGGGAAGGCTTAGGTGGTGCAGGAGGCCTCGGTGGGGAGGCTGCCACGCTTGAGCCTCAGGCTGCCGTTCCACCCGCGGGGACAGATGTTGTAGCCGAGGATGCCGGGTGATTTAGCCCCGGAGTCCTCGGAGTCGAGGGACACATCGGAGTCCGTGGGCGAGCGGCGGTAGGGGAAGGGCCTAGGTGGTGCAGGCAACGGGCTCCGGGGGATGGGGGCGAACGTGGCCCCGGGGGCCGCGGCTGGACCCGCACGGGCAGGCTGCGGCGAGCGCATGCGTGGTGGCGGCGGCGGCGGCGGCGGCGGCGGCGGCGGCGGTGGTGCCCTCGGTGGGGAGAAGGGCCGGAAGCTCTCGGCGCCCGCTGGCCGCGGGGAGGCGCTCTTGCGCCGGGCCGCGTTGATGATGTTTCGAGCCAGAAGCGCCTGCAGCTGGCGGCTGGGGGGCCGCACTTCCGTCTCAGATCGCAGCGGGGATACGGAGCGCTCGCTCCACGAGGGGGACATGGGTGGCGGCGGTGGCAGCGGCGGGGGGCTGCTCATGCTGCTCGCACGGCCTGGCTCCCAGGGCCCCGGGCTCACCCAGCCATCCAGACTGCTGGGCGGCCGGGATGCGCCGGGCGTCCAGGGCGGGGAGGTGGGCAGGCTCTCCCGGCGGTCCTGAGGAGAGAGCAGAGAGGTTGGGGGCAGGTGTTAGTGCTGGGCTCCTCTATACCAGGGTTCTGGACCGAAGTTAGTAGTGCCTGCAGTAAAATGCAGGTGCCTCAACTTTCATCTTTCAGATGCTTGAAAGAGCCCTTGCTGCTTGCCCCTGTGCGTCACAGAGAGCCAGGTGGTTTAAGATCGCTCACTTTGGAGATAGACCCCTTTGTTTAATGAATGAATTTCGTCAAATTGCTTCAGCAACAGAAGCAACTGGATGCCTCTGGGCTTCAGTTTCCTCATCTGTGAAATGGGAGTATAATGTCAGCCTGTACCCTAGAGGGTTGTTGTGAGCAGTAAATGAGATAACTTATGTAAAAGAATATCACAGTATGAGAAGATTTGCTAGAAGAGGTTAAGTGTGCAACAGATGTTAGTTACCGTAAAGACACACTGAAAGGATATACATGAAACTAACCAGAGTGGGTCTCTGTTGGGAAGTAGGGTGAACTGGGCAGGGTACACAGCCACAGGGGTGGGAATAAGACTTTTAATGTATTACTTTTTATATAAGTTTAAGGTTTTGAACCATATGGATATACTATTAAAAGTATATATATTGATCATTATTACTAAGACTGGACTTAGGGAAAGGCCTTTTCAGTCCCAATCCCCCTGTTGTGTTGGCATAGTCACCACCTAGTAGCTCCTTGGATCCTTGATCATGTACGTTCCTGCTGACAGATGAAACATAAAAGGAAGTTGGGTCTTTGCTCCCTTCCCTGGACCTCTTGCCAGCATGGGGTAGGGGAGAGTGGATTTGGTGAGGCCAAGTTGGTGGCCCTCTTTGAAGTTATAAAGCGCTGGTCTGCTCTGCACAATCATCCCTGCTTCCTACCTCCTTAGGGACTTTCCAGTCTACAAAGTTTGTTCTCATCCTTCCTCTCTCATCAGATCCTCACAACAGCCTGGTGAGGTAGCCAGTGTTATCACAAGCCATTTTACAGCGATGAAAATGAAGTTCAGAGGTGTAAATAGCTATCTGGTATGTTCTGCCCCACCAGGAAATGTGTGTGTGACTGACTGCTGCTCAAAGGCTGCAGGCAGGCTTAAGTAGTTTGAAAGTACAGATCTTGGGGACCCATGTCCAGCATGTATCTGCTAAATTAGGGGTCCCTGACCTCCGAGTCATGGACTGGTACTGGTCTGTGGCCTGTTAGGAACTAGGCCACACAGCAGATGAGTGGCCAGCGAGCCAGCCTCATCTGTATTTACAGTCACCCCCCGCCCCCCACTGCTTGCATTACCCCCTGAGATCTGCCTCCTGTCAGATCAGCAGAAGCATTAGATTCTCATAAGAGCATGAACCCTACTGCCCTTGAATCATCACAAAGCCATATCCCACTCCCACCCCTTCCCACCTGGTGGAAAAATTGTCAACCACAAAACCAGTCCTTGGTATCAAAAAGGTTGAGGACTACTGTACTAAACCATCCATCCGTTTAGCAAATCAGATTCCAGCAAAAGTCAGTCCAATCAGTCTGCAATCGAATCCAAATTAACCAGCAGTCATCTCTGAGTCTAGAACTAGCTGGTCTGTTCAGGGTCTCCTACCCAATCAAAATCTAGAACCACTCATAAGACCATTCTCTCATCCAATCAGTAAACTTTCACAGCCTAACCAGTCAACCTCTCATCTAGTCAGAATCTCATTTCTCTCAATCAAAAAGAAGTGATAAATTATTTGTCTTCTCCAAACAATGCAGCAGCTACTAGATGGGCCCAGACTCAGAAATGGAGACTTTTAACCTAAAAAGGAATGTATCACAGTCTAAGGAGTTTTCAGGAGATTGGTAACATTAGGGACCTCCTGGGGTCGTCCAAGGCGCCAATCATCAAGTAGGAAAGTTAAAGCTCAGCATGGGCTCCACCCCTTTTACTCCAGGGTCACAGTTGTGTATATATGAGCCAGAAACAGAGCGAGCTGCTGTCTGTGAGCCATCTCAGGAATCTTTCAATCAGCTGGGTTGTGGGAAGTGGGGCCAAGAGTTCATGATCCAAGCCTATCAACAAGCACTAAGGCAGAGGAACCAGGGCTTTCAGCCAGGAGAAGAGCAGGCTGAGACAGGAGGAGCTATGATAACTGTCTGACATCTCTAAGGACTGCCTTTGCCTTTGGTGGCTTCAAGGGAAAGGCTAGGGCCAGTAAGTGGAAGGAGTAACAGAACGAACTTCTCAGAATGTGTGGGTTGGAATGTTGGGGGCAGTGGCGAGCAACTTCTCATCTTTTGGCATTGGGCCAAAGCCTGACCTCATCAGCACTGCCCTGTCTGGGTACTGATTCTGTGTGTGCGTGTGTGTGTGTGTGTGTGTGTCCGTCCCCGTGTGCATGTGCACCCTGGGTGGGGGGAGTGCATAATACAAAAATGCTGCAGGGAATCAGAATTATTCACTTTCTGAAAAAGATCTCAATTCATCATATACCTCAGAGCTTCCTGGAAATGCACATGGGTGAAAATTCAGAAAGGAGCACCCACTTAACCCAGCACCAGCCCCCAAGCAGGGCGTGTGTGTGAGGTGGGCATGAGTGGAGCAAAGAGGACTATCAGAAACCAAAGACAGCCAGCTAGCCCACAGCTTCTGTAATCCTCTCCTTGTGTGGAAGGGGAGCCTGGGGCCTAGGGGGTCACACAAGGAGTCAGGTGCAGATCTGAGGCTGGAACCCATTTTTTCTGGCTCCCGATGGCAGTTTGTTTGGCTCCATGAGGGGAAGAAACTTATTGTATGCAGGGATGACTGGGAAGCTCCCAGATTTAGATAATGGGAGAGTGGGATGCTGAGGGAAACTAAGGGGGGAAAAAAGTGTATATGCTCTGGCTAAAGGCACTTATAAAGAATTCAAATAAATCTGGACCATAAGGGGCGTGGGTTTTTCCCATCTACAGACTTTTTGGCCAAACTCCAAAGGAAGGAGAAAACAGAACATGTCTCCCAAGGGATTCTGGTTCCCTGAGTGCTGACCTGGAGAAGAGAGAAGGCAGCCCTTACTTCCACGCCAGCACACATCTGTACCCACAGCAGATCCAGACACTCAGTAGACGCAGGCAGCACGTGGACTCTCACCACAGGCTCACACACAGTAACTGGACAGTCCCACCCCACTTCCCAGGCCAGAATCGGGGAGGAAGGAGAGGGCCCAGACCACTAGCCAGTGAGCGTGGAAAAAAAGAAGAAGCGAGACAGATTTGAGGCAGAGTGTATTGAGAATAGGAGAGAAAACAAAGTCGCGGGCAGAACTCAGACAGCCTGGCCGAAGGAACTGCAGGATGGAGGGTGGGCTCTTCCATTGCTGGCCCTCGGGGGTCGAAGGGAGCAGGGGTCTGGAGCATGGCCTTCACTCTGTCCTGGGAGGGGCTTGGAATGAAGGAGCTGAGCTCACTCCTGACTCCCCCACTCATGCCCCCATGTTCCGGGCAGAATGAACTCACTGGGAAGGCACCCCCGGTTCCCATGGAGACGAGCCGAGCGCTCACGAAAACTGCAGGCTCAGCCCAGCACAGGCACCGCCTCCACCACCCCTTGATCCGCTGGGGAGCCCAGAAATAGGGCTAGGAAAGAGAGGGTGGGTGGTGCTCAGCCCCCGGTCTTGGGAGGCTTCCATCTGAATTCTGCTTCTTGCGTCTATATTCTCTCGCCCCCACAAAATGTGGTTTTGGGGGGCCGCAGCACATCAGAGGTGTCAGAGATGGGAAGGATCTCAGGCTACCTGACTCAAAACCCTCACAGTATGAAGGGGGAAACCAAGACCCAAAGATACACATGGAGGCCATATTTTAGAATCCAGATCTCCTAAGTCCCAGCCTTTTCTTCTAGACTTCAAGGTCTCCTCTGTCCCCTCCCTGGGCTGCCGTGCTCCTGCCCCAGGCCTTGCTGTGCTCCCACGGTCTGTCTCCAGGCAATCCTTACCCTGAGCCTAAACTTCTGATTTCCTGGCCTCCCCAGCCACACCTTCCTCAGACGCCCTTACAGACATCTACTTCCCATCTGTCCTAGGACACCTTTGTCCTCATTTCCTTCCCCTCTCTTCCCAGGGGACTCTCTTGTCACTTACAGGACCTTTCTCCCAAAGTACCAGCCTGTCCTGTCCTCTCATTCCTCACAGACTGTCACAGCTAGGAGGGCCCTCATTGTGTTTATGAGAAAGCTGAGGCCCAGGAAGGGAAAGTGATTTAACCAAAGTCACACAGCAAATGGGGGGCTGAGATGCCTCTCTCCTTGGGGCCCCTTTCTGTGGCACGTAGATGGTTTCTTTCAGCCGTGCAGATCTGGGCTGAGGGTGAAACCAAAACAGCCAATGGATCTATTTCTAGGAACCTCTCTCCCAGCTGCACACCCACCTCTGCAAAGCCTTCTCCTGGGCTCTCTCTCAGGTATCTCCAGGGACCCCCCCACACCCCAGAACAGTGAGGGCAAGCCAGGTGGAACCAGGACTGAGGTCTGGGATGAACTGCATAAGCTGTCTAGAAAGCAGAGCCAGATGTTCGAAAAGGGCGTGAAGGCAGCTGAGCAGAGGGGCAGGAAGAAAAGCGTCAGCCAGCAGTGGTGGGCTGAGTCCTCATCCAGCAGAACCCAGGAGAGGAGATAGTGTGGAGGCCGAGGCAGAGGTCTCTGAAGCAGTGGAGAGCAAACAGTGTCCAGAAGGCAGAGGTGGAAGAAACAGACCCGTGCAGGTGAGAATCCAGCAACAGGCAAAAAGAGGCCAGAGCCAGGCCCACGGTGAGGACAGCCCCGTGGGGCGGCAGGCCCTGGGCTGGACAGTCCCACCGCAAGGGCAAGCTCTGTGTGCTGCAGAAGCCCCTGTTAGGGCCCCTGTAGGCCTTTCCTCAGCAAGACGCTGGCAGCCCTACAGCTCACAAAGGCCAGGTGAAGAAGCCCCCGGTCTCACTAGGGCCGGCCAAGTGGTCCTCTCTCTGTGACCCTTCTCCCCACTGGTAGCAGACTTCAGATCTCTCAGACGTGGAGTCCAGCCACCTCGCGGGAGGGAAGGGGCAGTGATAGCTCGGAGAGGGGAGGTGACTTGCCCAAACGGCACAAACCTAGCTGGTAGCAGCGTCAGCCCTGAGTCCCCGTATTCCTGACTCAGCCCTGTGCCACTTCCTGCTCTCTGTCCGGTCCCCGGACAGGGGCTTGGACAGGCAGTGGGATCCCTGCAGGGTCCATTACTTGAAGCAGAAGGATGGCTTCCACACCTGAGCCTCGATCCCCACATTCCGGGTGGAGAAGGAGGGCCTGGGGGCTTGCTTGGCTCGGGGAGACCATGCCCTGGAGGGTGACACAGGCGAGATATCACTGCTGTAGGTGGGGCTCACTGTGGCGGGCTGGAGGCCGTCCTGGCCAGTGGTGGTGTAGGAGCGGGAGGGCCGAGGCAGGGCAGGTGACGGTGGGAGAGCCGCCTTGGGCAGGCTGGGCACCAGGTCCAGGGAGCTGGGCTTGGCGGGCGAGGCGGCTCTAGGCGAGGCCTTGGCAGGTTCTTTGATGGGTGAGAGGACAAAAAGGGAGGGCCGCAGTTGGTAGGGCGGCTGCTTGGTGGGCTCTGGACGCAAGACCCCATTCTCAGGCAGGTATCCATGGAAGAGGGAGGCAGGTGGGGTCCGAGCCGGGCTCCGGGAGGCCACACGGAAGGTGCCGCCAGGCGCATTGGTGGAGTACTTCCAGGATGAAGGCAGGGACATGGTGGGTGACGGGCAGCGGGCTAGCTCAGCGTGGCCCGAAGACTCGATGACGTACTTCTCCATCCGGGACTGGCGGCGGGCGTAGAGCTCAGCCCCCTTCCCCGAGGCCTCCGAGAGGTTCTGGTTGGGTTTGGGCTTCGGCTTGGCCTGGATGCGTGGTGACTTGAGGCAGGAGGCCCACTCGGGGACGGTCTCCTCAGCGTCGGCGTGGCTGGCTCTGTCCCGGGGAGTGGGCTCCTGCTGGAAGTTGGAGGCCTCAGCCCCAAGGGCGAAGGGCTCCTCCTCCAGGCCCGCCTCCCCCTGGTCCCTCTGCCTGCGCTTCTCATCAGCCGTCTGTACCAGGTCCAGCAGATCTGGATTCGGGGTCACCTTGGGCTTCTCCACGAAGGTGAACATGGATTTCCGGCTGCCCCTGCGGGCCATCGATTCCTCCAAAATGCCCGTCTTGCTGGCAGGGACTGCCTGGCCCTTTAGATGAGAAGGCTTGGGGTCAGAGCTGGGGTACAGGGCAGAATAAGATGGGGGAGACCTAACCCCGGAAGTCAGGGGGGCTGTGGACAAGGTCTCAGCATAGGTCGGTGGTGGGGTGAAGTTTCCCAGGGGGCGTCTCTCCAAGGCGGGGCTTCGCTGAGCCACGGGCCTCCTCTCCAGCATGGGGCTGTGGGACATTACGTGTCTCTGTGGCCGGGGGCTCCTGTCTGCCACACTGGAGGGCTGGGGGACGGGGGCCTTCTCCCCACGATGTCGTCTCTCTACCATGGGGCTTCGCTCCATCTGACCGGTGCTGCCCGGCGCCTGGATCCCAAAGGGCCTGGCCGTCCTATTGACCACGGATGGAGGCTTGGCCAGTGTGAGGTGGACTTCACTGTACAGTTTGGTGGGCGTGGTGGTGGTTGTGCGCCCGGACATCTCTTGCTCTGTGGACACCACTGGGGCTCCAAGCTGGACATCAATGAGCAGAGAGCTGGACATGAAATCTGGGCCCAGGGGCCTGGAGCTGGAGATGGGAGTAACTTCTCTAGAGAAGGTGCTGGTGGTGGTGGGTGGAGCTGATACCTTATCAATTAGGAGCGTGCTGGATCTCACCTCCGCGGCTGGCTCCTGTAGTTGCCCACCAGCACACGGGGTGCTGGGTTTGAAATCCGGCACCGCATCATTCGCAGGGAGCTGCACCTCGGAAGAATTCTGTTGGACGCTGGAGAGCGGCAGGCTCTGTGGGGTGATAGCTGCCGATAGGTTCTGATTGACATCTGTGGCTGGCAGGTTGTGGTTGCCGTTAGAAGCTGGCATGACAAGCGTGGTGCCGGCTGAGGGAAGGTTTTGGTTGGCATCTGCAGCCGGGCTGTGGACCTCCTCTGGAGGTGGGGTTGGGGGACTCTGCTGGGCTTCTCTGTTCTGGGACAGGTGGAGCCCGTTGGCCGTCAGCAGGGCTGCATTCTCCTTTAGATAAACCACCAGTGGTACCTCTTCCTCCTCGCTGGCCATCTTCTCCAGGTGCCGGAGCAGGCCGGCTTCCTCCGAGCAGCCCTCCATGCTATGACTGGGGACCCCTGTGTCAGCGCTCTGGCAGGCGGGGTTTCTCGGAGGGTCTGGCTCAGGGAGCGACGTGGGACTCAGGCGGAGCCCTGGGGCATGGCCTGTGGGGCTGGCGGGGGGCACTCTGAGGGGCTCCTGGCTAGACTTCGGCCCCCTCTGGCCGTGGCTCTCCAAGGTGAACTCATTCACCCTCTGCCGGCGCCTGTTGAAGAGCTGGACTCCGCGGGAGTTGGAGCTGGGAGGGGTGGTCAGCTGGGCTGCGATCTGCTGGCTCCTTGCCTTGGCCTCTTTTAGATCCTTCTCGGTGAAGCTAGTACTCCGGCCCAGCGCTGCGGGAGAGACAGAGGGCCAGTTAGCACGTGGGGTTGCGGAGCCACAGTGGTACACAGACAGACAGATGGGCACCCGTGCTCCCCAGCTACAGGTGACCTTTCCCTCTGGCATTTGATCTTTACTCACCGTTTCCTAGAACCTCCTCTCCTCATAAAGATTCCTGACCCAACCACCATGGCCCAACTCAAATGCCACCACCGTGTAAAACCTTCCTGGATTACCCTTTCAGTATGCACTGACCCCTTGCTTGGATTCCCCCTGAAGGTTGTTGACAAGGCACTTTCCCAGACTCAGCAAGAACGCCTCACCCCAGCAGTCAAGGCCCTACTACATCCTGGACGCGTCTTATAGCCACCCTTCTCTCTCATTGGGCTCTGCCCAGGTTGACGATCTGGTCCTTGAAAATGACAGGTTTGTTCCTGCCCCAGAGCCTTTGCACTTGCAGTTCCCTCTACTTGGAATGATCTTTTCCCAGAGGGCATGCCATGTTCCTTCTTATCACTCAGGACTCACCTCTCTGGGTGTGGGGGGGGTCTTCCTCTATAATCAGCCCTACCCTTTCCTAACCCATCTCTTTGTTTTCTTCATAGCAACCAACACAA
The DNA here is from genome assembly GCF_014754425.2 of Oryx dammah. NCBI lineage: Eukaryota > Metazoa > Chordata > Mammalia > Artiodactyla > Bovidae > Oryx > Oryx dammah. The sequence continues at coordinate 48,036,731 of NW_024070189.1, forward strand.
TTCAGTATTATCTTCTTTATAAGTTTCCTTGTCTATTATCCATCTCCCTGCCTAGAACATAAGCTCTAAGCGGGAAATGACCTTTCTTGACTTCTTATCCCCTAACACTGGCCCCTAGAATAGTGTCTGGCAAAAAGTGAATAATCAGTAAGCATTACTATCTTCATGAATGAACTGGCAGGACATCTTCTCTGCATCTCTTAGGGCCCTTTATACATTCAAACTCAGAGTATAGTCATCTGTTAATACTAATGCTTTCCCTTTTTAGAATAGGTGATGCATTTACATGGACTAAAAAAAATTTAAAACATTAAAAAGTATAGGGTGATAAAAGTTCCTCTACCTCCAAGTGCTCCACATCACAAATCAGGTAGCAACCGTTAATGGTTTCTTATAAGTCCTTGAAAATTTTCTTCCCATTTTCATTTAAACAATCATTTTAAAATTTCACACTTTAATGTTATAAAAGTAATAAATTGAGCTAATTTCATCAGTGACTATACTAGAACAGCATATTACCTCATCTTATCCTCGCAAGAACCCTAGAAACCCCTATTTTACAGAAATGGAAAATGAGGTCCAGAGACTTGTAAGTAACTCACCCAAGAGCACACAGCAAAGGGTGGCCAGGCTGGAGTCAGAACCAGTTCTATGTGGGCCACAGCACATGCTCAAGCTGCCTGCTTGTCCCAGACGCCCCTTTTGGAAATTACAGGGGAGAGAGTTGGTGGAAGTCAGGGTTCAGTCTGGGGCCTGAGGTCAGGGATCAGGTGGGGTCAGACCCTATTAATCTGTGAATTCACCACAGGCCACCATTCCTCTTTCTATCGCCAGTGCCCAGCTGGCACGCGGTCAGTGTTCACTCTGTGTTTATTGAGTAAGGAATGAAGAAATGGACACATGAACAAATGGACCTGTGCACAGATGGATGGCACAGGCTGTGGCCAGGGCTAGCAGCTCAGTCGGTGGCTGGGAAAATTGCTCCCCTTTGTCACCCCTCCCCACCGAGGAAGCTAATTAGTTCTTGAGGAATCTGACCTTGCCCTCCCTCCTACCTTGCCCTCATTAGCACTGGCCGTGACATGCTGAGTGGGTCTCCCAGGCCAGTTTTCCTAGGCATCTTGCCAGCAAGGCTCTGAATTCATGGATTCTCAGAGCTGGAAGGGCCCTTACAAAGGAGCTTTTTCACTATCATCCCCATTTTATAGATGAAGAAATCAAGGTCTGGAGATGACTCAAGGTGGAGCTCACACAGGGGAGGCCCACACAGAGCACAGTGACTGCCAACAGCCAGTTCAAGGGGCCACAGGCTCTCTGACCCCAACCTCCTCCTCCCCTCCTCCCATCACCACCTGGTTCCCCACCGCACACACCTGTGCCCATCTGTGCAGAACAGCTACAACACAGCCTGCCCCGTGTGCCCCTGATCCCTGTTTTGCTCATGGTAGGGCTCCTCTCCTGCCTGGATCACCCCATCGATAAAAGGTGACAGCTTTGAAGGTTGAGCCAGGCTGCTTCCCGGCGGGGAACTTAGGTAGGGGCAGGCCAGCCACACAGGAGGAGTTGCTCAGCTCACTCGATGTCCCTCTCCTCTGCTCTGCTTAGAAACCAGACCTCCTGGGCCAAACCCAGGCTCTGCTATTTGCTAGCTGTGTGACCTTAGCAAGTGACTGCTCCTCTCGGAGCCGGTTTTCTTAATTGAGAAGAAGGCAATAAAAGCACTAACATTAGGGTTTGGAGGCTACAATGAGGTCACAGATGCCGGGGGGGGTCATTGTCTTTCAGCCCAAGTAGACAGGACAGAGGCCTCATGCTTCCCTGGAATGGAGCTGGCAGTTGGTGACCCCACGTGACTCCCTGGAAGGGGTCAGAGCTGCTTCTAGCAAAGGAGATTCATTCCACAGATCATAGTCCTGAGGGGATATGACTCTCTAGTGGTCACACAGCAGGGGATTCCAGAGTGATCGGCAGGCACGGATCACTGCCCCAAGTCACAGAACCTCAGAATCTCAGGGATGGCTGTCACCGTGTCCAGTGCCCCACACAATTCCTGCACCCCTGCAACCACATCCCTGAGTGTCTAAGCCTTACACACTCAACTGACAGGGTGCTCACTACCCTAAGGATGCGCCTTCTACTAATTAACATTCTTCAGCTCTAAAGTCACTCCTTATATTAACTCCCACCTCTTGACATGACTTTGCCCCCCACCGCCATACAGATAAAGAGCTTTCTCTTTCCAACTTACAGCCCTGCAAAGACTTCAGCCCCAAGTCCCATCCCACAGGGCACGGTAAGGATAAACATCCCTGGGCCCACCAGCGGCTCTTATGACACAGCTGCAGCCATCAGAGCGCACACTGATTGGGCTCTTACTGTGTACCCAGACATGGACTTCACACATACTATCCTATTTAATTCCCAAAACGAGTCTATGAAGCACAAATTACTATCATTCACTTAAACAAAACATTTTATTTATTTACTTTTGGCTGTGCTGGATCTTTGTTGCTGTGTGAGCTTTTCTCTAGCTGTGGGGAGTGGGGGCTACTCTCTCGCTGTGGCATTCGGGCTCAGCAGCTGCGGCTCCCAGGCTCTAGAGCACAGACTCGGTGGTGGTAGCATATGTAGCTCCTCGGCAGGTGGGATCTTCCCAGATCAGGGATCAAACCTGTGTCTCCCACACTGGCAGGCGGATTCTTTACCACTGAGCCACCAGGGAAGCCCTATGATTCACTTTTTAGTGATGAGAAAACCAAGGCTAAGAGGTAATGCCCAAAGTCACAGAGCCAGAAAGCAGGGGCGGGGCGGGCTCACCCCGGCTCTTCAGGACTCCAGGGGGCACCACTCTTTCCAGCCAGCAGCTTCCACAGTGCCAAGCTCCTAGACAGGGCCTCAGTGTGCATATAATTCAGATCTTCCAAAGTCTCTGTGCTTCTGTTTTGTTTTTCTCTTCGCTTCTCTGTTTCAGTCCTATCCCAGGGCTGGTTCTCAGGGTCACAGGGCTAGAAAATGTTCCAGTGTCAGAGCATGAAGGGCTCTCAGGGATAAGCTGGCCTGGGAGGCTTTAGAGAGGGAGAGGGTCAAAGAGAAGGCCATGGGCCAGGACCTGGTCTGCTGACCTCCAGCCAGCCTGGGACCCTCCCCCACACTACTGTTCCCAGACCAGAGGAACCCAGCAGAAAAGGCCATGGGGTGAGACAGCCCTGCCTCCGAGGGAGCTCCCGTACCCCCATCCCAGCCCACAGTGACTCCATGGAAAAGGAATTTGGCAGGAGGTTTGGACCAGACCCAGCCAGCAATCCAGACGACTTTTGCCACCCTGCACAAACAAGGCTGAGAGAATGGGGGGCTGGGCCAACTATAAGCACCTCAGGTACCCCTAGTGCAGGGCATCAGGGGTGGCAGCTCCACCCCAAATTCCCCAGACTAGGGAACTGCCACCCCTGGTGATGCCCCAGCCAGCTGGGTTCAAGATTGTGGTCCCCAGTGTCAGAGACACAAGAGATGGCTGTGGCCCACAGGGGGCAGCCCCCTTGCTGAGCCCCCAGTCTTCCTGCACCCGTAAAAGTCGTAACACCCCCCCCTCTTCTCCCAGCCTCTTCAGTGGTGGTCCTTGAAAGGCCCACCCTGGACAATGGATAAGAGGGTTCTGAAGACAGACCTTTAGGAGATGAAGGGATGAGGGCAGACTCAAGGAAGAGTTGCCCTGGGGTCTGGAGATCTGGGTCAGACAGGGTTGAATCCCTAAGTGGGGAAGGGGAAAGAGAAGCCCTGAGTACACCCCGTAGAGTGACGATCGCAGTGGCTGCTATAATTGCTGAGCCGTCAATGGCCCACTATAATGTGCTGCACCAGGCACTTTATACCCATCATCTCATTCGATCCTCCCAACAATCCCGAGGAATAAGTACTATTATTCTTCCCAGTTTGCAAATGAAACTAGAGCTCAGAGAAACCTGCCCAGGGTCATATGACTTGTAAACAGCAGAGCTGGGATTCAAAACTCCCAAGCCTGGTTGCTGAATCTCATTTCCTAACCACCTTGCCTTCCGGACCCTGACTCTGGTGGGAGGAGTATGGATAGAGACTCGAGTGCTCCCCAGTGCTGATCTGCGGGCCCCTCTGTTCCCACAACTGGTAATCAGCACCCACCATGGTGTTCTCTCCTCTGCATATGCAGCTGCCTAGAGCGGCTGATGCTTTCTTCCCCTTCTTCCTCTCAGCAGAAGAGCTGAGAAACTCATTGTTACTAAGGGGAAAATGACTGCTAGGACATAAAAACCTAGTGGAGTGGAAAGAGCACTGTGGGCAGTCAGGAGACCTGAACTCGAGTTGTGCCCAGACGGCGATAAGCCCTTTCTCTCACCCCATCACTTCTGTTGGCAGCTGTCTGTTCTGCTGACCATCAGGCCTCTTGACCGAGGATCCAAAGGAGGGAGGCGGGGCAGGGGAACGGAGGCCAGAGCAGAAGGTCAGGACAGGGAGAGAATTCAAGGAAATGCTTCTTCACACGGCTTCCATCAATGGGAGTGCCTGGGCCCCGAGCAGGGTGGAGAGGGTCGGGGAGCCAGAGGTAGGAAGAGAGACTGGCTGGAGACAGCCCATTGTGGCTGCCTGGAAGTCTTGGCAATGGGACAGGTAAACAGGCTGGGTAAACTGCCCCCATGTGGGGTCAGGAAGGAACCAATGGCTGGCCGCTGCAGAACTTCAGCCTCAGCTGGGGGCAGGAAGATGAACTGAGACTGAGTAATGGCCTGGCTACCTTGCCAGCCCCTGCCCCACATCCTCCCTATGGAAAGGAGGAAATGACACAGGCTCCTTTCCCTGGGGAGTTCTCCATCCACGCCAAAGTCCTGGTGAGCATAACCTGACTGAGTCCCGGCAGACTGCCAGGTCTCCTCTCAGAGGCGAATAATTCATACTAAGGTGAGCAGGACTGCCAGAACGGGAGATGATCGGAATGAAAGTGGAGAGCCCCAGACCTAGCTCCAGCCTTGCCATCAACAGGCTGGCAGAAGTCTTTGCATGCCTCTCCCTTAATGCCCCGGGGGCGACCTGAGACCAGAGAAGGATGCCCTATGCCCTGAGTCACACACCCCAAACCACCGAGGCTCGCTGTACTCACTCTGGCAGGGTCCTCCCTGCTGCCCTGCGCCCCACTGGATGCCGAGCCGGCCTCGATTCTGAAAGCCTCCTGGAAAGGCAGCCCATCGACTAGCTGACAAAGAGGAAAATCCTACATTGACGGCAACGCAGAGGAGCTGGATCTGACTTCTCTCCTCCACAGATGACTCAGCCTAGCTCTTTATCAGGAAAACCGATTTTGCAACAGCCTTTTAAATGGCCTCTCCGCCTCCAGTCTCTCCCCCGCCAATCTACCCACCCCGTGCAGCCGGATTCATCTTTCTCCCTCCTGACTCCACTGTGTCGGGCCTCTCTCCTCCTCTCCAGGACATGGGGCATCAAGCACCCAGGCCTCATCCCGGCAGTCAGGGCTTGCCCCAGAGCTTGCTCATTGCTCCCTGCGTCCTCAGCAAGGGTCAGAGGGGGTCCAAAGGCGTGTGTTTCCCTCACCTGCCCTGTGAGTTCCAGCCTCTGCTATGGGTCTGCACAGACCCCCCCCCACCCAGAACACTGCTCTGTCTCCTGTCCTTTCTATAGGTTCAGTCCTCGGATCATCCAGGTTTTATCTGCACCACTTAACAACCTCATCACTTTGCATATTATTCATTTGAGTGAGAGTTCTCCAGGGCATGCTCACCACATGCCCCATGCCAGGCCTTTGCTTCATTTACAGCAGCCAGGAGGACAGTGGTCCCCTCAGCTCTGCATAGAGAAGAAATGGACTCAGAGGGGTGAAGTGACTTGCTAGTCAGAGGCAGAGGTGGGATTCGAACCTAGGGTTGCCCAGCACCCAGCCCAGGACCCATCACATGGACCATGCTGCCTCCTCCCAATGTCTTGCTTTGCAGCAGTCAGGGTCTGGGTCTGATTTCCCCCAGAGAGAGCAAGAGCCTAGGGGAAAGGGTCTCAGCTGCTTCTGCCTTGTCCCTCGCACATTTCCTGGGGGCTTGCAGAAATGATGAAGTTGATGAGGATGCCATAGCCAAGTGAGTTGCTCCAAACGCTGCCAAGCCAAAGGTGTAGCATGTGTGCTCTCATTGAATCCTCACGGCAACTCATAAAGGAGGCCCCCTTACAGCTGTTTTAGGGATGAGAAAAACAAGACCAGAGAATCAGCAAACTCACCCCAGGTCTCCCATCCAGCCAGGGACAGGCAGAGTGGAGCTGGAGCCGGGAGTCTGACTGATTCCACACCCAGGCCCCTCCTTCTGAAGAGCTCTGCCCACAAAGCACACTCTCCCCACCTACTGTCTTAGGCCCAGCCCAATTGCTGCTTCCTCCAGGAAGTTCCCATCAATCCATCCAGACTCCTAGATCAACACTCCTGCCCTGCTCCACCTGGCCCAGGGGCCTCCAAGAGAAGGGGGTTTAGAGGAAACAAACAGACTGAGAAAGCCAAGGAACCAAGGCCCAAAGAGAAAGAGGCTGGGACTGGTCCAACTCCTGTATCTCCTGCTGGCAGGGGGTTGGGATCAGGCAGCACAGGATGAGTGGGCCAAGTCGAGGGCCCCCAGGTCAGATTGGCATGGGCCTTGGTAAGCAGCTAACCTGGTAGGCCACAGGCACTGATCACTGCTGGCTGATACTGTGTGGTCCTCCTCTGCTGAAGGCCAGGAGCCACCACCTTCCTCCACCTACTCTTCCAGCTAGTAGAGGCAAGTTCAGCCCCAGATGCACAGCAAACTGGAAAGGGTGGGTTCCCAGGGGGCCAAGCTCAGACCCAGGCTGCCCCTCCCAGTCGAGCCCTGCTGAGCCAGGCCTGCCCCCACCCCCAAGCCCTCTCCTTGCAGCAGTCTCCATCTTCCCAGCTCAGGGAGCCTTGAGTGTACAGAAAGGACTACCGCACCCTACCCTTCCAGAGAAAACATTTGATCCAGGAGAAAAAAAAGTGGTGAGCGAGGGCAGAGGAGAGAGAACTTCCCCCAACCTGCGCCTCTCCCACGAGTAGAGCGGGGTCTAGTCTATCTCAGGGTCCCCAGCCCTGGTGTACCAAGTTGCTTCAGTGTGTCCAACTCTGTGTGACCCCATGGACTGGAGCCCTCCAGGCTCCTTCGTCCATGGATTCTCCAGGCAAGAATACTGGAGTGGGTTGCCATGCCCTCTTTCAAGGGATCTTCCCAACCCAGGGATCGAACCCACATCTCTTGCATCTGCCTGCATTGGCAGGAGGGTTCTTTACCCCTTATGCCACCTGGAAAGCCCAGATATAGCCTTTCCTCTTGGTTCTGTGGCAGCCTGTGGCCAGAGCTGTTCCCATCCTCTCCAGACTCAGCAGAGGTCATCACCCAGGAGGGCTCCCACAATCCAAATCCACCTCACATTTTACTCCACCAGGCATCCCAGGAGATGAATTCTAGATTTGTCTAGGACTCAGATTCCTTGAGATCCTAGATCCCAGATCTAGAGAGTGGTTTCTGGAGGAAACAGGGAAAGGAAAGAGGGAGGTACTAACAAGCCTGTGGGTGAAAAGGGAGATGAAACTCAAATGGCAGTGTTAGATCCAAGAGGCAAAATATTCCATTGAGTGCCAGGAGAATATAGAGTCTAAAAGATGAATGAGGATGAAGCAATCTGGGAAGTCTTCCGGGAGGAGGTGGCATATGCCCTATTTCTGAAAAGATTGAGTTGTGGAAGCATTCCAAGCAATGGGGCAGCCTCATGGAGGCTGGAAAGCTCAAGACAATCCCCACCTGACTTCCCTACCCCACCTCTACTCATAACCCCAGTCAAGACAGCTGGAGAGGAAAGCACCTCTGACAAGGGGATACACCCCACTCATTAGGCTTGCCCAGAGGCTGATGGTGACTGGGATGGCCCAGGTTGAGTTCCAGGGAGCTATGTACATGAGCAGGCTCATGCTCAGAGCCCAGCAGCACCGTGGTATCTTCCCTGGGCCTCCGGGTGGGTTACATAACCGCCCCACTGCTGGGGCCACAGATTCAGCTGGGACCCTCCTCCGCCTCCACCTCCCCAGCCATCTGTCTGTGCTGCTTCCCTCTCATACAGGAGGCCACCGCATTGCCGAAAGCAAGGCCAGCGCCCTGTGGTAAATTCCCCACATTCCTTCCTCACAGAAAAATAAATAACGAGAAGAAAAAACTCTGGAGGAATGATAATGACGGCCCCAGCACGCAGCAGTCCCAGCTCGCTGCCCTGCCCGCCCTGTAGAGCAGAGCCCATCCTGGGGATGAGGGTGGGCACGCTGCTGCTTCTCCCTAGGAGGCATCCTCACTGCAGGCTCTGGGATAGACAGCTCACCTGCCTGCAGCTCCCCTAGCCCTGTCAACTCACTTTGGTCTCAGATTCACTCATATCTGCTGAGGAAGGTGCTAGGAATCTTAAGTGGTCTACCCTCTCACTGCTGTATCTATCCAGCCTGCCCGCCCTCCCTTAGACAGCCCTCCTTTACTAAATCCAACCAGAGGTGCAGCCTGTTCCCTTCCCATGTCCTGCTCAACAGAGCATCCTGTGAGGGTTGCCTTTAGTACGTCACTTCACCTCTGAGTCTCAGCTTCCTTATCAGGAAACTAGAGCTGATTATATTTGCTTTGCAGAGTCACTGCTGAGCAAATGAAATGCAGAAATTATTTCTATAGCATAAAAACACTGTACACACCCGAGGGGGATTTAAATTCAGCCTTTGTACAAACCTGCTGTTGCTGCTGCTAAGTCGCTTCAGTCGTGTCCAACTTTGTGCGACCCCATAGACGGCAGCCCACCAGGCTCCCCCGTCCCTGAGGGGGATCTAAATTCAGCCTTTGCACAAACCTACCTCTGTATAATTCTCCCAGGCTAGGCTGTCGTGTGTCTCCTTCCCCCTTCCGGCTATCTCTGGGTCTGGTCTCCCTCTTCTGTTCACAATCAGGCACAGTGCAAGCTTTCCCTCCCCCTGACACCCCTCCCACTCCAGCATCCTCTCAGCAAGGGTGCTCTAGTGTCAACCTCTAGCTAACATGCTGTGGCAGGGGAGAATCAGGTTTGAATCCCAGGTCTGTTTCTTGCTGGATTTGGGTGCCCAGGCCCCCTGGGAGTGGCCCCCCAGACCCAAGATTCCTGGGAGGGAAGGTGTGGCCGAGGCTCCCACCACTCAGTATGTAGTCCTGCAGCCCTGAGTGGGCAGAAGGCCACCAATGCCTCCCATGCCATTCGCCAGTTACTGGGCGTACCCGGCTCCCCTCCAGCCAGAGGAGAGGCTGAACCATCCAGCCCCACCCTCCCCTTGTCCCTCACACTGCAAAAGGAAAGCAGACTGGAGATCAGAAATTTTGGTTCTAGTGTCTATTCCGTCACAGTATGGATGAGATGTTGGACTAGTTCCTGATCCTCTTTGAGCTTCATTTTGTTCATGCATTTCAGAGAAGACATCAGACTTCTCTGATTCCAAGTGAAGTTACCCCCTTCACTGGGAAAGCAGTGATCCCCAGAGTCTGACACCTCCATACCTTGAGTGGGAGCAAAAGAATTTAAGTGGTACCCTGATACTCAACATCTTACTAGTTATGCAAATTTTCACACGTATATTGGAAAAGGAGTATAATAAACACATCAAAGGTATATTACTGCTTAGGGGGAGGTAAAAGTGGATATCTCAGTAACAAAAGTTAGACAACTTAAAGGAAACAAGTAAGTACAGGTGGTGCATGAACTCATTCATTCAACTGATATTTATTGCTCACCAGCTAAGGGTCAGGCACTGTTCATAGCTATGAAGAGAAACAGACAAATCCCTGCTTGCATTCTAGCAGGGGAGCCAAATAATAAACGTATGAGTAACTGTACAACTAAGTCACATGTTAAATTCTATAGAGAAGAATAAAGCAGGGGAGGGAGATACACAGATGGCATGGGGTGGAGAGTGGTTTGCAAAGGTATATAAGGTAATCGAAGTAGACGTCACTGGAAGTCACGTCTGAGCGAAGTAGTGAAGAAGGAGAGGGAATGAAGCTTGTGCATGGCGGGGGAGACCAGGCAGAGGGAACTGTTGGGCCAAGGTCCAGAGGCAGGCTCACACCCTGCAGGTTTGAGGATGGTGCACGAAATGTGGAGGTAGAACATGAATAAGGAAAACATTTTCTCAAGTGGCCTTTCTACTTCTGCCCTGCAGGGTCTCGGGGACCCCCCTGCATTGCAACTATTTGTGTGCACACACACACCCCGCAACACTCACGTTTTCAGTACCTCCTTAATGCTGGCGAGAGCCTAGCCGGCAACAGCATATCCTCCTCCACACACACGCATGCACCCACAGAGGTGGCAGAACCTACACACCAGTGTGTGCACACAGAACAACCACACGCATGCACGTGGAGACACACAGGCACTCAGGAGACACAGACACAACAGGTACACACCTTGTGGGCGGACACACGTGTCTCCCTCTTGCCAGCCTGCCCTGTCTCCAGGTAACCAAGTCACCAGACCACCCTTGCCTGGAGGGCACATGACCTGATGTGTGGTTTCAAATTCCCTTCTCTGCATCTCTGCACCTCAGTCACGGTTTCCCATTTCCAGGTCAACATTAAAATCGGCCACATGATGTTCAAATGTCCTAAGGGATCGTGTTGCTGTGGAAAATGTCCCCCTTTCTATCCCTTCAGCAATTAAATGGAAAAGCCATGTAAAATGCCTAGCACAGCACTGTAAACGGTACCAGCAGCTCTGGCATCATTGCTCATCAAAGTCATCTGCATCCCTGGCTTCATACCTTTAAGGTGCTCAGGGGCAGCTGATGAGTAGGAGGAAAGGGCCAGACCAGGAACTTCAGGCCTCAGTTTTAGTCTCAATCTGGTCTCCAACTCACTGTAAAGCCTCAGGCAAGTCCCTTCACCTCTCTGGTTCAGATCAGAAACCTACATGTGCTGCAGAATTTCTTGGGGTGGGGGTGTATGTGTCCAAAATGCTGATTCCTGGGCTGTGCCCCAGAGCCAGGACTACAGACTATTCATGCCAACAGTCTCCCTGAGGGGTTCTGAAGTACTGCCAGGTTGGGGACTCAATGGGCTTTAGAGCTAATGATTTTATCTTATTTTTTAATTAAAGAAACATTTTGGCTGTGGCATGAGGGATCTTAATTCCCCAACCAGGGACTGAACCCAAACCCCCTTCAGTGGAAGTACGAAGTCTTAATCACTGGACCACCAGGGAAGTCCCTAGAGCTCATGATTTTATAAACATGTTTATAAGTAAATTAACAAATAGGAAAATGCTTGGAACAGAGTCTGGCAAATAGACCCCATGTCAACAGAAAATACACTTAAGAAAATATATTTATATAAATAATTCTATGTAGTAATTATCGTTTAACCTGCACACACTTTTATAGCTTTCCTAGCAGCTTCACATCAGCAGAGAAAGAAGTAGAGCAGAGATTGTGATGCTATTTTACAGACCAGAAAACTGAGGCAGAGAAAGTTTGGAATCTCACAGAACACAGGTCTTTGGCTCCCAGCCAGGGTCCTTGGCTTAGCTTCTCTGAGATGTGCCACCTTGGGGCCTTGTCATCTCATCCCATAAGGCGTTGCATTCCAGCCCACAGTGGGCGTTGTGTACACAGCAAACACAGTCCTTCCACCCCAGGTGCTTCTCCAGTCACTCAGGATTCACTGACAATGGGACAACCTCAGCCAGTTAATCTCCTTCCAGCTGAAACACCCTTCTCACCAGGTAGTGCAGGGGTTTCCCAAAGCCCTAATGCTCCATGCTACCATTTGATCTGGAATGGTGTTTCTGCTCCAGCCAACCTGAGTTCAGATCCCAGCTGAGCAACCACTAGTTGGTATATGCTAAGCCTCAATTTCCTCCTCGGTGTAGGGGTCTCCTAATTCCTATCCTGCCGGATGATTGGGAGGGTAAGTTCTTCCATGCGAAGTTTGCAGCATCTGGCCTGGCACACAGGCTCTTGCGATGACAAAGCACAATTAACTCGCAGGCTAAGTGTGAGCTCCTGGAAGGCAGGAACCCACGCCTACCACGTGCCGTATGCTCGGTTAATATGTGCTGAGTGGGTGAGAAATGAGATGATATCACGAACTTCTTTCTGATTCCCAGCTCGCCATTGTCTTTCATGACCCACTGCCCAATATGGGAGCTGGAGGCATGGAGCAGGGATGGTCAGGGCCAGAGTGGGAGGGGCCTGGGTCCTGGGAAGGCAGTGATGAAGGCTGCTGGGAGGGCCGTGTTCTGGGAGACCTGAATGCAATCCTGTTGACTCAGAGGCATAAACAATGCACCAGCATGTTCTCTCCTCACCATCCTGTCACGCTAAGAATAGCACCAGCTACCCTTTCAGGGATTTCTCAGGGAACAGAGTAGGACACCAAGATGGGGACAAGCGGAGAAGGCATTGCTAGACTGTGAACTGTCAAGCGTCCTTTCTTCAAGCCCACTTATCCAAACCGATAAGTCTGAAGACCCTGGAGGTCAGAGCTGAAAGAGCTCCTAGGGGCACCTGGTCATGAGTGGCCTGGGCAGTCAGGCACCACCCACCCTCTCCCACCAGAATTGCTTCTCTTCCTCCTCCCTTCCGATGCCCTCTCAATAAAGCCCGTGCCCCAGGCCTAAGCCCCCACGATCCCCCCCTCATTCATGTGATGAATAAGTACAGAGTGGGTGGTTCCCGTCTTATGTATTTCATCTATAAGACTTTGGAGAGGGAGGAAGATCCTATAGCTTTTAATTAAAACATTTTTTAAGTTTAAAAATGACTGACTTAGAACAGTGATTCTCATACTTTAATGTGCATAGTAATTACTCAGGGATGTGGTTAAATTGCAGATTCTAATTCACGAGGTCTGGAGTGCGGCCTCAGAGTCTGCATTTCTAAGAAGCTTCTGGGTGGTGCTGATATTGCATCCATGATGGCCATACAATGAGTGCAGGAAACTCAAGTTATTTCCCTATAAAATATATGGAGAAACCAAGGTCCAGAAATGAATACAGATATGCCCAAAAGCATACAGCAGAGCTTAGCTCACAATGCAGGCCTCCTAACTCCTCCTAGGGCTGGGGTTTAGCGGGGCTTTGGGGTTGAATGGACGTGCCTGGAGTGGAATGGGGGACAGGCCACAGTTTCAGGCAGTGGGCTTCGGTCCAGGGACAGGCCTTCATTCAGCCAAAAGCTGAACCTCCTGGTCCACAGGCTCCCACCTGAACAGAGGCATTCAGCTAAAGTGACAGTAGCCTCCAGCCCAAGATCTGGCCCTCATCAGCTTGCATTCAAGGCCTCAGGGACTGGAACCCTCCTGGGAGGCAGGATGAAACTGCGGGCTATTAGAATGCAAACAAGATCCAGGCAGAGGAAGGTCAGGTGTGAGCACTCTGCCTTGTCATCCTGTGAAGTGGTTGGGGGAGCGTGGGGGGGTGGGGTCTGCTGCGCAGTCAGGATGGGAATGGGAGGGAAAACAGAAAAGAAAGGAGGCAAGACCAGCCTCTAAGACCAGCACTAGGAACAGCTCCTCCCTTCTAGGCTGGGCCTGAAGCCCCTTTGCAGGCTCCAGGCCCCGCAAGACGAGCCTCACTGCCCCTCCAGGCTGCACTGCAGCTCCCCTCATGGTGTCTGCCCTCCCAACGCTCCAGCCATGCTGGCCTTCCTTCAAGGACTCAGACAGGTATCAAGCACTTTGCACCTCGGGGCCTTTGCACTGGCTGCCACTCCTCCCTAGAACCCTTTCTCCCAATGCCTCTCAGTTGTCCTTTTCTGGTTATACCTCTCCTTGAGGTCTGTTGACAGGTCTCAGGGAGGATGCACCTGCCCTGGGAGGTCACATTCCTCCCACAGCACCTTCTACCTCTCCTCCAAATTCTCATGAGATTTGTAATTCCATCAATATTTGTTTTAAGGTCAGTTTGTCCTGCCCCATGGTCAGGAGCCCCTTCAGGGCAGGGGCCTCGACTGTCATTTCTCTGCTGTATCCCTGCCCCCACGCCTAGGCCATTTTTTGTTGTTATTTAGTCACTAAGTCGTGTTCCACTCTTTGTGACCCCATGGACTGCAGCACGCCAGGCTTCCTTGACCTTCCCTAACCTATCGCCCAGAGTTTGCTCAAACTCATGTCCATGGAGTTGGTGATGCCATCCAACCAACTCATCCTCTGTCACCCCCTTCTCCTCCTGCCCTCAATCCTTCCCAGCATCAGGGTCTTTTCCAGTGAGTCAGCTCATTGCATCAGGTGGCCAAAGTATTGGAGCTTCAGCATCAGTCCTACCAGTAAATATTCAGGGTTGATTTCCTTTAGGATTAACTGGTTTGATCTCCTTGCTGTCCAAGGGACTCTCAAGAGTCTTCTTCAGCACCACAGTTTGAAAGCATCAGTTCTTCAGTGCTCAGCCTTCTTTACGTACAACTCTCACATCTGTATGTGACTACTGAAAAAACCATAGCTTTGATTATGTGGACTTTGGTTGGCAAAGTGATGTCTCTGCTTTTTAATATGCTGTCTAGGTTTGTCATTGCTTTTCTTCCAAGGAGCAAATGTCTCTTAATTTCATGGCTGCAGTCACCGTCTACAGTGATTTTGGAGCCCAAGAAGATAAAATCTGTCACTGTTTCCTCTTTCCCTCCGTCTATTTGCCATGCAGTGATGGGACCAGATACCATGATATTAGCTTTTGAATGTTGAGTTTTAAACCAGCTTTTTCACTCTCTTCTTTTACCCTCATGAAGAGTCTCTTTAATTCCTCTTTGCTTTCTGCTATTAGAGTGGTATCATCTGCATATCTGAAGTAATTAATGTTTCTTCCAGCAATCTTGATTCCAGCTTGTGCGTCATCCAGTCCAACATTTTGCATGATGTACTCTGCATATAAGTTAAATAAACAGGGTGACAACATACAGTCTTGACGTGCTCCTTTCCCAATTTTAAGCCGGTCCATTGTTCCACGTCTGGTTCTAACTGTTGTTCTTGACCCACACACAGGTTTCTCAGGAGGTAGGTAAGGTGGTCTGGCATTCCCATCTCTTTAAGAATTTTCCACAGTTTGTTGTGATCCACACAGTCAAAGGCTTTAACATAGTCAATGAAACAGAAGTAGGTATATTTTTTGGAATTATATGGCTTTTTCTATGATCCAGTGGATGCTGGCAATTTGGTCTCTAGTTCTTCTGCCTCTTCTAAATCCAGCTTGTACATCTGGAAGTTCTTGGATCACGTACTGCTGAAGCCTAGCTTGAGGGATTTTGAGCATTACCTTGCTAGCATGTGAAATGAGTGCAATTGTACAGTAGTTTGAATATTCTTTGGCATTGCCTTTTTGAGATTGGAATGAAAATCGACCTTTTCCAGTCTTATGGCCTAGGCCATAGTTGGGCTGAATAAACATTTGCTGACTGAATGAGGGAATAAATGAATAAAAACTGCTCACATCTACCTCCGTGGTTCTCAACGCCTTTTCTTACCCTGGAGAAGCTGTAAGGGACTAGGACTTGGAAGATGATGTGGTTCTAACCCTCTGCGCTGCTACACTCCAGCTGAGTGGGCTTCACAGGGCACATCACCTCTCTAAATGAGGAGTGCTGGTGGTCAGGTCTAAATGAGCAGGGGAATCTGAGAAAAGGCTCTGGAAGCAGGAAAGAGCTTTAGCTGGTAACACTGCTCCTCCATGTTTGAGGCCAGAGTGGCAAAGGGCCGCATTCGAGGCCACACAGCCAGTGTGTGGGGATGCCAGACTCCCACCCCCATACCCCCTGCACAGCTTAAAGCCAACAGGCCCACCCAGGCCCAGTGAGGGCACCATCCGCTTGGAGGTGGGGCAGGGGTGGAGGAGGAGAGGCGAGGAGCATCCAGCCTCAGGCCCAGAGCCAGTGCTGGGGTAGGCGGGGCCTCCTGGAGGAGCCCTGAGTGGGGCCTGGCAGCTGGGCATTGGGAGCCAACTGGGAGAGCTGGGCGGTGGCAGTCCTGTTCCTCATGCGCGTGACAGTCTATTTTTTAATCAGCACCCTCGCCATCCCCCAACTTCATGTGCCGTCCTCAAAGGTGCCATGTCAGGAATCACATCCTGGCTGAGACCAGGGGCTACCTTGGCCTTCGGTGGGAGGGTCCCCAAGTCCCACATCCTCATGAAGCCCATGAGTCCTGAGCAGCCTGGAAAGCATGAGAGGAGACTCAGGCCTGGGGCCTGGGGCCTTGGGCCTGTCCCTAGACTCTCTGACCTCAGTTTCTGCCATCCATCCAGTGATGGGAGTCATACCAGACTCCGTGGGGGGGCGTGTATTACAGCTCCAGCTTTGGGATCCACTCAGGTGTCACGACCGACACTAAGGACGCCCGCTCATCAGGCCCTGGCAGAGCCTCCCGTGTCCACAGCACTCCCAGTGCACTTGATCCTCCCCAACCTGCTCCCAGAGGAGGGGAGAGAGGGGAAGACAAGAGGCTGAGTTGGCTCTAGGGTGCACCTCAGAACCCCAGACCCAGGGAGGCTCCTCCTTCCAGCACCTAGGGGGCAGGGATGATGAGGGTCAGAGGGGAATGAGGTATGTTCTCAAGCACATGGCTTGGCCCCTCTGAGCCTCTGGCACTCCATAAGGCAGGAGAGAACATGCTGTACAGGAGTTAAACACACAGGCTTTGGGGCCAAAGGCCTGGGTTTGAACGTGGCCGGTCACCAGCTGTGTGACCTTGGGAAGCTCACTTAACCTCTCTGTGCCTTTGTTTCACATCTGTAAACTGTTGATAATAATAGTACTTATAATAGTACTTACTTCATAGAGTTGCTGACATGTAAAGAACTTAAAACACTCTGGCACACAGTAACCCTAAAAGATAACTATTTCCCAAGAACTTTGGCTTTTATCTGTCAAACACTTAGTCTCCAAGAGATTTTATTCCAGAGGATTACATGCAGTCTCACATAATGCAGTCTCACGTCAGCCCCCTCTCCTATCTCTGGGGCGCATCTAGCCTGCCCCCTCCTCCCTCACCCTGGTGGCTGCCCCCCCCGCCAGCCCAGTGGTTTTCCTGTCTGTCGAGCTCTTTCCCACTCACAATCCCCTTCCATCCTTCCTAGTCCATTCCATAGTAGCTCAGAACCAAAGCCTGAGCCCCCGAGGGAGCAAATGATTTGTCCAAGACCACCAGCCTGTTAGCTGAGGCAGGGGGTTCAAGTATCTATTCCTGAAGCTCAATCCAGGCCCTATCCACTATACTGTGCCCATCCTCCCACTATCAAAACCTGTTCCTGGTTAAATGTCAAAAAGTAACATACACTGAGATACGAGTCTTGAGCGAGTGTCCGTCTTCTCCAGGGCTTGCTATTTTAACAGAGATCAAAACATGATAATACTATTTAAGAGGTAATGGTTATTTTTATCTTCACATTAAATTTTTAGAACAACAGTACAGGATAGGGTCTGCTATTGTTTCTGTTTTATAGACAAGGAAACATAAGCCGAGAGAGGTTATGTAACACGCTCAAGATCTCCCAGAAAGCCAGAGAGTGAGTCCAGGGGTCCAACCCCAGGGTCTGTATATCAGGCATGCAGAAAGTGGCTAGCACAGGAGTAGACAGAATTTTGCTTCACCTGCAGCAGCCCTAGGGGGCTGGGTAGGGTAGGGTTGGGTCAACACACCCCTATACTATACTGCCTCACTGAGTGGAAAAGATGAAGCTAGGATGGTGGAATTTCAAGCAGCGGCCAGTTGGTGAAGATTTCATTCCGGAGAGAGGGATTTTGTGCACCTCTGGAGTTACAGGGCTTGGAGGCTGTCCCTATACTGACTCCTCCTCTGGCCGCACTGGGTAGCAATTGAGCCACAGTGTCCAATGACAGTTCACAAAAGACTCTGAGCTCACACTCACAGGCCTAACTCAGCAGAGACCAGCCACCTCATGACCCTCACGGGCCTGGGTTCCTTTGGGTTCACAGCCCGAAGAGCTGAGGGAGGAAGGCATTTTCATAACCCATAGCCCATGCCCACCCAACTCTGTACCCCCAGCTCTTAGTTTAGAGTATTTACCATCCTCTGAAACACCTTTCCTCCCAACCAAATTCTTACCATTCTTCTAGACCCAAGATCTGGACAAGCCAACTCCACAAAGCCTGCCATGACCACACCTTCAAATACCATTCAGGTTTCCGATCAGGTGTCACCTCCGGTGAGAGGCCTTCCCTACCCACCAGCACGAAGAAGCCCCTCTAAGTGCTCGCCAAATTTGCAGCATAGCTTTTTGTTGTTTTTCATATTACTTTTATCTATCTAAAACTGTCCTGCTGATTTCTTTGCTTTCCTTTTTCTTCTCTCTCTCTCTCCAGTTAAAATGCAATTTGAGGGCAGTCTTGTAACCCCAGTGCCTAAGGACACTGCACCCCCTAATTAGACAGGGACCCTGAGGTCCATACAGGGATTCACCCAAGGTCATGTGGCAGGCAAGTGGCAGAGGTCAGCCTAGCACCTGCACCTCTGCACTGGGCCCCCCGCAGCACGAAGCCCGCCCCCATCCCCACCCCAGCTAACCCTCTGCTGACCTGTCTTTTCCTTGCCTTCACACTACAGTGGGGCCAGAGCCTGCCAGGCCTGGACCGCTGTGCCTCTCCACTGCCCCTGGGGCCTTCAGTGCCCCAGTCTGGGCAGTGTGGCCTGCTTCCCCTCAGTCCCTCCCTTCCTGGCACCAGCAGCTCCGATGAGCTCATGTCTGGGAGCCTGGGAGCTGCCCTGAAGGAGAAGGTGCCTCCCAGGCCAGGCCCCTAGGCCGGGAGGTGTGTTCAGCCTGGCCCATGGCTGTCCTGGCAGGTGGAGAAAGTGGGCTGACCCCTGCCCAGCCCAGTCCCCAGGGATGTGGGGTGGGCTCAGGGAGATGAGTGTCACCCAGGGAGATGAGGCATGACTAGGGCTGGAGAGGAGACGTGGAGGGGGCTCTTCTTGCACTTCTCCCATCTCTCCAGAGGCTCCTTGGCCACACTGGCCCTCCTGCTTGTCAAGGAGCTACTCTGTCCCAAGGAAAGGGGGCTCTGCTGCCTTCTCCTCACAGAACCCCCCGAGCCAGTCTCTTCCGCTCCCTGGTCTCAGTCTCCCCAGCTCTAAAATGGAGAGATTAGATAAAATGCTGACTGAAGAGACTAGGGATTAGTTGGGATTAGGCCAGGCTAGAAATGCCACAGGGTTTTTTGTCTTTATTTATTTAGGTTTTTTTTTTTTTCACCTTAGGGGAAAAGTAACAGATAACAAGGGAAGGAAGGAGTTAAAGGCCTTATTTTAACCATGTAAATCCTGATTTCAACCACAGTTTCATTTAGGTACTAGACTGGAGGGAAGGGGTGGTCCCAAGGGCCAGCCTGCAAAGTGGCGATTGGGAGCCAAGGTTGACACAGCAGCAAACAATTCACTTTGGGGAAGTTCTCTGAATATCTAGGGTGATCTGAGTCCATTGCCCTCATTGTACAGATAAGGAAGAGAGGAGGAACCAGTGCAAGATCCCACTGGGAGACAGAGGCAGGGGTTCCCGCCCCACGAAGACACAGTGTTTTCATCTCCCTCAAGGTGCCACCCCACTGTCTGACATAACACAACAGGTCTGGGAGGAGGAAGAGGGCATCAGTCTGTCTGTGGTGCTGTTCCCCAAGACAGGATGGGGCCCAGGCCTGGGGTTGGGGACAGGCAGGCTGGCACCTGCAAGGCTTCCAATCCCTTACCTAGCCTACCCTAGTCCCTCTGAGCAGCATCCTATCTCATCCTAATCCTTGCACCATGACAAGGGTGGGGTAACCTCTGACTGCCCCTAAAGCCTCTACCAGTGGCTGTTGTCTTCAATGCAGGTAGCCCCTCAGAGGCCACCCGCCCACCCTCTCACTGGAAGTCAGAGAGGGCAGGGTGCTTGCCCCAAGATCAGAGAGCAAAATGCTGTATTCCTGTGCCACCTGCCACTCGGGGTAGGGTGGGGACCGGTTCTCATGATGCTTCCCCACTGGCTCTTGTCCTTTGTGAACAACCCAGACCCAGGGAACACAGGAAGTCCTGTACCCGTCCAGAATTAGCTTATAACCTGGAGTGGAGGTGGGGAGGAGGGAGAAGTTCTCCTCTGAGTTCTCAGAAAGGTCCTGTCAGGGCTCTGGACGGAGCAGTGGTGCAGTGGTTAAGTTAGATAGGAGCCCCACCCTTCAGCTGTCCGGCCTCAGCAATCACCTTGGCACACAGGGCGAACTGTGAGAATGTGATGTAGAGCCTGGAGGGCAGTTCCACCTCGCCCCATAGGCACTCAGGAGAGGCCTGGATTTCCCCAGGTGGGGCTTGCTCAGGTCCCCCCCCTTCCGCCCCCCCCGCGCGGTTTGCGGGGCCCAGATCCTGCGTGCCTAGCCAGCACAGCGCGGTGGGCGCCCTGCCCGCGGGAAGGGTGGGGGGGGGGCGCGGGCCCAGCACACGCCGTTCCCTCTGCCCCACAGGCGCCCATGTTGGTCAACCCAGCAAGGAGCCCAACCCAACCCGCCGCTTTCAGCTTTCGCGAGTCCAGCCGTTACCCCTTCCCCAGAACTGGTATGGGTGCGCACACCTCCGGCTGTCGCCCACCTGCGAGCCCGGGGCTGTCCCAGCCGTGATCTGCTTGTGGGTTGGGGCTCAAGGGCTGGATCTCCCACGCAGCCTCGGGGAGTAGGTGCAAGGCGTCGGGGGTGTTCCCCCGCGACCCCCTCCTCCACCGCTGAGCTGCTTCGAGGCTTCAAGATTTCCCCAGCCCCCCTCCTCTGCCGCCCCACTGTACAGGTGGGGAAACTGAGGCCCAGCGTGTAGCAGCCACTTGGCCAAGGTCACCCTGCCTGTGGGAACTGGAGCCCAGATTGCACCTCCACCTGGGCGGCGCCCGGACTGACACAGGTGGGAAGGGGAGAGGCTTGCTGGGCGCCGACACCCCTGCCCGGCCGGCGCCCCTCACTCACCTCCAGCCTCGGCTCCTGGTCCCAGATCTCACCAGCGCCGCCACCTCCGCGCACCTGGCCGCGTCCATCAGCGCGCCCCACCCTGAGCGAGACCCCCCGCCGCCGCCCCCACCCCACGCCGGTTGGCCCCTCGGAGCCTCCGCCACAGCCCCCTCCACCACCGCCTAGCGGGCTGCGGGACCCGGAGCCGGGAGGGCTGGGCGGGCTGGCGAGCCGAGCTCCAGCCGCCCGCTCCCCGGGGCCCTAGCGCCGCCCCGCGCGCCCCGCCCAGCCCTCGGAGGTGAGATTCCCTCCCTCTGGGGCTCAGCCTGCAGCCTCCCCGCGGGTCTCCTCCTCTCTTTCCTCTCCCTGGCCTCACTCTCTGTTGCTTGAGTGTCTCTGTTTCCTCACTTTCTCTCTCTCTTGGTCGGTCCCTAAATTCTGCCGCTTTTTCACTCAGTTTCTTCTTGTCTCTCGCATCTATTCACCCCCACCCACTTTCCTCTGTCCTTCCCATTAACCCCATTTTAAATCTGTCTTTGTGATCCTGTCCCCCATAACTGACAGCACCTCCAATCTCACCAGCCCGTTTCCTCAGATGCCTACCCTCTCAGGCCCATCCCCTCCCTCCTCAGCAGCAGTAACTAGAATAACCGTTCAGGACTTGGGCAGGCAGGACTGCGCAAGAAGGACTTAGGCAAAGGGGGGGTGAGGAAGGTTGTCACCTCCCAGGCTGTTTGGGGCCGTCCCCTGACTTAACTGGTGGGCCAGCAACAAGAGGCAGTGATGCTCAGAGGCCCATGGCAGGGGTCGCTGAGCATCAGAATCAAATAGGGATGCTGTGGAAGGTTGAGATTTCCACCGTCAGGTGCCTCCTCCCAGCGGTGGAAGGGCTGGCAGTGGGCTTGGAATAATAAGCACTCTTCATTCCCCCAGCAATTCTGAAACAAAACCACACTTGGAAAAACGCTGTCCTGGGTTTTCACCAAAGTTTCCCTGGGTTCCAAGTACCCCACCCCCCTAACCAGGATGATTCCACTTGCATGGTTTTTCTATCAGAGTTCTGTGTTTCGATTTCTGCTAGAGGAAGTTGGAAATGTGCTGACGTAAGCCCACCCACCTGAGGTTCTGTGAAAGGCAGAGCCGCAAGTGACCTGGTTTGAGATGTCCCCTTTCCTCAGCGGATGGACTTAGAGTGCATGGGGTCAGCTGACAGACAGGACAAGCCCTCCCCATCTTCTCCTGACCCTCTGCTTGGCTTCTTGGCCACAGAGAGTTCCTCTGACCCAAGGCTGCCCCAGTTGGCATGGTGGGGGAGCGGGCACTGAAGGGGTTGGGGGATTGGCATCAGGCAGGATATTGCCTGCTCTGTGAGTGCATACGCTATAGCCCAGCCTGTGAGAAACCAGGAAACAAACTGAGTGGGAGACAGAGAGAGAGAGGGAGGGAGGCTAGGATTACTGCGTGGGTGGGTATGAAAGTGAAAAAGATGGAGAAAAGGAAGGACAGAAAGTGGTTCGGTCTGTATGTGGGCGTGTGACAGTGGGTGTGCAGAGTGGATATGCCTGCAGAAAAAACTTGTGTGCCTGCAAGAGAGATTGCACAGGGTAGGTGTGTGCGCACAGGAAAATGGAGAGAAGAACATGCTTTGAACCTGTATCTAAGGGAAGGAATGTGTGTGGTTGTATGTTTACTGATGGGACTGCTATGTATACAAATTTGATGAATGTGCCCACAGGTGAAAGTTAGACCTGCATGAGTGAGGCAGAGGTCTGTGGGAGGGTATGTGCCAATGCGTACCCTATGCACGGGTGTGTTGGTGTCTGAGAGCATGTACGTGTATGCACATGTGTGCAGATGTGAATATATACCCATGAGTACTTGCGCAAGAACATGATGTGGCTCAGACAATAAAACGTCTGTCTACAATGTGGGAGACCTGGGTTTGATCCCTGGATCAGGAAGATCCCTTGGAGAAGGAAATGGCAATCCACTCCAGTACTATTGCCTGGAAAATCCCATGGACAGAGGAGCCTGGTAGGCTACAGTCCATGGCGTCGCAAAGAGTCGGACACGACTGAGCAACTTCACTTTCACTTTCATGGTGTGTAGACATCATTTGCTTGTACCTATGTTTGCAGGGTGTGTGAGCATGTATGTGTGGGTACATGTGTGAAGTATATGTGAACCTGTGAGCCCTGCCTCTATACCATCACCCCCTATTATGGTCACCTTGGTGAAGGGAGGGAAGGGGAATAGGTGGGCCCTTGCCTCTGGCTTCTCTTCCACGGGCCTGAGGAGCAGGGGCCTTGTCCCTGGCCCAGTGACCACCGTCAGCTCTCACCATGGACACTGACTCCTCTACCTCAACAGGATAGATGTGGCCAGGGGCAGGGCTACCCTGACAACCCAGATCCATACTCCCATCTCCCCCCCAGAGGCTCGGAGCTGTGTCCAGTAGAGTTGGAAGGGTCTCCAAATCCTCCCGATACCCCAGGCCCCCAAAAACAATGGCCTGGAGAGGACGGAAGGTGGGTCTCCCAAAGCTCTGGGCAGAGAAGGGGTTGGACTGGCAGTGGATCCCTGGTCTCCCTGGGAGGAGAGGATATGGCTTGGCAGAATCCCCCACCATCCCTCAGAGCCCAACCTTCCTCAGCCCCGTGGGTGGAAAACACAGCCTGCTGCCTTGTCTCCATGGAGACAACGCAGCACAGAGAGTGGTTGAAAGCATGGGCCAGACCTCCTGGGGTTCAAATGTCAGCTCCTCCACCCACCAGCCTAAGACTTTGACTTGTCACTTAAACTTGACATGCCTTAGTTTCCTCATCTGTGAAACAGTTAAGAAAAGCGTGCACTTCTTAGGGTTGTTTAGAGGATGAGAAGAAATAGCCCACACAAAGCATTGAGTCCAGGGCCTGGCAGCTGAACTGGGAGGTAGAAACCCTGGGTTCCAGCTCTGGCTTTGCCACCAGCTTACTGTGTGACCTTGGACAAGCTACTTGCCATCTCTGGACTTTAGAATCTCCATGAGATTAACTATAGGATAATTTCAGTAAGCCCTGCCAGTTATGATCAGCTGAGACTCTGTGGAAAGGACAGCGGGGGGCTCTCTGGTGAGCTATAGACCAACTAGCGCTGATGAGGAGCCCTAGGTAACTTTCCTTCCCACGTTTCTTCTCTCAGGTTGGCAGCAGTTGATGGCAAGAAAGTTGAGCTGCAGTCTACTGCCCACTTCATCTCTTTGCATCCCCTGACCCTCCAGCCTGCTAAGGACCCCATTCTACCCTGCTCAGTTGGTACCCAGGCCTTAGAGAAATGGCACTGGATCCCACCTACCCCAAGTGCTGGATGCCCAATGCAGAAGATGCCTTGGCCCATGCTTAAAACTTTCAGGGAGCACTCAAGAGAGGCAGGTATAATTGTGGAAGGATGGATGTAATTGTCTGAAGATGCTTATAATCCTTTGGCGGTAATGGGAGGAAGCTTTAAAAGGAAGCCCTAATCCACTAATAACCTGGCAGCTCCACAGGCCTCTTCCCTCTGGATCTCCAGGCAGAGAGAAGGGACTGTGGCCACTCCCTTTCCCAAGGGAGCAGAAAGGCTAGTGTAGGCTGCGACCCAAGACCACCCGGGTTTCTGCTCTCTTGCAAGACCCAGCTTCCTTTCTGTCTCTACTTCTGAGAAGTCTTCCCTGCCTACTCCATCCTCCTGAGGTCACTCCTGCCTCTTCTGTCCTAGGAAATGTTCAGGACAGAACTAGATAACCATCTGGCTAGATGTTAAAGAGAAGAATGAACCAGATTGTGAGCAAGAAGAAAAAGATCATAGTCTCAGCTCCAGTGCTGACTAGGACCTTGGGCTTAAGTCTCTGAGCCTCAATTACCTCACCTGTACAATGGGGATAATAAAACCTACCTTGAAAGGCCAGAGTAAGATCAACAAGAATGAGATACCATGAAATGGACCAGCTCCATGTGAGAAGCCAACAGGACCCATTAATGGTTGTCTCTGCATACACGGTCTCTTCCCCTCCAAGGTGTCAGCAGACAACTCTCTCCCCAGCACTCTCTCATATAGATCCAGAATACAGTGGTAGCCAAGAGCAAAGCCCACATGCAAACACTGTGACTGAATTATGGCCTTGGAGCTTGCTAGCTGGGAGTCTTGGACGAGTTACTTATAGTCTCTGGGCCTGTCTTCTCATCTGTATAATGGAGATGGTAACAGTATGTCCCTGAGGGAATTGTTTTGTGATTAAATGAAATGATATGTGTGAAGCTCTTAGCACAGTGGAATTGGCACGTAGGACTCAACAAATAATAGCTATTGTTGAGCTGATGATGATTGTTTTAGTTGCTATCAGCATCCCTTACATGCTTATCTAAATTAGCCTGCAAACTCATGATAGTTCTGTGAGGTAGATAGGGCTCATGTTCTTATTTTCATGGATGAAGAAACTGGGAAAGGATTTGAGGGGATCCAGAATGACCACCCATGTCTCCTGACCCTAGCCATAGTCTATGAGAGGGGAGGGAGCAGATCCTGGGGCTCCCAGCTCTAGGGGACCTGGAGGTCTGTCTCCAAGTTCAAGGCTGCTGGATCCTCCTGGGACCCTCCGCCCTTCCTGAGCTAGGTGCATCAAAGTCTCCTCCTTGGTTGTACGTCCCCTCCTCCCTGCTCCCTGTTGTAAGGGAATAGGAAACGGTGGCCATGGGGGTTGGTCAGACCCTGGAGAGAATTATTTCAGAAAAGAGAGTGGGCGGGAGGCTGGTGAGATGCCAGGTTGGATATCAGCAACGCCTGCACAGAAGTGAAGTGCTCCTTCAGTTTCCTGACGCACGAGCCCTCCCAGGCCTGGGTCCCCCACATGCCCTGTGCCCCGGGATCTGCTGGCAGCATCTCACGCCTGAGTGAGCGTGGTCCGGCTCACTTCCTCCCCATCTGGACCCACTTCAGCGTTTCCATGGGCCTGGCAGTGGAGGTGATTCAGTGTGGGTTTCCCTGTCCCGCCCTGCTCAGCTGTCTCCTGCCACCACAGGAAACTGATCATCCTTCCTTCCTTCCTTCATGCCACGTTCACCAAGCTCTACCCTACACACTGTCATTGGGTCCTCACTGCAGTCCCAGTGACGTGCCTCTGTCACCTCTAACAGATGTAAAACGGAGGCCCGGATGAGGAATATGGGCTCACGTCAACCACCCACAGGCTGACCAGGAGCTGTCTCTTCCTCACTTTGGGCCTCAGTTTCCCACCTGTAAAATCAGGAGGTCTGTTTAGATCAGAGGCTCAGTCTCTACTTCAAAAGCTCCATCAGGGCAGGGACCACACCTGTGTGGCCTAGTACTGAGTCCCCAGCACCTCAACTAGCTGCACTCAGTGCATTCAGCGAGATGGTCCCACCCCATCAGTTGTTCCCACCCCAAGGTCATTTGTTACCAGAAACGATTAACAGGCAGACAAGAGTGAGCGATGGGCTTTTTTTAACTAAGCATGATAACGTGGCTTTCTCTCGCTGCCTTCTCATGTGCCGTCTTTGGCAGAGCCAAGAGTGCACTTAGATGTGGTCCAGCTGGAATGACACAGATGGCACAGCCTCCCCTGTGTCTCCACGACTGTTAGTCTGTGCAGGCCCATGGGACTCAGACGGACTCTTGTGTACCATGGAAAAATATGGCCAGAGGTGTTTGTACATGTTGAGCCCCTGTGGGGTCCTCCATGACTCTGGCAGTTCAGGGGAAAAGGGCCATGAGCTTACCTGGTTTCTGGGCAACCCTGGGCCCCGGGCTGGGGCTAAGGCTGGCTGTCATCACCTGCCGGACCTTCATGGTGTCCC
The DNA here is from genome assembly GCF_014754425.2 of Oryx dammah. Classification (NCBI taxonomy): domain Eukaryota; kingdom Metazoa; phylum Chordata; class Mammalia; order Artiodactyla; family Bovidae; genus Oryx; species Oryx dammah. The sequence goes on from NW_024070189.1 coordinate 48,063,530, forward strand.
CAGCCTGATTGGCTCTGTTGTCAAGCTGGGAAACTCCTCGTGCCTCCCTGGAGCAACTGGGTGGCCGGGTGCCCAGGGCTCTGGGAAGCTGTGATGGCCCTTGGGTGGCTCTGCAGGCCTTGTCCCCACTCCTGCTGGCCACTCGGTCTTCCTCCAAGTCTGTGAGCCCTGCCTCTCCCTGCAGGCCCTCCTCACCGCCACTCTCCTCGGCCTCCAAGGCCAGACACCTGTAGCTGCCATCAGGGATCCCAAAGGTGCAGGGGGTAGACCTGCCTTCGCTGGGTGCCGGTGGTAGGGATGGGAGGTGGGGGCCCAGCATGGTTCAGCCTCTCTTCACGGACACAAAGAAGCTGGCGCCCGCACTGGGGCTGGGGCCAGAGACGCTTGAGTGATTGTTGGTCTCTGCTCTTCTTGGGGCCTTCTCTGGCTCTTGGCTGCCCTTCCTTCCTCAGCCAATTCACACAGCTGGAAGGGAGTCCAATTGGAAGCCTTCCTGGCTGGGGGGGGGTGGTGGTGGTGGACCCCCAGGGCTTCCTTCTTAACCTGTCTCTTGTCTGTGAGGCCTCCCCTTCAAGACGATCTATCTGCAAAGGGAGAAAAGAAACTGCGTGAGATGGTTCACTGGGTGTTACAGGCAGAATTTCTGAGTCCACTTTAGGGGGACCCTGAGAACTGACTGGGATTTGGGTCTCACGTGTCTGCAGGAAAGTCCCAAGCTTTAGTCATTCGACATCCCCAATTTCTGCTATACCCTTATGCCACCTGACACTTTATTTGCTTTTTATCTTCCCATAAATCAGCTTTAAATAACTTGTATTATTTTAGACTTATCTTAAGCAGTAATTGCAGAAAACCACAATTATGTTGTGCTAAGTCATTTCCCCCCCTTAATACGCATTAAGTAAATATCTAGTTATTCAAAAATATTTATGTGGGCACCTCCTACAAAAAATTCTCTCATGTGGCCCAAATGTACCTGTGCCACAGGAATCACAGGAATGCTGGTGCAGAGGGTACAAACAAGGGGCACAACCCCCTGAGGAGGCTCTGCACCAAGGATGTGGTGCCCAGGCTTTGAGCTAGAATCCCACCTGTGTGGTGGGCAACAAGCCACATGACCTTGTGACCCTCAGCATCCCCATCTGTAAAACAGGAACTGTCATATTTCCATCTCAGTGTTGCAATGAGGATTAAGTGGGAAAATGTGTTGCAGAGGGTTTAAGACTGTTTCAGAGTCATAACTTAATACATATCAACTATTCTTTTCATTCCACACACACAAAAATTTGAGCTCCTATTTACATTTTAGACACCATAAAAAGTCCTGGCGACCCAATGGGGATAAAGAAGATATGGTACTCTGACTCATGAAGCTGTGGATGGGGGAGCTGTGGATGACAAACAGGGCCAATAATAATAACAGTATGATCATTTAGAAATGTTAAAAATGAGAATAATCCAGGAGAGAGGGGATGGAGGCTTCCTATAGGGATGCAAGGAGGAGAGATGGGAGAGAAACTTGGGCGGAAGAATTGGCTGGGCTGGGAGGCAGATGGAGAGTGGGTGTGGAGGAAGAGGGAGGAGGCTAGGATGCAGCCCAGTTCGTCACTCTGGTGACAGCGTGATTTCGTTAATAGAGATCAGGAATAAATGGGAAGGAGCAGGTGTTCAGGGGAGCAGGGAATTCAGTTTGGGATTTCCGGGGGCGATGCACACGGTCAGCTCCACACAGAGGCCTGAAGGGCTGGGGATAGTTCCAGTTTGGAGACAAGAATTTGAAAATCACTTGTGAAGGCCCCGGGCAGGGATGGGCCGGATGGCCCAGGACAGGCAGTTAGAGCTTACGACAGGGTTGATGACCAGCTGCATTGGGAGGAAACCTTGAAGTTTACAGATATTGGCTACCAGATCTCGTATTCCACTACTGCTTAGCTGTGTGAACTTGGGAGAACCTGAACTCTCTATAACTCTCTTATCCTACTGCAAAACAGGGAGGGGAGAATCCTTGCAGCCCCATGGATGGTGAGAATCCTGAGAATCGTGAAAGACCATGGACATTGGCAACCTCAGAGCCTGGGCTGACCTGGAGGCCACACCTTTGTCCACAGGCAGGGCCAGGCACCCTCCACCTCAGCAGGCTGGGTCAAGGCCTTGGCTTCTGGCTGGAGCTGTGCTGGCAGAGTGTGGTAGACCAGAGGAAAGATAAGCATGTTCCCAGGCGCCACGGCACATCAGTGCCAACCAGGGGGAGGCCAACAGGCACCTCAGTCAGAAAGATAAGAGACACCTGTTAGAGCAGCCTCAGTGGCAAGGAAATCAGTACAGAGAAGCCAGCCTTCTGCTTGGAGGAGAATGGGCACTCATGATATTAAACCCCTATCCTACGCTGGGTTATTCACTTAGGTTATCGAAAGAGATCCTCAGAGCCACCCTGTGAAGGAGGTACTGTTTTTATTATCCCATTTCAGAGGTGAGGAAATTGAGGATCAGAGAGGCCAAGTGACTTCCAGCCTAAGTCACACAGCTAGCAACTGGTAAGGCTGATCTCTGAACCTAGATCTGGCACCTTGACTGTGATGGACCCAGAGAATAGAGGCTCCAGAGTCTCATTCATTTCCAAATTCCTTCTCACTCACCAGCTGCTGCCAGATTTATGCTACTACAGTTTCAAAGAATCTAGAATCTCATGCAGGGCCAGGAGAATTCTGAGACTTAACTGGCTGTGTGACCTTGGGCAGGTGCTTTCTGTCCTCTGGAGTCATTTTGCCCAAAGGCACCATGGCAGGCTTAAGCCAGATGATGCTGGAGAGTCCATCCAACCCCGGCATCGTGGGATGCCATGATTCTAAGCCTTTGGCTCTCCCCACCAGCACTGCCACCACCCCACCAGAGAGAGAGCCAGATGGCAGGAGGCGGGAGTGGGTGTGGGGGGGCAGGGCTCCCTCTGACGCCCCACGGGGCCTCGCCTCACTCTATGCCTGCTTCTGTTTTGCTCTATTTGACGGTGGCCACGGTTTCCAGGAAAGAAAAGAGAGGCGGAAAAGTTAACTTTCCGCCACCCACACAAATATTTTTGGCCGGCGTTGTCTTCACACTGCCAAGCTGGAGGGGAGGAGTTGGCAGGAGCGCTCCAATTCAAGTCTCCCTCCCAAGGAGGGAAGACTCCCAACCCAGCTGGGGGGTCTGGGCAGGCCCCATGTGGGCCCAAGCCCTGGAACCCCCACCCTACTCGGGAGCCTGGGGCCAAGGCAGGGTGTCGGGACCCAGAACAATAATGGCAGCCGCCACTTACTGAGCATCTGCTGGTGCTCGGCCAGGGCTTTGACCTGACGCTCCTGTGGGTCAGCCGCGTGAGTGCTGTCTACAGAGGGGGAAACTGAGGCACGTAGAGGTACCTTCAGCATCCAGAGTCACAGGGCAGTGAGTGGCAGAGCTGCTGGGCCCCTGTTTTCTTACTCACATATTCCGACTCATTTGCAACACCCCACAGGGCCCCTGAGGCTGAGCTCAGACATAGTACACCGTCGGTATGGGCTCCACCATGGGCAGGAGAGAGCCCGCTCCAGTCTCAGCAGACACAAGAGGAGGTCCTCTAATATCAGCTTCCCTAAAAGCCACAGCCCTGCTCTGGATGCAGGCCGAGGTTCTAGGCCATCCAGCCTTAGCATGGAGCCGACAGTCCAGCATACCCACAGTGCTTACCTCGGAGAGGGGGGCTCTGAGCCCAGAATAGGGAAGGGATCACCCAGGTCGTAGAGAAAGTTTAGATGCAGGCTTGGTGCTAGAGCCCGTGTCAAGTCACCTGCTTTCAGCCCCTCACATAACCCCTGCTGCCTCCTGAGTGGTCCCATCCTCCTTCCCCTGACCTCCCATGAGTGCAAGCAGGGCCCCCAGGACCGGAAGCCTAGCTGAGCATCAGATCTCTACAGCCCCTGTCCGAGGCTGTAGAGGGTCTGCTGCTGGGATCTCCCCGGGCTCCTTCTGTGGATGGCTTCTGCCATGAGTGAGCCCAGGGAACATGGCCTTGGAGCCTCATAGTCCCTTCTGCTGTTCCTTGTGTTGTGGGGGAAGGGCGCTGGCTTTGGAATCAGATCTGGGTTTGAATTCTGTCTCCTCCATTTGTTGGCTGCCCCACTCTTTGTGAGCTTTGGTTTCCCCTTCTGTAAAACAGATTAAAACACAGCCAGCCTCCCAGGGTTGTTGAGGGAAATACAGGCTCCTTCTTCACTCGGCAGTGGATGAGGGACCAGGGCTGTGTGCTGCTCACCTGTGGGGCTCTAGGGATACTTGGCTACAGGCTAGGTGAATGGAAAGCCCAGTCTGGCCTCTTCTGACTCTCCATCATCTGCAGGGCCCCCAGCCTGCTTTTGCAGCTGCAGAGGAAGTAAACGGAGTGAGGGGATGCAGAGGGTCAAGGCTTAAGTGGATGCATTGCAGGCTCGGGCCTGGGGTTCTACTTTTGGCTTTTCCTCTGACTTACTGAGTCAATGCTGGGGAAATCACAGGATCTGGTTTTGTAAGGAAGAGACTAGAGTAGGCAGAAAGGGGAGAAGGAGTCTAGGAAGATTAAACTCTTATTCCTCTGAAAGACCATCCCTGGCCTCCCCATCTGCAAACTCTCCCTGTCTCCATCCATCCTTTGTAGGATCTGGTCCATTCTTCTAAAGTGCATCTCTGAGTGTGCTGCTCACCCGCTCAGGAACCTTCTGTGGCTCCCCATTGATCATGGGATAAAGAAAAGTTGCAAGCAAAGGGAAATGCAGATTCAAAGGCAGATCTCATGATTCTTGGCTGAGGGGAAGGAAGGAGGGCTTCCTGGGGATGAAGGATGATGTTTCAGTTGAATTTGATGGACTTTGGCAGGAAGTGCTTGGCGTTCTGATGAGTGGAGAGTACTCCATCCATCAAGACCCAGTGAAGGCCAGAAAGCAGGACCATTTGAGGATGAACCTGGAGAACTGCAAGGGCCTGGATAGGTAGAGGCTAAGGCATGTGTGGCAGGGCCAAGAGAGGTGAGAGAACATGGTCAAACTGTGATAGACTTCAGTTGCCTGGACTCTTTCCTGCTGTTTTGAGAGGTGATGGAGACGGTAGCCCTGTCGGGCTGGGGGAGCCAGTGCAAGGCCCTGTTCTGGGGGTGGAACTGGAGGCTGCAAGGCCAGAGCAGAAGGTGGAGGCTGGAACTAGAGCTGGCGTGCAGGCATCCCTGTGAGAGCAGCATTTTGGAAGAACTTCCTCTACCTGGCACAGGGCCAGGCACATAATAACAATGACAAGGATGATAGCTGCAGTTTATGAAGTGTTTACTACGTCAGGTGCTATTCCAGACACTTAGTGTGCGTTAACTCATGTTACCCTCATCACAGCCCTGTAAGGAAGATGCTATTATTATCCCCATTTTGCAGATAAGGAAATTGAACTTACGTGACTGGCCAAGCTCACGCAGCTAGTGAGTGACTGAGTCAGGGGTCATATCCTGAAAGTCTAGCTCCAAATATCACTCATATCCATAGAATGTGCTGCTCTAATGGTTAAAGTAATTACTAAACAAATGGATGAATGAGAAGGAAGGATGGGAGGATGGAAGGGGGAGAAGGGAAAGACTATCTCTAATGCCTGGTACATAGCCTGGTACACAGGAATCACTCAATAAACATTTATCAAGTGTGGTAATGAGTGTGACTGAGGTACTAACTGTACAGCCTAGGGATGAAAATGGAGTCACCCTGGGGAAAGGGTTAATCCAGTACTGATCCAGACGGCTCAGGGTGCAGCTACCTGCCCCGCCCATCTGGCAGCACCTCACGTTAGGGCTGAGGTGGGAGTTACTGTCTGGAGTGTCCAGAGCTGAGTTCTCTCTGCCACTAGGAAGAGAGCTGTTGTGGGACGCAGGTGTCTGAGCTGAGAGTATGTTCCTGCCTTAGTGCTTCTGTCTCCAGGAGGGGGTGGGAGCCAAGGTTGGAGTGGAGTCTCTTCCCCACTGACTCCAAAGGGAGAATCTTAAACCCCTCCAACCTCCAGAACTGGTGAGGTTGAGGAAGCCCGCAAATTGAAGTTATCTTGCTCTGTGTTCTGGAAGGGTAACTTCCTCTCAATGAGCCTCAGTTTTCCCAACAGAAAAAGGCAGAGTGGTTGGTGGGGATGGTAGTATGCAAGGTTGAAGGTGTCCCCAAATCCTCACTGGGTGTGCGCTCTCCAGGCTTCTTCCAGTGGGCAGAGTCAGTCCCCAAGAGATGTGCAAATGTGACTCCACGTTACTGACCCGTCCCTCCAGACCTGTGGGACAGACTGACCAATCACGGCCTCCTTTCTTCCTGTCTTGACCTGCAGCCCTCACCACTCTGGCTGCCCAGCCTGCTCTGACTGCTCTTCCTTCCTCCCCATTTCCCTCCTCCCCAGGTTCCCCTCCTACTCCTGGGACATGAGGAGTCAGTGTTGGGTGAGCATCCTGTGGGAGAGCTCCAGAAGCATCAGGAAACCGTCCCTTAACAAGAGGTGGCTGTGAGGGGCTGGGAAGAACTCCTGAGCTGGATGCACTGGCTGGTTTCAGGAGAGAGGAGTGTCAGCCAGGCCCCAGTGAAGCTTCATGGTAGCTGGGTAACTGGGGGCCAGCCACTCTGAACTGGAACTGAATTCCAGTTGCCCTCTTGTAGGATGGAGATGCACACAGTCGCTTACTCATTCATTCTTTTGACACATATTTACTGAACGCCTGCTCTGCGCCATCCACTATTTTAAGTCCTGGCAGCACACAGTGAGCAAGAGAGAGAGAGAGAGAGAGAGAGAGAAACACCCTGCCCATGCGAAGCTCACATGTTAGTTGGGATTCACGAAAAATAAATAAATATGTCAGAAGGTGATAAGTGTGATGGAAAAATAATTAAGCAGAAAAGGGAACTGGAGAGTGTGTGTATCATTAGGACAGAAAAAACAGTGGCATTAATATGATGCTATCTTGGAATGTCCCTGGCGGCCCAGTGGTCAAGACTCTGTGGTTCCATTGCAGAGTGCATGGCTTCGATCCCTAGTTGGGAAACTAAGATCCCACATACTGTGGCAGTGTGGCAAAAACATATATAGGTAGTGCTATCATAATATGTATATACACACACACAAACACGTGTAGTGCTGTCTTCTGTTTATATGGCATATGTATTTCAAGTTTACTTTGTTTTGAACCGGACTGCCAGGGAAGTCCCTCAAGTTCTCTATTATGTTGAATTCTCACATGCAATTAAAAATATATAAAATCCATATTAGATGGAAAACTCAGGAACACAAATCCTACAAGCCCCTGAGATATGTCTTATGCTAACATTCTGATTATTCAATCATTCACCACTTTAGAACCTTCATGTCCTGCTAAGAACCTGTCTACCATTTAGGACTCAGTATATAAAAATGCCATTTTACATATTAGCTTTATATCTTTGAGAAAATTCTTTCCCAAGTTCATTAAGTGGATAGAGGGTCTCCTGTATGTGAAACACATGTTATTCCATGATTTTGAGGATAATAATCAGGATATCTTATGGCTGTGGTGAGGACTGAATAAGTTAACATGAGTAGATGCTTTTGAAGAGGCAGCTGCTGTCATTATAATTGTTAAGTTTGTTAAGGGGTGACTGAGGATATAATTAGAAGAAGGGCCATATTTAACTGAACACTGTGTGCTGGGCACCATCCAGGTATGTGATATCAAGTATGCTCTTGTTTATTTCCCACAACAACTTTATAAAATAGGTACCTACTACTATTCCCATTTAACAGATGGGGGAACAGAGGCTGAGAGAGGATAATCTCTTTTCATGGTCCCAGAGCAGGAAAAAAAACAAGCTGGCACCTGAAAGTTACCTGGTATGGTCATTGATGGGGGAAGGTCCCCCTGGGTTCGAGGAGAGCCATTTTGCACAAAGCAAAAATCTCTTCATAATGGGCCTGGTTCTGCCATGCCCTCTGTACCCCTGGACACACTCCTGGGTTTCAGTGACCCCCAGCCACACACACACAGGGCTGGGCATGGTGTCTCCAAGTGCCCTTCCAGCTCTGAATTGCCCGTGCGTCCTGGTACCCAGGATACTGGGGGCTTGAGTCCATTCCATCGGACACACCAAATCCAGCCTGCTCACCAAGTCAGCCAAGTTCTCTGTGTGTCACATCTATTTCTGCCCTGCTGAGTTTCTAAATATGTGGCCTGGGAACTAGCTTCAGTGGAACTGGAGAGCCTGAAGTCATGGCTATAAATACAGGGCAAGGCTGGCTGGGGTTGGGCAGGGGGTGCGGCAGAGCCGATGCCAGCCTGGAAAGCCACACCCCAGGGGTCCTGTGGGCCGTCCAGACTCCTCCCGGACACACAAGAAGATGGAGGCCCAGAGGGGCAAGGACATGCCCATGGCCACACGGACAGTGAGGTCAGCAGTGGGCCTGGCCCACAAGGCTCCTGATTCTGAAAAGAAGCTGCTCTTTACACCTTCTACTCTGCCCAGGATCACAAGTCCTCACCCTGCCCTGGGGCTCATCTAGTTTAACAAGAGCAAGATATTATCATTTAAGTTCATAAAATAAATCTCTACTTTTGATAACATATGCTTTTTATGTGTTAGAAATATTGGGGCTTTCAAATGTTTCATTTGAGGAAGTGTTCCATGACTAAAAATTCAGCAAATTACTACCATATCTACCTCCCACTCAGCAGGACTCCCGTTTCACCATGCACCTGGGCACACAGAGGTCAGTTGTGTGAAGCATTTCCCAGCTCTGTGCTCAGTGACATCACTTCGGTAGCTTGAGGTGAGCTGTGGTGGGAGTCATTACACCGTGGATGTAGGCAAATGCTACGAATCAGGGCTTTTTCCCTCCAGAGTAGCTGTTGTTCAGTCTCTAAGTTGTGTCCCATGGACTTAGACACCGTGGACTGCAGCACGCCCGGCTTCCTTGTCCTTCACCATCTCCCTGAGTTTGATCAAACTCATGCCCGTTGGGGTGGTGATGCCATCCAACCATCTCATCCTCTGTCGCCCCTTCTCCTGCTGCCCTCCATCTTTCCCAGCATCAGGGTCTTTTCCAGCAAGTTGGCTCTTCACATCAGGTGGCCAAAGTATTGGAGCTTCAGCATCAGTCCTTCCAATGAGTATTCAGGGTTAATTTCCCTTAGGATTGACTGGATTGATCTCTTTGCTGTCCAAGAGACTCTCAAGAGTCTCTTCCAACACCATAGTTCAAAAGCATCAGTTTTTCAGCACTCAGCCTTCTTTATGGTCCAACTCTCACATCCATACATGACTACTGGAAAAATCATAGTTTTGACTATACAGACCTTTGTAAGCAAAGTAATGTCTCTGCTTTTTAATACACTGTCTAGGTTTGCCATAACTTTTCTTTCAAGGAGGCAAGTGTCTTTTAGTTTCGTGGCTGCAGTCACTGTCCACATAATTTTGTTAAACATTTAACTGCACACCGCTGGCTAAGACCATTGCTAGTAAACCCCTACTCATGCCTGTTTGCTGGCTGTCTGAACTTGGGCTGGTTATTTTACCTCTGTGAGCCTCTTTCCACCTGTAAAGTGGGAACTCTAACCACACCTGCACCCTAGCTACTGCGAGAATTAGATGAGCTTGTGCCCCAAAGGGTTAGCACAGTTTCCAAACTTGTCTGCCTGATAGATCAGACAGATAGGATCTTTTACACATCCCAGAGCCCTGGCCACACCCTAGGCCAATTTGATGATAACCTTTGAGGCTTGGTATGTTTTGAAATTTAGGTTTGGGAACCACTCTGCCAGTACTCAGCAACTATCCAGGGACCTCAGAGGAGTGGGGACCATGCTGACCCCTTATCCTTGTTCCATTTAACTCACGGGGTCTCATGGAAAAAAAATTTAAAAATGGTGGGGATTTGTTTGTTTGTTCTGTGTAGAGGCCTAGTCTGCCTAAGACACACAGGAGGTGCTACAGCAGGTGTGGTCCTTCCAAGGACCCCAGAAGGAGGGGCCTTCGCACTCTCCCTTTCAGATGTGAGCCTGGCCACCCCACACACCACAGCAGAGGGACCACAGGCTTACAAACCCCAAGGAAGCCTCACTTCATGTGGTTCTCAGCTGGGGAGATGGAGACCTCAGCCTGGATCTTCCCTCCCATCCTAGAGTGAATGAGGCTTGTTCTTCTCGACCTACAGGCCAAGGGCTCACACAGCTTGGCATAGCCTGGGAGACATAAAGCTGCTGGCTGGAAGGACTCACATTAAGAATAGAAACATCAGTGCTTATGCCAAGGGCTTGGGGCCTCACCCCAGCTTCCCCCTGGACCATCACCAACAACAACCAATGATAAAAATAATCATCATAGTGCCTGACATTTATTGGCTGCTTCCTGTGCTCTAGGATATAGCACAGCAAGCACCTTGAAAGGCAGTCTAGTATTCAACTGTGAGGTCCAATATGGTGGCCACTAGCCACAAGGGCTGCTTAGCTTTTGAAATGTGATGAGTTTAAATTAAGCTGTACTCTAGTATTCACCAAATTTGCAAGACTTAGAACCCAAAGAAGAACATAAAGTATCTCATGGATGACTTTTTTAGATTTATTACATGTCAAAATGATACTATTTTGGATTCAAGTGGGTGTATTATTAAGATAAATTTCTCAGGTTCCTTTTTCCCCACCTATTTCTTTTTACTTTTTTAGTGTGGCTTTTAGAAAATGTAACATTACGTGTGTGCTTGCATTTATTTCAATGGACAGCACTGCTATCAGGTTGGGAGGGCAGGCTCTCTAGGACCACACTCCTGGGCTTTGAATTATATTCTGTGTTCCACCACTTACCAACTGTGAGAACTTGGGCAAGTTATACAACTCTCTATGCCTCGGTTTCCCCATCTGTCAAACTAGGATAATAATAGTACCCACCTCTTGTGGATTTAATGTGCCTGACACAGAGAAAGTACTCAGTAGAAATGAGCTGTCAGAGGACTACCTGACCCTGGGCTAAGTGATACCCTTGGGTCATCTCTTACCTCATAGGTGCTGAGCTCCCTGTCACTGGTGGTAAACAAGCAGAGCCTGGAAACTCCTTGGCAGGCTGCTCTTGATGGAGTCCCCAAGCTGAATGTGGATAGGAGAGACACTGGTGAAAAGATCTATGAAGATGATTCCCAGCATTGACACTGAATTATGCTGCTGTCTGCCCCTTGCTTCCCTGGAGGAGGAAATGGCAACCCACTGCAGTATCCTTGCCTGCGAAATCTCACGGACAAAGGAGCCTGGCAGGCTACAGAGTCGCAAAGAGTTGGAGGTGACTGAGCGCACACTCATGCCCCTTGCTTGATGCTCTCTGTTCACCCTCTCTTACTCACTATGTCTTCCTTTCCTTTCACAAATCTTCACTCAACCCAACTGAATGTACTAAATGCTTTTATGTGCCATGAAAAGCCAGCCCTGTGCAGGACACTGGGGATATCAGAGGGAGAGTAAATGTGGTTCCTGCCACTCAGGAGTCTAGCGTGGGCAGAAGGGCATGAGATGGGGAAGTGAGCAGCTATAATACAAGGTGGCAGGTGACAAGGGTCATGAGGGCCTCAATCTCCCTGAGCCTCAGTTTCCCTATCTGTAAAATGGGACCAATGGTAGCACGACCTTCTAGGCACTGTTGTAAGGATGAAATGAGATGATGCAGGAGAAGCACTTTTCCCTGTGCCTGGCACATGGACAGGCTCGGGAAGTGTTGGTTGTTACTCTGGCTCCACAGGGGCTGGCATCGTGTGAGTTTTGCTCCCTATTCATTTATTCAGCAAGCAGGGTTTTTTGTTTTTTAATTGGCTGCTCCATAAGGCATAGGGAATCCTAGTTCCCTGACCAGGGATTGAACTCGCTCCCCTTGAAGTAGAACTGCAGAGTCCTAAGCACTGGGACTGACAAGGAAGCCCCTGGCAAGCAGTTTTTAAACACACCCTATGAGCCTGGACTGCTGTTAAATCTGGGAGTACGGTGGGGGCTTGGATAGGTTGAGAGCAGGGCAGGGTGGCACAGGGAAGACAGACAGTAAGCCATCAGATGAATAAATAAACCAAGTATTTTCAAAAACGAGAAGTGATCTGTAGATGACAGAGGGAGGAAGTTCACCCCTGCTCTAGTGCAGCTGCTATCGCACGCCTAGGTGCCAGTGTAATGCCTGCACCTAGGGGGTGCTCAATAAATGCATGTTAAGCAGACCTCAAATGAGAGGCACTGTGGAGTGAGGGAAAGAGTGGACTGGTTCTGCTTGGGAGCCTTCCCTGGGGAGAACCAGACTGTCGGTTCACCAATGACCTCGCAGGCTGGGGAGGCAGGAACCAGGGCTGGAGGTCTGGGTTCAAGCTGGGGTTATGATCTGCTGCCTTGTCCAAGCCACTGACTTCGGGCAAACCCTTTCTCCTCCGTTGCCTCCATTCAACCACCCCTCCTTAAAGGATGCTGCCCAGGGGTTCCTCCCTCCCTGTGGATTACCCTGTCTGAGACTCTGTCCTCGTCCTGGTGGGCCATGGAGCGGGGGCAGGAGTTGAGGCCCTGGAGAGACCAAGGGAGCGGGTGTGCTCAGGACTCCCTGGGGACCCCTTCCCTTCAGCACAACCTACTGAAAGAGCTGGAGTCAGGAGACGCTGATCCTGGCCTCTCTCACTCAGGCCTCCAGCTTTGGCCTGTACATCTTCAGTGTCAGAGGCCTCACTTTCTAGAGGGGCAGCTCATTCATTCCATCTTTAGTGTCCCTTTTCCAGAGAGGTGAAATCTCCCCACACTCTATCCTACTGAGCTTAACCCCATCCTCTGAATATTTTCTATTCTCTCCCTCAGGCTAAACTTCAGTCCCTTCAACTATTTCATACAGGAAAGAATTTCTCACCCCTTCCATCCTGTTGACCCTCCTCTACTGTCAGCCTATTTGTCAGATTCCCAGAACTAACATGATAAACCAGGAAAATCAAACCAGCACAGATTATGGCAAGACCATTACCTCCTTCATTCTGGGCATTTTATCTTTATTAATGCCTAACAGGAGAAAGGAACGGTAGAGAATGAGATGGTTAGAGAGCATCACTGACTCTATGGACATGAATTTGAGCAAACTCCAAGAGATACTGAAGGACAGAGGAGCCTGGCAGGCTATAGTTCATAGGGTCGCAGAGCCAGACATAACTTGGCAACCAAACAACATCAGATTAACTTCCCCCCTTCAACAGCTATATCTCTGCTGGATTATATTGTCTATACGGTTCACAAAGACATCACTATGCTGCTGCTATTTTTCTGCCACATCTCCCGTACCCTGGACCTGTGCAGTTGGCATTTTGAGCCCAGTGGAGGACTCTGATATATATATACATATATTTTAGTTTGATTCTCGACTGAAAGAATTCTCAGTGGTGGAACCAAGGTGAAAGAAAATAATAAGCCCCCCATCACACACACACACACACACACACACACACACACACACACACGAAAAATGAAATAAAATAATGGAAGGGAAACATGTTTTGTCAACAGGCATCTAGAGCTATCATTAAGAAGCTCAGGACACACTTGTTGAGGCAGTGGCTGGCTGGCTGAACCATGTGAGGGTGAGAGACGTGGGATGGTAAGGTCTAGGAGCAGATTGAGTCTCAGGGGTCAGGCATGTGACTGGAAGGAGCTGTGGCAGAGATGCTGGAAGAAGAGGCCTGAGGGCATGGAGCCTGAGTGTAGTGTGAGAGTCTGTGTTGCCCCGACTCCCTGCCTCTCCTCTCCACTAACCCTTGCTCAGCACACACAGACATCCAGCCCTGAGCCTCCACTCTCCTGTGCCCTCTCTTCCTGGGGCCTGAGAAAAGGGCAGCAGCATGTTGCCAGTCACGTGGTGTGGACCGTGGGGGTGAGAGTGCTGGTCTCAGGGCCTGGCACAGAGCCAGGGCTTTAGTGCCCTCAGAGTCAGTGAGGAGCACCATGTTCCAGGCCCTGCTGCTCCGAGACCACTTTCCCATCTGCACACCAGGGCTAATTACAGTGCCCGCCTTGTGGATTGGCTGTGAGGCTTAAACAAGTTTATCCAAGTAAGGAGCTTAGAGCTCAGGGTAAGTGCATGGGAGGTGTTACTGTAATTGCATCGAGGGGCTGAGCTGTGTGTGTTGTGGGGTGAGAGGAGCGAGGTGGTTAAGCTGGAAGATGCTATGGAAACCCTCTGTCCCCAGCACCCACCCTCACCCTCGGACCTTCTGTGCCCTGTATCTGTGCTTGGGTCTATGTGTGTGTGTTTGTGAATATGTGTGTGTGACTGTGTCTGTATGTGTGCGTGTGAGTGTGTGTGTGTGTCTGTACATACAAACGTGTGTGTATGTGTGTGTCTATATGCCTGGATATCTGTATCTGTGTATGTGTGTGTTTGTGCGTGGGTGTGCACACACCCTGTGTGGCGGGGGTTGTTGGAGTCTGTCTGCAGAACGGCTGGGAGTGGCCCGGGAGGTGGCTCCGCCAGACCAAACAACCCCAGCGCTCTCGGAGCTCCAGGCTTTTCTCTGAGTCTGTTTGCTTTCTTTCTCTCCTTTCCGGTTCTCCTTCAACTGGTTCCCGCTTCCAGGGAGCAGAGCTGGAAGGAGGCCCTGGCAGGGTCGGCACGGGGCCTCCCCACCTCCCTCTCCCCGCAGGGTTTCCACCCTCTCGCCTCCACCCCTCCGGTCCCTGCCTTGGCCCCACTTGGACCCCACACAGGCCCCTTTCCCTCTCGAAGCCTCACTTTTCCATTTCCTCCTTTCTCTCGAGACCCTTCAGGTAGGAAGCCTGCCCCACAGGCCTGCTGGCAGGGACAGGAGCCCTGTTGCTGCCCACCCTCCTCCTGGGGACGGGTCAGAGCTCCAGGAGGTGGTGTATGTGGCAGGTTCTGAAACCAGTCTGGGGGGATGCCCTCCCTGGGCTGTGGGGCCTCTGTCTACCTGGCCTTCCTACTCCCGGCGCCTTGGCCCTGACCAGGCATGAGTGGGACAATTTGAAGTGAAGATTTTGAGGGGCCTGACCCCTGGGGTCAGCCCAGGACCTGGCCTCAGGCCTCCAGGCGCCTACTCAGCTAGAGCAGTGCTCTCTGGGCACCTGCTACTCACTAGGAGTTCTAGGTTGGCCTGTTTAATCGCCACAGCTGTCCCACGAGGTTGGTAGGTGTTATCCCTGGCCCAGTTTTATAGAGAGTGAAGGAAGGTGCTGGAAGGTGCAGAGCCAGGGAGCCAGGCCTGGGGGAGCCCATGCTCTTCCCTCGTCTCACTGCTCGCGCCCCATGTCCCCTGCCCTCTGTGAAGTGGCAGTGCCACGCCCTCTCTAGGTCAGACCTGATACCTTGGAGATGCTATTTATTGAGTGCTGGATACAGTGTGTGCCAGGCCTTCTGTGCCATCACCTCCTGACTCTTCTTGACAGCCCATTTTACAGATCAGGAAAGTTGAGCTGAGAGAGATACAGGGACCTGGCAAGGTCCCACTGCTGTGGTCGAAGAAGAGCTCAGGGTCACCTGATCCCTTTCTTTTTTTCCTAACCCAAGAACAAATTTCAGCTTTCTTTTGCCTCCTGTCAATATTATCAGTAGATCTGGGTTTGACTGCTTTGTCACTGCTTCATACCCTGTGTGCAGGAAACCCAGGAAAAACAAGATGAAATCTAAGGAAGCAGAGCTCTCCGGCATCCCTATGGGTAGATAAGCTACAACAAGTTTAACTACAATCCTCTCCCTCCATCTGAATCCATGGCTGAGTCCACCATGGGAATATGTCTAAGCACACAGTGGTCATATGAACAGTTTCATTTTCCAGATGAGAATGTTTCCTTAGGAAGAAGTTGCTCTTTAAGCCCATGTCCTCCCTGCTAATCAGGGCCACCTCCCACTCCCAGGCCGAGTTGATCTCTCTGTAATGATGCCCATAAAACTGTCCAGGTTTCCGTTTGCCCTTGGTCTTGGGTGTAGCTGCTGGTCATTCTCAAGGCCACTGAAAGTCACTTAGAATGTGATAAGGTCTGCAAGCAGGAACTTTGGCCATGACCCCGGCCAGCTGCTTCCCCAGGGTTTGAGATAGCTAGTCCAGCCCCCAAGGGAACCTGGGCCCAAGGAGTGTGGATGACTACATGTGGTCCATCCTTGCTCAGGGAGCTCCTCCCTTAACTCACATGGTTTGTCCCCCACCTTCCCTGGGAAAGCACTTTTGTAGAGGAACAAGAAGGCTTCTTCAGTGGCTTAGCAGTAAAGAATCCACCTGCTTGCAGGAGACCCAGGAGATGTGGCTTCAGGCCCTGGGTTGGGAAGATCCCCTGGAAGAGGGCATGGTAACCCACTCCAGTATTCTTGCCTAAGAAAATCCCATGGACAGAGGAACCTGGTGGGCTATAGCCCACGCGGTTGCAGAGAGTCAGACGTTCCTGAAGTGCCTGAGCACGTACACATGCAGGCATGCACGCAGAGGAGCAAGAACCCTCTAGAGGTAGATGGGTGTTGGTCCATCCCTGGGCAGAACTAGAAAATTACTTCAGCCTCTTGAGGTCAGTAGGAACACTAAGGCCCCAGATGGTCAGGGCGCTTGCCCTGGGCTCCTTCCTCCGCACCTGCTGCCTCCCCAAGAAGAGGCCATGCATTCATCCCCACAAGGATGCCGTCCACATCCGCGAGCCCTCTGAATGCCTTCCTCCCACTGCAGGATGACACACAACAGGCAGTCTGGGGAGGTGAGCTTCCTGCACCAGGGCATTGTGTGCTAGCCTAGAGGGCTATGATGAGACAAATCACCAGTGGAAATCCATGGAAAGGGAGGCATCATCATGAGTAACAATAGCAGCAACAGGGAGCCTTCCGGGGGCTGGGGGTGGAGATGAGGGAGTACATCCTCAGTGATACCAGCTCCAGCCAGCCCAGCCTGGAGAGGTGGTGGTGCCCTGCCATGGAAGGGGCTGCCCACACCCCCACACCCTCCCAGGGCACCTCTCCTGGGCCAGCCCTGGGTTGCCACATAAAATGCAGCCAAATGGCCGGGGAGCTGGGGCTGAATGGCAGGAAAGGCTGAAGCTAGGGCGGCCCCTTGCCTACCCACCCATCCTGACGATTCAAGGCAAGGCTGAGGCCAGACAAAGCACTTGAAAATGTCAGTCAGGGAACAATCTCTTTCCCCAACTCCCTGCCTCTGACCTTGGGCACACAGCCTCAACCTCAGATGGGCTGATCTTTTCTCTAGATCTTCCAATTCCATTTGCAGTCCCTTTCTACACAACACAACACGACACACACACACTCTCTCTCCTCCCCACCCTGCCACCGCCCCCCAAGGTGACACCTGAGCTCTTTACTCCAATCACAGAATTTCAGGGCTGCTAATTTGTGGAGGCCAAAAAATGATCTACTTGGCAGATCACATTTTAGATCCTGGATAACCAGAACCCACACTCTCATGAATGTTAAAAATGGTAGAAACATAAAGAGAGCCTATTGCCAAAATGGACAGGACCCCAGGGATCTCCCAGCAATCCTCAGTCTTCATTCATTTGGGTGGTTTATATTTTTCTTTAAATCCACTCCCTGGTTTGGATTTTATATATTTTCCCCTAATGTGTGTGTGTGTGGGGGGTGGGCATAAATAACACACAACCTTTGTTAACATGAAAACTGGCAGTCCCCATGGCACCATCTCCAAGTGGCCAATGCTGAGCACACCACACTCTGGGAAATACTATTTTGGTCTACACTTGCTACTGGGGGGATGGGGAAACTGAAGCCCAGAGTTAGGAGGAAGCCCATGTAACATTCAGAGCAAGGGTCACCCCCAGAACCCAGAGCCCAGCTCCCACCAAGGCTTGCTCTTTTGGAAGAGAAGATTCAGGTCACAGGGCCCCCAGCAGGGGGTTGCCCCTATTTGCCACAGAATCTGGGTGCAGCCGTTCTCCAAGGAACCCTTGTCCCAGTTATCCCCTGACCCCTGCAGGTTGGGGCAGCCCCATTCTGTCCTCCTGGTGCCATGAGCAAGCTCTCCCTATCTTGGGCTTGGTTTCCTCACTTCCCAGGGCTACAGTGAAGATGTCAAGTTCCTGGAGGCAAGCACTCTGAAAAAGATGAAGGTGGACGAGGGAGAAGAGACTGTTGTCAGCCCCTTGCTCTATGCCTCAGCCTTTCTCCCTGGGAAATGGGCAGAGATGGTACAGGTGTGAGGGGACTGAGCTGGGCTGGAGGCAAAAGGAAGGAGGATGGTGGCTACAGAGTACAGTGGAGAAGGACCACCACCAGCTTGGCCAGGGTGTCTCCTCATCCCCTGAGGACCCTCCTAGGGGGCAGCCAACAGGGTCCCAGGTGCTGAGTGTTAGGTAGGAGTCTGCCCAGGACTCAGGCCACAGGAGGCCACGGGGGAGACTCATTTGGTCCTGCGAGCAGACACCCCACCAACCTGCAGACATGCTTACACACACACACACACACACACACCGCCCACCCACCCATGCAACGTGAACATACACACAACTCATGCATCGCGCACACTCTTGTACACATGCAAATGACCCCAAACCTCCCGACCCCCATGCATCCCTGGGCACACAGTGGGGGCCAGCTTGCATCTCTCCTCCCCCCAGTCCCCAGCCCTAGGCCTGGCGGCTTCTCTGTCCCGCTGCCTGGGAGACACATGTGGTTTCAGTTAGCAGCAGAGCGGGCATTTCCGTCCCAGACATCAGGGCCCTGCCAGGCCCTGGCCCCAAGGGCGCCCACAAGAGGGGCCACCTTGGCCCCCATCCCTCCGCTGGCCATCCCAGCAGCCCCAGAGGCCCCTCGCCCCAGGAAGACCCTGCTCTCGTCCTCCATGGTCTCCACCTCACCTGGAGCCGAATCCGCACCCTCTCTCGTGGGGACCGCTGTGCCCAGGCTCCAGCCACGGCTGCCCGCCTGCCTCCTCACTCCCGCTCTGTCTCAAGCAGGCTGAGCGGGATGGGAGGAGGACAGGGTGTCAGGGGGGGGGGGGGGAGGTAGGGGAGGGGGCGTGTGGAAATGAAACTTTAATAACAGAGCCCCTTTTGTTTCCGAGCATATGGGATATTTCATACATACTGAAGACATTAGCCGTCTATATTTTTAAGGGCTCGGGCTAAAGGATGAATAAATACAGCCCATATTCTGCTCGGCAAACACGCACAAGAAGAGCGCTGACTTCTGGAGCATTTCAAAACCCAAAGAAAAAACCCCCGGTGACACCAGACACTTAAAAGTAAATATGTTTCCCAAACCCCAGGCTCGCCTTGCCCCCTCTCACAGTCACCTGGGGGCCTCCCACTCCCTCCTTCCACCGTCCACTCTGCAGCAAGAAGAGCAAGGCCCTGGGGTCCAGCTCCCATCTCAAGTCTCTTTCCCAGCCTGCCCCACCAGCCCCCAGCAGGATCCCAGAGTGTCAGAGTCCCCACAGAGCTTTGAAATCTTTGCCCTCCTCATGGCCCCCAGAAAAGGGCAGGGACTTGCCTGAGGTCACACAGCAAATCAGAAGCTTGAGCCAAGGGGCAGTGCCTTCTTCTTTCATCAGGAGGGATCCCCCACTTCCCCACGTCGGGCTGGGGGGTGGGGAGACCCCAGAGGGAGGGCTGAGGTGTGGGCTGGGAGAATGCCCGCCTGCCTTTTCCACTAGAGAGCTGTTCTGGGCACCCATCCAGGGGAGACGTCAGTTGGGCTGGAAACTGGGCCGGCCCCAGGAAATCCCCTTCAGGCTGGCAGATCCCAACAGGCCTGGAGACCTCAGGTGAGGGAGCCTCCCTCCCTGACAGCTTGGCTCCCAGCTCCCTTGTGCCTTCCATCTGTCCCCTTTGAGAAAAAAAAAAAAACAAAGGCCCAGAGAGGGTCAGTCCCTGACCAAGGTCACACAGCAAGATGACGACCGAGTGAGAAATTGAACCTGTGTCTTCAAACTCTGTCCTCAGCTCCCTCCAGACAGGGCTCCTTCCTCCTGGTCTGCACTTTCCCCCACTGATGTGTATTCACCCCCTAGCCCCCACCATTCTTCTTAGAGTCCAATCTCTTCTTACCAACTATCTAACCATCCATTTACTTGAGTAATTAATGTAATGCTTGACACAGGAAAAAAATTCCCGTGGTAAAAGTGAACAATTTATTAGGATGGTATTGGCTGCATTTCTACCCTGCCCCAAGCCCCATGCCAGGCACAAGAGACAAGCCCACACCCTCCCAGGGCTTGTGGAAGAGAAAGAGCCTCCTTTACAGACATCTTCTCCCCCGTTGGGAGAAAGTGAGACTCAGTGAGGTTCAGATGCTTCCCCAGGCCACGCTGGTGGTAGGTAATGGGGCTGGGCCTCCAACCAGGATTTCCTGACTCCAGAATCAATGCTTGTTACCCTCTAGGGGCTCACTCATCACTTGCCGTGTCCTGGTCCCAAGACTGTCCATCACTGTGTTATTATTAAATATCTGTATAGGTAATAAGAGCAGGCAGGCAGAGCACCCCCAGAACTTCCATAGAAGAGGAGCATTGATGCAGGAGCTGGAGCACTAGGTTCCTGGCCTTGCCCTGCCACCAATAGCTGTGTGAGGTCCCATCGCTAAGGACACAGTTTCTCTCCTCTGTAAAGTAGGAGGGAAGATGAATCATGAAGATCATGTGATATAAAGGATGTGAGAGGGGATTTACCATGCACATGGTGATTTCCCTGTCTGGAATTTTACATCATGGATGGATCCTGGCATTCAGTCCTGTCTAGGTTCCAACATGCCCCGACTGGCCTCCTTACCAGTAGGTACCCCTTGCTGGAACCCACATCAGCCCCCAGAATCAGCTTCCTGAAGAA
Organism: Oryx dammah; assembly: GCF_014754425.2. Lineage (NCBI taxonomy): Eukaryota > Metazoa > Chordata > Mammalia > Artiodactyla > Bovidae > Oryx > Oryx dammah. Next base: position 48,084,327 of record NW_024070189.1, read on the forward strand.
GCCCCTTCATCTTGTCACCCCCACAGTGACCCCACAGCAGTCAATGAGTTAAAGGGGCAATCATAACCTTTAGGAACCTGGTCCGAATCTGAGCCTCCCTTCTCCTTCCCAACCCAGACACTCTACCCACATCAGCTTGGCATCCTTGGGCCTCCAGAAAGCTTTCCCTTCTCCAAGTAATCAGCACCCCCATCACCTGCTCATCACTCCCGCTTCTAACATCAGTTTACTGATGTGAAGGTCCATGAACTTCAGGGCACAAGCTGGGTACTCTTTATTGGTGACAGCTCAGAGGTGTTTTTAGAAGGGGAGTTTCCAACGAGTTCTTGGCTGTGTTCTTTTAGGTAGGAAGGTTTCCAGGCAAGTGAGAGGTGGTTGCCTCGATGCTCGTTATGTCATAAGATGGACAATAAAATAGCCCTTGTATTTCATGGGGAACTTACTCTGTGCCAGGTACTCGCTAGTGTTTCAGACGCATTATCTGCTCGCTCCTCACACCCTAACAATGGCAAGAGGAAGGTAGGGAGGCTAACCTGTTGGCCTGAAGCCCTCTGCCTGCATGGGGCATAGTCGTACTCATGCAGGGCCTGCTGGCGCCGGCCTGGGCTCCTCACTGCCTTTGGGTCAGTGTTTTCCATCCCACTGATACTGTGGGCCTCCAGAGGAGTGAGATTTGGCCTCAGACTCTTCAGCCTCCCTGCATTAGCATTGAGCTCAGTGCTTTGCTCTTAACCAGTGTGATTCAACTGGCTGGGCTGATGCTGTTGATTTTCTGATGGAAGAAGGTGGCGTGTCTGTGCTTCTCCGGCCTGGCGAGGCCTGCCCAGCCCACACGGAGAGTGGTGGGGCCATGCCACCTGGAAGGCAGTGGGCACTCACATGTGATCCTGGGGCTGCTGAGCATGAGGGTCTTGACCCACTGGACTGTTCAACCCAGGCCTGTTCAACCTGGTGCTCCCTGCCCCCGGGAAGTCACGACACAGATGGGCACAGAGCACTAGTGCCTGGGGCACAGGAGGGCTCACTAACCCCGCTTCGCATGTGGACACTGAGGGGCTGGGAGCCCTCATGTCCAGGAAAACATTTCTTGAGCTCAGAATAAGGGGTTTTGAAGGCAAACCTGAAGCAATAGGAAACCTCCAAGTCCACTGCCCCTCATTCACCCATTTAGCAGAAGCCACAGGAAGACAGCAGGGATTGTCTTTTCCGTTTTTTTCTGGTTGCTCAAGCCAGAAGTTTTATTTTTTATTTTATTTGGGCTGCGCTGGGTCCTCGTTGCGACAAGGATTCTTCATCATGGTTTGCAGGCTTTTTCTAATTGCAGCACATGCCATGTGGGATCTTAGTTCCCCTACTAGGGAGTGAACCCGCTTCCCTTGCATCAGAAGGTGGATTCTTAACGACTGGATGCTGGACCACCAGGGAAATCCCTGCTTTTTTTATATTTGAGTATCGTTGCTTTACAATATTGTGGTACTCTCTGTTGCACAGCAAAGTGAATCAGCTATACGTACATACGTATCCCCTCTTTTTTTTAGATTTTTTTCCCATTTAGGTTATCACAGAGCATCGAGTCCCCTGTGCTATACAGTGGGCTCTCCCAAACAGGCTATGCCGAGACCCAGGACTGGGTTCCCAGGCCTTGCTGCTGCAGCTCTGCATGTGAGCTGCAGGCATCCTTTACCTTCCAGGGCGCCCTGTTAGGGATCAGAGTGTAAAGAGAAGGCTCGAGGTTTGCTACCCTCACAAACACCACTGAGTGGACACTTGGCTGAATCAAAAATGTAAAATTCATACAGCTCCTTCCTTCCCCTTTAAGCTTTTATGCACTGATTTGGTCTTAACTGAATAGGGGGCCTAGGACAGAGAAGGGAGTGGCAGCCCCTTCTGAGTCTCCTGTTCAGCAGAACACTGCCCACCTGGCCCAGTGTCTTCGGGGCCCCAGGAAGGGCCCTTGGGCTGTTTGAGGGGTAGATCACAGGCCTAGGAACCCTCATCTCTGGCAGCATTCACCAGGGCCCCCTCTGACACATGATCCGTCCTGATCAGATCACCGGTAATTGAGTTGCTTTGGGGGGTAAATTCCATCCAGATGTGGAGGGCGGGGTGGACTTCCTGAGCAAAGCAGAGGCGGGGTACTGATACACAGGGGCATGCAGCCAACTTGCCAAGCGCCCGGGAGGCCTGGGATACAACTCCATCTTCTGAAAAGTTCAGAAGGAGAATTTCAGGGCCATCTGAATCCAGCCTCCTGTAGCCAGCAGTTGGGGAAACTGAGGCCTTGAGAGCTTAGAGAACAGAAGGGACTGGTTCAGCCATGACTGGTGGGTCCCAGATCTCCTAAATCTGGGGGCTTTTGCATAGAAGTAGGCAGGGTGGCCCCTTCCCCAGAAATTCCCATCAACCCTTGAGTTAGGTCAGAAGTAGGGGTCAGGAGGTAAAGCATCTGGGGATCACCTCCAGCTCAAACCCCCAAACCAGGGAGAGCTCTGTGTTGCATCTGTGGGGATTAGGGCAGGCAGAGGCTCCAGGGCAAGCCCTCCCCGCACCACCCACCCCTGCACACGGCCAGAGAGCCTGTGGTCTGGGCCTCCTGTCCCAGGGGAGACCCCTCCTTGTCTCTCCTTTGACCTCCTCAGGCCACTTACCTTCCTGGCTCCTTCGGGCTGACTTACTGGAAGGCAGGAAGAGGCCAGCCAGCCGTGGGGGTGCGGGTGGCGAGTTGGGGACGGCGGGCACGAGAACTTGGAGAGAATGAGAGGAAATGGGGGGGGTATTGGGCTACAGTGGCGGGGGGTGGGGTAGATTAAGAAGGGAATTTTTTTCCTCCTGCCTCATGTTTTGGCTGCCTCAGTGTGAACATGTCTGGGCGCCTTATCGCGAAGGCCAGCGTGGTCTGCAAAAAAGAAAATAGTGTCTGCGGCGAGAAAAATTACATCTTGATAAAATATCCCTTTGGAAAGGCATTGTGGCTCTCTTATCAGCAGGCGGCTGGGTCCCACATACCTCTCGTCTGACCGTCCCAGGGCTGCAGCCCCCTCGGCTTCTTCCCCTTCCCCTGCCCCAGAAAGTGGTCTGTGCCGAAAATCTCTGGGCAGTCAGGGTACCCACGTCCTGTCTCTGTCTCTGATGCTGTGTGACCTGGGCCAAACCCCTTTCCTTCTTTGGGCCTCAGTTTCCCCTCAGTAAAGGGTGGGGAGGGATGCATGAGCCAGATGTGTTCTAAAGATCCTTCCAGCTTTAACACTTTGTGATACTGACATTTTCATACCGCGGGGTTCTCTATGTTGTGAAAACATCCGGCTTTCACCCAAACGCCATCACACACTAAAAACTGTGCAGATCCCTTTCAGTTCCATTAGACACATGAAGCTCTCAGCTAAACCCCAGACGAAGCTACCCAACCCAGAGTCTGTGCAGCTGAGAAGTGGGTCCTTCCCAGCTCCTACCTGAGAAATCCCAGAAGAGCAAAAGGCTTTCATTTCTTTTTAGACACAAATATTTGCTCCTCAAAATATTTCCTACATGGAAAACAGACAGGTGAAGCCACCGTGGCTTTTCTGGCCCAGGCCCCATCTGTCCCACTCGGGGAGCCTGCAAACCAGTGTTACAAATGGATCAAGGTCTGGACACGGCCAGGGAAGTCCTGGTTCGGCCACCACATTGTTGTATGAACTTGGAAGGCCCTTAGTTATTTATTTTCTTTATTTATTTGGCTGTGCCCGATCTTTGTTGTGACATGTGGGATCTAGCTGCCTGACCAGGGATTGACCCCAGGTCCCCTGCATTGGGAGCGTGGTGTCTTATCCTTTGGACCACCAGAGAAGTCCCTGGAAGACCCTTTTGCCCTCTCTGAGCCTCAGTTTTGTCATCTTAAAAAAGTTAGGGGACTAATACTTACCATGCTCACTGCACTAACCACCTCACTGTTAGGAGGGAAACTAAATGGGAAGGAGGGAGTGCTCTGTAAACCCTAAGAGCTCTTCATCACCATCATCATCATTCCTGAGAAATTGGAGTCTGTAAATGTGAGACCTGGCAGGCCTTTTAAAGACCATCCCTCCTTTCTCATACAACTGGGGGAAGCCAGGCCCAGAGAAATGGGGAGAAACTTGACAAAGTTGTCATGAACCAGGGGCAAGAGGAGAGAGACAGGGAGATGGAGGAACCCCCTTCTTCTACCACCTTTGGAGTAAGAGTTGCCGTCTGTCCAGAAAGCCTGTTCATAGACTGGAGTGAGGACTTGTTGATCTGTAGAGATTTTGCCCACCAGACAGTTGCACTCATTGGGCAAACTCCAGGAGATGGTGAGGAACAGGGAAGCCTGGAGTGCTGTAGTCCATAGGGTCATGAAGAGTCAGACCATGACTTGGCAATTGAAGAACAAAAAAGAGATTTTACCCAGCTTGGAAATTCAATTTGAGCCCTCTGAGATACTCAGAGTCTGGGCTTTGCCCTCTTCCAGCCTCCCGGCCCTGCAGGGCAGGGATGGGCAGAAAGCCCCTTTGTGTAGAAACCAAGCCCCAGCTCTGACCCCTGTTTCTGTTCCCTAAAGAGCTGCCGCAGGCAGAGAAGCCTCATCTGCACTCCCCGAGCCCCACCCTGCCAGCCTCCCCTGCCGCCTTCCACACGGCCCTCCAGCCACGAGTCTTGGCCCGCTCACAGGATTCCACAGAGCAACTCTGTCCTCCGATCCTCTGGGTGGCAGGGTGTGGGCCAGCACACGTGTGAGAGTCCACAGTAGGCTGGGCAAAGACAGGGCCAAGGCCAGCAAAACTGTGCAGGGTTCCTCCCTGCTCCCCCCGGGGTCAGCCCCTGCCCCATACCTGAGTTCACCGAGCACCTCGGCTTGTCCTGCTTCGTCATTTCCAAGTCGTGCCCTGCAGGAGCTGGCAGCCCCCTCAAGGCCGCCACTGGCCATATGCAGCTCCTGGGCCACCATTGCACTGTCTGTGCATGGCTTGATTTCCCTCTGGCCCCAGACACTACCTCAGAATCTTTCTTATCTCAGAAATCCAAGCCAGCACAGCACCAGTCAATCAGAGCAGACACAGATATTTTCACCTGTAAGAACAGTGCATTCACAGGGCATGAAGCAGAGATCTAAGGCCCAGAAAGGAGAGGACACTTGCCTGAAGGCACACAGCAAATCGGGGGCTGAACAGGGCACAAAGCCCAGTGCTCTCGGGCAGCTCCCGAAGGCTGAGAATCTGCAGAAAAGGAATTCCCGTCCATGTGCTGGTGTGTCCTTGCCTCAGTTCCTAGCATTGCCCACACACAACCTCTTTACTTCTCCTTGTCCAGGCAGTGTCTCCAGTCCCAGGCCCTAAGCCTGTTTCCCTGCAAATGAGGAAGTCAGAAACCAAGCCGTAAGGGGTGCAGGTCAAAGAAATGGGTCTGTTCAGACTCCAGCGGCTGTCATCATGGATGACAAACCTCTGAAGGACTGTCACAGGACAGAGGGAGTCTACAGGAAGGCAGATTGCTGTTTGGGCTAAGGAAGAGCTTTCTTGCAGTCAACCCTGCCCAATGATGAGAGATTCCTTACGAGGTAGCGAGCGCCCCATCACTGGAGAAATGCAAGCAAGTTTCAGATTTCCACATAGGCTGGGTGGGGGTTAGGGGTGGTATGAGAGGAGAGGCCCTCAAAAGACCTTTTGTGCCCCAAGAGGGTGTGATTTGGGCAAACACACACAGTCACTCATACTCACAAGCCACAGTCACACCAACACAAGCCCCTCTGTCCTCTGAGAGCAGAGTCAAGGCTTTATTCCTGAGTGTCCTCTGTCGCTCAAGCCCTGGGCCAGTGTGGGGGGGGCGGTGCTCAGAACCCCGAGATCGCTGCCATGCCCTTGCTGGCCCCTAGAGTACTGCCCAAATGCCTCCCTCTCCTCTGGGAGCCTTTCAGAATTTCTCCCAGCTGCAACTCTCTTCCCCACCTCCAAGTTCCCACACTAGTATGTTTTGTCACTCCAATTCCACCTTGAATCAGAACAGTTCTTCTCAAGATTATTTTTGGTGGCATAGGGACACCATGTACAAACATGTAATCTCTTAGCATTGAGAAAGTTATTCTTTTAAAAGAATATCTTACGTTCATTGAGGATAGGGTTGCCAGATTTAGCAAATAAAAATACATAATGCCCAGTTGAATGTGAATTGCAGTTAAATAGCAAATAATTTTTTTAGTCTAAGTGTGACCTATAAAATATTTAAGATATACTAAAAATACTAGTGATTGTCTGAAATTTAAATGGAACTGGGCATCTTGCATTTTATCTGGCAGTGCTAATCTAGGAAAACGTCTTTGTTGGGCGTTAGCCCATTTTTAACACAGTTCTCATACTTGTTAATCTTCCCTTTTATTTTTTAATCAAAGAAAGAACAAGTCTCAGGCACTACCTAAAATTTAACATTGTTTATTGTACTCTATTTATATGGTTATTGTGTATGACAAGTGATACAGGTCTTCCACTTATGGTAGCATACATGAAGTTCTTTTTAAAAGAAATACATTCAAGTTTTTTAAAGGTGAGTCAATTTAAAGGGAAAAAGTTGTATAAGTAAAATCGCAGGCTAAACTTAGATATGGCCAAAACCAGGAAGGTGGCAGCTCAGGGATAAGTCCTGGGGCTGCCTGAGAAGGGTCTTCCCTCCTCCCCCATCTGCGGGCTCCCAGGGGCAGGGACCCTCCTTCCTGGGCTCAGTCCTCGGTCCCCTGTTGGCACAGGCTTGAGGATGGAATTCTCCCACCCCCAGGCAGGCCCTTGGGAAGTGCAGAGGTTTGGTCTGCCTGTGTCGAAATTCTGGGGTAGAGGTTTCAGCCCATCTTCCATCACTGAGGTCCCCGGAGCCCCTTTATACAAAACAGCCTCCCCAGTCCGGGCTCCACTTCAGAGAGGCTGTTTCTGTGGAGGCAGCCTCCAGAGACCTCTCAATGTGTTTCCAAGTCAAATCCAAACCTTTTCAGCTATGCCAGGAAACTACCCCTCCTTCCCCACTCTGGCTGTCTCTTGGAGTTGGGGCTGGGAGTAGGGGCTGTAGGGCTGTGTCCTCCCACATACCCCTTCCCCAGACCTCCCACCCTGGGCCTGGCACCCTGTCCCCATCCATCCTCCACACCCCTAGCTGAGGCTCGGAAGAGAGCCTTGAGTTGGAGCTGGGGAGTTGGGAGAGGAGTGTGGAAGGACTTAATTCCCTGGATGTCACTGATGGCCCCAGCTCTTCCTCAGAGCACAACTGGGCAGGACTGGGGACCTGGATTAGCAAGTCAGCTTCACACTAGCCCCCTCTCCTTAGAAAACCCTTCCCCGATCTTTTTCTCATCAAGTGATAAGAGGTTTTGTGTGTGTGTGTATGTTTTGGAGACTCTGTGTCAGGCATTTGAGCTAAGTACTTTCATAAATCTTCTCATTTCACCCTCACAAGGACCCTCTGAGATAGGAAACGTCTTTATCCCACTTTACAGAAGAGAAAGTTGAGGCTCAGAGGAGTTAAGTAACTTGACCAAGGTAACAGAGCAGAAAGGAATGAGCCCAGGATTTGAACCAAGGCAGGGTGACTATAGACACCTTCACTGAGCTACCTCCCTCAACTGCAGAGTATCAGTACCAGAAAGTGTCTAGGAAGCAAAGTGGGAAATTGAGAGACCAACAACCAAGGGGCTGCCTGGCTCCCCTGATCCAATAGGAATCCCCTCCACCAGCATCTGATCCACCTTCACCAAATGGCTATGTGGCCTGGGGTAGCCCCTTGCTCTCTCTGGGCCTCTGGGTCCCCTCTGGACTCAATGACAGGGGCCTCAGTCAGGCTGTGATGGTCCCTCTACCCTCCCCCAGGAGCCTTCGGTCTCAGTGTCCGTGGATCCAGGGGACCATATTGGCCAGGGAGGGCCGGGGACCATCTCAGCTTGACTCCCCTCTTGATCCTCAGCAGAGATGCTTCTCCCAAAGGCGGAGGCAGGCTGGGCCCAGACATCAAAGGGCCTGCGCCGCTGGCGCTTTGATGCGGAGCCTTGTAAAGTAATAGGAAACATGAGGATGACAGCGTGCCCAGCCCAAAGTGCAGGCTTGGAAAAATGAAAAGAAAAGGCTTTTGGCAGCCCTCTGCTCGGGCTTTGGCTGAACTCGCGCCCCTCACAGCTGCCGGCAGCCTGTCCTCTCCACGCTAGGCTGTTTGCAGCCATCCCACGGGGTGGGGGGGGGAGGTGTGGATCCTGTGTACGACCTCCGGGCTGGAAGCCTCCTTACAGCAAAGGGACATGTCATCAGGGGCCCCTTTCTCTCAGCCTCCAGAAGGCACGGCAGATAGCAGAGAGCTGGGAGCTCACAAGTGGACCCTCATTTGATGATCCTTTAGCCCACCTCAGACCTCGAGATTGTGTGGCTCATAATCCAATACCTTGCGTTTTTCATCCCTGTCAAATGTGTCAGGAGCAACTGACCAGACCGTGGAGGGCTGTCATCCCTCTTGAGACCTTTCAAGCAGACAGCTTGGGGATGTGTCCTGAGTGTTGAATGCGTGTATCCTTTGACCCAGTAGTACCATGGCTAGGAATTCATCCAACATAAACCAGCCCATGTGCTCAAAGGGGGAGGCACAAGGATATATTCATTGCGGGACTATTTGTGTAAGTGAAAGGTTAGACAACATGTCACTGTCCATCAGTAGGGACTAGCTACCGAAGTACAGAGTGTCTGTGTAGCCAGATGGCACGTGGTGCTCAGATCTGTATTAAGAAATGATGTATAAAACATACAACCCAGCAGAATGGGTAGGATAGGTTTCCACTGTGTAAAAAGGAGAGATGGATACATTGGACATATGTCACGTAGAATCTCTCTTCAAGGATATGAAAGACCTGGCAGTAAGGGTGCCTTCTAGGGAGAGAACTGGTGTCAGAGAAGAGAAATTTAATTTAATTTTTTATTTTTTACTTAACATTTAATTGTACTATTTGCTTTTTTTTTAACAATGAATGTGCAACTTAAACTTTTTTAGTGTCAAAAAAACACATGAAAGCCTTTAAAAAAAAATTATTCCTTACTCTAGGGGATAAAGTCCAAAGGCCTCAACCTGACTTTATGGCCCCGGGAGCCCCTGTGACAGCCGCTCCAGCCCCCTGTTCTCTCCTCAGACCCTTTCAGCTCTGCATCCCACCCCACACCTCTGCCACAAGGCATGTGGCTGTCTCCTCTTTCTCTCTCTCTCACACACACACACACACACACACACACACACACGATCCCCTCCTCCCCTTACTCCTATAGTCCTATCTGGGGACACAGGCACACACACACACACACACGCACACACACACATGCATGCATGCACGTGTGCACACACACACACACTCCCCTCCTCCTTACTCCTACAGTCCTGTGTCTAGGGACACATGCACACACACGCACATATGCACATGCACGCACACACACACATGCACGTGTACACACACTCCCCTCCTCCTTACTCCTACAGTCCTGTGTCTAGGGACACATGCACACACACGCACACACACATGCACACACATGCATGCACACACACATGCACACACACACACGATCCCCTCCTCCCCTTACTCTTACAGTCCAGTGTCTAGGGACACATGCACACACATGCACATATGCACACACACACATGCACGCACACACACACGCATGCACGTGTGCACACACACACACTCCCCTCCTCCTTACTCCTATGTCCTGTGTCTAGGGACACATGCACACACACGCACACACGCACATGCATGCACACACACACACATGCGCGCACACACACACACACTCCCATCCTCCTTATTCCTACAGTCCTGTGTTTGGTGCCTCTGAGTCCAAAAGGCCCCTTCGTTGCCTTCTAGGGAGGGAACTGGAGGCAGAGAAGAAAAGTTTATTTTTTACTAAACATTCAGTTGTACTATTTCCCAGGGCTGTACCTTGGCCTGCGCCTGGGCCAGGCAGCCCAAGGCTGGCTCTAGGGATATTCGCCTCCACAAAACACACTCCCCGCTCCCCAGCTTTAGGGCTGCGAGTGCAGGTGTCCGTGAACATGAGGAAGTTCCAGGCAGGATATGTGGAGCCAGAAACTCATGGAGGGGTGGGTGCCTTCCACAACCTGCAGCCCCCTGGGGGCACACCTGAGTAGAAAATCGTACGCTGAGACACGGCTGATGGCCAGGCCGACTCAAGAGGGAGAGGCTGGCTGGTCCTCCAACCCCAGACCTGGGGCCTCATGCACCACACTCCCAGGGCCTTGGAGTCCACCCTGACAGCCCCACCAGGCTTTGAGGAAGGTGTGGGAGGGCATCGGTACCAGGCCTGACAAAACCCAGTGGTAAGACCGGCCTTCCCAAGAATGCAAAGGAAACCCTAGATTTTGCAACCTCTTCTTTTAAAGGGAAAAATGGAGGCCCAGTGACTTGTCTTAGATCACACAGAACCCAGAGAAGAGACAGGACTGAAACAAGTGGTTTTAATCCTATTTTTGGAGGCTGTTTTTGTATGATAGAAAACGAACTTAGGGTCACCAGATTTGCTGGGTGATCTCGGACAAAACTTCACCTTTCTGAACCTGTCCATCTCTTGTAAGAGGAGATTGAGTTCTGTAATTGCACCTTCTAATTATGATGCTGAGCTGTTTTATTCTAATGAAATAATAAATAAAAAGCATCTGAGTTTAGCAGTCTAGAGTTTTATAGTTCTACCCAAACATCTTTCTGCTCGTGCTTCTGTCCACCTACCAATTCATCTACCTTCCAATCCAGGACACATTCATCCACCTATCCAGCCATCTATCTACCCATCCATCCATCTATCCCTCCAACCATCCATCCATCCACCCATCTACCCATCCATCCATATAAACATACAGACATTCATCTACCCCTCCACCCACCCATTCACTCAACAAATATAGGTTTTTACTATTTTCCAGGGCTGGTGGGTACACCAGTGAACACAACAGACACATCTCCTGCCCTCCCAGAGCTTGCAGCTAGAAGGAATACAATATCAACCAAATAATCCCACAGATGAGAGTTTAATTACCTACCATTCTGGGAGAAGCCCCAGTTCTGTAAGTGCTATTCTGAAGGAATTTGGCTGCACTCCAGTGTGTGGTGGGGTTTGGAGGCAGGTATCAGGCAGGCCTCCCCCAGGAGAGGTCGCTTGAGCTGAGGCCTGAAAGAGGAGGAGGTGCTAACTAGGAGACGGGAAACAGGAGTAGAGTGTGACCCCACAGGCTGGGGTTGAGGGGATTTCTGCCTGAATCATTCCCTGCTTCTGCAGTGTGATCCACTCTGACCCCTGTGACTTGGGGATCTGGCTGAGCACATCACAGGGCTGGGCTCAGCTGGGCCGCCCTAGGGGCAGCACCCTGATCTCCTGCAGGGTTCACATGGAAGCAACTGGCAAGGTGCCATTCGCCTTTTCCCTCCTCCATCTCCAGCCTCTGCCTGGCACTCAGCTGTGTTGCCTGAAACACTGGTCTGTGCCAGGGGCTTGATGCTGATGTGTCCCAAGGAACTTCAGGACCCGGTCCCTGCGCTGCCTGGTAGCATCCCTCTCTGGGGGTGGCAGAGTCACGAGGGGCCTCCTGGGTCCTCCCTCTGTGAGTCCTGGTTAGTGACACCAGGGACACCTCTGCCCAGCTCAAGGCCAACCCTGGCAGGGTCCCCAAGAGCACTCCAGATAGGATGCCAGGGCCAGGCTTGCCTGTCACCCCTCTTTCAAGCAAGGGATGACAGAAGTCCGTGTGTGTCTCCCTTAGCCACGAGCCCCCCTCGGGCTGATCTGTCCCCTCGTTGGTGCGGGGCTCACGGGGACATTCCATCCCCATGGTTTGGTTCAAGCCACACTCACTTCCTAGAATGCGCCCCTCTCCCCTCCCATCCTTTCTCCTATCCTCTGAAAAGCCGCTCAAATCCCAGCTTCCCAAAGCTTTCACCTGGTTGATGCCCTGGTCTCTTCCTCATTCAAGCCTGTGAGTGCAGCCTAGTGAGAACCTGGAGACTGGAGCAACACTGCTAGGTGTGAGTCCTGTCTGGCTGTAAGCCTTGCTTTTCTTATCTGTAAGATGGGGGCAAGATGGTAATGTTAGTTTCCACTGTGGTGGGTTTTTAGGGGAGTAGAGAAGGCATAAAAAAGAATGGCCGCCCGGCAGCACCCAACACACTGGAGCTACAGTCAGTGTTGCGCTGCTCTGATCTCCCGCAGGGCTCACACACCCTTCAGATCTCCTGGTGGGAGAGGCTGTGTCTCTGCAATAGCCCGAGCCTGACCCCACCGCCACTCCGCCCCACCGCCGCTCCCTCCTTGTGTGACCCTGGGCAAGCCCATCCTCTGGGCCTCATGACTGCAGGAGCTGTCAGTCCCTTGAGGAGGGGAACCTGGGCTCCCCTCCCCACTGCAGCCCAGCCCCACTGCCAGGCACACAGGAAGCAGGTCCCCAAGACTGGCCTGAGAGAGCAGAGGAGGGGAAAAGAGGGGAGAGGAGGGAAGGAGGGAAAAGGAGAAGCGGGGAGCAGGGAGCGGCAAGGTAAAGGGCTCAGGGGCCTGTTGGGCCGGGGCGGTGCGGCCTTTTTCCAGTTCCGCAGCTCAGGGCTGGGGAAACACAGGATGCCAAGAAGGGGGTTAGGGCCTGGATTTACTGCACCTCCAGCTGCCTGAATCCGAACAAACCGAGTCTGTTCACTGTGTACCAAGCGCTGGGAGAGGCTTTGCGGAAAGGTTTGTGTGGCCAGGACCCAGCCTGGGCAGGAAGACAGCAGGCAGGGAGCAGGAGTGGGCTGGGTGTGTCTAAGCTGGTGGAGAGGGGCCGTGTGTGTGTGTGCATGTGTGTGCGCGTGTGTAGGTATGCGCATGTGTACGTGCCAAGGGCAGGGTTCCTCTGCCTACCAGCTCTGGGACCTCAGGCAGGTGAATTCACCTCAGCCATGCAAAGGAACTAGTGGTGGTGCCTGCTCTAAGGGTGATCAGACAGTGCCTGGGAAGTGCCTGGCACATAGTCAATGCTCAATCACTGTGTTAGTAAAAACGTTACTGTATATTATTATCATTAATGTACGTCTAAGCCACGAGCAAGAGTGTGGGGAACAATGAGAGTGTGGGCCTCAGTGCACAGGTGTATTCTCGCTCTCATGTACACATATGAAGGAAACTTGGAATCCTGTCAGAAGTAATTGATGTTGAATGTGCATGGGTATGTCATGAAAGGTACAGGTTCCACGCCGTTCATGGGATGCTTGGGTTCCAGGACGCCTGGAGAAGTCACCTCCAAGGCCACCCCCTCATCTGGTGCTTCTCTGAGAGGTCACGGCTCCTCTGAGTTGGCATATACTCCTCTCCCTGAGGACCCCGAGAGACAGCGGGGCCTCCCTTGGCGGCTTACCTGAGGGCTGGGCTGCTCACCCAGCCTGGTCTTCGTGTCTGTCAGGGGCGAGCAGGCCTGTCACCACACAGGCCCAGGCCTGGGCTGGGTGCTCAGGAGACAATGTCCTGCCCTTGTGGCTGCCACCGCCCCCGCCTGAGTCACAGACATCCCTGCCAGCTGGGCAGCATTGCAGTGATGTTGTGGGTTCACAGGCCCTGTGAGCTGGAAGAGAACGGTGACACTAGCTCCTCCAGTCTGCAGATAGGCAAAGTGAGGACCAGACAGGACTTATCCAAGGTCCCCTCAGTTCCCACCTGGGACTCCCCAACCCCTGCTGCCTTCCTGAGAACAACAGGGAAGGATGTGTTTCTGGGCCCACAGACAGAGCCTGGCTGGCCACTGTGGGCCCTGCCCACCACCTTCCTGCAAAGTTGGGGGGCCATGCTCAGTGGACATGGAGGGCAGGTGTGGGAACAAGCAGGTGAGCCAAGTTGGGGGAACCAGGACCTGTGTGTGCGAGTGAGAGTGACTCAAGCTTCAGGAAGTCAGTTTCATCAGGTGTGTCCCCCAAACCCCATGTATCATGTACTCTTCAACTGACCAATTTTACTTCTTGGAATTTATCCTAAGGAAGTCATCCATGTGTGTACAAAGGTACTGGTACAAAGCGATTCAGGGCTGCATTGTCCAGATTGGGGAGATTTTGGATATCACCCAAGAGCCAAGAACATGGGGTATCTACACAAGGGAAAGGCATCAACAAGGCTATGGGGATCTCCAGTCCTGGAAGAGGGCAGGTGGTCACCACATGCTGCTGGGAAGGAAGGCAGGTTACAAAGCTGATGTATATGATGATCCCACTTTTTGGAAAAATGTGCAGAGTGAAAGGGACAGTCGCTCAGTCGTGTCTGACTCTTTGTGACCCCATGGACTGTAGCCCACCAGACTCCTCTGTCCATGGAATTCTCCAGGCAAGAATACTGGAGTGGGTTGTCATTCCCTGCTCCAGGGGATCTTCCTGACCCAGGGATCGAACCCAGGTCTCCTGCACTGCAGGCAGATTCTTTACAGTCTAAACCACCAGGGAAGCCCCTAAATGTGCATACCTAACTAAATATTCATATCAGTAGGTCTAGAATATAAGTAAAAGAAGAATTTATATGAACATGTTAGCAGTTAATTATCCTGCATGGTGAATCTTGGAGTGACATTCTCTTTTTTTGTTGTTGTTCCTTATGTTTTTTCCTGTTCTCCTCTAATTATCATATTTTTAATACTACGAATCATTAGCAGATTGGAAATGATGCTGTGTAAGTCTTAGCTACAGTCACAGGGCTTGACAGGAGGAGCACGAGGCAATAAGTCTTGGGTCTTATCTTAGTGCTGGTGGAACCACCTTTTTGCCCAGAATATGCCTTGAGACCCATTCACTAAATCACAAATTCAGGGCCCTCACTGGGATCCCCCAACCTCATGGAGGGCTCAGGCCCCAGTCACACCTCTCTCTGTGGCTCTGGGCAGAGTAACACAAAAGCTTTGGGCAGGCTCTTGGGACATTTTCCTCTTCGGAGCTTAAAGCCCTTTCCTAGGTGGTTATGTGCCTCTCCCAGAAGAACAGGGCAGGGGAGGACCACCATCCCCAATTCTGAACAGTCAGGTCCCGAGGAGATGTGGCCATTGGCCAAAGGTCAACAGCAGAGCCAACACCACCTGCGTCCAAGTGCCAAAGAGAAGGAGGCAGAAGCTCGACATCTGGGTGGCTGCCCCCTGGCCGGCCTTCCCTGCCCCCATCCCAGCTCCCCAAAGTCCAGGAACATCTGGCTGCTGGCCTTGCTCCAGGAGGGGTGAGTGGTGGAGGGGCCTCCTTCCGCCAGGCCCCATCGCTGCTGTGATGCAAGGCACATCAATCAAGGCTGCAGGGCTGGCTGATGCTGGGAAGGGAGCCGGCTCCTTCCCCACCCCCTCCCCAGACATTCCTGCGTAATGGAATCTCCTTTCCTGTCCATTTATTACCAACCCGCAGAGCTCTGCCAAGCACAGTCTGCACATTCAGACCTCACCAGCCCTGCCTTTTCCTGGGGAAAGAGGTTCCCCAGGGGGGCCTAGGAGAAGTGCCAGACCCTAACCCTCACCAGCTTGTCTCACCCTGGGTCCTCCACCCTGTCCATGGGTTTGCTCAAGGAGCCAGATCTAAGCTACGCACTTCACATAAGGTTATCTCGCATGTTTGTAGCTATGAGAAGGGCACTTTCTCATTATCTTCATGTTAACAGATGAAAAAACTCAGGCTCCGAGAGATTAACTCACTTGCTCAGTCACACAGTAAGACAATGGCGGAGGCTGCCTGATCTCCAAACCAAGCCTTTTCTTTTCTTGTTCTTTCAAGTAGTCTTGAAAACACTACTCTTTCCTCATTGAATGGTCTTGGGCACCCCTGTCAAAATCGGTTAAACTTAGACATATGGATTTATTTCTAGAGGAGACTCTGACTTCTATTCCACTGCTTTGAGTGTCTAGCCTTGGGCCGATACCATACCATCTAGATTAGCACTGCTCTGTAGTAAGCTTTGAAATCTGGAAGTGTGAGTCCTCCTGCTTTATTCTTTTTTTTCAGGGTTGTTTTGGTTATTCTGGATCCCTTGAACTTTAGCATCAACTTATTAATTCATGCAAAGAAGTCAGCTGGGATTCTGATAGGCATTGCATTAAATCTGTAGATGAATTTGAGGAGTATTGCCATCTTCTTAAAAGTATTTTTATTTATATATTTGCCTGAGCTAGGTCTTAGTTACAGCATGTGGGATCTAGTTACCTGACGAGGGATCAAACCCAAGCCCCCTGTGTTGGGAGCACAGAGTCTTAGCCACTGGACCACAAGGGAAGTCCCAGTATTGCCATCTTAATAATGTTAATGGAATCTCCCAACCCATAAATATGTGATGTTTTTCGATTTCTTGAAATCTTGGGTTTATTTCAGCAATGTTTTATTTCAGACATAAATTTTACATTTCTTTTGTTAAATTTATTCTTTTAGATGCTATTGTGAATGGAATTGTTTTCTTAATTTCATTTTCAGATTTTTCATTGCAAATGTGTAGAAGTACAGTTGATTTTGGTAGATTGACTTGTGTCCTGCAAACTTGCTGAACTCTTTCATTAGCTCTAATGGTTTTTTAGTAGATTCTTGGGGCTAGGCTAGATACAAGATCGTGTCATTTGCATGACATGTTTTACATCTTCCTTCCCCAGTCTGGATGCCTTTGATTTCTTTCTTGTGTGGCTGTCCTGTCAGAATCTCCAGTACAGTGCTGAGAGAAGAGGCCAGAGCAGACGTCCCGGCCTTGACCCCTCTCTTCTCTGTATGCCGCATCTCGCCTTCCTTTTCAGGCTGACTTTCCCTCTGTTCCCCGACCCCCACCAATCAGCGGTGAGGGTAGGTGTACCAGGAGATGTATGTGTAAGTAGGTGGCTGTTCTTGTTTAGTTGCTCAGTTGTGTCTGACTCTTTGTGGCCCCATGGACTGCAGCATGCCAAGCTTCCCCGTCCTTCACTTAAATTCATGTCCTGGAGTTTGCTTACATTCACGTCCGTTGAGTTGGTAATGCCGTCTAACCATCTCATCCTCTGCCACCCCCTTCTTTTGCCTTCAGTCTTTCCCAGTGAGTTGGCTTTTCACATCAGGTGGTATAATGTGGTATAAGTAAGTGACAAATGTAAAATGAGAAAGAGGGAAATCAGCCGGACACCTAAAAGCTCAAGGAATATATCAGGAACCTCACTGTATAACTGAGAAAACTGAGATCCAGAAAAAAGAAGTAATAATTAATATTTACTGGACACCTGTATATGCATGCTACATTGCTTCAAGTTGTGTCCAACTCTTTGTGACCCCATGGACTGTAGCCCACCAGGCTCCTCTGTCCATAGACTTTCCTAGGCAAGAATACTTGAGTGGGTTGCCATTTTCTTGCGTCAAATACTCAGGATCCAAAGATGAATCAGGCATTGAAGGGTCAAAGCTAGGATTGAAACTGAGGTCAAAGTTCAAGCAGACCCATGTTAGCATCTTTAAAGAGGGAAGACATACAAGTAGCCTGACACTGTCACTCCAAAACCTCTTTCAGTTTCTAGAGGTGGCAGGTCCTGCGCTGTCATAAAAGCAGCGGGGGAAGAGGGTGATTTAGGTTGGGCCTCTGATCCTTTACTTCCTGGCTTTGGGATCTTGTGTACACCATGAGCTTCCCTGTGACTTAGTTTTCCCTTCTGTAACATGGGGAGAATTACAGTGGCTGCTTCACCGGGCTGTTATGAGGATTAAATTAGTTAATAAGTGAAGTGTTTAGTAGAGGTCCTGGTGGAGCTATGTATGTGGCGTTGGCACCCAGAGATGCCAGCTCGGTTACGGAATGGGGCTGTGAAGCTGCTCATTGCTGGGGGATTGGGAAGGGACTTGTCCTTTGTGCTTGGGGTCCTTTCGAGCCATGAAAGAAACTGACATGTCTTATGTTTCCTTTAAGACTGGGCTCCATGGCATTTGCCAAGAGCCTACACTATGCAGACCCATGGCTAGGGAATTCTCAAAGATGTTGATGATAATGACTACTATTCTTATTTTAATTTCCTATTTGCTAGAGTCAGGGTTCAACCAGAGAAACAGAACCAGTAGGAGGGACATATAAAGAGATTTATTGCAAGGAACTGGCTTACACAACTGTAGAAGCTGGCTAGGCAAGCATGACATCCATAGGTGATGGTTAATTTCATGTCAGCTTGATCTGGTGTCTAGATATTTTGCCAAACATTATTCTGAGCATTTCTCTGAGGATGGTTTTGGATGAAGTTGATATTTTTATCAGTATGCCAAGTCAAGCAGACGGCCCTCCCTAATGTGGGTGGGCTTCATCTAATCAGTTGAAAGTCTGACTAAAAAGACTGATGCTCTCGTGAGTAAGGGAGAATTCTTTCTGCTTGACAGTCTTTGAACTAAGATGTTAGCTTTTTCCTGCCTTTGGGCTCAAACGGAAACATTGGCTCTCCTGGTTCTCAGGCTTTTAGACTCAAGCTGGAACTATACCATCACCTCTCCTGAGTGTACCAACACTACTTGTGGGTATCCATATGTATACATTCTATTGGCTCTGTTTCTCTGGAGAACCCTTTGTAATACAGGTTGTCTGTCAGGAAGGGCAAGCTAGAATTCTCAGGCACAAGTAGAATATATTCTTCAAGGAAGCCTTAGCTCTGCTAAGGCTTACCAACTGATCCAGTCAGGACCACCCAGATTATCTAAAATAATCTCCCTTGCCTGCATGCTAAATTGCTTCAGTCCAACTCTTTGCAACCCTATGCCCTGTAGCCCACCAAGCTCCTCTGTCCATGCATTCTCCAAGCACGAATACTGGAGTGGGTTGCCATGCCCTCCTCCAGGAAATCTTTCTGACCCAGGGATCAAACCCACGTCTCTTATGTCTCCTGCATTGCCAGGTGGGTTCTTTATCACTAATGCCACCTGGGAAACCCCCTGATCTCCCTTACTTAAACTCAACTGATAATGTACTTTAATTGCATTTACAAGATACCCTTCTGGAATAACAGGGGGCTGCAGCCAGCCTAGTTGACACATAAAGCTGACCACCAGGGCCAGATGTAATGCCAAGTCCAAGTCAGCTAGTTTGCTTCTCTAATAAAACCATTTGGAAGATTTTTCAAACTCTTTTATTCTAGAAGAAAATGACTTGCCCAAGCTCACACAGCTGGGAAGGAGGAGCTGGGAGCTTGAACCCAGGCTCCCTCCAGCACGTGGTCCCACCACTCTCAGCTTCTGCATCAGCAAAGCACTCGTACAACCCTGTGTGGTGGATCCTGTTCTCTGCTATAGAAGCAACTGGAGCTTTAAGGAGGGTATGTGGCTGCGCCAGACTCTCAGCTAGGAAGTGGAAGGATGTTCCATATCAGCTCAGGTCCTCCTCCTCACAACAGCCATCTGCTCACTCCCCCTCACCGCAGCCCCCACCCCAAAGGAAAATGCTGGGCGTCCACCCCTGAGCGCATGTGACACGGATGCCCCTCCTCCCTGGCCTCAGCATTTTCCTGCGTCAGTGGGGACAGGGCCTTCCAGGTTTGTCTTTGGAGGAGAGGGTGGGGTCTGGGGACCCCTATCTCTGGGTGCTGTATTCCAGGCCAAGTCTAATCCTTGGGGATGTCTCAAGGGTATCCATGAGAGACGCTCAGCCAGGACCAAGTGCCCTCAAAGTGTCTGTCTCCCCCCACCTCAGATGGGGCGAGGCCTGAGGCGCCCCGTGGAACGTGCATTCCTTGCGAAACCAGGGTGCCTTCTGGGACACCAAGGCCCTGAAGGGTCCCGGCTCAGCCAAGCCTGCGGTCAGCACTGGCCATGGCCTGGCCCTCCCACCCCTTCCTGTGGGGGCCTCAGTGCCAAGGAGGAGGCCCTGTGAACAATGCCCAGCTCTGTTCTTGGCCCAGGAGGGGGTGGCTAGTTCAGCCACACTTCACATCAGCTGGCGATCCAATGCTCCCCACTCACCCCCACTATGTGGCACCTTGGGCCTCAGAAGAGACCCAGACAGCCACACTTAGCACCCTCCCAGTTCCCAGACAGGTTAGGTCAGGGGTCAGGGCTAAAATGATTTCAGGAGCCCTAGGCTGGGGGCTAGGGCCCAGAACCAACCCCAAGCCCCACTCAGTGTGTCTTTGCTCCGGCCCTCTGACCAGCCCCCAGGCCTCCTTTGGCGAATGAAGAGGAGAGATCAGAGAGGCTGGGCAGCTTGTCTCCGGTCACACAGCCAGTAAGCAGCAGAGGTGGAATTCAGACCCAGGCCTGTGAGCTTTCAGAGCCCATGGTCTTAACCACTGCACCAATGTGCATATGGAAAGCCTGATGTGCTCGTGAGCCCGAGGGCTCAGGACACCCTCCTTAGGTGTCAGCACACACACAGCCACACACGAGCACACCATCCTCAGTAACAGAACCCTGCCCAGTTAGAAGGGCCCCAAGGTGCTCCCTATCTGTACCTGGAGGGGGCCTCTCTGCCCCCCACGTGTCCAGTTGGGGTGCGGGAGTCAGGACCCCAGCTCAGGGTCCCCTTGGTGTGTGCCTAGGAGGGGGAGGTCAGTCTCGCCAGGAGCTCCCCGCAGCCCGACAGCCTGTGGGTCAGCTGGACCTCCTCCCCCAACCCTCCCAGGGCCCCCAGGCCCCCGGCCAGGCCCGGCTTCCGGAGCTGCCGCCACCTTGGCCGGCCGCACCACACATGGTTTCCATCAGCAGCCTGCCTGGATGAATGGCGCCTTGTGAGAGCCCGGCAGGGCTCACCTCCGCTCAGGCCAGGCCAGGTGGGCAGCCTCGGGGAGGGAGGCGTGTGAGGGGACCTCGGGGCGGGGGTTGGGCTGGGGGGACCGGCTGTACCTCTGTTAAGAGACAGGGCCTGTGGTCAGACAGAGAAGGGAGGCGTCCTGGCCCTGCCACCCACAGGCTCAGTCTGAGCAATGCACAGAAGCTCTCTGGGCCGGGAGCCACCCTCCATGTAGAGGGGAGTAACAGAGTCCCTTCCCGGGCCTGCAGGGGTTTCAGTGAGATGGAGCTTAGCATGGAGAAAGGGCCTGGAACAGGGTGTGCACTTTGCTCCTAGAGTCCAGCCTGTCAGGGGACCAAGGGAGTCACATACTCAATTTAATGAGGAAGGGAAAGGGCCCCGGCTTGGAGCAAGGGGACTGGTCTCCATCATGACTTTCCTTGTGAACAGGGGAGGGCTACAGCCACCTCTATGGTTCCATCCGCTCCCCTCACACTTGAAAAGGCCTCACCAAGCGAGCTAGAGAAGCAGACCTCGGCTTCATGAAGGAGGCAGGCAAGCAGGGGGTGGCCGGCCTCCCTCCTCTATGGCACAGGATGGGAATAATGATCGTAGTGCTTCCCAGGTGGCTCAGATGATAGAGAATCTGCTGGCAATGCAGGAGACCTGGGTTCGATCCCTGGGTCGGGAAGATCCCCTGGAGAAGGAAATGGCAACCCATTGCAGTATTCTTGCCTGGAGAATCCCATGGACAGTGGAGCCATGGACAGGGTTGCAAAGAGTTGGACACAACTGAACGACTAACACACATTGAGCACTTTCTGGGCGCTGCGCTCTGTGCCTTACATGCAGCATCTTACTTGATTCTCCTCCTCCTCCTATTAATGTTTCCATTTTACATGCAGCAAAACTCATTCAGAAAGGAAAACAGCCGGGCTGCAGCCATGCCGCTGGGAGAGGCAGAGCTGGATGCGAGGCTCCAGGGACCAGGCTCCTGCTGCCACACCACCTGCCACAGGGCGGCTGGCATGGGATGACCTGCCATGGGAGCTGAGAGCGCCTTCCCTGAGGGTCTCTGGCCCTGTCTAGAGGCTCCAGGACCCAGGTCCTCCTCCCCACCCCTCTCTCAGCACCTGGCACGGTGGAGCAGCTCCTGGGCATTTGACAACAGAGGGGAGGGGGAAGTATCAGGGGGAGGCACAAACCTTGTGTCTTTCTACCAAACCAGGGTGGCAGTGCTGCCACCATCGGGATAAAGTGCAGACTCCTTATACCTTGGATGAGGCCCCAAGGACCTAACTGCCAAAAGTCTCCAGCTCCATCACTCCTCTTCCCTCACCCCCGCCCCCACTCCCACTCTCCAGACTAAGGCCTTCAGCTCCTCAGCAGCCCTTGGCCCTCTGTCCTTCTCCTCCAGTCTTCGTTCCTGTTTTCACCTGCCTGGAACCTCTCCTTTTCCACCCAGGTTGACCAGTCCTTCAAGACTCAGCCAAGCACCCAGGTAGACCAGATGCCCCATCTGCCCCACTGGGCTCTGGGACACACCCTCCTCACTTTCCAGAGGGTTGGGAGCAGAGCCCTGGAGCCTTGTGAGCTGTTCTATGGGCTGGGCTCCAAACTCCGAATCAGTCTCCCCAGAGAAACGAGAGCTTCCTTTCCCCTCTGTTGAAGATGCCCACCCACTCCCTTAGATGGGTTTTCTCTGTTCCTCTTCTGACTCAGCCATCTGGGGAACTGAGGGGGCTGTATTGACGTGGCTACAGGGGAGTCATTTCTAGCTCTTAGCCTTTCAGTGGTTCTCTGAGCTCTGCTGAGAACCCACTTCTGGAGGACAGTTTTAAGGAGAGCTGCCCCTTTCGTCTGCTCCGTAGAGTAGGACGTCTCCCTCCAGGTGAGCTGACAGAGCCAACAGCTGGTGCTCACATCTCACTAGTGTCCCCCCTCCCCCTCACCCCCATGCCCGTTGCTGTGATTGGTCAGCGAGGGCAGCTGGAGAAAACAGCTCTGTGGACATAACTGCAGATGTGCTCAAGGGTTAAGCTGCAAAAATGTTCAAGTGGCTTTGTTTATGATACTAAAGACTTAACACAGTCACCAGTTAAAGAGTGAGACATTCACAAAAAACTGAATTCCAAGAATATTTAATGATACAGGAGATGGTCAGAAAAGGTAGCAGAAGAAAACCTTCAGGCAGACACATAGAGGAAGCAGGAGGTATGGTGTAAGAGTGTAGATTCGGAAGATACAAGGCCTGGCCCAAAGGCAGACACTGCCACCCTGTAGCCAGGAGATGATGGACAAGGCACCAAACCTCAAAGCCAAGCTGCATGCTCGGCAAGATGAATGATCCCGCCTCTGTGACGTGTGCAGGCCCTTAGCACAGTGTGACGAGCACAGAGCAAGCATCCAATAAACACTAGCTTTTATGATTACAGACAACAAAGTGCATTATGAGTCATTTCAGTTTTCTTAGGTTTGCGTGCTTGTATTTACATTTTTTCCCCTGCAATTGAATGTGTATTACTTACATTAATTTGAAAAATAAAAGCAAACATAAATTCCCAAGGAAACAGAGCAGCGGAACTCGTTTCTGTGGTTCCTGCCAGTATGGTGCTGAGGACATTATTCATTATGATACACTGATGGGATTTTCTGAGAGAAACTCATTTGCTTTTGGCCCTAGGAAGATTCCCTGACCATACTGGCTGCCCATGGGCTTCAAGCCACAGCCGGGTGCCTAACCTCAGTGTTCAACGCAAGGGGATCATTCAAATAAACTATAATACAGCTCTATAATGTGCATAGGAGAGCTTGTGAAGGAAGCCCACCAAAGAGTTAGAAGTGTTAGCCCAGGGACCCAGAAAAGAGAGACTCTTATGCTTTAGATTTTGTGCACTTCACTGATGACTGCTATTCTTTCGCCAACAATCATGTATCTTGATTAAAATGGAAATAAGACAATTTGATATGTTAATAGTAGGAAAATATTTAATAACATGTAAAGATGTTGATGAGGTTTTCCTGATGGCTCAGTGGTAAAGAATTCACCTGTCAAAGCAGGAGACATGGGTTCAATCCCTGAGTCTGGGAAGATCCTCTAAAAAAGAGAATGGCAACCCATTCCAGTATTTTTGCCTGGGAAATCCCATGGACAGTAAAGCCTAGCAGGCTACAGTCCATGGGGTAGCAAAGAGTTGGACACAACTGAGAGACTAAACAACAACAAAAAGATATTGACAATTTATTATGATTGAAAAGCAAAATAGAATGTTGGTATATTCTCATTTCTACAAAATGAATTTATACAACAGAAAGGAAAAGTCCTAAAATATTAACAGTGATTATTCCAGAATCATAGGTATAGACAGCTTTGTTTTTTTCTGATTTGTCTATATGTTCTCAGTTTTCCAGAATGGACATCTATAACTTCTGTGATTAAAAAATATATTTTATTGAAAGATTTGGCCCAAGGCTTTGCCTGTGTGAAGTGCCGGAGTCATGATAGCCTGCATCTTTAGCCTTTTTCTTGCCTCTCCTTTCTCCTCCTCTGTGTGCTTGTTTTCTCATCCACTTTTAATTGGCGCCATCTTGCTGTCCTTCCTGCGTCCTTGAAAGAGGCCCGAAGACCTTGTTAAATGGATGCTAGGCAGAAGCCAGGGCGCAGGTCCAGCCCACGGCTCCCCATCCAGTGGTTCCCCCCTCATACTGCCTTCTGAGGTATTGTTCTAATTAGAGTGGGATGCAAAACAGACCCAAAGGCGGAACTATAAACACCAGAGGCAAAGACCCATAAACATCTGGATAACTGACTCCAGCTGTGTAGATGGCCCTGGCCCTCATGTAAAGGCTGGAAGCTGGATGGGGGCTGGGCAGACCGCTGAGGACTGGCCTCAGCCTCCCCTACTTAGGCCACAGGCTGCTATGAGTCAGGCAGTTAGAGAACTGGGTGGGTGAGTCCTGGGTGAGCTTACAGCCAAGTGAGCAAGGGGTGTGGGGACCAAGGGTCCTTAAAGTCATTTGAGCCCTATTATCTATGCCCCTTGGCCTCAATTTCCCCTTCTGAAAAATGGAGAAGAGAGGAACTAAGAGACTAGATGGGCCTTCTCAGCTCTACCACATCATGCTTAACTCATACACCTATGCACTGGGACTAAATACCTGCAATTAAAAGTCTGTAATATGATAAAAAAAAATATGTATACGATAATATAAACATATGCTATAACAATATTACCTCTAATGTAACCCATTCATTATAAATTATAGTATCATACTGTTTTTTATAAAAGTGGTTTTTAACATTTTTTATTTTTATGTTTTTGGCTGCACTGGGTCTTCGTTGCTACGCACCACAGTCTTCCTCTGGTTGTGAGGAGTGGTGGCTGCTCTTCACTGAGGTGTGCAGGCTTTCCACTGCAGAGGCTTCTCCTGTTGCAGAGCACACGCTCTGGGGCATCAGTGGTTGCAGCGCACGGCTCTAGAGTGTGGGCTCAGTAGTTGTGGGGCACGGGCCTGGTTGCTCCATGGCATGTGGAATCTTCCAGAACCAGGGATCGAACCCTTGTCCCCTGCATTGGCAGACAGATTCTCACCCACTGTACCACCAGGGAAGTCCTGTATCATACCTTTTATAATTTATAGAAATTCTCTTTCTATAATTTCAAAATGACTATGAATATCTGTGATCAAAGAGTATGTAGAGGCTAGCCAGGAAGATTACCTATAAGAAAAGAGATTTAAGGGCTGTAAATATGACAGGCAGAGGAAAGGAGGGAAGAGATGAAGGAAAGAGACTTGAAAGAGAGGGGATTTTACGGGTCTTTTGGGATGGGTCATCTGGGACAGGGATCCATGTCTGTACGCCACCCTAGAAGCACACAGCCTGGTACAGCAGAGGTCAGGAAGAAAGCACACTGCGTTACAGTGATCAAGACTTGCCAGCCGCAGCAGCCCCCAGACCTGGATGCACAACAGAATCCCTGGGGAACCTGGAAAACACAGATTCTTGGGCCCTTCCTAGAGTTCTTGAATCAGAATTTGGGGCGTTTGAATATTTGAATTTTGGAAGTTGCCCAATTGATTCTGAGGCCATAAGTGTCTGTGACTGGCACAGGTGGGTGTTTGGGAACCGCTGGCTCAGAGTTCTCAGTGTCTGTGGAGAGAACGTGGTGCGGGTGACACTCATGAGTCTTAATCCTCCTCTGTGCCTGGCTAGCCTCACGCAAAGGAATGAAGCTGGACCCCAGCTGCACACAGTACACAAAGATCAACTCAAAATGGGTCAAAGACCTAAATGACCTATCTGAGAAGGGTCCATTTATCCAGAATGTATCAAGAACTCTTAAAACTCAAGAAAAAAAAAAAGACAATTCAAACATGAACAGGACTTCCCTGGTGGTCAAGTGGTTAAAAATCCACCCGCCAATACAGGAGACATGGGTTCAATGCTTGGTCTGGAAGATCCACTTGCTGTGGAGTGGCTGGGCCTGTTGCACCAGTTATTGAGCCTGTGCCCTGGAGCCCAAGAGCTGCAAGTACTGGGCCTTTCTGCTGCAACTACCGAGGCCCATGTGCCCTCGAGCCAGTGCTCCACAACAAGAGAGGTCACCGCAATGTGAAATCTGAGCACTGCAACTAGAGAGTGGGCCCTGCTCACCACAACCAGAAAAAGTCCTCAAGCAGCAATGAAGAACCAGCGCAGCCAAGTACAAAGATAAATAATAAATTTTAAAACATTTTTTTTTAATGAGCAAAAAGTCTTGAATAGACATTTCCCCAAAGACATGCAAATGGCCAACAAACGCATGAAAAGATGCTCAAGATCATTAATTATCAGAGAAACGCAAATCAAAAGCCACTTTGCACCCACTCAGATAGATACAATTTTTTTAAATGGAAAATAATAAGTTTTGGCAAGGATGTGGAAAACCTGGAACCCTTGTACATTGCTGGCAGGAATGCAAACTGGTTTGGTCACTGTGGAAAACAGTTTGAAGTACTGATTCATGCTTCAATGTGGATGAACTTTGAAACATTATGTTTTAGTGAAACAAACCAGACACAAAAGGCCATATATTGTAGGATTCTGTTTATGTGAAATCTTCAGAATAAGTGACCCAGAGAAACAAAGTAATTGAGTGTGTGCCAGAGACTGGGAAGAAGGAAGAACGAGGAACAGCTGCTAATGGATATAAACCTTTTCATTTTTTTTTTTTGAGGTGATTAAATGTTCTAGAATTAGAGTGGTGATGACTGAAAATACACCAATTTAGTATATTTTTGTGAATATACTAAAACCCACTGGTTGTATACTTTAAAGCATTATTTTATGGAATGTAAATTTTAATCTCATTTTTTTAGAGTTCCCTTTAATGCCATGTATGTATTTTAATTGTGCTAAAAAATATATAGCATAAAATTTGCAATTGTAACCACTTAAGATTTTAGTTCCCTGACCAGGGATGGAACCCATGCCCCCTGCAGTGGAAGCATGAAGTCCTAACCACTGGACTACCAGGGAAGTCTCCATTCTAACCACTTTTAAGCATTAATTACCTTCCCAGTGTTGTGCAAACATCTCTCTGTTTCTAATATTTTCTGTCACCCCAAGCAGGAACCCTGGACCATTAAACTCCCCATTCCCTCTTCTTTCAACCTCTGATAACCTCTAGTTTACTTTACCTGTGAATTTTCCCATTCTAGATGTTTGGAGGAATCATACAATGTTTGGCCTTTTGTGTGTCTGCTTCTATGGTCAGGCCACTCAAGCTGGCTGTTCTGTTACTGTACATCTGCTGCTCCACCAGCCCTGCATCTCCTACCCCTACTCACATGAGCCTGCTGTCCCCTGCCCCAGCTAGTGACTGTTCTAATCCTCAGGCTAGAGTGTCTCCAACTGCTGGGTTATTAAAGGGAAACATCTGCCCTTGTGATGGTCATGAACCTGAGGTGCCCCAGCTCCTGGTTTCCATGGTAACTGAGGAACCAACCTGACGTCAACTCCCCCTGTAAATGGTGACCTCCATTTCCTCATAGTAGCTCAGGTTACTTGCCATGTCCTGCCTGCCGGCTGCCACTCACAATGAGGGTGTTGCTCCGGACCCATTTGTTTTGGACGTGTTAAATCCCCTGTCCAATAAACCACTGATGTCTCTGTCACTACTTCCAGAGCCTTTCTTTAGTCTTGAGGCTGGGCAACTACAACACTTGTTGGGGTACAGCCCAACAGTTGACAAGCCAGCCCAAGAAACTCCTGGGAGCACTGAGATGTCAGGAAATAAGGCCAGGGGATGGAAAACTGTGGGAGTCAGGGTGACCGCCACTTGAATGGAGCCCTGTGCAGCTGACTACCACAAAACTGTCTTTCTCTTCCGTAAAGCTGATGCTATCCTGTTAACCTCAGAGCCTTTTCAGTTTAAAAGTAGCAGCTGATGGCTCATCTGACTGCATGAGGACAGCGAGTGGGTATAGACAAAATGTAAGGACCTGGATTATCTATCAAATACTTGAATGTTAACTGGTCAAAAAGACAAGGAGACCTCTGACACTATTAAGTAGTTACAGACATAAGTCTTAGGGATATTAACTCAGGGACAGGATTGTGTATTGGTTACCTGGAACTATTTGGATGCAGTCAGTGGCAGTGCAAAAATGATATGAGTACGCTTGGTCTTCTGGTCCCAGCTAAGAAAAGGGGCAGAGCAATGATATAGTGTGATGAAGGAGTAGCCACATGTGATCGACAATGCTACAAAAGTTGAAAAATGGGAAAAGCCCGCTATTCAGGGTCTAGAACAGCTGTGCGTGACATAAGGCCTCCGTGGAAATCGGTAGTAACCAAGGGACTCATTTTACCAACCATGAAGTTTAAGAACGGGCTGATACAAACGGCAGTTTCACTGCTGCTGGGCTCTGAATGGACTTTAACAACTACAGAGACAGGAAACTTGCTTTCTCAACTCATGGACACATCCCAGTTCTTCTGCCCTGTTACCAAGCAGCAACTAGTCAACACAATCCAAGTTCAACTCTTGATCACCAGAGGACCACTACCAACTATTCATCAGGACAATAACTCACTTCCCCAAGGGAACACACTGTAAAATGGCCTTGGAACTTGCAGGTTACTGGTGGTTTGAGTTTGCTACCTCATGGGGAATAGGATTAGAAAGGGACTTACAGATTTCACCTGTCTTCTACCTGGCCCCACCTAAGACTACCAAAGTAACTAATCTGGGCCCCCCTCTGGAGAAAAACATATTATATTATATTTATTATATTATATTCAGTCAGTTCAGTTCAGTCACTCAGTCACATTCCACTCTTTGCGACCCCATAGGCTGCAGCACACCAGGCTTCCCTGTCCTTCACCAACTCCCAGAGCTGACTCAAACTCATGTCCATCGAGTCAGTGATGCCATCCAACCATGTCATCCTCTGTTATCCCCTTCTCTTCCTACCTTCAATCTTTCCCAGCATCAGGGTCTTTTCCAATGAGTCAGTTCCTTACATCAGATGGCCCAAATATTGGATTTTCAGCTTCAGCATCAGTCCTTCCAATGAATATTCAAGATCAATTTCCTTTAGGATGGTGTAGTTTGATCTCCTTGCAATCCAAGGGACTCTCAAGAGTCTTCTCCAACACCACAGTTTAAATGCATCAATTCTTCAGTGCTCAGCTTTCTTTATATTATATTAAATTATATTTTAGGCTTTCCTGGTGGCTCAAATGGTAAAGAATCTGCCTGCTTTGCAGGAGACCTGGGTTTGATCCCTTGGTCAAGTAGATCCCCTGGAGAAGGGAAGGGCTACTCACTCCAGTATTCTTGCCTGGAAAATTCTGTGTTCAGAGGAGGCTGATGGGCTACAGTCCATGGGGTCCCAAAGAGTTGGATACTACTGAGCGGCTAACACTTTCACATTATATTAACCCATTGTCTGTTATTATACTGCCTCTCCAGTACTGGGCACTGGCTGTGGGAAGAGTGGACAGAGGGTGTGGTACCGCAGGCTAGGACAAAACCCCAGGCAGGGGTGCTGTTATCTCAGAATGCTCTTACTATTTGTATTTTGCTTAATGGTCATGACCTTCCCTGTATTGTACCTCTTAAACATCTTACGTTTCATCCGTTTCAATATCTGCAAACAAAGGATTTGGTTCAGAATATTATCTATAACCCTTGAGGATGAGCTAAAGGCCCTTGATTTTGTTTAATGGTTGAATTATTATTTTGTCCTACTTGACTGTTTCGGTTTCTGCATCTTCTCAGGTTAAATTTATTCTTTGGAACTCAGGAAGGCCTTGGAGGCTCAAGTTTTTCTACAAAGAGATAGGAAGTAGACACGGAGAAATCTCTGTGCCAGGAAGGCTCCATTGGTCCTGCTCAGTTGGTTACAGTCAGTAGTCCAATGAGGGGGGAATCTGTTTGGGGCCTGGGGGACAATGGAGGCCTCACTGTGAAATGAGTTTCATTGTTGGGTCTGCACTGAGATGCCATTGTTGTCCTCAAATTCCAAGAAAAACTGACCTGATAAGTGCCTGGCTCCAAAGTTTGCCCACCTCTTGAACACTAGACACTCTCTGTCTGCAGTTGCCTATATTACATGTGTGTTGTTTGGTTGCAGTGCCCCTCTACACACCTGAGCTCAGGGACAGAGCACAAGAGGGGCAGACTACGATGGTAAAGGTTGTGCGTGGTAAAGAGGGGCGGAGTGTATGGTCAAGCCACTCAAGGTGGCTGTTCTCCTGCTCTTGTGCCCGCCACCCCCAACCCCAGCTAGTGATTCTTCCAATCTTCAGGCTGGTGGCTCTAACTGCTAGGTTATTAAAGGGAAACATCTGCCCTGGTGATGGTCATGAACCATTAGATTAGTCATATACATAGATGTATATATGTAACCACTCTGCTTTAGAGTCTTTTCACATAGGGGTTAATGCATAATACTTAATAGGGTTGCTTGTGCTATATAGTAGGCCCTTACTAGTTAATCTATTATATATATAGTACTGTGTATATGTTGATGCCAGTCTTCTAATTTATCCTTCCAGGCCACCCCTAATTTTACTGTCTGGTAACTATAGATTTGTTTTCTATATCTCTGACTGTATTTCAGTTTTGTAAATAAGTTCATTTGTACCAACTTTTTAGATTTTGCATATAAGCAATATCATAGGATATTTGTCATTTTCTGTCTGACTTATATCACTTGCTATGAGAATCTGTAGGTCCATTCATTTTGCTGCAAATGGCAGTATTTTGTTAATTTTTATGGCTGGAAAACATTCCATTAGTATATATGTACCAATTCTTCTTTACCCATTTGTCTATCAGTAGACTTTGGTGGCTTCTCTGTCTTGGCTATTATAAACAGTGCTGCAGTGAAACCCGGCATGCGTGTATCTTTTGGAATAATGGGTTTTTCCAGATATATGATTTGGAGTGGGTTTGCTAGCTCACATGGTAATTCTATATATAGTTTTTTAAAGACCCTCCATATTTTATCCATCATGCTTGTACCCATCAGGGCTTTGCTGGTGGCTCAGATAGTAAAGACTCTGCCTGTGATATGGGAGACCTGGGTTTCATCCCTGGATTGGGAAGATCCTCTGGAGAAAGGAATAGCAACCCATTCCAGTATTCTTGCTTGGAAAATTCCATGGGCAGAGGAGCCTGGTGGGCTATAGTCCATGTGGTCGCAAAGAGTTGGACACAACTAAGGGGCTAAAGACTAGAGATCTCTTCAAGAAACTGAGAGATAACAAGGGAACATTTCATGCAAAGATGGGCTCGATAAAGGACAGAAATGGTATGGACTAACAGAAGCAGAAGATATTAAGACGTGGTGGCAAGAATACACAGAAGAACTGTTCAAAAAAGAGCTTCACAACCAAGATAATCATGGTGGTGTGATCACTCACCTAGAGCCAGACATCCTGGAATGTGAAGTCAAGTGGGCCTTAGAAAGCATCACTACGAACAAAGCTAGTGGAGATGATTGAATTCCAGTTGAACTATTTCAAATCCTGAAAGATGATGCTGTGAAAGTGCTGCACTCAATATGCCAGCAAATTTGGAAAACTCAGCAGTGGCTACAGGACTGGCAAAAGTCAGTTTTCATTCCAGTCCCAAAGAAAGGCAATGCCAAAGAATGCTCAAACTACCGCACAACTGCACTCATCTCACACGCTAGTAAAGTAATGCCCAAAATTCTCCAAGCCAGGCTTCAGCAATATGTGAACTGCGAACTTCCAGATGTTCAAAATGGTTTTAGAAAAGGCAGAGGAACCAGAGATCAAATTGCCAACATCCGCTGGATCATGGAAAAAGCAAGAGAGTTCCAGAAAAACACCTATTTCTGCTTTATTGACTATGCCAAAGCCTTTGACTGTGTAGATCACAATAAACCGTGGAAAATTCTGAAAGGGATGGGAATACCAGACCACCTGACCTGCCTCTTGAGAAACCTATGTGTGGGTCAGGAAGCAACAGTTAGAACTGAACATGGAACAACAGACTGGTTTCAAATAGGAAAAGGAGTACGTCAAGGCTGTGTATTGTCACCCTGCTTATTTAACTTAAATGCAGAGTACATCATGAGAAATGTTGGGCTGGAAGAAGCACAAGCTGGAATCAAGATTGCTGGGAGAAATATCAGTAACCTCAGATATGCAGATGACACCACCCTTATGGCAGAAAGTGAAGAGGAACTAAAAAGCCTCTTGATGAAAGTGAAAGTGGAGAGTGAAAAAGTTGGCTTAAAGCTCAACATTCAGAAAACAAAGATCATGGCATCTGGTCCCATCACTTCATGGGAAATAGATGGGGAAACAGTGGAAACGGTGTTAGACTTTATTTTGGGGGGCTCCAAAATCACTGCAGATGGTGATTGCAGCCATGGAATTAAAAGATGCTTACTCCTTGGAAGAAAAGTTATGACCAACCTAGATAGCATATTGAAAAGAAGATACATTAGTTTGCCAACAAAGATCCATCTAGTCAAGGCTATGGTTTTTCCAGTGGTCATGTATGGATGTGAGAGTTGGACTGTGAAGAAAGCTGAGCACCAAAGAATTGATGCTTTTGAACTGTGGTGTTGGAAAAGACTCTTGAGAGTCCCTTGGACTGCAAGGAGATCCAGCCAGTCCATCCTAAAGGAGACCAATCCTGGGTTTTCATTGGAAGGACTGATGCTGAAGCTGAAACTCCAATACTTTGGCCACCTCATGTGAAGAGTTGATTCATTGGAAAAGACTCTGATGCTGAGAGGGATTGGGGGCAGGAGGAGAGGGGGACGACAGAGCATGAGATGGCTGGATGGCATCACCGACTCGATGGACATGAATTTGAGTGAACTCAGGGAGTTGGTGTTGGACAGGGAGACCTGGCGTGCTGTGATTCATGGGGTCACAAGGAGTCGGACACAACTGAGAGACTGAACTGAACTGAAGGGGCTAACATTTCACTTTTAATAATGAATAATGTTGAGCATGTTGTCATGTGCCATTGGCCATTTGTATGTCTTCTTAGGAGAAATGTCTGTTCAGGTTTTTGGACCACTTTTGAATGGTGTTCTTGGCATCTTTTACATATTGCAGATCTTAAACCCACAGCAGGCCTATGGTTTGCAAACATTTTCTGCCATTCTCTAGGTTGTCTTTTCACTCTTCAGAGAATGTCCTGTGACCCATGGAAGTTTTTCATTTTTCTGTGGACCAGTGTATCTAATTTTCATTTTTTTCTATGCCTTTGATGTCATATTTAAGGAATCATAAGCAAAGCCAAGGTCATGGATATGTGCGTCTGGTTTTGTTTGTAGTTCTTAGCTTGAGCATTTGTTTCTGGGTTCCAAGTCTGTTCCATGGTCTGTATATCTATGCTAATGCAGTAACACACTTTTGCAAGATTGTCTGTTCAGCATCTCTTGAAGTTTCATATGAATATTAGATTTTTTTTTCTCAACTCAAAAAACAACAAAGTAAAACTCTGAATTGAATAGGGATCAAACTGAATCTGTGCATTGTTCTGTATAGTATTGTTATTTGAACACTGCTAATAGATGGGGAAACAGTGTCAGACTTTATTTTGGTGGGCTCCAAAATCACTGCAGATGGTGATTGCAGCCATGAAATTAAAAGACGCTTACTCCTTGGAAGAAAAGTTATGACCAACCTAGATAGCATATTCAAAATCAGAGACATTACTTTGCCGACTAAGGTCCATCTAGTCAAGGCTATGGTTTTTCCTGTGGTCATGTATGGATGTGAGAGTTGAACTGTGAAGAAGGCTGAGCGCCAAAGAACTGATGCTTTTGAACTGTGGTGTTGGAGCAGACTCTTGAGAGTCCCTTGGACTGCAAAGAGATCTAATCAGTCCATCCTAAAGGAGATCAGCCCTGGGATTTCTTTGGAAGGAATGATGCTAAAGCTGAAACTCTAGTACTTTGGCCACCTCATGAGAAGAGTTGACTCATTGGAAAAGACTCTGATGCTGGGAGGGATTGGGGGCAGGAGGAGAAGGGGACGACAGAGCATGAGATGGCTGGATGGCATCACTGACTCAATGGACGTGAGTTTGAGTGAACTCTGGGAGTTGGTGATGGACAGGGAGGCCTGGCGTGCTGCGATTCATGGGGTCACAAGGAGTCGGACACGACTGAGTGACTGAACTGAACTGAAGTGTTCTAATCTTTAAACATGGGTTGTTTTTCATTTATTTAGGTCCTCTTTAGGTAGTGTTTTAGAGTTTTCAGGGTAGAAGCCTTTCACTTCTGTGATTGAATTCTGAGATTTTAAAAATTATTTTAAAATTATTATTGGAGTGTAGTTGATTAACAACATTGTATCAGTTTCATGTGTACAGCACCTGAAGTGAGTGTATAAGGAGTGATAAGTGAATCAGTTATACATATACATGCATCCACTCTGTTTTAGATTCTTTTCCAATATAGGTTAATACCAAATATTGAATAGAGGCCCCTGTGCTGTATAGTAGGTCCTTATTAGCAGCAGCAGTGTATATATGTTGATTCCAATCTCCTAGTTTATTCCTCCCTGCCACTCTCTCAGTTCAGTTCAGTCACTCAGTTGTGTCCAACTCTTTGCGATCCCGTGAACTGCAGCACGCCAGGCCTCCCTGTCCATCACCAACTCCCGGAGTCCACCCAAACTCATGTCCATTGAGTTGGTGATGCCATCTAACCATCTCATCCTCTGTCGTCCCCTTCTCCTCCTGCCTTCAATCTTTCCCAACATCAGTCTTTTCCAATGAGTCAGCTCTTTGCATCAGGTGGCCAAAATATTGGAGTTTCAGCTTCAACATCAGTCCTTCCAATGAATACCCAGGACTGATTTCCTTTAGGATGGACTGGTTGGATCTCCTTGCAGTCCAAGGGATTCTCAAGTGTCTTCTCCAACATCATAGTTCAAAAGCATCAATTTTTCGGCGCTCAGCTTTCTTTGTAGTCCAACTCTCACATCCATGTGTGACTATTGGAAAAACCATAGCCTTCACTAGATGGACCTTTGTTGGCAAAGTAATGTCTCTGCTTTTTAATATGCTGTCTAGGTTGGTCAACAAAGTAGGAAACTCCAGGATTGAACTGAATCTCTGTATTTTTCTTGGTACTATTGTTATTTGAACACTGTTTAGTGTTCTAATCTTCAAATATGGACTGTTTTCCATTTATTTAGGTCCTCTTTAAGCAACAATTTACAGTTTTCAGGGTAGAAGCCTTTCACCTCCTTGACTGAATTCTGAAATGCTGCACATGATGTGTAAACTCTTCATTTTTTTATGGTTGCACTAGGTCTTTGCTTCTGGGCAGGCTTCCTCTTGTTGCAGCAAGGAGGGCTGCCCTTCGCTGTGGTGAGCAGGCTTCTCTTTGAGGGGCTTCTCTTGTTGCAGGGCCCAGGCTCTAGGCTCACGGCTCCAGCAGTTGTCGTACATGGGCTCAGTAATTGCGCAGCACAGGATTAATTGCTCCACGGCCTGTGGAATCTTCCTGGACCAGGGGTCTAACCCGTGTCCCCTACATTGGCAGGCAGATTCTTACCCACTGCACCACCAGAGAGGTGCCCTTGTATTATTTTTTAATTTTTCTGGAGAATAGTTGATTGACAATGTTATATCAGTTGGTATATAGCACCTGAAGAGAATCAGTGAACAAGCACTGATAAGTGAATCAGTTATGTGTTTAGTCACTTCAGTCATGTCTGACTCTTTGCACCCCTACGGACTATAGCCCCACCAGGCTCCTCTGTCCATGGGATTCTCCAGGCAAGAATACTGGAGTGGGTTGCCGTGCCCTCCTCCAGGGGATCTTCCTGACCCAGGGATGGAACCGGTGTCTCTTGTGTCTCCTGCACTGCAGGCAGATTCTTCACCCACTGAGCAATACATATACATAGATCTACTCTGTTTTGGATCTTTTCCCATATAGGTTAATACAGAATATTGAGTAGAGTTCTCTGGGCTGCAAGCTAAGTCCTTATTAGTTATCTATTATATGTATAGTAGTATATATATGTTGATCCTAACCTCCTAATTTATTCCTCTCCGCCACCCTCTCACTTTCCCCTTTAGTAACTATATTTTCTCAAGAAGTTCATTGGAATCATCTTTTTAGATTCTTCACATAAGAGATATCAAATGATTCTCTTTTTATCTGACTTAACATTCCTTTGTATGAGAATCTCTAGCCCATCCATTTACGGCGAATAGCATTTCAGTGATTTATTCATTTGTATTTACTTTTAACCTTTTTATTTTATATTGGAGCATAGTTGATTAACAATATTGTCATAGTTTCAGGTGGACAGCAAAGGGACTCATTCATACATATACATGTATCCATCTCTCCCAAACTCCCCTCCCATCCAGGCTACCACATAACATTGAGCAGAGTTCCCTCTGCTATACAGGAGGACCTTGCTGGTTATCCATTTTAAATATAGTAGTGTGTACATGTTGATCCCAACCTCCCTGACTATCTCTTCTCCCTGTCCTTTGCCCCTGGCAACCATAAGTTCATTCTCTAAGTCTGTTTTCTGTGTTGTAAATAAGTTTACTTGTATCCTTTCTTTTGAGATTGCACATACAGGGAAGGTCATATGAGATTTCTCCTTCTCTGACTTCCTTCACTCAGTATGCAAAACTCTAGGTTCGTCCATTTTGCTGCAAATTGCATTATTTCCTTCTTTTCAATGGCCAAGAAGTATTCAACTGTATAGATATATCAGATTTTCTTTATCCAGTCCTCTGTTGATGGACATTTAGGTGGCTTCCCTGCCTTCAGTTCAGTTCAGTTCATTTCAGTCACTCATTCGTGTATGACTCTTTGCGACCCCTACCTTAGCTATTGTAAACTCTTCTGCAGTGAACCCTGGGGTGAATGTATCTTTTTGAATACTGGTTTTTACAGATGCATGCCTTGGAGTGGGTTTGTGGGATCATATGGTAGTTCTGTATACAGTTTTTTTAAAGGAATCTCCATATTCTTCTTCATCATGGTTGTGCACATTTATATTCCCACTAATAATGTAGGAGAGTTCCCTCTTCACACCCTTTCCAGGATTTATATTTTGTAGATTTTTTATGATGGTCATTCTGACCTGTATGATGTGATACCTCATTGTAGTTCTAATTTCCATTTCTCTAATAATGAGTGATATTGAGCATCTTTTCATGTGCCATTGGCCATCTGTTTAGGTTTTTGGTCCATGTTTGAATTCTGTTGTTGATATCTTTTACATATTCTGCATATTAAACCCACAGCAGGCCTATGGTATGCAAACATTTTCTGTTCTTCTCTAGTTTATTTTTTCACTCTCTTAAGAATGTTCTGTGATGACTGGAAATTTTTCTTTTTTTTTCTGAAGGCTACTGTATCTATTTTTCATTGTTTTTGTGCCTCTGGTCTCATATTTAAGGAAACAAAACCAAATTCAGGTCATGGAGATGTGCAGCTGTTTTTTCTTCTATACCTCTACAGCTTAGATCCAAAAATTAGGCCTTGATTCATCTTGCATTACCTTCTGTGCCTGATATGAGGTCAGGTCCACCCTCAAGGTTTTGCACATGAGGTCAGGCTTCTGCAATGCCATTTGTTGGGTCTGTTCTTGGCCCAGTGACCAGTCTTGGCACTTCTATCAGCAATCCAGTGAAAATAGAAGTGAGGGTTTGTTTCTGGGTTCTCAAGTCTATTCCTGTATTTGGTAGTTCTACATACAGTTTTTTAAGGAACCTCCGTATGCTTCTCCACCGTGGTTGTACCCATTTATATGCCCACCAATAGTATAGGAGAGTTCCATTTTCTCCACATCCTCTTTAGCGCTGATTCTTTGTAGTTTTATTTTTGATGAAGCCCATGCTAACCTATGTAACTTGACATCTCATTGTAGTTCTGATTTCCATTTTCCTGATCATTAGTGATGTTGAACATCTTTTCATGTGCTGTTGGCCATGTGTATGTCTTCTTAGAAATGTCTGCTCAGGTTTGTGTATCATTAAAAAATTCTTTTTTAATTAACTTATTTTTTCGCTGTGCTAGGTCTTTGTTGATGCGGTAGGTTTTCTCTTGTTGTGACCATCAGGGGCTGGCTACTCTCTAGTTGTGGCACGTGGCCTTCTCACTGCAGTGGCTTCTCTGGTTGCTAAGCGCAGGTTCTAGGGCAAGTGGGCTTCAGTAGTTGTGACATCTGGGTCCAGGTAGTTGTACTTCCCCGACTGGAGAGCACAGGCTCATCAGTTGTGGCCCTCAGGCTTAGTTGACCTGCAGCACGTGGGATCTTCCTAGATCAGGAATTGAACCTGTGTCTTTTGCACCAACAAACAGATTCTTTACCACTGGGAAGCCTTGGACCAGCTTTGCATTGGCTAGTGGGTTCTTTACCACTGGTACCACTTGAGAAGCCCCTTGGACCATTTTTGAATTGTTTCATTGGCATCCTTTACATATTCTGGACTTTAAACCCAAAGCAGGCCTATGGTTTGCAAATGTTTTCTGCCATTCTCTAACTTGTCTTTTCACTTCTGTGAGAATATCCTGTGATGCATGAAAGTTTTTCATTTTTTTTGAGGTCCAGTGCCTCTAACTTTCATTGTTTTCTATGCCTTTTGCATCATATTTTAGGAACCATAACTAAAATCAAGGTCATGGAAATGTGCATCTGTATTTCTGTCTGTAATTCTTTGCTTCGCTTGAGGGTTTGTTTCTAGGTTCCAAGTCTGTCTTATGGTCTGTATGTCTATGCTAATGCAGTGATACACTTTTGTAAGATTATTTCCACCATTCAGCATCTCTTGGAAATTCGTTTGAATATTAGAATTTTTCCCAATTCAAAAAACATCAAGAAAAAAGGAGACTTTGAGATTGAATAGAGATTGAATTGAATCTGTATATTGTTCTAGATAGTATTGTTATTTGAACAATATTAAGTGTTTTAATCTTTAAACATGGATTGTTTTCCATGTATTTAGGTCCTCTTTAAGCAATTTTTTAGAGTTTTCAGGGTAGAAGTATTTGTTTCACCTCTTTCATTAAATCTGAAATATTTCACATTATTTCCTACTTTTTACTAGAGTATAGCTGGTGTTCAATGTTGGATTACTTTCTGGCATTCATTAAAGTACATCTGTTATACATATACTTATATCCACCCTGTTTAAGATCTTTTTCACATGGGGTTAAAGCAGAATACTGAATAGGAGTTCCCTTGCGCTGTATGGTAGGGCCTTATTATCTATTATACATAGAGTAGTGTGTGTATGTTGATTCCAGTCTCCTAATTTATCTGCCCCGGACACCTCTCACTTTCCCCTCTGGTGATTATAGGTTTGTTTTCTATATCTGTGATTCTGTTTCTTGTTTGTGAATAAGTTCATTTGCACCAATGTTTTGTATTTTGCATCTAAGTGATATTTGTCATTTCCTGTCTGACTTATATCACTAGCTATAATCTCTAGGTCCATCCATGTGCAAATGGCAGGATTATGTTCGTTCCTGTGGCTGAGTCATATTCCATTGTTATGCGTACCACTTCTCTAACCATTTGTCTGTAGATACTTAGGTGGCTTCCCTGTCTTGGCTATTGTAAACAGTGCTGCAGCGAACCCTGGAGTGCAAGTATCTTTTTGAATAAAGGTTTTCTCTGAATATATGCTCTGGAATGGGATTGCTGACTCATATGGTAGTTCTGCATATAGCTTGAGGAACCTCCATATCTTCTCCATCATGGTTGTACCCATTTACATTCCCACCAATAGTATAGGAGAGTTCCCTTTTCTCCACACCCTTTTCAGCATTTGTGGTTTGTATATTTTTTGACAGTGCCCATTCTGAACTGTATGATGTGATATCTCATTGTATTTCTAATTTCCACTGCTCTAATCATTAGTGATTTTGAGCCTATTTTCATGTAGTGTTGGCCATTTGTATGTCTTCTTAGGAGAAATGTCTGTTCAGATATTTGGACCACTTTTAAATTGTGTTGTTGCCATCCTTTGTGTGTTGATATTGTTTACTCGCTAAGTCGTGTCTGACTCTGTGACCCCCATAGACTGCAGCACACAGGTTTCCTTGTCCTTTATTATCTTTTGGATAGTGACACCAGATAGTGACACCCAGATAGTAGCACCCTTTACATATTCAGATTATTAAACTTGTAGCCAGACTATGGTCTGCAAACATTTTCTGCCGTTCTCCAGGTTGTCCTTTTACTATCATGAGAATGTCCTGTGATGCATGGAAGTTTTTAATTTCTTTGAGGACCAGTGTATCTAAATTTCATTGTATCTTACGGCTTAGTGTCATTTTTAGGAACCGAAACCAAGATCATGGAAATGTGTGTCTATGTTTCGTCTGTAGCTCTCAGCTTACCTCGAGGGTTTATTTCTGGGTTCCAGGTCTGTTCCATGGTCTGTGTGTCTATGCTAATACAGTAGCACACTTTTGCAAGATTATTTCAGCCATTCAGTGTCTCTTGGAATTTCATAAAATATTAGAATTTTTTCCCATTTCAAAAAACAACAGAAAAAAAAAAAAAAGAAACCTGAGACTGAATATGGATCGAATTGAACCTGTATACTGTTCTGGAGAGTGTTGCTATTTAGACAACATTGAGTGTTCTCTTTTCCGTACCTGGGTTGCCTTCTATTTGTTCAGGTCCTCTTTCATTTAAGCAATGTGAGTTTTCAGGGTAGAAGCCTTTTCATATTCTTGATTGAATTTTTACATTATTTTTTAATTTGTATGAGATTACAGTTGATTAACAGTGTTGTATCAGTTTCAAGCATACAGCCCCTGAAGTAAATAAGTGAATAAGCACTGATAAGTGAATCAGTCATGCATATACTTATTTCCACTCTGTTTTAGATTCTTTTCCCATATAGGTTAATACAGAAAACTGAGTAGATTCCTGTGCT
Organism: Oryx dammah; assembly: GCF_014754425.2. Taxonomy (NCBI): domain Eukaryota; kingdom Metazoa; phylum Chordata; class Mammalia; order Artiodactyla; family Bovidae; genus Oryx; species Oryx dammah. The sequence continues at coordinate 48,125,425 of NW_024070189.1, forward strand.
ATATGGTAGGGCCTTTTTAGTTATCTATTATGTGTATTAATGTATATATGTTGTCCCGGTCTCCTAATTTATTCCAACCCTCCACCCTCTCACTCTCCCCTTTAGTAACCATAAGCCTCTAGTTCTCTTTTGTAAATAGGTTAATTCCTATCATCTTTTTAGATTCTGCATATAAAGGCTTCCCTGGTGGCTCGGTGGGTAAAGCGTCTGCCTGCAATGTGGGAGACCTGGGTTCGAACCCTGGGTCAGGAAGATCCCCTGGAGAAGGAAATGGCACCCCATTCCAGTACTCTTGCCTGGAAAATCCCATGGATGGAGAAGCCTGGTAGGCTCCAGTCCATGGGGCTGCAAAGAGTCGGACACAACTCAGCGACTTCACTTATAAGAGATATCAAATGATATTTCTCTTTTTGAACTTAACCTTTCTTTGTATGAGAATCTCTAGGGCCATCTATGTCAACGCAAATGGCAGTATTTCATTCTTTTTTAATGGCCAAGTAATATTCCATTGTATAGAGGTACCCCATTTTCTTTATCCATTCTTTTGTTGATGGACATTTAGGAGGCTTCTATGTCTGGACTATTGTAAACAGTGCTGCAACGAACCTGGGAGTGCTTGCATCTTTTTGAATACAGGTTTTCCTTCCGGATGTACGCCTTGGGGTGGTGTTGCTGGATCACGTGGTAGTTCTATTTATAGATTTTAAAGGACCCTCCATACTGTTCTCCATAAATGGTATACCCATTTATGCTCCCTCCAACAGTGTAGGGGGCTCCCTTTTCTCCACACCCTCTCCAGCATTTATTGTTTGTAGATTTTTTTGACGATGGCCATTCTGACCTGTGTGACAAATATCTCATTGTAGTTCTAATTTCCATCTCTCTGATAATTAGTGGTGGTGAGCATCTTTTCATGTTCTGTTGGTCATTTGTATGTCTTAGGAGAAATGTCTGTTCAGATTTTTGGACCACTGTTGAATTGTGTTGTTGGCTTCCTTTATCTATTCTGGATATTAAACCCGAAGCAGGTCTATGGTTTGCAACATTTTCTGCCATTATCTTGGTTGTCATCTCACTCTCCTGAGAATGTCCTGTGACACAAGAAAGTTTTTAATTTTTTTTGAGGACCAGTATATCTAATTTGGTCTTCTATGCCTTTGGTGTCATATTTCAGGACCCATGACCGAAGCCAAGGTCATGGAGATCTGTGTCTGTGTCTGTGTCTGTGTGTGTGTGTGTGTCTGTGTCTGTGTTTTCGTCTGTAGTTCTTAGCTTAGCCTGAGGATTTGTTTCTGGTTTCCAAGTCAATTCCATGGTATGTATGCCTATGAGAATGCAGTAACATTTTTGCAAGATTGTCTTGGCCATTTAGGATCTGCTGGAATTTCATATTTTCATATGAATAATAGGATTTTTTCCCAATTCAAAAAATAACAGAAGAAAGAAAGCTCTGAGCTTGAATGGGAATTGTGTATATTGTTCTGTATAGTACTGTTATTTGAACAATATTAAGTGTTCTAATCTTCACACTTGGGCTGTATTTCATTTATTTAGGTCTTCTGTCACTTAAGCAATGCTTTAGAGTTTTCAGGGTAGAAGTCTTTTACCTCCTTGTTTGAATTCTGAAATATTTTATATTATTTTTTAACTTTTAATAGCATATAGCTGACTAACACTGTTGTAAATTTTAGGTGTACAGCAGCTGAAGTCAATAAATAAATAAACACCGATAAGTGAATCAGTTATACATATACATATATTCACTCTGTTTTAGATTCTTTTCCTATATAAGTTAATACAGAATATTGAGGTACAGTTCCCTGTGCTTTACGGTAGTTACTTGTTAGTTATTTATTATATATAATAGTGTATATATGTTGATCCCAATTTCCTAGTTTATTCCTTCCTTCCACACACTCAATTGTCCCATTAGTAGCCATAGGTATGTTTTCTATATCTGTGCCTCGATTTTTCTTTTGTAAATAAGCTCATTTGTATCATCTTTTTAGATTCTGCACATGAGATATCAAATAATACTTCTCTTTTCTATCTGACTAATGTTCCTCTGTATGGGAATCTCTAGGTCTATCCATGTTGCTGCACATGGCTCTATTTCATTTATTTATTTATTTTTACTTTTAACTGCTTATTAGAGTATAGCTAATTAACAATGTTGTGATAGTTTCAAGCAGTCAGCAAAGGGACTCAGCCATATATATACCTGTATCTGTTCTTCCTCAAACTCCCCTTCCATCCAGGCTGCCCCAAAACATTGAGCATAGTTCCCTATGCTATACCTTGCTGGTTATCCATTTTAAACATAGCAGTATCTACATGTCAATCCTAAACTCCCTAACTATCTGTTCTCCCCATACTTCACCCCTGGCAACCATAAGTTCATTCTCTACATCTGTGAATGTGTTTCTGTTTTGTAAATAAGTTTATTTATATGCCTTCTTTTTTGATTACTCATAGAGGGGAGGTCATTTGATAGGGCTGATGACCCTAATTGTTCCGTACTAAGGGAACAACAGGACTGATTGATGACCCTAGTTGCTTGGAGGGGGGCGCCACTTGCCAGGGTCCAGCCCCGGTGGATCCAGGGTAATTCGAAGGGGAGACGGAATCAGCGACCTAGGAAAAAACTTATTTAATTACAGATATAGAGAGAGATTAGAAACGGATAGTGTAGTAGGAAAATTAGTGGAGAAAAAGATGCTGAATAACTTGGTTTACGTGGAATACCAATAAAATTCCAAGACAAGGAATTTGCACCATCTACGTTGGGCCACCGGCGCCACTTGAATATTGGAAGGTGCCCCTCCTTGGGCTCCTTCTCGTGTGGAACTTAAAAGCCAGGGCAAGTAAGTAGACGTGGCGAGCACCCACGCTCCAGACGGGAATTCAGCCAGAAGGGGAAAGAAAGGATGACACAGGGGAATCAGTCTTTCCAGAAACTGATCCGATTTCTTTATTTTTTAGGTTTGCTTATATACCTTTTGTTACACATAGAGACAAATGGAAATTTTAAAGTCACGCGGGGGTCAGCAGTCCTGACCTTTATCAAAATCAAGTGCTTCAGATAAATGTATTAAAAAAAGGTCTTAGGGGTTTTACATCATCTTCTGGCCATGAGGCCTCCTGACATTTTATGATCCTTTCTTTCTGATAACCAAAAAACTTATTTTTTCCAAGGGTGTTTTTTTCTTAAACCAGGCGCCACCCTCTGAAGGTACCAGATAAAGTTGCATTCCTATAGGGTGAGGGTGCAGTGCATTACAACTAAGAAAGGAATTTATTTAACCTAAGGTTAACATGATTAATCTTAAAGGTTAATACTTATTTCTCCTATATGCTAGTTATATTTATTATAAGGGCAGGGAATATGGAGATTTAGCAGCAAACATCAGCCCAACAAATGAAAACCCTTCACCAATGTTCCCCTTAAGATCTATTTAGTCTTAAGATAGTGATAAAGTTACATTTTTGCATAGCAAGGACACAGTGATTTATAACAAAGTACAGTGATCTATAACAAAAGAGAAAATTCATTAACTCAAAAAGTCTAGTTTTGCTAACATCAAAAACTACTATATTTCCTTTTCTATATTCCAAATACATTAATATATTCCCAGGTGCCTAAGGATATGGAGGCCTGGTGGCAATCATTGACTCAACAATGAGAAAAGCCCTATGCTAATTAAGATTTTCAAAATACTCCAAACTCTCTGCGCTGTTTATGGTTGAGAGGTAGTAAACAATCATGTGCATAGTGGCAGGAGTGTGGATATAATCCTGTCACACAAGCTAGTCTGCCAGCAGAGAGGTTTGACCTGAGACACCCTTGTCACGCCAAGGAATTTTTATTGACTGGAGCTGCAAGTTTACTCCTTCTCCAAGAGAACCGGTGGGAAATAGCCCCCCATAAAGTCAGAGGTGTAGGTGAGTGCATGAAACAGTAAATTAGGTAGACTCTGGCTTTGGGAGTAGATGCTCAGGAACAGGGGGTTTCCTGAGGCTCGATCCCGCCTTTGTGTATGCCAAGCCTCCTTCCTCATGACCTTTGCCATGGATGGAGTTCCTCACGCTGGCTCCTGGCATTTCTCCTTCTCTATCTGACTTTTTTCACTTAGTATGGAAATCTCTAGGTCCATCAGTGTTGCTGCAAATGGCATTATTTCATTCTTTTTAACGGCTGAGTGATATTCCATTGTGCAGATGTACCGCTTTTTCTTTATCCATTCCTCTGTTGATGGACTTTTAGGTAGCTTCCGTATCTTGCCTATTGTAAACTCTTCAGCAGTGAACCCTGGGGTGCATGTATCTTTTTAAATACTAATTTTTATTTCCAGATGTATGCCTTGCTATGGAACTGCTGAATTATATGGCCATTCTATATATAGTTTTTTAAGAAATCTTCATACTGTTCTCAGTATTTGGTATACCCATTTTACATTCCCTCCAGCAGTATAGGAGGGTTGCCTTTTCTCTGCATCCTCTCCAGCAGTTACTGCTTGTAGATTTTTTGATGATGGCCATTCTGACCCATGTGAGGTGGTATATCATTGTAGTTTTTATTTCCACTTTTCTAATAATTAGTGATGTTGAACATCTTTTCATGAGTGGCTGGATATTTATATGTTTCCTTTGAGAAATGTTTGTTTGGGTTTCTGGTCCATTTTTGAGTTGTGTTGCTGGAGGCTTTTACATATTCTTCGTGTTAAAACTGTAGCAGGCTAATGTTTGGAAACATCTTCTGCCCTTCACTAGGTTGTATCTTCAATCCCATGAGAAGATTCAATGATGCATGGAAATTTTTTCACTATGTTTTTGAAGGCCAATGTCTCTATTTTTCATTATTTTCTGTGCTTCTGGTCTTACACTTAAGGCACCATCATTGAATCTAAGGCCATGAAGATGTGCAGCTGTTTTTCCTTCTACAGTTCTATAGCTTAGCTCCAAAATTTCGGCCTTGATTCACCTAGTGTTAACTTCTGTGTATGGTATGAAGTTAGGTCCACCCTCAAGGTTTTGCACGTGAGGTCTGGGTTCTGCAGTGCCATTTGTTGGATCTGTTCTTGGCCCAGTGACCAGTCTTAGCACTTCTATCAGCAAGCAAGTGAAAATAGAAGTTAGAATTTGTTACTGGGTTCTCTGTTACTGGGTTCTCAAGTCTATTCCATGGTCTGTATGTCTCTGCTACTGCAGGAACACACATTTGCAAGATAATTTTGTCTCTTCAGCATCCCTTGAATTCCATATGAATATAGGACATTTTTCCTAATTCAGAAAAAAAAAAAAAAAGAAACGATGAGATTTAACAAGAATGATGAATCTCTATATTGGCCTGAATATTTTTGTTATTTGAACAATGCTAAACATTCTAATATTTAAACATGGCTTATTTTCCAATTACTTAGGTCTTCTTTAAGCAATGTTTCAGAGTTTTGAGGGTAGAAACCTTTCACCTCCTTGACTGAATTTTGAAATATTTTATATTATTCTTAATTTTTTTAAGAGTATAGTTGGTGTTCACTGTTGTATCATCTTCAGGCAACAAAGTGAATCAGTTAGACATAAACATGCATTTACTCTGTTTTAGATTCTTTTCACATGGGAGTTAATGCAGAATACTGAATGGAGTTCCCTATGCTATACAGTAGGTTCTTATTAATTATCTATTATAGAGAGAGTAGTAGGTATATGTTAATTCCTGTCTCCTAGTTTATCCCTCCCAGCCTCCCCTCACTTTCTACTCTGGTAACTATAGGTTTGTTTGTATATCTATGACTCTAATTCTTTTTGTAAATAAGTTCATTTGTACCAAGTTTTTAGATTTTGCCTATAAACGTTATCATATGATATTTGTCATTTTTTTGTCTGACTTACATCACTGGCTATGAGAATCTCTAGGTTCAACCATGTTGTTGCAATGGTAATATTTCACTTATTCTTATGGGTGAGTAATACTCCATTGTATGTATGTACCACTTTTTCTTCTTTTTAAAAAATATTTTATTGTTTAAATTATGAAAGTATGATAATACATTCACAAGAGACTTGGAAAATACAGAACAAGGTTCTATATAAAGCCACCATATAGTATAGTTTTTTACCTAGATAAATTAAGATTTTTAGTTGGAGTTTCAATGTCATACTCTCATATCCTTTCATTTTAGATTCTGTATCCAGAGGATGCCGTACAATACAATATTTCTTCCTCTCTGTTTGACTTCCTTCACTTGATATGAAAATCTCTAGGCCCATCTGTGTTGCTGCAAATTGCATTATTTCATTCTTTTTAGTGGCTAACTAAGATTCTGTTGTAGTGATGCATGGAAGTTTTTCTTTTTTTTGAAGGCCAGTGTGTCTATTTTTCATTGTTTTCTGTGCCTGTGGTCTGATATTTAAGGCACCATCTCTGAATCCAAGGTCATAGAGATGTGCAGCTGTTTTTTCTTCTGCAGTTCTATAGCTTAGCTCCAAAATTTAGGCCTTGATTGATCCTGCATTAGCTTTTGTTTATTGTATGAGGTCAAGTCCACCCTCAAGGTTCAGCACATGAGGTCCAGGTTCTGCAGTGCCATTTGTTGGATCTGTTCTTTGCCCAGTGCCTAGGTTTAGCACTTCTATCAGAAATCAAGTGAAAATAGAAGAGAGAGTTTATTTTCAGGTTCTCATTCCCAGTTCTCATTCCATGATTTGTATGTCTACACTAATGCAGTAACACACATTTTGCAAGACAGTTTTGGCTATTTGTCATACCTTGAATTTCCATATGAATATTAGGATGTTTTTCCCAATTCTGAAAAGAAGAAACTCTGAGACCAGATAGGAATGAAATGAAGCTCCATATTGATCTGAATAGTATTGTTATTTGAATACTATTCAGCATTCTAATATTTATACATGGGTTGTTTTCTAATTATTTAGGTCCTCTTTAAGCAATGTTTTAAAGTTTTCAGTGTAGAAGCCTTTCAACTCCTTGATTGAATTCTGAAATATTTTATATTATTTTTACATTCTTATAGGAGCGTAGTTAGTGTTCAATGTTGTATTAGTTTCAGGCATACAGCAAAAGCAATCAGTTGGACATATACTGATATCCACTCTGTTTTAGATTCTCATCAAATAGGGGTTAATGCAGAATACTGAACAGAGCTTCCTGTACCATAGAGTAGGTCCTTACCAGTTATCTATTATATAGAGAGTATTGTTTATATGTTGATCCCTTTCTCCTAAATTATCCCTCCTAGCCACCCCTCACTTTGCACTCTGACAACTATAGGTTTGTTTTTATATCTATGACTCTAATTCTTTTTGTAAATAAGTTAATTTGTATAAACTTCTTAGATTTTGCCTATAAGTGATATCATATGATATTTGTCATTTTTTGTCTGACTTACATAACTGGCTATGAGAATCTCTACATCCAACCCATGTGGCTGTAACGGTAGCATTTCACTCATTTTTATGGCTAAGTAATTTATTGTTTAAATTATGAAAGTATAACACATTTACAAAGCACAGAAAATTCAGAACAAAATTATATATAGTTTCACTATATATTATAATTTTTTTACTTAGATAAGTTTTTTAGTTAGAGTTTCAATATCATACTCACCAAAATTAGTAGAATGTGTATATACAGAGAAGTTGAAAGATATAGTAGACCTGGGAACACTTATGAACCATTTCAACATAATTAAGATTTATACAATTTTCACACAACAGTAGGAGACAAATTCTATTCAAGTTCCCATCGACTGTAAACTAGGAGACACTGGAACATATCCAGGACATAAAACAAGGTGCAAAGATTACATGGTCTGAAAGTACTGACATCATACAGAGTCTATTGTCTTCAGTTCAGTTCAGTTCATTTCAGTCGCTCAGTCGTGTCCGACTCTTTGCGACCCCATGAATCGCAGCACGGCAGGCCTCCCTGTCCATCACCAAGTCCCGGAGTTCACTCAGACTCACGTCCATCGAGTCCATGATGCCAACCAGCCATCTCATCCTCTGTCGTCCCCTTCTCCTCCTGCCCCCAATCCCTCCCAGCGTCAGGGTCTTTTCCAATGAGTCAACTCTTTGCATGAGGTGGCCAAAGTACTGGAGTTTCAGTTTTAGCATCATTCCTTCCAAAGAAATCCCAGGGTTGATCTCCTTCAGAATGGACTGGTTGGATCTCCTTGCAGTCCAAGGGACTCTCAAGAGTCCTCTCCAACACCACAGTTGAACAGCATCAATTCTTCGGCGCTCAGCCTTCTTCACAGTCCAACTCTCACATCCATACATGACCACAGGAAAAACCATGGCCTTGACTAGACGGACCTTAGTCATCTTATCACTGTAGAATTACATTAGAAGTCAGTATCAAAAGATATTTGAAAATAACCCACACATATTTTCAAGTGTAAAACATGACATTTACCAAGAAAGATCTTTGATTTAGCCATTGAAAACCTCAACAAAGTTAGACGGAAAAATACCCAGAGGGTGATTGCAGGGAAGAAAGCATTTAAGTGAGAAATTAATATTAAAATAAGAAATTAATATTAAGATACTTTAAACAAAATCCCATGTGTTTAGAAATTAAATGTCCATTCTTAAGTGATGGGTATATCTAAGAGGTCATAACAAGGAAAATTAGAAAATATTTGTAATAGAGTAAAAATGAAAAGAGAATTTGTCAGAGTTTGTTGCATGCAACTGAAGCTGCTCAGTGCAATTAAATACAATGTGAAGTCTTGAGTGAAGTATGAAAACAAATAATGGATACTGGCATAAAATTTTGTGAAATTTGAACAAAATCAGTACTTTTAAATTAATAATCCTGTATCACTTGTTAATTTCATGGGTTTTTTTTTTACAACATAATATTTCTTTATATTCTCAAATTGGATTAGAAGTTTCAAGCCTCATTCAAATTTATTTTGAGTTACTAAGATAATAAGTTTTCTAGACCTTTAGCAGTAATACTAGATGCCAAAATGCATGGAACTATATCAAAGTTTTGAGTGCATATAAATTAGAAATCTAACATTCTAGACACACTACATCAAACAAGTAGAATCAAAATGTCATAAATTTTTATAATTAGGCAAAAATTCATAAATTTTCTAAATATAAATATTATTCATACTATACATATGTATACAAATGTTTTTCTCCTACACTTAATAAAGGCTCAGGAAAGATCAACAACAACAAAAATAGACAAATTGGAAAACAAACTAAATGAAATGGGAGTCCTGAATATGAAATAGAAAAAGTGAAATGAACTAGTTAAAAGTAAAAGATCATCACATAGTCCAGTTGTTTTTAAATGTGGCTGCTCATTAGAAACACATCTGAAGATTCGGGAAAAAATAGTATTACCTGGGCATTTGTATTTTCCAAAGTATTCCAAGATAATTCTGTAATGCATCTGAATTTTTTTATTTTATTTTTAATATAAATTTATTTATTTAAATTTGAGGCTAATTACTTTACAATATTGTATTGGTTTTGCCATACATCAACATGAATCCTCCACAGGTATCCACGTGTTCCCCATTCTGAACCCCCTTCCCTCCTCCCCGTACCATCCCTCTGGGTCATCTCAGTACACCAGCCCCAAGCATCCAGTATCATGCGTTGAACCTGGACTGGCGATTTGTTTCATATACAATATTATACATGTTTCAATGCCATTCTCCCAGATCATCCCACTCTCTCTCTCCCACAGAGTCCAAAAGACTTTTCTATACATCTGTGTCTCTTTTGCTGTCGCGCATACAGGGTTATTGTTACCATCTTTCTAAATTCCATATATATGTGTTAGTATACTGTATTGGTGCTTTTCTTTCTGGCTTACCTCACTCTGTATAATAGGCTCCAGTTTCATCCACCTCATTAGAACTAATTCAAATGTATTCTTTTTAATGGCTGAGTAATACTCCATTGTGTATATGTACCACAGCTTTCTTATCCATTCATCTGCTGCTGGACATCTAGATAGCTTCCATGTCCTGGCTATTATAAACAGTGCTGCAATGAACATTGGGGTATACATGTCTCTCTTAATTCTGGTTTCCTCAGTGTGTATGCCCAGCAGTGGGATTGCTGGGTCATAAGGCAGTTCTAGTTCCAGTTTTTAAAGGAATCTCCACACTGTTCTCCATAGTGGCTGTACTAGTTTGCGTTCCCACCAACAGTGTAGGAGGGTTCCCTTTTCTCCGCACCCTCTCCAGCATTTATTGCTTGTAGACTTGGATCACAGCCATTTTGACTGGCGTAAAATGGTACCTCATTGTGGTTTTGATTTGCATTTCTCTGATAATGACTGATGTTGAGCATCTTTTCATGTGTTTGTTAGCCATCTGTATGTCTTCTTTGGAGAAATGTCTATTTAGTTCTTTGGCCCATTTTTTGATTGGGTCGTTTATTTTTCTGGAATTGAGCTGCAGGAGTTGCTTATATATTTTTGAGATTAGTTGTTTGTCAGTTGCTTCATTTGCTATTATTTTCTCCCATTCTGAAGGCTGTCTTTTCACCTTGCTTATAGTTTCCTTTGTTGTGCAGAAGCTTTTAAGTTTAATTAGGTCTCATTTGTTTATTTTTGCTTTTATTTCCAATATTCTGGGAGGTGGGTCATAGAGGATCCTGCTGTGATTTATGTCGGAGAGTGTTTTGCCTATGTTCTCCTCTAGGAGTTTTATAGTTTCTGGTCTTTCATTTAGATCTTTAATCCATTTTGAGTTTATTTTTGTGTATGGTGTTAGAAAGTGTTCTAGTTTCATTCTTTTACAAGTGGTTGACCAGTTTTCCCAGCACCATTTGTTAAAGAGATTGTCTTTAATCCATTGTATATTCTTGCCTCCTTTGTTAAAGATAAGGTGTCCATAGGTGTGTGGATTTATCTCTGGGCTTTCCATTTTGTTCCATTGATCTATATTTCTGTCTTTGTGCCAGTACCATACTGTCTTGATGACAGTGGCTTTGTAGTAGAGCCTGAAGTCAGGCAAGTTGATTCCTCCAGTTCCATTCTTCTTTCTCAAGATTGCTTTGGCTATTTTTAAAAGTGACTACAAGTTTTTCTATAAGTGAGTACAGCTTCTTCTTTACCCATTTTCTGTTGAAAAATAATTAGGTTGCTTCAATGTCTTGGCTATTGTAAAGAGTGAAGTAGTGAAACTTGGGATGCATGTGTCTTTTCAAATAATGATTTTCTCTGGATACATGCCCTGGAATGGGATTGCTGTACCATATGGTACTTTTATATATGGTTGTTTATTTTGTGTTTTGAGGAATCTTCATATTCTTCTCCGTCATGGTTGTACATATTTACATTCCCACCTATAATGTAGGAGAGTTCCCTTTTCTCCACACCCTCTCCAGCATTTATTGTCTTGAGATTTTTAGATGATGACCATTCTTACTTCTGTGACATCGTATCTCATTATTGTTCTAGTTTACATTTCTCTAATAATTAGTGATGCTGAGCATCTCTCATTGTGCCTCTGGCCACTTTTATGTCTTTTTAGGAGAAATGTCTGTTCAGAATTTTGGACCACATTTGAATAGCTTTGTTGGCATCCTTTACACATTCTGGATTTTAAGCCCACAGCAGGCCTATGGTTTGCAAACAGTTTCTGCCTCTCTCTAGGCTGTCCTTTTACTCTCCTGATAATGCCCTGTGATGCACGGAAGTTTTTCATTCTTCTGAGGACCAGTGTATCTAATTTTCATTGTTTTCTATGCCTTTGGAGTCATGTTTTAGGACCCATAACCCAAGCCAGTGTCCTGGAGATGTGTGTCTATGTTTTCATCTGTGATTTTCAGCTTAATTTTAGGGTTTGTTTCTGGGTTCCAAGTCTATTCCATGGTTTGTATGTCTATGGGAATGCAGTAACACAGTTTTGCAAGGTAATTTTGGTTCTTCGGTGTCCCTTAGAATTTCATATAAATATTAGAATTTATTCCCAATTTGAGAAAAAAACAGGAAAAAAAGAAACTGAGCTAAATAGGGATCAAATTAAATCTGTATTTGTTCTGGAGAGTATTGCTATTTTGGACACTGTTAAGTGTTCTAGTCTTCAGACATGGACTGTATCCCATTTATTTAGGTCCTCTTTAACTTAAGCAGTGTTTTAAAGTTTTCAGGGTAGAAGTCTTTTGCCTCCTTGTTTGGAATCTGAAATACTTTTTATTATTTTTAAACTTTTATTGGAGTATAGTTGATTAACAATGTTGTATCAGTTTCTGGTGTACAGCACCTGAAGTGAATAAGTGAATAAGCATTAAGTAAACCAGTTATACATATATCCACTTTGTTTAAATTCTTTTCTCATGTAGGTTGATACAGAAAATTGAGTAGAGTTCCCTGTGCTATATGGTAGGACCTTACTAATACATATATAGTAGTCCATATATATTGGAGAAGGAAATGGCAACCCACTCCAGTGTTCTTGCCTGGAGGAGAATCCCAGGGATGGGGGAGCCTGGTGGGCTGCCATCTATGGGGTCGCACAGAGTCGGACATGACTGAAGTGACTTAGCAGCTTAGCAGCAGTCCATATGTGTTGATGCCAATCTTCTAATTTCTTCCTCCTTGCCACCCTCTCACTTTCCCCTTTATAGCCATAGGCTTGTTTTCTATCTAAATGCCTCTGTCTCTCTTTTGTAAATAAGCTCATTTGTATCATCTTTTTAGATTCTGCATTTAAGAGATATCAAATGATATTTCTCTTTTCTATCTGATTTAATGTTCCTTTTATAAGAAATTCTAGGTACACCCATGTTGTTGCAAATGGTAGTATCTAATTTATTTATTTTTTGTTTTTAGTTTTAAACTTTTTACATTATACTGGAGTATAGCTGATTAACAATGTTGTGATAGTTTCAGGTGGACAACAAAGGGACTTAGCCATACATAATATACACGTATCCATCCTCTCCCAAACTCCCTTCCTTTCCAGCCTGCCACATAACACTGAGCAGAATTCCCTACACTATACACTAGGAGTTTGCTGGTTATCCATTTTAAATATAGCAGTGTGTACATGTCGATCCCCAACTCCCTAATTATCCCTTTTCCTTGTCCTTCTCCCCTAAGCAGCCATAAGTTCGTTCCGTAAGTCTGTGAGTCTGCTTCTGTGTTGTAAATAAATTCGCCTCTATCCTTTCTTTTTAGATTCTGCATACCAGGGATGTCATACAATATTTCTCCTTCTCAGTGGGACTTCTGTCACTCAGTATGAAAATCTCCAGGTCCATCCATGTTGCTGCAAATGGCATTATCACAGTCTCTTTGATGGTTGAGAAGTATTCCATTGCATAGACGTACCACTTTCTCTTTATCCATTCCGCTGTCAATGGACATATAGATGGCTTTCATGTTGGCTATTATAAACAATGCTGCCGCGAACACTTCAATGAAAGCATTTTTTTCAAATACTGACTTCCCCCCACAGTTGTATGCCTAGTAGAAGGAGTGCTGAATTATACGGTAATTCTATATAGAGGTTCTATAGAGGTTCCTTTTTAAGGTTCTCTATATAGTTTCCTTTTTAAGGAACCTCCATACTGTTCTCCGTAAATGGGTACCCATTTACACCCCCTCCAGCAGTGTAGGGGGCTGCTCTTTCTCTGCATCCTCTCTGGCAGTTATTGTTTGCAGATTTTTTGATGATGGCCGTTCTGACCCTTGTGTGGTAATATCTCACTGTAGTTTTAATTTCCATTTCTCTAATAATTAGTGGTGTTCGGCATTTTTTCATGTTCGTTTGACCGTTTGTATGTCTCCTTGGAGAAATGTCTGTTTGGGTTTTTGGTCCATTTTCAAATTATAGTGTTGTTAGTGTCCTTTACATATTCTGCAGAGTAGATCCATTCAGGTTTATGGTTTGCAGACGTTTTTGGTCCTTCTCTAGGTTGTCTTTTCACCCTCGTGGGAATGTCCTGAGATGCATGGAAAGTTTTCGTCTTTTCCTTGAAGGCCACTGTATCTATATTTTGTTGTTGTTGTATGCTGTGCCTCCGGTCTGACATTTAAGGCACCATCACCAAATCCAAGGTCATGGAGATGTGCAGTTGTTTTTTCTTCTACCGTTCTATAGCTTAGCTGCAAATATTAGGTCTTGATTCATCTTGAATTACCTTCTGTGTATGGTATGAGGTCAGTTCTACCCTCAAGATTCTGCATGTGAGATCAGGGTTCTGCAGTGCCATTTGTTGGATCTGTTCTTTGTCCAGTGACCAGTCTTAGCACTTCTATCAGAAATCAAGTGGAAATAGAAGTGAGGGTTTGTCTCTGGGTTCTCAAGTCTATTCGATGCTCTATATACCTATTCTAATGCAGTAACACACATCTGGAATAGTATTCTGGTTCTTCAGCATCTCTTGGAATTCCATATGAATATTAAGATGTTTTTGTCAATTTGTCAAAAAAAGTAAAGAAACTCTGAGATTGAACATGAATGAAATGAATCTGTATCTTGGGCTAACTAGTATTGTTACTTGAACAATACTAAGCATTCTAATGCTTAAACATGGGTTGTTTTCCAATTACTTAGGTCTTCTTTAAGCAATGTTTTAGAGTTTTCAGGGTAGAAGACGTTCACCTCCTTGATGAACTCTGAAATATTTTATGTTATGTTTAAGTTTTTATTGGAGTATAGCTGTCGTTCAGCATTGTATCAGCTTCAGACATACAGCTAGGTGAATCAATTAGACGTACATCTCTATCTACTCTGTTTTAGATTCTTTTCACAAAGGGGTCAAAGCAGAATCCTGAAGAGAGTTCCCTGCACTATATAATAGGTCCTTATTAGTTACCTGTTACATACAGAGTAGTGTGTATATGTTCCTCCATCTCCTAATTTATCCTTCCAAGTACCACACACTTTCCACTCTGGTAACTATACATTTGTTTTCTATACCTCTGACTCTAATTCTTTTTGCAAATAAGTTCATCTGTACCAACTTTTTAGATTTTGCATATAAGCAATATCATATGATATCTGTCATTTTTTTGTCTGACTTAGATCACTGGCTATGAGAATCTCTAGTGCCATCCATATAGCTGCAAACGGTAGTTTTTCACTCATTTTTCTGGCTGAGTATTACCCCATTGTATGTATGTACCAGTGTTTTCTTTTTTAAAAAAGTTTTTTATTTTTAAATTATGAAAGTATGATAACACATTTATAAAAGACTTGGAAAATGCAGAACAAGTTTATATATAGTTCAACTATTTATAACAATTATCTTTTAAGTAAATTAATATTTTTATTTGGAGTCTCAAGTTAATCTCCCCAAAATTAATACAATGAATATACAGAGAAGTAGAAGGATAGAGTAGATCTGAAAAATGCTATACACCAATTCAACATAATTAAGGTTTATCCAATTTTCAAACAACAGTATAATAAAAATTCTACTCAAGTTCCCATAGACTGTAAACTATAAGACACTGGATCATATCCAGGGACATAGCACAAGGTGTAAATATTTCATGGTCTGAAAGGTACTGAACTCGTAGAGAGCATGTTCTCTTATCACTGTAGAATTATGCTGGAAATGAATATCAAAAGATATTTGAAAGCAACCCACATATTTTCATATAAAACACGACATTTATCAGAGAGATCTTTTACTTAGCCATCCAAAGCCTCAATAAGGTTAGAGTGAGAAAAACAGAGGGTGATGGCAGAGAAGAAATCATTAAAATGAGAAATTAGTATCAAAATGTGAGTTAATATTAAAGATACTTTAAACAAAATCCAATGTATTTAGAAATTAAATGTCCAGTCTTGAATAATGGCTGTATTTAAGAAGCCAAAACAAGGAAAATTAGAAAATATTTGTAATAAAATCAAAATGAAAAGAGAATTTATCAGAATTTGTTGCATCCAGCTAAAGGTGCAGCTAAATACAATGTGGAATCTTGATAAGGATTAAAACATATAATGGACACTGGCATAAAACTTTGTAATATTTGAACAAAATCTGTACTTTAGTTAATAATACTGTATCACTTATTTCCTTTTTTTTTAACATCATATCTTTATATTCTTAGAACTGGATTAGAAATTTCAAGTCTCATTCAATTTTTTTTTAAATCACTAAGATAAATTTTTAGCACTAATACTAGATGCCAAAATACATGGAATTATATAAAGGTTCTGAGGGAATATAAATTAAAGTCTAGCATTCTAGCCATGTTGAGTCAAACAAGTATAATCAAAATGTCAAAAAAATTTTTAGCTAGGCAAAAATTCATGAATTTAAAAAAATATATATCCATTTTATTATACATACTGTATATGTATTTGTATACAAAAGCTTTACTACTACACTTGATAAATGCTTGAGAAAAAGCAACAACACAAAAAGAGACAGGGAAATTGGAAAACATAAAGTAAATGAAATGGGAGCACTGAACATGAAATAGAAAAAGCGAAACAAACTAGATAAAGGTGAATGACCAGCACACGGTCCAGAAGCCTTTCAACAGGGCTGCCATTAGAAACACTGCCTTGGAGAAAATTAGCTTTACCTGAGCATTTGCATTTTACAAAATATTCCAAGATAATTCTGTTCTGCGTCTTGATTTTAACAAGTGATCACAAGTTTTCCTGTTGAGTATCGCTTCTTCTTCACTTGTCTGTCGACAGAAACCTAGGTGACCTCCATGTTTTGGCTATTGTGAATAGTGTTGCAGTGAGCCGTGGGGTGCATGTATCTTTTCAAATAATGGTTTTCTCTGAATATACGCACGTGAGTGGGATCACTGGATCATATGGTAGTTCTGTATACAGTTTTGTAAGGAACCTCGATATTCTTCTCTATCATGGTTGTACCCATTTACATTCCCACCAGTAGTGTCGGAGAGTTCCCTTTTCTCTGCACACTATCCTGCATTTATTGTCTGTAGATTTTTTGATGATGATCATTCTGACTTGTGATGTGATATCTCATTGAGGTTCTAAGTTCTGTTTCTCTGATGATGAGTGATGCTGACCAGCTTTTCATGTGCTGTTGGCCATTTGTATGTCTTCTTAGGAGAAATGTCTGTTTGGGTTTTTGGACCACCTTTGAATTGTGTTGTTGGTATCCTTTATATATTCTGAATCTTAAACCAATAGCAGGCCTATGGTTTGTAAACATTTCTGCCATTCTCTCAGTTGTCCTATCACTCTTGTTTTGTGTGAACATCCTTTCATGCATGAAGTTTTTAATTTTTTGAGGAGCAATGTATCTAATTTTCATTGTTTTCTATGCCTTTGGTGTCATACTTTTGGACCCACAACCCAAGCAAAAGCTAAGAGAATTCAGCACCACCAAACCAGTTCAATTCAGTTCAGTCCTTCAGTAGTGTCCGACTCTTTACGACTCCATGGACTGCAGCATGCCAGGCTTCCCTGTCCATCACCAACTCCCTGAGCTTACTCAAACTCATGTCCATCGAGTTGGTGATGTCATCCAACCATCTCATCCTCTGTCGTTCTCTTTTCCTTCCGCCTTCAATCTTTCACAGCATCAGCGCCTTTTCCAATGAGTCAGTTCTTTGCATCAGGTGACCAGAGTATTGGAGTTTCAGCTTCAACATCAGTCCTTCCAATGTATATTCAGGACTGATTTCCTTTAGAATTGACTGGTTTGATCTCCTTGCAGCCCAAGGGATTCTCAAGAGTCTTCTCCAACACCACAGTTCAAAAGCATCAATTCTTCAGTGCTCAGCTTTCTTTATGGTCTAACTCTCACATCCATACATGACTACTGGAAAAACTATAGCTTTGACTAAATGGACCTTTGTGGGCAAAGTAATGTCTCTTTTTTAACATGCTGTCTATGTTGGTCATAGCTTTTCTTCAAGGAGCAAGTGTCTTTTAACTTCATGGCTGCAGTCACCATCTGCAGTGATTCTGGAATCCACGGGAAAAAAGCCTGTGACTGTTTCCATTGTTTTCCCATTTCCCATGAAGTGATGGGACCAGATGCCATGATCTTAGTTTTTTGAATGTTGAGTTTTAAGCCAGCTTTTTCACTCTCCTCTTTTACTTTCATCAAGAGGCTCTTTAGTTCCTCTTTGCTTTCTGCCAAAAGGGTGGTGTCATCCACATATCTGAGGTTATTGATACTTCTCCTTGCAATCTTGATTCCAGCTTGTGCTTCATCCAGCCCAGCGTTTTGCATGATGTTCTCTGCATTTCTTTTTTTTTTTTTTCTTTTTTTTGCATTTCTTTTTCTTGGGGATGGTCTTGATCCCTGTCTCCTGTACAGTGTCATGAACTTCCATCCATAGTTCACCAGGCACTCTGTCTATCAGATCTAGTCCCTTAAATCTATTTCTCACTTTCATTCCAATCCCAAAGAAAGGCAATGACAAAGAATGCTCAAACTACCACACAGTTGCACTCATCTCACATGCTAATAAAGTAATGCCTAAAATTCTCCAAGCCAGGCTTCAGCAATACGTGAACCGTGAACTTCCAGATATTCAAGCTGGTTTTAGAAAAGGCAGAGGAACCAGAGATCAAATTGCCAACATCTGCTGGATCATCGAAAAAGCAAGAGAGTTCCAGAAAAACATCTATTTCTGCTTTATTGACTATGCCAAAGCCTTTGACTGTGTAGATCACAATAAACTGTGGAAAATTCTGAAAGACATGGGAATACCAGACCACCTGACCTGCCTCTTGAGAAATCTGTATGCAGGTCAGGAAGCAACAGTTAGAACTGGACATGGAACAACAGACTGGTTCCAAATAGGAAAAGGAGTACGTCAAGGCTGTATATTGTCACCCTGCTTATTTAACTTATATGCAGAGTACATCATGAGAAATGCTGGGCTGGAGGAAGCACAAGCTGGAATCAAGATTGCCAGGAGAAATATCAATAACCTCAGATATGCAGATGACACTACCCTTATGGCAGAAAGTGAAGAGGAGCTAAAGAGCCTCTTGATGAAAGTGAAAGAGGAGAGTGGAAAAGTTGGCTTAAAGCTCAACATTCAGAAAACAAAGATCATGGCATCTGGTCCCATCACTTCATCTCATATAGATGGGCAAACAGTGGAAACAGTGGCTGACTTTATTTTTCTGGGCTCCAAAATCACTGCAGATGGTGATTGCAGCCATGAAATTAAAAGATGATTACTCCTTGGAAGGAAAGCTATGACCAACCTAGACAGCATATTAAAAAGCAGAGACATTACTTTGCCAACAAAGGTCCGTCTAGTCAAGGCTATGGTTTTTCCAGTAGTCACGCATGGATGTGAGAGTTGGACTATAAAGAAGGCTGAGCACCCAAGAATTGATGCTTTTGAACTGTGGTGGTGGAGAAGACTCTTGAGAGTCCCTTGGACTGCAAGGAGATCCAACCAGTCCATCCTAAAGGAGATCAGTCCTGTGTGTTCTTTGGAAGGACTGATATTTAAGCTGAAGCTCCAATACTTTGGCAACCTGAGCTGATTCATTGGAAAAGACCCTGATGTTGGGAAAGATTGAGGGCAGGAGGAGAAGGGGACAACAGAGGATGAGATGGTTGGATGGCATCACTGACTCAATGGACATGAGTTTGGGTGGACTCTGGGAGTTGGTGATGGACAGGGAGGCCTGGCGTGCTGCAGTTCATGGTGTAAAGAGTTGGACATGACTGAGCAACTGAACTGAACTCTGCATATAAGTTAAATAAGTAAGGTGACAATATACAGCCTTGACATACTCCCTTCCCAATTTGGAATGAGTCTGTTCCAGCAACAGTTCTAACTGTTGCTTCTTGACTTGCATACAGATTTCTCAGGAGGCAGGTAAGGTAGTCTGGTATTCCCATCTCTTTAAGAATTTTCCACAGCTTGTTGCTCTTTAAGCACTCTATCAGATCTAATCCCTTGAATCTATTTGTCACTTCTACTGGATAATCGTAAGGGATTTGATTTAGGTCATACCTGAATGGGCTAGTGGTTTTCCCTAGTTTCTTTAAGTCTGAATTTTGCAATAAGGAGTTCATGATCTGAGCCACAGTCAGCTTCCAGCCTTGTTTTTGCTGATTGTATAGAGCTTCTCCATCTTAGGCTGCAAAGAATAAAATCAACCTGATTTTGGTATTGACCATCTGGTGATATCCATGTGTAGAGTCATCTGTTGTGTTGTTGGAAGGTGGTATTTGCTATGACCAGTGCATTCTCTTGGCAAAACTCTATTAGCCTTTGCCTGCTCCTTTGCCCTGCCCTGTTCTATAGCTTAGCTCCAAAATTTAGCCCTTGATTCATCTTGCATTACCTTCTGTGTATGGTATGAGGTCAGGTCCACCCTCATATTCTGCACGTGAGGTCAGGGTTTTGCAGTGCCATTTTTTGAATCTGTTCTTTGCCCAGTGACCAGTCTTAGCACTTCTATCAGAAATCAAGTGAAAATAGAAGTGAGGGTTTGTCTCTGGGTTCTCAAGTCTATTCGATGGTCTGTATGTCTCTCCCAATGCAGTAACACAAATCTGGAAGACTATTTTGGCTCTTTGGCCTCCTTGAAATTCCATATGAATATTAGAGTATTTTTCCCCATTCAGAAAAAGATAACCTCTGAGATTTAATAGGAATGAAATGAATATCTATTTTTACTGAATAGTATTGTTATTTGAACATTACCGAGCGCCGAAGAATTGATGCTTTTGAACTGTGGTGTTGGAGAAGACTCTTGAGAGTCCCTTGGACTGCAAGGAGATCCAACCAGTCCATTCCGAAGATCAACCCTGGGATTTCTTTGGAAGGAATGATGCTAAAGCTGAAACTCCAGTACTTTGGCCACCTCATGCGAAGAGCTGACTCATTGGAAAAGACTCTGATGCTGGGAGAGATTGGGGGCAGGAGGAGAAGGGGACGACAGAGGATGAGATGGCTGGATGGCATCACGGACTTGATGGATGTGAGTCTGAGTGAACTCCGGGACTTGGTGATGGACAGGGAGGCCTGGCGTGCTGCAATTCATGGGGTCGCAAAGAGTCAGACATGACTGAGTGACTGAACTGAAGTGAACTGAAGTATTCTAATATTTAAACATGAGTTGTTTTCCAATTATTTAAGTTTTCTTTAAGCAGTGTTTTAGAGTTTTCAGGGTAGAACCATTTCACCTCCTGGATTGAATTCTGAAATATTTTATGTTTAAATTTTTATTGGAGTATCGTTGGTGTTCAGTGTTACATCAGCTTTAGGCATACAGCAAAGTAAGTCAGTTAAATATATTCGTATATCCACTGTCTTTTAGATTCTTTTCACACAGGGATTGATGCCGAATACTGAATAGAGTTCCCTGTGCTGTAGAGTAGGTTGTTATTAGTTATCTACTTTATATAGAATAATACATGTATGTTGATCCCAGTCTCCTAATTTATCCCTTCCAGCCACCCCTCACTTTCCCCTCTGGTAACCATAGGTGTGTTTTCTATATCTGTGTTTCTATTTCTGTTTTATTGATAACTGCATTTATTTAGATTTTGCATATAAGTGATATATGATATTTGTCATTTTCTGTCTGACTTACATCATTGGCTGTGAGAATCTCTACGTCCACCCATGCTTCTGCAAATAACAGTATTTTGTTCATTTTTATGACTGAGTAATACTCCATTGTATTAATGTACCACTTATTCTACACTCGTTTGTCTGCTGATTGACAGTTAGAGTGGTTCCATGTCTTGGCTATTGTAAACAGTGCTGCAGTGAACCCTGGGGTGCATCTATCTTTTCGAATAACCATTTTCTCTGGACATATGCCCTGGTGTGGGATTGCTGTATCTTATGGTATTAATAGTTCTGTATATTGTTTTTTAAGGAAACTGTATATTTTTCTCCATCATGGTTGTGCCTACCTACATTCCCAGCATTAGTGTAGGAGAGTTCCCTTTCCTCATTACCCTCTCCAACATTTATTCATAGATTTTTTTTTACTTTTATATGCATTTATTTTTTGCTGTGTTTATTGCTGGGCCATCAGTTTTTATTTCTTCAGTTCCTTCTGGGGTATCCTTTTCTTCTGCACAACCTCCTCTTCTGGTTTAGGAACAATGTTCTTCTCCAGTTAGCATCATCTCAGTGCAGCAGGGCGGATGGATCTGACCATGAGTCTCTAAGTCCTGTGCTGCCTCCTGGGGTCTTTGTTCACCTGAATGTGCTCAATGACCAGAGAATCTACATCTAAGCCCCTAAGTTCAGCACTCTGCATTTCTGAGCATGTGCAGTAAAATTCAGCATTTTTTTCAGGCCACTGACCCTGCATCCAGCCCCACTGTTTGGCCTGTGCATACCTACCAACTCCACGCTGGAATGATGGAATGGCGCACATTGCTTCTTTACGCTGACATACTTCAGACACTTGGTGGCTTTTCACATATGCATACGCTTAATGGTCTGGGCAGTTTCTCAAGTGTTCTTAAAGTGAACACGGAGATTTAAACCTCTTGATCTGTATTTGTGGGGCTTTCTGGGTCAAGTGTATTGTGCTCCATTTTTAGAGGTCACTTCAGACCCTGTAAATTTTATGATGATGGCCATTGTGACTGACATATCTCATTGTAGTTCTAATTTCACTTCTCTAATAATTAGTGGTGGTGAGCATATTTTCACGTGCCGTTGGCCATTTGTATGTCTTGTTAGGAGCAATGGCTGTTCAGGTATTTGGATTTGATTGTGTTGTTGGCATCCTCTATACATTCTGGATCTTAAACCCATAACAGCCTATGGTTTGCAAACGTTTTCTACCATTTTCTAGTTGTCCTTTCACTCTCATGATAATGTTCCATGACTAATAGAAGTTTTTCATTTTTCTGAGGACCAGTGAACCTAACTTTCATTGTTTTCTATGCCTTTGGTGTCATATTTTAGGACCCAAAACCCAAGCCAAGATCATGAAGCCATGTGTCAGTGTTTCGTCAGTGCTCTTAGCTTAGGCTGAGGGTTTGTTTCTGTGTTCCAAGTCTATTCGATGGTCTGTATGTCTGTTTGAATGCAGTAACACACTTTTGCAAGACAAATTTGGCTCTTCAGTGTCCTCTGGAATTCCATATGAATATTAGGATTTTTTCCCCCAATTTGGGGGAGGAGGGAGAGCTCTCAGATTGAATAGGAGTGAAATGAATCTGTATATTGGGCTGACTAGTATTGTTATTTGAAGCGTTTTAGTATTTAAACATGGACTGTATTCCAATTATTTAGGTCCTCCTTAAGCAATGTTTTAGAATTTTCAGGGTAGAAGCCTTTCACTTCCTTGATTGAATTCTGAAATGTTATGTTATTTATAAATTTTTTTATAGTTGGTGTACAATGTTTATCGGTTTCAGGCATACAGAAAAGTGAATCAGTTCAACATATACGTATAGCCATTGTTTTAAATTCTTTTCACATAGGGATTAATGCAGAATACTGAATAGAGGTCCCTGTGCTATAGTAGGTCTCATTGGTTATCTATTATACATAGAGTAGTGTGTGTATGTTGATCCCAGGCTCCTAATTTATCCTTCCTGTTCACCCCTCCCTTTCCCCACTGGTAACTGTAGGTTTATTTTCCATATCTGTAACTCTATTTCTACATTATAAATAAGTTCATTTATATCAACTTTTTAGCTTTTGCATATGAGTGATATGATATTATAATTTTTTTGTCTGACTTACATCAGCGACTTTGAGAATCTCCTGGTCCTTCCTTGTTGCTGCAAATGGTAGCATTTTGCTCATTTTCATGGGTGAGTAATACTCCATTGTATATATGTACCCCTTCGTCTTTACCCATTTGTCTGTCTATAGACACTTAGGTTGCTTCCTTGTCTTGGCTATTGTAAACAGTGCTGCAGTGAACCCTGGGGTGCAGGTATATTTTCAAATAATGGTTTTCTCTGCATATATGCCCTGGAGTGGGACTGTTGGCTCATATGGTATTTCTATACATGGTTTTTTAAGAAATCTGTATATTCTTCTTCATCATGCTTGTACCCATTTTACATTCCCACCAATAGTGTAGGAGAGTTCTTTTTTCTCTGCATCCTCTCCAGCATTTACTGTTTGTAGATTTTTTATGATGGCCATTCTGACCTGTATGAGGTTGTATCTCATAGTTTTGATTTCCATTTCTTTAATAATCAGTTATAACCTGCATCTTTTATGTGCTCTTGGCCATTTGTACATTTTTTTTGAGAAATATTTAGGTTTTGGCTCATTTTTTTAATGTTTTTATAAAATTTTATTTTAATTGGAGGCTAATTACTTTACAATATTGTAGTGGCTTTCACCACACATCGACACGAATCAGCCACAGTGTACACGTGTACCCCATCCTGAACCCCCCTCCCACCTCCCCCCCCCCATGCCATCCCTCAGGGTTGTCCCAGTGCACCAGCCTTGAGTGCCCTGTCTCATGCATCAAACCTGGACTGGCGATCTAGTTCACGTATGGTAATATACATGTTTCAATGCTATTCTCTCAAATCATCCCACCCTCACCTTCTCCCACAGAGTCCAAAAGTCTGTTCTTTATCTCTGTGTCTCTTGCTGTCTTGCATTTTTAAATTGTGCTGTTGACATCTTTTATATATTCTGGATATTAATCCCATAGGCAGCCTGTGGGTTGCAAACATTTTCTGCCATTCTCTTGGTTGTCTTTTCACTCTCTTGAGAATGTCCTGTGACACATGGAAGTTTTGCTTTTTTTCTTGAAAGCAAGTGTATTTTTCATTGTTTCCTGTGCCTTTGGGATCATATTTAATGAATTATGAACAAGCCCAGGTCATGGAGATGTTCATGGATGTTTTTCTACATATCTATAGGTTAGCTCCAAAATTTAGGCTGTGACTCATCCTGTATTAACTTCTCTGGATGGTATGAGGTCAGGTCCACCCTCAAGATTTTGCCCATGAGGTCCAGGTTTTGCAATGTCATTTGTTGGAAATGCTCTTAGCCCAGGGACCAGTCTTAGCACTTCTATCAGAAATCAAGGGAAAATAGAATTGAGGTTTTGTTTGTAGATTCTCATATCTGTCCCGTGGTCTGTAAGTCTATTTTAATAATGCATTACCACTGTTTTGTAAGGTTTTTGGCTCTTTGAAGTGTCCTTTGGAATTCCAAAGAATATTAGGATTTTTCCCCATTTTTAAAATAAAAAAAATAAAGTAACTCTGAACTATGGAGAACAGTATGGAGGTTCTTTGAAAAACTAAAAATAGAGCTGTCATATGACCCAGCAGTCTCACTCCTATGCATATATCCAGAGAAAAACATGATCCAAAAGGATCCATTCACCCCAATATTCACTGCAGCACTGTTTCCAATAGCTAAGGCATGGAGTTCACCTAAATGTCCATCGGCAGTGGAATGGATAAAGAGGGTGTGGTATATTATATAATGGAGTACTACTCAAAGTCTTTTTTAAAAAATGGAATAATGCCATTTGCAGCAACATGGATGAACCTAGAGATAGTCATACCGAGTGGAGTAAGGCAGAGAAGGGGAAATGTTGTATGACACACCATATATGTGGAATCTAAAAGGAAATGATACAAGTGAGCTTACAAAACAGAAACAGACTCAGACTTAGTGAAAGTGTTTATTTTTGCCGGGGAGGAGGGTAAGGATGGGGGGACGGGATAGTTATGGCATTTGGGATGTACATGTACACACTGCTATAATTAAAATTGGATAACCAATAAAAACCTACAATATAGCACATGGGACTCTGCTCAATATTATGTGGCAGCCTGGATGGGAGGGGACTTTGGCGGAGACTGGATACATGGATATGTATGGCTGAGCCCCTTTGCTATCTACCTGAATCTATTGCAACATTGTTAATAAAGTACACTCCAACACAAAATGTTTTTAAAAATTAAATACAAACTGGAAAATAGAGAAACTCTTAGATTTAACAGGGATTAAATTTAATCTATATGTTATTCTGGGAAATACTAAGCATGAGTGAACAATATTTGAACAATATTAAGCATGAGTGAATGTATGAAAGTCACTCAGTTGTGTCCAACTCTTTGTGACCCCATGGGCTATACAGTCCGTGGAATTCTCCAGGCCAGAATACTGGAGTGGGTAGTTTTTCCCTTCTCCAGGAGTTCTTCCCAATGCAAGGATTGAGCCCAGGTCTCCTGCATTGCAGACGGATTCTTTACCAGCTGAGCCACAGGGAAGCCCAAGAATACTGGAGTGGGTACCCTATCCCTTCTCCAGTGGATCTCCCAACCCAGGAATTGAACTGGGGCTCCTGCATTGCAGGCAGATTCTTTACCAACTGAGCTACTGCTGGTGCTAAGTCACTTCAGTCGTGTCTGACTCTGTGTGACCCCAGAGACGGCAGCCCACCACGCTTCCCCGTCCCTGGGATTCTCCAGGCAAGAACACTGGAGCGGGTCGCCATTTCCTTCTCCAGTGCATGAAAGTGAAAAGCGAAAGTGAAGTCGCTCAGTCGTGTCCGACTCTCAGCGACCCCATGGACTGCAGCCTACCAGGCTCCTCCATCCATGGGATTTTCCAGGCAAGGGTACTGGAGTGGGGTGCCATTGCCTTCTCCAACTGAGCTACTAGGGAAGCCCAATATTAAGCATACTAATCTTTAAACATGTATTGTTTTCTATTTATTTAGGTCCTTTTAATTTAAGTAATGTTTTTAGAGGCTTCAGGGTACAGTCCTTTCACTTTATAAATTCTGAAATATTTTATATTTTTAATTTTTATTGAAGTTAGTTGATAAACAATATCTTGTTAAGTTGTGGCATACAGCAAAGTGAATTATTCATATGCATATATCCACTCTTAGATTCTTTTCTTATATAGGTTAAGACAGAATATTGAGTCGAGTTCCCTGTGCTATACAGTAGGTCCTTATTAGTTATGTTTTATATATGTTGCATTGTATATTTGTTGGTCCCCCTACACGTCTCCTAATTTATCACACTCTGCCAACCTCCTTCTTCCTTTGGTAACCATAGGTTCATTCTCTACATCTGTGACTATTTTTGTTTTGTAAATAAGTTCATTTGTACCATCTTTTTAGATTCCGCGTATAAGCGATACCACATCATATTTGTCTTCCTTTGACTTGCATCACTTAGAATGAGAATCTCTCAGTCCTTTTATGTTCCTGCAGGTGGCATTATTTTATTCTTTCAGATGTGATGGTTAACAAAATTGTTTCCTTAATGTCTCCCTCTGTTCTTTCATCATTAGTGTACAGAAATGTAAGAGATTTCTGTATTAATTTTGTATCCTGCAACTTTACTGACTTTATTGATGCTCTTAACAGTTTTCTGGTAGTATCTTTAGGATTTTCTACATATAATATCATGTCATCTGTAAACAGGGACAGTTTTTTTTACAGTTTGAATTCCTTTTATTTTTCTTCTCTGACTGCTGTGTTGAGGACTTCCAAAACTATGTTGTATGAGCGGCAAGACATCCTTGTCTTGTTCCTGATCTCAGAGGAAATGCTCAGCTTTTCACCACTGAGGATGCTGTTAGCTGTGCATTTTTTGTAATGTCCTTTATCGTGTTTAGGTAGGTTCCCTAACGCCCACTTTCTGGAGAATTTTTATTGTGAGTGGATGTTGCAGTTTTCCAGAAGCTCGTTGTGGGCTTCTCGCTGCAGGGGCTTCTCCGGTTGCAGAGCGTGGGCTCCAGGGCCATAGGCTTATTAGTCGTGGTGCGTGAGCTAAGTTGTCCTGTGGCATGTGGAATCTTCTTGGACCAGGGATTGAACCCGTGTCCCCTGCATTGCCAGGTGAATTCTTAACACTGGACCTCCAAGGAAGTCCAGTCTCTAGACCTGCAGTTCTATCCGGATTTTCTCTTTCTTCTTGAGTCAGTTTTGGTAGCTTGGGTATGCTCATTTCATCTATTTGTTGACATGCAGTTCATAGTATTCTTTTATGATCCTTTGCATTTCTGTGAAGTTGGTAGTTGAGGGGATGTATATTTTGAGGGGTCATTCTCAGTGTCCTAGATCTAACCGATTTGATTTCAGGGGTCCCAGAGAGAACAATCACACATGATAAGTTTCCCCATTGGGCGTTCCTCTTGGCTCTTCAGCCCCATCCTCCTCAGCCTCAGGACAAAGGTGGCAGTGCCAGTCCCAGGCCAAGGCATGGGAGCCGCCAAAGTCGGGTGCCTAGAACTGGGTCAGGCTTTACCGAGTGCTCAGTGTGGAGCAGGCCTTACTCCTCACAGCAGCCCTGGCACCTGCCACCCATCACTGTTCCCATTTTACCAGTAAGACAGCCTCAGGGACATAAGGTACTTGCCCAAGGTCACAAAACCAGTGTGGACCTATTTGAAATCAGGTCTGCTATCTGTGCATATTTCAGCAGCTATGCTACACAGCCTCTTCTCTTCCCAAGGGACAGCTCCTAGAGAACTTAAGCTCCAGCTTATCCCTCCCTCCTCCTCCTCCAAACGTTTGATAGAGCGGAGCCCCCTCAGTGCCTAAACCAGAATCTCCATCCACTGCTGAGAAAGCAGCAAAACCTGCCACACAGGGCCCAGCACCAGGGAAGAAGCACCACGCAGAACGTGCATGAGGAGGGCAAGCCAGCATAGGATGTGTGCGTGCTGAGCTGTCATATTTGAAAAATAATTTCCGGAAAGATCCAGAGACACTGGTGGTAGTCGTTCCCTTGGAGAGGTGCGGGTTGGGGTGGGTTAGAGGTCGGGGGGGGGGGCTGCTGTTTAGAGCTGGACTTAGGTCTCACTGTAGGCGGTGGTGTGCTTGCTTTATACTCATGGGTGGGACACACACACACACTTTTAAGTGCTCAGCCTACAGACAGGCAGGGGCAGGCTCAAGGCAGTGGAATCTCACAGACCAAGGACTCCCAGCTCTGTGATTCTGGCAGAATTATTCAACCTCTCCGAATCTCAGACTCGTCATTTACATAGTGGGAGTAAGGATAATACCTACCTCAGACGGTTGTGGCAAGGATTGAGAGAGAGAGAGCACTTGACGAGCAGAAGGCCTCCCTGACAGAGAAAGTTTTAATTAATCCTGTCATTGAATTATTTATAGTCTCATTACCTCACCACCATTGATCACCAGCCCAGTCTTCCCAGAGGTTCCAGCCAACTCGTTTGTCAGAGGGTGGGGCGACAGTGTCCCCTGGTGGACATGGTCTGAACTGTGCCAGATAAATTTGACCCGTTAGAGAAAATGCAGGGGTCAAAAGTCAGCTCTATTTCTTCCCTTTTACCCATCAATATTTCAGCATGTACTACTGAAGAGCAATGATATATCTTATATAATAGTATGATGAATAGTATTATACAATCCACACAGAAAATATTCACATTTTGCCAACTGTTAGTATGGTGTTCTTTACAAGTAACTCTTCCTAGTCTAGGAACTCTGCTGGATTATGATGGTTGATTTGCCAAGGCTCTTTAGTATCTTTAGTATCCTTTAATCTCCTTGAACCATTTCTTAGCCTTTCTTGACCTTCCATGACCTCAACCGTTTTGAGAGTTCAGGCCAGTTATTTTGCAAAAATGCCCCTCCACATGGATGTGCAGCTGTCTCTTCCTGGGTAGATTCAGGTTATGAATTTCACAGGTGCTAGGCTGGGTTTGTCCCAACACTGATGCTCACCCCAACTCTCGTGTGAGCATGTGGAGCCGAGTCACCCAGTCACACAGTGAGTCAGGATCCCCAGGTCAGGAGCCTGACAGGTGCTCAGGATTCCTGCAGCAAGGCAAGAATTCCCCCCACAGCCAGGGCCACCTCTGGCGCTGCACGTTGGGTGCCTGTGGGCTGGGAGAGCAGCAGGGCTGTTTTTACGGTGAGCATCCCACAACAGTCCTGCTCTCTGGACTTCATTTTCTGCTTTGCCCATTTCTGTTTGATACATACATCTCTCTTGTTTTTAGAATATTTGGGACAAAGCTAAAGTCCCCTTTGAAATCTTCCCCCTCCCCATTTCCTTCTCCCTCTTCCAGAAGTAGCCAGTTATCAGTTCAGTGTGAGAGCTAGCTAGCTACATCGCCAGGAAAAAAAGTGCAGAATGGCCTAAGTAGTCGGAGCCAGCAGAGTATGTACGTGTACTTAGCTGTATGGCATCCTCTTTCCACAGATGGTCACAGTCATTCTTCAAATTTCCCTGGATGGGGACCTGGGGCCTGAGCTATTCATTCTCTCCTCCATCACCATGTTCCAGCATGTGGCCACAGCAGTGGCTGTTTAGCCGATGCTCTGGATGGACATCTGAGCTGTTTCCAGGGCTTTGCTATGATGAAACACACTGCCCCGTGCACCGGATCCAGGGCTTCTCTGAGGGAGTACTCATTTTCAGGATCTGACACTGCCCCTTGGGCATGATGCTCTGACTCAGGACTCCTCACATGGGAGATGAGGTTTCGATGTGTTTGTTCAGACTGTTAGAACTGCAGGACTCTTGGGACCTCTGAGAATACTTGGGCTGGTGTTTCAAGGATTCTTCGGGTTCCAAAACAGTGCAGGGACACGGAGGAGATGCACTGGTGAGTCCTGGTACTCACCCCAAATCCAGTGAGAAGTCTCTGCCTCTACCTGGGTTTCAATTACGTTTCTTTAAAAAAAAAAATTAATTCAAAACTCTCTGATACAGCTTGACTGATTACCTGGCCCAGGAATCCCATCTGTATCATGCATACTCACTGCTCCTGTTAATGCTACACCCATGCTCTTTATATACAGAATTTGTTAGCTGCACCAGGTCTTAGCTGGGGCTCACAAGATCTTTGATCTTTACTGCAGCATGTGGGATCTAATTCCCTGACCAGTGATTGAACCCCGGCCCCCTGCATTGGGAGTGCAGAGTCCCAGCTACTGGACCACCAGGGGACCTCCCACCCGTGTTCTTATTGTTGCTCCATGACTTTTACCAAGCTCCCAGCCGACAAACCCCAAGAAGTGTCTGAAAGTGCCACCCTTGTGCCATCGAGGTGGTTTTTGCTGTCCCTTGGGGGGATTTTTGGCCACATCATGCAGCTTGTGGGATCTTAGTTCCCCAACCAGGAATCAAACCCAGGCCTTCAGCACTGACACATGGAGTCCTAACCACACTGCACCACCTGGGAATTCTCATGGAGTTGGTGTTTCTTATTTTTAGTTTTTCTAGGAGTATGGTTGATTTACAATGTTTTATTTCAGGTGTGCAGCAAAGGGATTCAGTTACACATCTATACATGGCCAATTTTTTTTCAGCCTCTGTTCCCATACAAGTTATTAAAGCATGCTGAATAGAATTTTCTGTAATATAGAGCAAGTCTTTGTTGATCTATCATAATTATATATATATTAGTGTGTATAGGTTTCTTTCACCTAATTTATCCTTTCCTCTCACCTTTCCCCTTTGGTAAGCAAGTTTCTTGTCCAAGTCTCTGAGTCTATTTTTTTTTTTGCAAATTAGTTCATCTGGAATGAGCTTTGGATTCCACCATTAAGTGATATCGTGTGATGGTTAGCTTTATTTAGTATGATAATCTCTGGGTCCATCCATGTTGCTGAGAA
This sequence comes from Oryx dammah, assembly GCF_014754425.2. NCBI lineage: Eukaryota > Metazoa > Chordata > Mammalia > Artiodactyla > Bovidae > Oryx > Oryx dammah. Next base: position 48,156,933 of record NW_024070189.1, read on the forward strand.
GGGTCTTTTCTTCTTCTTCTTTATGGCTAAGATTCCATTGTCTCTCTTCTTCCTTATCCATTCATTGGTCCATGGAAATTCTGGCCACTCCGGTGTCTTGGTTATTGTAAATAGTGCTGTGGTGAACGGTGGGGTGCCTGTGTCTTTTCTCTGGATACATCCCCAGGTGTGGGAATACCTGATCAACTGGCAGCTCTATTTTCAGTTTCTTGAGGAATTGTGGTGCTGTTCTCCAGGGGGCTCTTTACACTTCGCATTCAAGGACACTGTTCAGTTCAGTTCACTCGCTCAGTCGTGTCTGACTCTTTGCAACCCCATTAATCACAGCACGCCAGGCCTCCCTGTCCATCACCATCTCCCGGAGTTCACTCAGATTCACGTTCATCGAGTCCGTGATGCCATCCAGCCATCTCATCCTCTGTTGTCCCCTTCTCCTCCTGCCCCCAATCCCTCCCAGCATCAAAGTCTTTTCCAATGAGTCAACTCTTTGCATGAGGTGGCCAAAGTACTGGAGTTTCAGCTTTAGCATCATTCCTTCCAAAGAAATCCCAGGGCTGATCTCCTTCAGAATGGACTGGTTGGATCTCCTTGCAGTCCAAGGGACTCTCAACAGTCCTCTCCAACACCACAGTTCAAAAGCATCAATTATTCAGCGCTCAGCCTTCTTCACAGTCCAACTCTCACATCCATACATAACTACTGGAAAAACCATAGCCTTGACTAGACAGACCTTAGTCGACAAAGTAATGTCTCTGCTTTTGAATATGCTATCTAGGTTGGTCATAACTTTCCTTCCAAGGAGTAAGCGTCTTTTAATTTCATGGCTGCAGTCAACATCTGCAGTGATTCTGGAGCCCCCAAAAATAAAGTCTGACACTGTTTCCCCATCTATTTCCCATGAAGTGATGGGACCGGATGCCATGATCTTCGTTTTCTGAATGTTGAGCTTTAAGCCAACTTTTTCACTCTCCACTTTCACTTTCATCAAGAGGCTCTTTAGTTCCTCTTCACTTTCTGCCATAAGGGTGGTGTCATCTGCATATCTGAGGTTATTGATATTTCTCCCAGCAATCTTGATTCCAGCTCGTGTTTCTTCCAGTCCAGCGTTTCTCATGATGTACTCTGCATATAAGTTAAATAAACAGGGTGACAATATACAGCCTTGACGTACTCCTTTTCCTATTTGGAACCAGTCTGTTGTTCCATGTCCAATTCTAACTATTGCTTCCTGACCCACACATAGGTTTCTCAAGAGGCACATCAGGTGGTCTGGTATTCCCATCTCTTTCAGAATTTTCCACAGTTTATTGTGATCCACACAGTCAAAGGCTTTGGCATAGTCAATAAAACAGAAATAGATGTTTTTCTGGAATTCTCTTCCTTTTTTGATGATCCAGCGGATGTTGGCAATTTGATCTCTGGTTCCTCTACCTTTTCTAAAACCAGCTTGAAAGTCAGGGAGTTCACGGTTCACGTATTGCTGAAGCCTGGCTTGGAGAATTTTGAGCATTACTTTACTAGCATGTGAGATGAGTGCAATTGTGCAGTAGTTTGAGCATTCTTTGGCATTGCCTTTCTTTGGGATTGGAATGAAAACTGACCTTTTCTAGTCCTGTGGCCACTGCTGAGTTTTCCAAATTTGCTGGCATATTGAGTGCAGCACTTTCACAGCATCATCTTTTAGGATTTGAAATAGTTCAACTGGAATTCCATCACCTCCACTAGCTTTGTTCGTAGTGATGCTTCCTAAGGCCCATATGACATCACACTCCAGGATGTCTCGCTTTAGGTGAGTGATCACACCAGTGTGGTTATCTGGGTCATGAAGATATTTTTTGTATAGTTCTTCTGTGTATTCTTGCCACCTCTTCTTAATATCTTCTGCTTCTGTTAGGTCCATACCATTTCTGTCCTTTATCAAGCCCATCTTTGCATAAAATGTTCCCTTGGTATCTCTAAAGGTAGGTGTCCCCTTTCCCCACATCCTGTTCAGCCTGTATCCTTAGCAGATGTTTTAAAGATAATCACTCTGACTGGTGGGAGGTGATACCTTGTTGCAATTTTGAGTGCCCTGTCTCTAATCATTAGCCATGTTAACCATCTTTTCCTCTGCTTTTTCTTTTTTAAATAATAGTGCAACTAATATTTACCTCTTGAAATTGGCCTCCAGAGAGTCGTCCTGATTTGAACTCTTTTTTGATTACCTCTCCCAGGGTATTTCTTGAGAGCTGGGGCTGCAGGCCTTGTGAATATTCAGTGCCGAGTTGCTGTTACAGGCAGTGTCCACACTGAGGCAGCACTTATGTTTCCAGCTGTGTCCCAGCAGACCCCAAGGCAGCCATCCCCAATTCTGGGGAGCTTCTCAGGATGACCCTTGGTGGCTTGACTCAAGCGTCCCCACACCTTCCTGTGAGGCAGGGACTGTTTAGAAGCCACATTTCTGGATCTCTCTCCCAGAGGTTCTGAGTGGACAGGACTGGGGGAGGCTGGGAATGTGCATTTTGTAAAGTTCCCCAGGGGCCTCTGAGGGAGCAGCTTCTGCCTCTCTGCTCCCCACCTCTGCCCTGCCCCAGCAAACTCGACCTCAACCAAGCAGGGAGAACTAGGAAGTCATTCATTTCATCCAAAGTTTTCATTTCTTGGGCAGTAGGAGGAATTAATTAGAATTCATTAATTAGAACCCCAGGAGCCACCTATCTGAACCAGGGTTCCCTGAGTGGGGCGCCTCAGTGTGCTGGAGAGGCTGTTAAGATGCAGATGCTCGGGTCACACACGCATCTGCCACAGAGGAATCCCTGGGGGCACAGCCAGGGAATCTGCATTTGAATCAAGCTCTCCAGAGTGGCCACTGAGCCCAACACCTTCCACGCCCCTAAGAGGTGAGAGAAACTGAAGATCCAAGTGTAAGGGTGACTTGTCTTCAATTACATCACCCGCTGAGGGCAGAACTCTCTCTAGACAGAGGCTCCTCGCAGCACAGAACTCCAGCACTTACTGTCCAGTGTGCCTGAGAGCTCTCTGTCACCTGAGACACCCCATCTGGCTGTCCTGGAACAGGCCCCTGCCGGCTGCGGTTTATCATCTGTGGGACTGGTCTTTGATCTGATAAAGTCACTGTGTTTATAGGGGTGGCCAGAGCAGCCACCGTGCGAACACCCTTCTCTCTACTGCTCCTGTGGTCCTCAAAAAAAGGTCAGACAGACAGATGTGACCAAGGTGTACAAACAGAACCCCACTTTATTAGCAGTTAGTTCGAGATTGTACATTAATGGAGGAAGGTTCCCACATTCAACACAACCCAAAACGGCTGGTTTGAGAGCCCTGATCAGCTGAGTGGGGAAGCACCTTCCTCTCTCCTCCCCACCCACAAAGGAAGGAAACCTCTGTCTGTTGCCCTAACCTGCCCCCCACCCTCTCAGTCAGCCCTCTCCTGTCTCCCCAGGAAATGACATGAATTTCATGCACAAATTACAAAAGGAGCCCTCTTGCTGATAATAAAAGCTAGCACAGTCATAGAAAACCCTCACCGCCCTCATTCTCCTCAAGGGCCACAGAGAGGAGGGAGGGAAGGATGAACTTATTAGGATGAAACACAGCCAGAGTCTTCCCTGGGCCCTTGACACTGACTGCACACGAGGCCCACGGCTCTCCCTGGTGGGAGCTGGCGAAGGGAAGCCGTGGGGACAGGCAGCCCCAGCCAGGCAAGCAAGCCGGAAGCCCAGCACTGCCTCAAGAGCAGGGGGCCTCCATCCCCACCTCAACGAGAGCAGACCCCTTCCTTCGATGTCTGAAAAGCCCAGGCTGCAGCCCCATCTGCTTGTTCTAGATGGGGAAATTCAGCCCCTGGGAGGAAAACTGTCACTGAGCTACTCGGTGCACACGACTTGGACAAAACTTCACATCTCCTGCCTCAGCCCAGGGCTCTTTCTCCCCAACCACAGCCTACGCAAGGCGCCCCACCCCCCTTCTTTGGTGCATCCTTGTGGCTCTGCCCTCATGCACACAGACCATGGGCCTCCAGGAAGCCAAAACCCAGAGATGCAAAACAGAGAGAAAGAGATACTATTTGGTGCCCTGTTTCCAGTCCCAGGATCAGAAGGAGAACACAGGACCTTCTGAGTCCAAGATGCCTCATTTCCAACAGGCCCAGCCTCCACGCGTGCAGCCGCTTCCTTCTAGACTCTCCCAGCCCAGTCCTGAAGCTGCCTCCCCCGCCCTCTCCAGGAGCTCTGGCCCGCCCCTCTGTTGATTTGGCACTTGGTACAGGTGACAGCAAAGGGACTGAAGTTTTTAAGTCAGCAACGAAAGGTAACACTCCCCATAGCCTAAATCACCCTTGCCAGTACAGGGGTTAGAGGAACTAGACCCCTTGAAAAACAGATCAGCTTGCAGGATGTCGAGCCTCAGAAATAACGTCATTTAAAAAACCAAAGTGAGCAGAATGGAAACTTCACTGGCTTGAAGGAGATTTTAGAAAACACACTTCCAAGATGCAACTTGTGTACCTTAACTAGGTCCTAATTCTAAAACCAGGCATAAATTATTTGGGGGAACTTTAAATAGGGACTGATGTTGCTGGGAAATGACTGTTGTCTTGGGTGTGATGCAGGGCCAACTGAAGGAAAATGACCTACCTCTTAGGAGATGCAGGCTGAAGTATTTGGGGTGGAGTCTTAATGATAACTGCAACTTTTAAACTAGTTCAGAAAAAGTATACAGACAAAAAGATTTTAAAAATGTGGCAAAATGTTCACTGTGAGTCTAAAGCGTGGGTAGTGGGAGTTAGTTATAAAATACTGGGTACAACATTTACTTGCTCTTTCTAACATACCTGTGGGGACAGCTCCATGTTGGGACCAACTGGTCTCTGCAGGTCAGCCCAGCAGTTTCCACCTGCTGGGAACAGACCACTGCTCCCTCGCTGGGCCCCAGAGGCACTGGCTGCTCCTATTGAGAGGTGCAGAAGAGACCCATCCTTATACCTCAGACTCTTTCTCCAAGTGCAAGGCGCCTGCCGTGGGCAGCTCTAGAACCCCGGTGACACAGCACACCTGCTCCCAGCCTGGGGCACGGGCGTGTGGAGGAGACGGCCGAAGGGGGGCAGAGTTTCTGCTCTTGTTTTCAGGCCAGACAGTGACTTAGTGACATGGAGGATGCAGAGGACGCTGCACCACTGACCTCTGGTTTTCTCCCCTCTCGGGGGGATCTGTGTACTCAGTAGCCAAAGAGCCCCTAGGGCTGTCTCCCCTCCCCAGTACCTCCAAGTCCTGGCAGGGGGTCCTTGAGACAGATTCCTTTAGTGGGAAGGGAGAAAGTAGCAGTGACAAGACAGACTCACAACACGTGACAGGTCAAGTCCCTAGGATTTCCTCTGCTCCCCCAGGGTCTCAAACCTGCCTGTTCCTTCCTCAGGCCGGAGGAGAAGGGGACCGGACCCACCCGCCCCTCAGGGACAGACCTCAGACGGTGGGAGCTGTGAGGTCCTCATCAAAGAACACAAGCCTTGCACTGAAGGCTGGGCTCTGCACTGTGGAAGCCACTGCCAGCTCTGGGAGTCTGGTTCCTGGTGCAAGTAAGTCCTCACAAGCATGCACGCAGGCATGCCACCCAGTCCTCAGACACTCTGCTCCTCAGCCCCCGCCGGGCTGGCAGCACCAGGTTCTAAGGCCCCGTGAAAAGCATAATGGGAACACTTCCCTCGGGGGATGGTAGAACCACATGCAGCCGGCTCCGCAGAACATTCCACTTCTCCATTCCACGGAGACCCTGGGAACCAAGATCCAGGTTTCCAGGCTGGGGAAGGGCCTTCTGAGGTGGGGCGAGCACGACAGGAATGCAGATCTGGGACTGAGAAGGCACCGGGCTGGGAAGGAGTGGTTTGTCCCCATATCCTGGAATGACCAAAGGCGTGACCGTGGGAGGGACAGCAACCTGGCAGGGCAGGGTCCCAAGGACAGGCTCAGAGGCAGTGTGGCATTGGAAGAGGAACTCTGGGCATGGAAGCGGAAGCCTCAAGTTCGCTTCTTGGCCCTTCTCCCAGTCAATTCTGTGACGTCAGCCCAGGAGGCCACCTCCCCTTTCTGGAGCTGTGTCCACACCCGTTGAGGGACTCCTCAGCCCCAACATCCTATGAACAAAGACCAGGCTCTCTAGAAAGGATTTCCGAGGTGTCAGTTCAAAGCTGAACTGGCAGTGGGAGGGACTGGGGAAAAGGCACCCCAGCCTTAGTCACTTCACATTGTTAAGAGGGGGGTAGGAGCAGGCCCCCACCAGAAACTAGCCCAGAGATCCGCTTGTCTGCAGAGGGGCTGGAGACAGCTCTGGGGGGTCCTGGGGGGCCCCAAGCTCCCAGGGCAGCTCCCAACCTAGCACCATGTGAGGGGAAGGGGGACAGGCCAGCATTCAGCCCCGGGGTCTCCTACCTCAGCCTGGCTGTTCCCTTTGATCAGAAGTCCCTGGGATCACTGCACTTCATGAAGGCAGACTTCCTGGAGACAACAGGTCTTCCCTCTGCATCTTACCACCCCTGTTCTCCTGGAGTAGCTGCAGGGCAGCCATGGCACTTGACCTCTCCAAGGGCACATCCATTCTGTGTCCTTGAGGCCCCCACACATGAAGATACATACCGCCCCCTCATCCCGTGCTCTAGCACTGAGACAGGACACCCTTTGGGACGGGGGCTTGCCACCATTCTATATGACTGAATTAAAAACAAACCCAACCAAAAAAATATAATATATATATATATATATATCTACACAGTTATATATATATATGTAACACAGTGCAACCCCAGCACCCAGGGTATAAACTCTGGCACCAAGAAAAAAAAATTAAAATACTTTAGCTTCTTAGTACTTGGGAGGTTAAGGGGGGCTCTAGGTACCCTTGGCCCCAGGGAGCTGGCGTCAGGAAGAGGTGGTGGTCTCACCAACTCTGTCCAGCATCTGCCTGGGGTCAAGGCAGGGGCCTGGGGGCAACAAATGTACACTGGAGCATGTATACAGCTGGCCCCACGACCGCCTCAGTCTCTTACCACAGGAAACACCACGCATGTCATATCCCAGGGGGAGACAGGGGGCAGGGTTGAGGACTGGGTCTCTGGGTCCAAATGGCATGGCAGTGCCCCTGGGGCCCTGAAGGTGGCCTTGAGAACCGGGTGGGTACTGTATGAACCAGCGGCTCTATCCCCAGAGCGGGAAGATGAGATGCAAAGGTATGGGCCGCAATGGGTGTGGAGGTCCAGCATTCTCTCAAGGCGGCCACCCTCACACCCTGCCTGTGGCTGCCTCTGGGTTTCCAGCTGACCCCTCTGAAGAGCCTGGCTTGAAACGTCAGTGAAACGTCCAATTTCTCTCCCTGGTTTGCCAGAGGCCCCAGCTGGACCCTTGTCCTTGTTGTCAGGAGGACAGAGACGACGTGGCAGCTAATACTGAGTGGACGCCCTACAGGGGCAGGGAGCAATGGATGGAGAGCGCGCAGTGGGTAGAACACAGTGAGGGCCACAGAACAGAGTCCTGTGACTCCTTCCTACCAGCCTGGGGCCTTCCACCAACAGGAAGTGGCCTCCCCATGAAAGACTGTGAGCAGAACAGACCGCAGGTGGCAAGGGCGGTCCGAGAGGCCACCGACCGCGTGCTGGATGCTCTGAGGCACGTGGGCACCTGCCTGGGCTCTCCTCCTGGCTGGCCTGGGCCGTGGCGGAGTATTGCTGTGAGTGCTTGGCCAGCCGGGTCCCGCTCCCCATTCTGCAGGTCAGTCTGGCTCAGCGTGTGGCGGGACGTCCCTGCCGTCACATTCAGTCCGGCGGTGGGGGCCGTGACTACCTGGTGTTCTGCAGCTCCTCCCGGAGCCAGGTTGGCAGTGTCTGGCCCATCTTGTACAGCAGCTTGGAAAGCTCGACGTTGTGGTCCCGGTAATAGTCCTTCAGGAAGGAGCGGGACTGCAACAGGAAGGGAAGCTCAGACGCTGGTCATGTGCTGGTTCGAGTGACCCCCGCCCCTGCCTCTGGAAAACCAGCACCCCACTGCCATCATCGCCCACTCCCATTATTTATTCACAACCTTCTTCAAAATGGTAACCTTCAAAAGAAAACATATAGTAAAGCACCAAACTATAGTGCACAAGGTCAAAACTCGTGATTGGGAGAAAAGAGAGAGAATTAATCATGAGTATTTTGTTGAGGATTTTTGCATCCATGTTCATCAGTGATATTCGCTGATAATTTTCTTTTTTCTGTGGTGGTATCCTCATCTGGTTTTGGTATCAGGTTGGGTGATGGTGGCCTCACAGAATGAGTTTGGGAGTGTTCCTTCCTCTGCAATTTTTTGGAAGAGTTTCAGAAGGTTAAGTGTTAACTCTTCTCTAAATGTTTGATAGAATTTATCTGCAAAGCCCTCTGGCCCTGGACTTTGGTTTGTTGGGAGTTTTTAAATCACATTTTCAATTTCCACTTAAGTACTTGTGATTGGTGTGTTCCTATTTTCTATTTCTTCCTTGTTCCGTCTTGGCAGGTTGTACCTTGCTAAGAATTTGTCCCTTTCGTCTAGGGTGTCTATTTTGCTGGTGTACAGGTAAGCGCTGAGAGTAGTTTCCAATGGTCCTTTGAATTTCTGTGGTGTCAGTTGCAGCTTTTCCTTTTTCCTTTCTAATTTTATTGATTTACACCCTTTTCCCTTTTTATCTTGATGAGTCTGGCTAACGGTTTATCAACTTTGTTTATCTTTTCAAAGACCCAGCTTTTAGTTTCATTGATCTTTTCTACTGTTTCCTTCATCACTATTACATTTATTTCTGCTCTGATCTTTATCCTCAACAAAATACTAGCAATTCTAATCCAACAATATAGTAAAAGGATCATACACCATGATCAAGTGGGATTTATTTTAGGGATACACGGAGTTTTCAGTATCTTCAAGTCAATTAGTGTGATACACCCCATCAACAAATTGAAGAACCATATGATCATCTCAATTGATGCAGAAAAAGCTTTCGACAAAACTCAACACCAATGTATGATTAAAAACTGTCCAGAAAGTGGGCATAGAGAAAACCTACCTCAACATAACAAAGGCCATATATGACAAACCTACAGCTAACATCAGTCTCAATGGTGAAAAGCTGAAAGCATTTCCTCTAAAATCAGGAACAAGACAAAGATGTCCACTCTCGCCACTTTTATTCAACATAGCTTTGGGAGTCTAGCCATGGCAATCAGAGGGGGAGAAAAAAAAGGAAATAAAAGGAAGCCAAATTGGAAAACAAGTAAAACCATCACTGTTTGCAGATGACATACTATGCAAAGAAAATCCTAAAGATGTTACCAGGAAACTACCAGAGTTCATCAGTGAATCTGGTAAAGTTGCAGGATACAAAATTAATACACAGAAATCTATTGCATTTCTATACACTAACAACAAAATATCAGAAATAAAGAAACAATCCTATTTACCAATGCATTGAAAAGAATAAAATACCTAGATGTAAGGCCAGATACTATAAACCTCTTTAGAAGAAAACATGGGCAGAACATTCTTTGACATAAATCACAGCAAGATCTTGTTTGATCTATCTCCTAGAGTAAGGAAAATAAAAACAAAAACAAACAAACAGGACCATAAACAAAATGAAAAGACAACCCTCAGAACGGGAGAAAATCTTTGCAAATGAAGCAACTAACAAGGGATTAATCTCCAAAATATATAGACAGCGCATGTAGCTCAATATCAAAAAGCAAACAATCCAGTCAAAACATGGGTGGAAGACATAAGCAAAGATGGCTTAAAGAGCACATGAAAAGATATTCCATATCACTAATTATTAGAGAAAAGCAAATCAAAACTGCAGTGGGGTATCACCTCATGCCAGTCAGAATGGCCATCATCAAAAAATCTACAATTAATACTGGAGCAGATGTGGAGAAAAGGAAACCCTCCTACACTGTAGATGGGAGGGTAAATTGGTTCAACCACTGTGGAAAACAGTATGGAAGTGCCTTAGAAAACTAAAAATAGACCTACCATGTGATCCAGGAATCCCAGTCCTAGGCATATACCAGAGGAAACAGTAGTGAGAAGAAAAAAAAAAAAATGCACCCCAGGGTTCATTGCAGCATTTATGAACTTATTTACAAAATAGAAACAGACTCAGATTTTGCAAACAAGCTTATGGTTGCTAAAGGGGGAGGAGAATAAACTGGGAGTTTGGGATTGATATATATACACTGCTATATTTAAAACAGATAACCAACAAGACTTACTGTATAGCACAGGGAACTATGCTTAATACTTTGTAATAACCTAAATGGGAAAAGCATTTGAGAAAGAATAGGTATGTGCATATGTACAAATGAGTCACTTCACACCTAAAACTAACACAACATTGTTTATCAACTATACTCCGATATGAAATAAAAATTTAGGAAAAAAGGAAGCATATTAGAACACTCCCTAACACCATATATGAAAATAAACTCAAAATGATATAAAGACCTAAACGTAAGGCATGATACCACAAAACTCCCAGAAGAGTAACAAAGGCAAAACATTCTGGCATAAATCATAGCAATGTTTTCTTTAGGTCAGTCTCCCAAGGCAAAAGAAATAAAAGCAAAAATAAAGAAATGGAACCAAACTAAACTTAAAGCTTCTGCAAAGAAAACCACTGACAAAATGAGGAGAGAAAATATGTGCAAACAATGCAGCCAAGGAGTTAATTTCCAAAACATACAAACAGTTCATGTGACTCAGTATCAAAAAAGCAGCTCGGCTGAAAGAGCAGACCTGAACCAACAGTTCTCTGAAGGGAACACACAGATGATGGACAGGCACATGAGGGGACAGTCAGCATGGCTAAGTGCTGGAGAAACGGAAATCAAAGCTACAATGACAGCACTCCACAAGGATGAGAACGGACAACATCAAAGACCTACAGAAGATAAATGCTGGAGACAATGTGGAGAAAAGGGATCCCTCCTATACTGTTGGTGGGGATGTACAAATTGGAGAACTATGGAGAAGAATAGGTTCCTTTTTAAAAACTAGTCATTGCAGCATTAGTTATAATAGCTAGGATATGGAAGCAACCTAGATGTCCATTGACAGCTGAATGGATAAAGAAGTTGTGGTCCATATATATAATGGAGTATTAGCCATAAAAAGGCATGCATCTGAGTCAGTTCTAGTGAGGTGGATGAACCTAGAGCGTGTTATACAGAGTGAAGTCAGAGAAAAACAAATATCGTATGTTAACATATATATATGGAACCCAGAAGGGTGGTACTGATGAACCCATGTGCAGGGCAGGAATAGAGACACAGTCATAGAGGTCAGACTTGTGGTTACAGTGGGGGAAGAACAGGGTGAGACAAATACAGAGTAACATTAAAACACAAATATTACCATATGTTAAACAGACAGCTAGCAGGGAGCTGCTGAGCAACACAGGACCCCAGTGTGGTGCGCTGTGACGACCGAGAGGGGCGGGATGTGGCAAGGATTGGGAGGGAGGCTCAAGACGGAGGGGACATATGTATACCTATGGCTGATTCATGCTGATATATGACAGATACCAACACGATTCCATAAAGCAATTTTCCTCCAATTAAAAACTAAAACTAAAACTAGATCTACAATATGATCCACCAATCCAACTCCTAGGCTTATATTCAGAAAGAAAACAACTCCTTGGGGTGCACGTATCTTTTCACCTACATGCATTGGAAAGATGTGTGCACCCCACGTTCACAGCAGTACTGTTTACAATAGCCAAGATGTGGAAGCAACCCATGTGACTATCAACAGATGAATGGATAAGATGTGGCACATATATATACACACTAGAAAATTAAAAAGAATGAACTATTGCCGTTTGCAGCAATGTGGATGGACCTACAGGATATTATCACACTAAGTGAAGTCAGACAGAAAAAGACAAACACTGTGTGATATCACTTAATATGTGGTATCTAAAAAGTAAATCTATTTATAAAACAGAAACAGACTCAAAAAACAAACTTATTTGTTACCAAAGGAAAAGGGAGGGAGTATGGGATTAACAGATACACAATGCTATATATAAAATAAATAAGTAACAAGGATTTACTGCATAACGTAGGGAACAATATTCAATATCTTGTAATAACCTATAAGGGAAATAATCTGAAAATTTTATATATATATGTATATATATAAACACTGAATCACTTTGCTGTGTACCTGAAACATACAATATTGCAAATCAACTATACTTGGGATTTTTAAAAAATGAGCAAGGGGTAATGAAAAAACTGGGAAACATAACCACAGTCACAGTTACGTATGTTTTACCATACATTTATACTATAAAGGATGTCCTCTCCTACAAGAATGCCTCATCCTTCCATGGCCCCATCCTTCCAGGCCCAGCTCGAGTCAGCCCCCACTCCATCTGAGAAGCCTTTGCCCATCCAGCTTCACAGGGCACGTCCTTGTTCTGAAGTCCCATCGCACATGTGCACACCTAACTAAACAAAGCGCTTCTTGCCTTGTATTCTACTTACTGGCATGTGTGACTCATTTTCCTCCTAGACTAGGAGCTCCCTGAAGGCAAAGAACATGTCTGACTCATTCTCAAAGCCCCACAGCATTCAGCCCTTGCGAAAGGAAATACTGTTTGACTAGATCAACTCTTAGTCGCTAAATCCTAGCCCACGTTTCCTCCGAAGAAAGCTATCCAAGAAACGTCAAGGCAATGCATCGAGTGCTGGGTGTCAGGGAAAGAAAAGCTCCTCTCCAGTACGGGGCCCCATCATTTACTCCCCTGCCACAGGCAGCATGTCTGCGACTTACATCCAAGTCCATCTCCGGGTACTTCCGGCCCTTGCTTTTGCCCAGACACTTGGTTTTTCCTCCTTCGAGCAGCTGGCACCAGAATCCTTTCTTTGGATCAAACCTGTGGAGGTGGGGAAAGCCTTCATCGTTCCTCAGCCTGGAAACCCTCCTGGCACTCTCCAACTCAGAGGCCAGACCCAGTAGGAGAAGAACGTTTAGGGGGGGTTCTTTTGCTTTTTAATAAATTCAATCTTTATCAAGAAATGCTCTATCTACAATTGTGTTTAAGCATGGGTATCACTGGAAAGTTGCTGTTGTTTAGTAAACTCCAGAACTGACAAAGCAAGACTGCCTTCAGAATCCAAAGTCATGCTGGGCCTTCCAGGGTATTCTGGGGAGATCAGGTGCTGTTACCGGGAGGGGAGGTATAGTGATGTCAGAATTCAGTCCCAGATCAGCAACTATGTGGAGATTCTTGGGCATGAGGACAGCAGGAGAACAGAGTTTCCTTCTGGCAGGAGAGCGAGATAGGGGTTTCTGAATGGGTCACAGGGCAGGCATGGTGATGCTGAGGGCAGCTGTCATTTACTGAGATTAGTACATGCTGGGCACTGAGCCAAGAGCGCCACAAGATAGTGGCCCTCGGGAGGTAGGAATTATTATTATCTGTACCCTCAACCTATAGAGGAGGAAAGTGAGGCTTGAAGGAACTAAGACACAAGTTCAAAGTCCCACAGTTAAAGTAGTAATGGGTCTGGAATCCTCACCCAGGCATCTCTGCTGCCACAGCTATGCCCTTAGCTGCTGCTCCTCTCTACCCTCAGAGCAAAGGACTGACTTTCTTTCTCTACCTTCATCCTCCAAAGTAGGGAGATGGGGATATTCTTGCTGCAGGGCTTTCTAGAGAAGGTAGCTGGGGAAGGAGACTTTATTTATCTTCCTGAGACCCCCTCATCCAGCTGTGTGTCACGGGTCTGTGATTCACCCTTGAAGACAGCCCCTCCTCAGCCCTGAGTCCCTCAACACAGGCTGGCACTTATTCACCTTGGGAGGGCATTCTCCTTGCACTGGGTTTTAAGTAATGAAAATTATTAACTGTTGACAATATTTATAGTATCTTTTTCCTTAAATTATATTTAAGTCATAAACTAATGCTGAGAAACCCTTAAGGGTATTAGAGCTGCTCATTGCTGGTCTAACTTAAACACTCTGAAAATGTTCAGTCCAGATTGAAAAGAACACCCTAAGGGAAGAACTACCAGAAGAGAACAGAGTCATCACCTCCCTTTTTCTTGAGTCAATACCTTTGTTTATATGACTCAAATCATATTAACTTTTCTGCTAAATTGCCATCAGGGCCACGCATACTTCCTCATACTTGCTGACTCTAATCTGTGTCTCTCTCCTAATCATTGCAGCCTCCGGCTTTTGGGCCCATGTGCCTGTTTAGAACATCCCCTGCTGAAAGGCCATGACGACACTCACGCCAACGTTCTGTGGTAGTCAATAGTGTTTGCCACCCCAAGGAACTTCTGCACTGTGTCCATCACTTTGGCAGGTTCGGTTCGCAGCAGTTTGCCATCCAAGACCAGAATCTAGAAAAAAAGAAAAAGAAGAGTGTGATCTGAATCTGTTTTCACTGCGGTGGCCAACAGGCCCCCAGTCTTCTGGGTCAGCAGCCATGGTTATGGGTTGGGGACCCTACGCTCTGTAGAGTGCCTCCTCTTCCTCCTCAGACAGGAGGCGTCCTTGTGCCTCAGTCCTGGGCAGTCTTGCTCCCTGCCTTCTTCTGACTGATGCTGTCCTCTCCCAGCATTTAATCCATCACCAAGACCCTGTCTTTCCCCTCTGCCCCTATGACACCACCTTCTCTGCCTCTCTCCAAGTTTCTGGACTACATGTCACTCTCCTGCCTAAACCCTCCAAGGGTTTCCTTAAAATGCCTTAGCAACCTGGCTGTTTACCTCTCCAACTTGGCTCTCCCTCCCTCCCAGGGCCTATTCCAGGGCTTTCTGGGTCCCCTTAGGGTTACAGTCTGCTGTGATGGGACAAGGGCTTGGGATAAACAAGACTGAAACCTTTGAAGATCCCAAAGACGTAAGTGTCCAACGACCGCATTTCTGGCCCTGTCACTGGTAAAAGAGATCTTGAGTCTCTCAGCTAACTGCCCCAAGTCAGTGCTATGGCTGCCCTTCCAAGGGTCAGGGATAGGCCTACCTGGTTGGCGTGAAAGGCGCTGAGCCAGCGCTCAATGTGGGTGGCGTACCAGCCAGGGACCAGGCAGCGGTTCTGAAGGGTGCGCAGTTTCAAGGATGCATCGGGCCCAGCAGTAATCACCTCATGGAAAGTGTACTTCAGGGCTACTGGGTCATCGTGGGCTCGCTGGTGCTGCAGACAAGCAGGGAGAGAAGGTCAGTGTGTCACATGGAGGCACCGAAGGGAGAGGCTTTTGTGGGGCAGTAACTAGGAGCTGGCCAGGACACCAAGCTGGAACCAGCAGCCCTGGCCTCAAGATTTGGCTCTACCTGCCACTACCCTTTGACCTCAGGTAAGTCACAGCCCCCTGAAGCCCTAGTTTCCCCATCTTTGCAAGATGGGGGTCAGCCTAGGTCAGAGTTTCCAAATGCTGGTCCCCTCGCACCGTCTCTGTGGTCTCTGCCATGCCCACCTGTGCATGCCAAATCAACAGCATTGTCTTTATGTGGACACATCTTACTCACATAAATGCATTTCAAAACAAAACTCAATACTGCCTTCACAGACAGAAAACTAGAATCAGCTGTCGTATATAAAGATAATAAAGGTAATCATTCATAAATACAATAAAAATAAAGCTATGTGCTCACACACCAGGCAGATACAAATGTCTGCTCCAAACCTTGATGTAGTCAGGTGGGCGGAGCCCGTAATAGGCTTGGGGCCCTGGTACGAAGAGACACCACAGAGGTGGTTTGCCATGACACAGTGAGACAGTGGCTATCTAAAAGCCAGGAAGGGAGCTCTCACCAGGAACCAGATCAACTGGTACCTCAGTCTTGGACTTGAGATTTCTAGGCTCCAGGACTGTGAGAAAAAAATGCTGCTGTTTAGGCCACCTAATCTATAATATTTGCTGTGGCAGCCCAAGCAGACTAAAAGAGAAGGACTGAGGAAGAACTGGAAAGGGGAAGACACCAAGTTTGAAGCACCTGAGATAATGCCCCAGGCAGTTGGCATCTGCAGAGTGCCAAAGTCCAGAGATCACGAGCCTGTTCACCAGGGGTGACCCTCAGGAGCCCCCACACCCTCACTGAGCATTACACACAGCCTGAGCCAGGGGTGGGGGGACAGCCCCCCTCCTCCTGATCTCCCCTCTGAGGCAGGCCATCATCCTTCCCTTCCTTCCAGCACCTCCCTGGACCGTCCTGGGAGGAATCAGCCCCCCTTCTCCTTATCCCACCTCAGCCACAGACAGAAGAAAGAACAGGGGCTTAGACCTGGAGGAGCTGAGTTCAAAATTCCAGCACATGAGCTAGTCACCGGCTTGATGAACCTTGGTCTTCTGTCTGTGAGAGGAGACACAAAGCTCTCCGCCCTCTAGAGGAGGAGGTGCATTAGGACGGAACCCAGACGCCTCCACCCAGGGCTGCTTTACCTCTGCCTCCTTCTCCTCCCTCTTTCCTCCCCCCATAAATACAGATGGTCAGTCTCTGCTCACTGCCGGGGCACAGGGTAGGGGGCAGCAGGGCACGCAAGAGAAATGGCTTCTGTTCCCCCGGGATCAAAGCCCAGAGGAAAGGAGAATATTGGGGTATAGAGAGAAAGTCCTAGAGAAGTGAGAGGAAGAGTGAGGTTGCACAGCAGATGAGGAGGGTAACCAGGCTTGGGAGGGAGAGGAGGGGAGAGGTCTGTAGGGAGATCTGCACCCAGACTCCTATCAGCCTGTGGTCACAATGAAGCCCCAGAAAGGAAGCTCAGAGTGTGGCCAGGCCTACAGTAGGACCAGCTCTAGAGCAGGAAGCCCCCGACCCTGGCATAAACATAATTCCAGCAAGACTGGAAGGTAGGGGAGGAAATCCCCCAAAAGACACGAGCTTAGGCTTTCTTATAAGCCAAGTGGAAAGGTACTCAGAAAAAATTCAGTCAGGTCATTGATATTAAAGGAAATTCTAGTTCTTACACAATCAAGTACAAACTAGAAGCTGCGTTCCCTCACATAAACCACAGTCCAGGTAACTTTAACTTCCTTACCTGATCAGGCATTTGCATCCTGCACTAGGAATGGCAGGTCCTGTGTTCTTTCCTTCTCTGAATTCCCACCCCCACCCAGAGCCCAGTGAGGAGGCCACAGATAGCATGAAGCCCAGATCACTATTCACCAAATCCTAGCTTCAGCAAGACAAAACCAGCCTCCACCTCTACTTGGAGAATCAGAGTCAGAGCAGGTCCCCAGATGAAGCTGGGAGGGGGAGCAGGTAACCTGGCTGGGACTCAGCATGGATTTCTGCCCAGCTCCTCCTCTGGGCTGGGAGCACAGTGGAGGGGACCCTGTTCTTACCCACCAGTGCACTGCAGGAGCCAGTCAAGGGCAAGCACAAAGACGACGCAGGAAAAGTGTTTGCTGATATTTATTAGTGGCTGAGTGGAGGACACAGCCCGTGCCACTGCCCAGGGCCCCTCCCCAGCTCACCTGGTACCAGGAGTAGGCTCGGTCCGCTGGGTTGATGAGGATGGTCAGGACCTTGGCCTTGGGTAACAGGGCAGCTGCCCGCCGGGGAGCCACTTCCGAATCAAAGTAGTTGGCGCTTTTCTCAAAGTAGAAGTCGGAGGTGGTGTTGGAGGGGATAGGGAAGAATTCCATGTACCTGCAGGAAGCCCACAGAAGAGGGCTCACAGGCAAGATTCAGGAGGAGGGGCCTGGGGAACGCAGCCGGGAGGGCCAGGCTCACTGGGGGGTGGAACGTGAGAATGCAAGCAGGCACGCTGCTCTCAGTCTAACGAGGACTTACTTGCCAGGATCCGAGACAAAGTGGCCACTGGCAGACTCCTTATGAATCAGTTCCTTTTTCGGGGAGACCTCAGGGATCAAGAGGATCTGAAGACTTGTGGGTGTGATGTGCGTGGCAGGGCGGGGGGCGGAGGGAGGTGTGTACCCATGGGAAGGGGTTGTGTCTTTTCTTAAATGGGATGCTCCCAGAGTGAAACTGACAGGGCCCTAACCCTTACTGCCACTAGGGGGCGAGCGGGGACGCTTCTGACCCGGGAACCCCCAGCGCTGAGGAGAAGGACGCCCTCTGCTGCCTCCAGGCTGCAGGGTTTCCTTCCTGATCTGATGGTACTTTCTAAGCTGTTACTGTAGACCAGCAGACAAGGAGGGGAGGCGACTGACTGCCTACCATCTGTCCCCCCACACTCCGCCTGCCTCATATGGGTGAACCTCACAGCTTCCCAGACGAACCTCCCACATCCCGCCCAGAGTGACTGTCCACACCAGTCCTCTGAGATCACCTCTAGGTTGAGGGCCCCTCAGAAAAGAAAATAAAACACTCCAGACCCTCCCAGGGGCACCTACTCACGCAAGATGGAGCTACAGCTTCAGAAGTTTCTGGGAACCAAAGCCCACAGAGCCCGTCTTAGTTAAGGGCATAGGATCCCTACTCTATCCTGTGAGGCGAGGTTTCTCCTGGGTGGTCCCAGGGACCCATTTATCAGATTTCAGAGTTACCCAGGGGCCTGGGGGATTGCTGTACCCCTACAAACAAAATATTTGGAATGGAGCTGAGAAATTGCTAGTTCTCTCACATTTCCAAAATTTCTTTACAAAATAGCACCTTTATGTTCACAATTCATTGTTGGTTATACCTAAAGGGAGAAAGCTCTGAGAAAGAAGCTTTTTTGCTAAGTCTATAGCAAAGCCATCTGGCAGCAAACCCTGACTTCAGAATCTTACTTGGCATAAATGTTCACATACTTTGCTACAAATATAATAATAAACTTGCTAATGGGTACTGCCCCAGACCTTGGTGAAGGTGCTGTTAATATGCTATGTCCCTCTAAATCCAGAAAGAGGTGACTTCCAATCATGCATCTGGTTACAATGGATTTTAGGTAAGAGATTGTGGCAGTATCAGAGAGAGAAAAAGACAGCTAGATTGCCTGACAGATGATTGAAAGAAAGAAACAGAAAGAGGCTGCTGGAAATACACAGAGAAATACCAAAAAACAGAATAATGCCCATGAGGTCTCTACTCAGGTAAATCACAGACATAAAAATAATAATAAACAATACACGTATAAGGTTAGAAAAGACAAATAAGAGAGAGGCAAACATAAGAAACACGGTGTGGAAGCATCCCCTTCAGCACCCACACCCTGGGGTAGCCTCTGGTGACAGCTTCTGGTAAGAATCTGCAATTCCAGCCACGCTCCCAGGAGACTCTCTGAAGACCTAACAAGCCACCTCTGAAGGGTTCACAAGAACGCCTCCTGCTACAGGGTCAGTCACACGCAGTGGAAAGGGCCAGCTTTCCGGTCAGAACACCTGGATTTTTAACCCCTGTTCTGTCCTCAGCTCTCAGGGCCTCAGGCGTGTCCCTCTTCTCTTCTTGGACTCGTGAAGGCAAGGAAGGGGAGGGACTCTAACGTCTAGTATTCCCTGAGTCCAGGCAATAATACAAAGGGGCAAAGGGCTTCCTCATCAAGTGTCCCATCTTTGTGCAGGCTCCAACATTATGACTCAAGGGTCACCGCACTCTGTCCCTGTTTACAGGAACTGGCTGCGTGTGAGCAAGCGCCAGCTGCTTCCTGCTGTGGCCTCAGCAGACCTCCTCCTTGGCAGCCTCCATGGCGGCCGTCCTGTCCCACTGCTGACAGAAAGACCCACTCACCAGTCGATGCCTTTGTGATAGTTGTGGCCGTTAAAAAACTGGATCTCCTCAAAGGTCTCGGAGCTGGGGTAGTTGCTGCTGAGGTCAGGGTGCATGCCCAGGAACAGATAGAGGGCCGTGGTGCCTGCAGGGAAGGAAGGTGGGTGAGACCTGGGCCCAGGCCCCCAGCGAAAAGACAGAGTCTGAAATCCTGAGTTCTGGTCCTGGCTCTCCGTTACTCACCAGGAGACACTGGGAAAGTCCCTTCTCTTCTCTGGGTTTAGTTTCTTCATCTCTACCATGAGGGAAACACACTATAACTCAGGACAGGCAAATACAGAGCTTGCAGGTGGGCGCCCCAACTCTTGAATCCACTGCAGACATCACTAGCCCATCACAGCACTCTTCATCACAAAGACTTGGCCTCAGAATCCTTCTCAGCACTGTACTCCGGCATTCACATCCACCTGATCACTGTCCCCTCAAAACCCCAGAAGATGGTTTCTGCTGGCCCCTTCAAGCCCTGGGCTTCGGTCCTCTCTAGCACTTGGGAGGAACTCAAGGACAAGGGAGTTCCAGACTCGCCAGCCTGCTGGGGTGAAATTCTTGAAGGGCTAAGAAATCTGGCCCAGACGCCTCCTCTCTGAGTGCCCTTCCTTCACTCACACTCCCTCCCCATTCAACAGCACAGGGCTGACCCTCTCCCTTCAGAGAGTCCATTCCTTTCCTACACAGATCTACGGTTAACATGCTTTAACGAGAGGTTTCAGAAGAGAAGAGACCTCAGAGTTCAGTAGTTCAGAGTATATATTTTGGGGGCACAGAGACCAGAGCTCCAGACCTGGATATGCCATCTCCTAACTACATGTGTTAGAGAAAGTGACAAGTTCTGTGAGCCTGGAGTGTTTTGTCTGTAACGTGGAATAGCCATCCATACCCATGTAGTATGCATGTCACCACTGCAGACAGTCCTAACGTGTCACAGTCTCTTTGCCCTGACCCAGTTTTGCCAAGCACTGCTCAGTCTTGCAAAGCATCTGATCTGGGCTTCTCTGCTTGGACTCAGAAACTCCCAAGAGGACACCAAGAGAGCTCCCTGAGGCTGTGGTTCACAACAGGAGAATTCAATGCCCAACCTCTACCCTTCCCACCTCCACACTGATGGGCAACTCATGGTCACCCCAGCTTTGGTCCCACTTCCTGGGAAAGAGCATGTAGATTACTGGGGAGTGGGACCAGGGCGCGACGGTCCCCAGAATTGTGTGGCCGGGACAGCAGGGGAAGCTGTCAAGACAGTAAGGGAAGCTGGTCAAGAGTGGAGAGACCTGCCTGTTTTCTGGGGGCCGATGATGAGGAGCTTTGGGAAGCGGTCACACGTCTTCTCCTTGGACCAGATGTCCTTATGGCGCTTGTCTTCGCAGGGATCCTAAAATGACAGTGGAATAGATGTCAGGGCGGGGCGGAGAATGGACTCAGCGAGTGGATTCCAGACCCCGCTGCACATGGACGTGTGGCTCTCACAGCCCTGAGTGACAAGCGTAACTACACATGTCCTTGCCACATCCCCACCTCAGGACACTGAGCTACTGGTAGGCAGCAATGATTCCTGGTCAGTCTCCCATTCCCAGACAAAGCCTTAGAAAATGCTCACCCCAGCACTTGGCGCATAACAGGAGCCCACAGGCTCCTACTGTTGAATTTAAAAGCTCACCAAGAGGTCAGAAAACTTTCTCTGTGAAGTATAGTAAATCTTTTGAAATGTTTATTAAATATTTTAGGCTTGGATACTACCCGGTCTGTCACAACCACTCAACTCTGCTTATTGGAGCTTGAAAGTAGTCACAGACAGTACGT
Source organism: Oryx dammah (assembly GCF_014754425.2). Taxonomy (NCBI): domain Eukaryota; kingdom Metazoa; phylum Chordata; class Mammalia; order Artiodactyla; family Bovidae; genus Oryx; species Oryx dammah. Next base: position 48,178,441 of record NW_024070189.1, read on the forward strand.
ACAAGAATGAGCATGGCCAAGTTCCAATAAAACTTTATTTATAAAAATAGACCACAGGCCATACTGACTTAAAAGCTAGGTTGTGGACACCTGGTCTGAACTGTGAGACCATCAATTCAAGCTTCTGCTCCTAGTTTTTGACAGTCCCCACTGGGGCAGACAGCCAAAGTGGAAATGATGCTCAGTTGCAGAAGTGTCTGGTGGTGAAATTAAAGTCTGATGCAGTAAAGAACAATACTGCACAGGAACCTGGAACATTAGGTCCATGAACCAAGGTAAACTGCACATGGTCAAGCAGGAGACGGCAAAAGTGAACATCAACATCTTAGTCAGTGAACTAAAGTGATGGGAATGGACGAATTTAATTCAGATGACTATTGTATCTACTACTGTGGGCAAGAATCCCTTACAAGAAATGGAGTAGCCTTCATAGTCAAAGAAAGAGTCTAAAATGCAGTACTTAAGTGCAGTCTCAAAAACAACAGAAAGATCTCGGTTCATTTCCAAGGCAAACCACTCAGCATCACAGTAATCCAAGCCTATGCCCCAACCACTAATGTTGAAAAAGATGAACTTGAACAGTTCTATGAAGACCTACAAGATCTTTTAGAACTAACACCAAAAAAAGATGTTCTTTTCATCACTGGGAAGTGTAATGCAAAAGTAGGAAGTCAAGAGACACCTTAGGTAACAGGCAAGTTTGGCCTTGGAGTACAAAATGAAGCAGGGCAAAGGCTAACAGAGTTTTGCCAAGACAACACACTGGTCATAGCCAACAACCTCTGCCAACGACCCAAGAGACGACTCTACACATGGACATCACATGGACATCATTTTGAAAGTCAATATCAAAAATCAGATTGATCATATTCTTTGCAGCCAAAGATGGAGATGCTCTATACAGGCAGCAAAAACAAGACCAGGAGCTGACTATGGCTCAGATCATGAACTCCTTATTGCCAAATTCAGATTTAAGTTGAAGAAGTAGGGAAAACCACTAGGCCATTCAGATATAACCTAAATCAAATCCCTTATGATTATACAGTGGAAGTGACAAATAGATTTAAGGGATTAGATCTGACAAAGTGCCTGAAGAACTATGGATAGAGGTTTGTAACACTGTATAGGAGAGAGTGATCAAAACCATCCCCAAGAAAAAGAAATGCAAAAAGGCAAAATGGTTGTCTGAGGATGCCTTATAAATAGCTGAGAAAAGAAGAGAAGGGAAAGGCAAAGAAGAAAAGGAAAGATACACCCACCTGAATGCAGAGTTTCAAAGAATAGCAAGGAGAGATAAGAAAGCCTTAGGTGAACAATGCAAAGAAATAGAGGAAAGCAATAGAATGGGAAAGACTAGAGATCTCTTCAAGAAAATTAGAGATATCAAGGGAACATTTCATGCAAAGATGGACACAATAAAGGACAGAAATGGTATGGACCTAATAGAAGCAAAAGATATTAAGAAGAGGTGGCAAGAATACACAGAACTGTACAAATAAGAATGACCCAATAACCACAATGGTGTGATCACTCATGTAGAGCCAGACATCCTGGAGTGTGAAGTCAAGTGGGCCTCAGGAAGCATTACTGTAAACAAAGCTAGTGGAGGTCTTGGAATTCCAGCTGAGCTATTTCAAATCCTAAAAGATGATGCTGTTAAAATCCTGCACTCAAAATGCTAGCAAATTTGGAAAACTCGGCAGGGGCCACAGGACTGGAAAAGGTTAGTTTCCATTCCAATCTCAAAGAAGCACAATGCCAAACAATGTTCAAACTCCTGCACAATTGCATTCATTTCACATGCTAGCAATGCAATGCTCAAAATCCCTCAAGCTAGGCTTCAACAGTACATGAATCAAGAACTTCCAGATGTACAAGCTGGATTTAGGAAAGGAGAGGAACCAGAGATCGTATTAAAAACATGTGCTGATCATAGACAAAGAAAAGGAAAAACCAGAAACACATCTACTTCTGCTTTATTGACTACACTAAGCCTTTGACTGTGTGGAACACAACAAACTGTGGAAAATTCTGAATACCAGATGGGAATACCAGACCACCTGACCTGCCTCCTGAGAAACCTGTATGCAGGTCAAGAACCAACAGTTAGAATTGGACATGAAACAAAGGACTGGTTCAAAATTGGGAAAGGAGTACGTCAAGGCTGTATATTGTCACCCTGCTTATTTAACTTACATGTAGAGTATATCACGCAAAATGCCGGGCTGGATGAAGCATAAGCTGGAATCAAGATTGCTGGGATATGCAGATGACACCACCCTAACAGCAGAAAGGAAAGAGGCACTAAAAAGCCTCTTAATGAAGGTAAAAGAGGAGAGTGAAAAAGCTGACTTAAAACTCAACATTCAAAAAATTATGATCAAGACATCCAGTCCCATCACTTCATGGCAAACAGGGGAAAAAATGGAAACAGTAACAGACTTTATTTTCTTGGGGTCTAAAATCACTGTGGATCGTGACTGCAGCCATGAAATTAAGACGCTTGCTCTCTGGGAGAAAGTCATGACAAACCTAACAGTGTGTTAAAAGACAGAGACATCACTTTGCCAACAAAGGTCCATACAGTCAAAGCTATGGTTTTTCCAGTACTCATGAACGAATGTGACAGCTGGATCATAAAGAAGGCTGAGGGCCAAAGAATTGATGCTTTCGAACTGTGGTGCTGGAAAAGATTCTTGAGAGTCCCTTGGACTGCAAGGAGGTCAAACCAGTCAATCCTAAAGGAAATCAGTCCTGAATACTCATTGGAATGACTGATGCTGTTCAAATACTTTGGCCACGTGATGCGAAGAGCAGATTCATCAGAAAAGACCCTAATGCTGGGAAAGACTGAGGGCAGGAGGAGAAGGGGGCGACAGAGGATGAGATGGTTGGAAGGCATCATCCATTGACTCAATGGACATGAGTTTGAGCAAACTCCAGGAGACAGCGAAGGACAGGAAAGCTTGGTGTGCCACAGTCCATGGGGTTGCAAAGAGCTGGACACGAATGAGCAACTGAACAACTGGGGCAGACTTCCCAAAGGACTGTCCCTTAAGCTCTCTGACTGGTCCCCTTTCCCGGGCTCAGAGCCTACTGGAGTGAGAAGGGATGTAACAGACTGAGTCCAGGCAGGCCAGCAGCTGCTTTCCACACTCATTTATACCATGTTCACCTGCAGTTCTATGATGCTGTTTTTCACAGGCTGTGTGTGAGTGTGCATTCACATAGGTTCTGCATGGGAGGTCTCCTGTGCACAAGAACAAGTAACAGCGCCCCCGTGGTGAGCAAGTGTACACCTGAGTTTACACTCGAGAGAGTATGCAGGCCTGAGGACCAAGTCCCTGAGCCTGTGCCTGGAGCGCAGGCCTGTGGGTGCTAGGCCTTCCCTCCCTGCAGCGAGGTATCCAGGCCACCCACCCCACTCACCTGCCAGAGCGGGTCCTTCTCCTCGGAGAAGATCTGGAAGTACTTCTGGGCCAGCTGCACCGGGGGCAGCGTCTGCAGCCGGAGGTTGGTCCAGGAGTGCAGGAAGCGCACCAGGTGCTTGAAGGTGTACAGGCCCAGGCGGTCATTCCCGTAGTTGGACAGGTGTGTCATGAAGATGCTGATCTGCTCCAGGGAGGAAGATGGGAGGCAGGGGCTGTCAGCCTCTGAGCCTCCTTCACTACCTTCACCCCCACTTCTGACCTGCTGCCCTTGCTTAAGCTTATGGTGCCACTCGATGACCAGTCCACGGTTCACCGGGGCCATTGGTAAACTTGCCACGTGACCTTGGACTAGGTGCACCAGGTGAATCCAGTCTGACACCAAGCACAGCAGCCCCGAAAGGGAAGCTGACCTCCTGTGCAGACACGTGGGTGCTCTTTTGTACTTTTTTGGCAGGAAGGTGAGGGGGTACATGAACCACAGGAATACATGGTTACCCCACAAAGCTGATAACACCACCACTTGATATCTATCCAGCATTATCAAAGCACAGATGATTATTTCCATTTTACAGATAAGGAAAGAGAGGCCCAGGAAAAGAGGTGAAAAGTTTAAAATGCACTCTACATCTATAGCGAGTGCCTTTTAAACTATATATATCAGTACATATATATAAATGTATACAGATAGTGATATATAGTTTAACATTCACTTTATCATATATGTTAATAGGCAATATTTATATATTTATACACACACAAGGATTGGAAAAAGAACATGGAGAAAAATGCCAACACTATTGTACAGAAGTGCAAGATGATAAAAGGAAACAAAGGCTGCTCAGATTCTCTGCCAAGGTCACACAGCAGGTGGGGACAGGGCCAGGGCTGGAATGCGGGTTTTCTAACTCCCAGCTGCACACCTGCTCCCACCCTCCCCCAGGGATGGCGGTCCGGCAGCCCCTCCTCACTGCCAGCCAAGGGCTGGGGAGCACTCACAGGGTTCAGGAGCACGGTCAGGAAGAGCTCGCCCCCATTGATGATCTTGTCCAGCTCACTGGAGCCACCCGGGTACTCGTTGTAGAAGATGGTGTGTGTGAAGAGGCCGCAAGTCTGCCGCGGGAGGACCTGGGGATGGGGCGGGAGAGGAGCTATGGCTTCTCCAGGTCCGGATGGTGGCAGGCAGAGTCCTGCCAGAGAGGCAGCCTCCTAATGTGACCACACAGCCCCCACCCTTGGGGGTCTTCCCCACCAAAGAACATCTGCAGCCTGTGACAGTCCCCCAAGTGAGCCCACCCAGCCTTGCCAGTTTACATACGTAAATACTTTTCACATTTCTCTGTACAAAGTGAGCAGACTCCAAGGTAATAGGGACTGGCAAGGGAGAATCTTTCTGGCAACCTGGCCTGTGTGCCCAGCAAGGCCCCCTTCCCTCTCTAGAGCAGCACCCCCAGGCACGCTCTGTGACTCCTCTCCTGGCTTTAGCACTTGCCTCCTGGCACTCTCGGTTGTGCACTGATTTAGCTGTTTCTTATGTGATCCACCCTCTCCGTCACCACCTTCATCCCCAGGGTCAGTAGGAATGCCTGAAAGGAGGAGGTCAGTGGACGGATGGATGGAGGTGTGACTCTGGCCTTCCCATAGCTGCCCATCTGGACTGATGAGAACTATCTAGCCACTCCAGCGGCTGAGGTCAAAAACTGGGAGTAATCTTTCTCTCTCTTATATGCTATGTCCAACTCATCAGCAGTTCGTGTATGCTCTAACTACTAACTAAGTCCAGAATCTGAACACATTCCAGCACTGCACCCTGGGCCAAGCCACTGCACCTCAACCAGAAGACTGCAGCAGCCTCCACCTGCTCCCCACTTTATCCCCTAGCAGCCAGAATGATGGAAATCCTTTTAATTTATGAGTCAGGTCATCAGAGCACTCCACTCAAAACCCTCTCACCACAGACTAAAGCTCAAGCCTATCCAGGGGTGTTAGTTGCCCTACATGACCCGGTCCACCAATCACCCTTCTGACCTCATCTCCTGCCATCTCCCAACTTGTCTTCCAGCCACAGTCACCTGTTAGTTGGTCCTCAAAACCACCTGCACAAGCCTGCCTCACGGCCTTTGTGCTTGTTTTCTCTGCCATGCATGCTCTTCCTCATGTAGCAGCATGGCTCCATCCCCAAAAGGCTCTCCCTAACCATCTTGTTCAAGTTTCTTCTTTTCCTGCATGCACGCTAAGTCGTTTCAGTCATGACCGACTCTGCAATTTCTATGGACCATAGCCCTCCAGGCTCCTCTGTCCATGGGATTATCCAGACAAGAATATCAGACTGGCTTGCCAGGCCCTCCTCCAGGGATCTTCCCGACCCAGGGATCAAAGCCTCTTACATCTCCCTGCCCTGGCAGGTAGGTTCTTTACCACTAGCACCACCTGGGAAGCCCTCTCCTCCTCTGAGCACACCCTTTCTCCATCCCCCTGCTTGATTCTCCACAGCACTTATACCATCTGACCATTATATACTTTACACAGTTACAAATGCACTGTCTCCTGTCACTAGAATGTCAGGTCTACAAAGGTGGGGACTTCTGTTGACTTTGTGGATTTCAGTATTCCCAGTGTGTAAAAAAGGGACAGACACATTTCACGTAAGCCAATAAATGGATGAGACAGAGGCCTGTCCCAGGGCCTCATCAGAGGCCTCTTAAAAAATGTTCAGCCACCTGATACTGTCACAAAAGCCTGAGTCGCTCACTAAAGAGGCAGACTGGTCTCCTTCCTCCCTGGGATAGAGAGCCTCAGGTGACAGAGGGGACAGCAGAAACCCCTAACCAGGTCCCCAAAATCCTGCCTCTCAGGCTCCGGGCCGCACTCACCATGATGCCGTTGTGGATGAAACCACGACGGTAGCGGGCTGGCTTCAGGTGGGGGTATTCCTCCGTGCTGGTCACACGGATGTTCCACACCTGCTTCCAAGCCTCGTAGAGCTGCACGTGCACAGGGTACACGCCCGAGTGGTGCGGTGCCACCGCGTATCCCATGTCTGTGGGAATGCCATGCTCCTGGGGAGAGGAGGGCCAGGGCAGGGTGAGCACAGGGATCCTGCTCCTCTGGGCCTTACTTCCTCTTTGTCGGGCAGGGGAGAGAAGTCAGAGACTAGGAAGGCAGGGCGGCAGGTCCGAGACCTCGAGGTGCACATGGGGAAGCTGAGGCTCGGGGCCCAGAGTCTCGGAGGAAAGCACCGGCCGAGCTGGGACTTCAGCTCTCAGCCCAGTGCTCACTTCCTCCTGCTCCAGGAGTGAGGAGCAAGGATGGGCATCCTTCTGCCTTCGTGGTCTCTATGACTGGCTGGTAGCTCAGGGGCCACTAGCACCAGGCCTTATTCTCTCCTTGCTGGGCACCTCCTCCAGCTGTCCAGGGCTCCTAGTCTAGCCTCAAGACAAGAGCTTGGCTCCGGAAGCCAACAGTCCTGCGTTTAAGTTCTGGTTAGACCTCTTATAAGCTGGGGTGGCCTCCCCAAGCTTCCGTTTCTTATCTAAAATGATGCTATCAAGATACCGGGCTCTTGGGTATCAATGAGTCTTCAATGAGACAGTGGCTATAAAGATGTTAATAAAAAGCTGTCACATGGAACTGCAAAAGCAGCGGGAGGCCAGCAGTTCTGACCCCCAGTCCAGCCCCAAGCCCACCCAGCTCTGCCCTGCAGGGAATCTTACTCACGACAGCGAACTTCTTGTTCAGGGCCATCTGCTCGGCCAGCACAGACTGGTTGTGGAAAAGGTGGGGCTGCATGTGGCTCCACATGTGGGGGAACCACCAGAACTCCTTCACATAGGACAGCAGCAGGTCATCCCCCGCATCCTCGGCGTCTGTACCTAGAGCCCAAGCACAGGCAGCTCAGCCCAGCCCACCTGCCTCAAGGCCCAGGGATGGGCGTGGAAGGCCACTGCCCACCCAAAAGTTGCTCAGAGCAGTTCTATGAGCTATAGGGCAGCACAGAGAGAGCCCCAGTCCAGGTCCTGGAACCATGTGGCCTTGAGTCAGTGGATGACTTCGGCCAAGCTTCCCCATATTTGGGCCCTCGAGGTCTGTCTGTTCAATATGCAGTTCAGATACAATGATCCCAATGGTTTCCTCTAGCTCTGACTTGCTTGCTGTGATTTTATTCCTGTTTTTCTGTGTTGTCTTTTACTTATTAACTTATAGATGTTTCTTGTATATATACAGGATGTTTAAGCTGTCTTGTGTATATCACCCCAACTACCTCTCATATGCTAAGGGTTGTGTGTGTGTGGCTCAGCCATCTCTGACTGTTTGCAACCCAATGGACTGCAGCCTGCCAGGCTCCTTTCTCCATGGAATTTTCCAGTCAAGAATACTAGAGCGGGTTGCCATTTTCCTACTCCAAGGGGTGCAACCTGCCTCTCTGTGTCTCCTGCACTGGCAGGCAGATTCTATACCACTAGGGCCAGCTGGGAAGCCCCGTTAAGGGTTAAGAACATAAAAATACTGACAAACAACCCAATGTTGCTCTTATTTGGCTTTGGCATTAAGCTGCAGACTTTCCTCGCAGAGCTGCAGACTAGGAGAGTTTGCCTAGAATTTAAGAGAGGCTGTCCTCACTGTGGCCCAAGCAGGTGGCAGCTCAAGTGAATACTCACTACGGATGACCACTCATGGGCTCTTCCCTCCTGCCCAGTCCTGAAGGGTAGCATGTGAGGAACGAGGGAAAGTCACCAAGAGGAGGGCAAGTATGAACCAGACAGCCTTCAACCTTCAACCTCAACCCTTAAGACATGAAAATAAACTCGTTCCAGGCCAAGAACAGGATAAAACCCCACAAGAACAACTAAATGAAGTGGAGATAGGCAACCAACCTGAAGAAGAATTTAGAGATGCTAAAGTGTGAGCTGCTCAACTTTGTCTGACTCTTTGCGACTCCATGGACTATATGTAGCCTGTTAGGCTCCTCTGTCCATGGAATTCTCCAGGCAAGAATACTAGAGTGGGTTTTCATTTCCTTCTCTAGGGGATCTTCCCAACCCCGGGATCAAACCCAAGTCTCCCTCATTGTAGGCAGATACTTTACTCTGAGCCACCAGGGCATAAGAATTTAGAGTAACGACAGTAAGCATGATTCAAAATCTCGGAAAAAGAATGGAGGCATAGATCATTAAAATACAAAAGATGTTTAACAAAGAGCTAGAAGATTTAAAGAACAAACAGAGATGAAAACAATACAATAACTGGAATGAAAAATACACTAGAAGAAATCAACAGCAGAATAACTGAGTCAGAAGAAGTGAGCGGAAAGACAGAATGATAGAAATCACAGCCATGGAACAGAATAAAGGAAAAAAATAAAGAAATGAGGACAGTCTCAGAAATCTCTGGGATAATATTAAATACACCAACATTCGCTTTATAGGGTCCCGAAGGAGGAGAGAGAGAGAGAAAGGGACTGAGAATATATGAAGAGATTATAGCTGAGAAGTCTCCTAACATGAGAAAGTAATCACCCAAGTCCAGAAAGAATCCCATACAACATAAACCCAAGGAGGACCATAAACGCCCCAATACATATTAATAAAACAGACAAAAGTTGAAGACAAAAAAATATTAAAAACAAAAGGCAACAAATAACATACAAGGGAACTCCCCCAGAGTTATCAGCTGATTTTTCAGCAGAAACTCTGGAGGCCAGAAGGGATGGCACAATATATTTAAAGTGATAAAAGGGAGACATCTAGAGCCAAGAACACTCTATCCAGCAAAGCTTTTGTTCAAATTCAATGCAGAAATCAAAAGCTTTACAGACAAGCATAAGCTAAGAGAATTCAGTACCACCAAACCAGCCTTATAACAAATCTTAAAGGACCTTCTTTAGGCAGAAAACAAAGGGCGGACAACGAGAATCAGGAAAATTACAAAACAGGAAAGCTCACTGTAAAGGCCAACAAAGTAAAAGTAGGAAATCATTCCTATACAAACCTGAGATCAAACCATAAATCTAGAAAAAGAGGAGAGTACAAATGAGGAAAATTGGAAATTAAGAGACCAGCAACTTAAAACAATCTTGTGCATATGTAGACTACTATATCAAAACCTCAGGGAAATCACACACACACACAAAATCTACAAAAGATACAGACTCAAAAAAGGAAAAGTAATCTAAATACAACAGTAAAGATAGACATTAAATCATAAGAGAAAAGAGCAAAAGAAGGAAGAAAAACCAATCTTTAGAAATAAATCTAACAACTAACAAAATGGCATTAAAAGCATACATATTGATAATTACCTTAAATGTAAAAGGATTAAATGCTCAAACCAAAAGACATAAATTGGCTGAATGGATACAAAAATAAGACCCATATATACATATGCTATTTACAACAGACTCTTTTAGGAAGGGTCTTAGGAAGCATGACTACAAACAAAGCTAGTGGAGGTGATGGAATTCCAGGCGAACTATTTAAAATCCTAAAAGATGATGCTGTTAAAGTGCTGCACTCAATATGCCAACAAATTTGGGGAATTCAGCAGAGGTCACAGGACTGGAAAAGGTCAGTTTTCATTCCAATCTCAAAGAAGGGCAATGACAAAGTATGTTCAAACTACCACACAATTATACTCATTTCACATGCTAAAAGGTAATGCTCAAAATCCTTCAAAAGTATGGCTTCAAAAGTATGTGAACCAAGAAATTCCAGATGTACAAGCTGGATTTAGAAAAGGCAGAGAAACCAGAGATCAAATTTCCAATATCCATTATAGAAAAAGAAAAGGAAGGAATTCCAGAAAAACATCTACTTCGGCTTCACTGACTACAGTAAACCCTTTGACTGTGTGGGTCACAACAAATTGTGGAAAATTCTAAAAGAGACAGAAATGCCAGACCACCTTACCTGCCTCCTGAGAAACCTGTATGCAGGTCATGAAGCAACAGTGAGAACTGGACATGGAACAACAGACTAGTTCAAAATTGAGAAAGGAGTACATCAAGGCTGTATATTGTCACCTTGTTTATTTAACTTATATGCAGAGTACATCATGTGAAATGTCAGGCTGGATGAAGCACAAGTTGGAATCAACATTGTCGGGAGAAATATCAATAACCTCAGATATGCAGATGACATCACCCTAACGGCAGAAAGCAAGGAGGAACTAAATAAAGAGCCTCTTGATGAAGGTGAGAGAGGAATGTGAAAAACTGGTTTAAAACTCAAGACCAAAAGAAACAAAGAACATGGCATCCAGTCCCATCACTTTGTGGCAAATAGATGGGGGGAAAATGGAAACAATGACAGATTTTATTTTTGTGGGCTCCAAAATCACTGTGGATGCTGACTGCAGCCATGAATTAAAAGATGCCTGCTCCTTGGAAGAAAAGCTATGATACCTAGACACTGTATTAATAAGCACAGACGTCACTTTACCAACAAAGGTACATCTGGTCAAATCTATGGTTTTTCCAGTAGTCATGTACGGATATGAGATTTAGACCATAAAGAAAGCTGAGGGCCAAATAATTGATGCATTTGAACTACGGTGCTGGAGAAGACTCTTGAAAGTCACTTGGACAGCAAGGAGATCAAACGAGTCAACCCTAAAGGAACTCAACCTTCATTATTTCCTGGAAGGACTGATGCTGAAGCTTGAGTACTTTGGCCACCTGATGTGAACAGCTGACTCACTGGAAAAGACCCTGATGCTGGGAAAGACTGAGGGCAGGAAGAGAAGAGGGCAACAGAAGATGAGATGGTTGGATGGCATCATTGATTCAACGGACATAAGTTTGAGCAAACTCCAGCAGACAGTGAAGTACAGGGAAACCTGGTATGCTGCAGTCCAATGGGTCGCAAAGGGCTGGACACAACTGAGCAACTGAACAACAACAAGGTCAGAATGGCCATCATCAAAACATCTACAAAATATAAAGGCTCGAAAGGGTGCAGAGAAAAGAGAATGCTCCTACACTGTTGGCGGGAATATAAATGAGTACAACCACGATGAAGAAGAATACAGAGGTTTCTTAAAAAACTGTATACAGAATTATAAATACCACATGATCCAGCAATAACACCCCAGGGCATATTCCAGAGAAAACCATTATTCAAAAGATACATGCATCCCAGGGTTCACTGCAGGTTTACAATAGCCAAGACATGGAAGCAACTTATCTATCAACAGATCAATGGGTAAAGAAGTGGTACATATATACAATGGAGTATTACCCAGCAGTAAAAATGAGCAAAATAATATCATTTGCAGTAACATGAATAAACCAAGAGATTCTTATAGTCAGTGATTAAGTCAAACAGAAATGACAAGTACCATATGATATCACTTTATAGGCAAAATCTAAGAAGTTGGTACAAATGAACTTATTTACAAACAGAATTAGAGTCACAGATATAGAAAACAAACCTATCACGGAAAACACTTAGAGAGATGGGAATACCAGACCAACTTACCTGCCTCCTGAGAAGCCTGTGTACGGGTGAAGAGGCAACAGTTAGACCCAAACATGGAACAGACTGGTTCAAAATTGGCAAGGGAGTACAAGACTGAACATCATCACTCTGGTTATTTAACTTATATGCAGAGTACATCATGTGAAATACCAGGCTGGATGAAGCACAAGCTGGAATCAAGATTGCCAGGAGCTATACCAATAACCTCAGATATACAGATGACATGACCCTAATGGCAGAAAGCAAAGAAGAACTAAAGAGCCTCTTGATGAAAGTGAAAGAGGAGAGTGAAAACATTGGCTTAAAGCTCAACATTCAGAAAACTAAGATCATGGCATCCGGTCCCATCACTTCATGAGAAATAGATTCATGGGGAAACAGTGGAAACAGTGTCAGACTTTATTTTGGGGGGCTCCAAAATCACTGCAGATGGCGACTGCAGCCATGAAATTAAAAGATGCTTACTCCTTGGAAGGAAAGTTATGACCAACCTAGACAGCATATTAAAAAGCAGAGACATTACTTTGTCAATAAAGGTCTGTCTAGTCAAGGCTATGATTTTTCCAGTGGTCATGTATGGATGTGAGAGTTGGACTATAAAGAAAGGTGAGCGCTGAAGAATTGATGTTTTTGAACTGTGGTGTTGGAGAAGACTCTTGAGAGTCCCTTGGACTGCAAGGAGATCCAACCAGTCCATCCTAAAGGGGATCAGTCCTGGGTGTTCGTTGAGGGACTGATGTTCAAGCTGAAACCCCAGTACTTTGGCCACCTGATGCAAAGAGCTGACTCATTTGAAAAGACTCTGATGCTGGGAAAGATTGAGGGCAGGAGGAGAAGGGAACAACAGAGGATGAGATGGCTGGATGGCATCACCAACTCAATGAACATGGGTTTGGGTAAACTCTGGGAGTTGGTGATGGACAGGCAGGCCTGGCATGCTGTGATTCATGGAGTCGCAAAGAGTCGAACACAACTGAGCAACGGAACTGAACTGAACCTACAGTTATGTAGAAAAAACATATGTGAACATCTCCATGACCTTGGCTTTGTTCAGAGTTCACTAAATATGATACCAAAAGCATAGAAAACAATGAAAAACAGATACATTGGCTTTCAAAAAAATAAATCTTCATGCATCACAGGACATTCTCAAAAGAGTGAAAAGACAAGCAAGAGAATGGCAAAAAATGTTTGCAAACCCACAGACTGACTATGGGATTAATATCCAGAATAGGTAAAAGATGTCGACAACACAATTTAAAAATTAGCAAAAAACTATAAAAACGTTTCTCTAGAAAAGAAATACAAGTGGCCCAGAGCACATAAAAGATGCAGAATATAACTGACTGATGGAAATCAAAACTATAATGAGATACAACCTCACACGGCTGTATGAATGGATATCATCAAAAAATCTACAAACAATAAATGCTGGAGAGGGTGAGGAGTAAAGGGAACTCTCCTACACCACTGGTGGGAATGTAAATGGATACAACCATGATGGAGAAGAATATTCAGGTTCCTTAAAAATCTGTATACAGAACTACCATATGAGCCAGCAATCCCACTCAAAGACATATATCCAGAGAAAACCATTATTCAAAAAGATACATGGATGCCAAGGTTCACTGCAACACTGTTTACAATAGCCAAGATACGGAAGTAACTTAAGTATCCAGTGACAGACAAACGGGTAAAGCAGAAGTGGTACAGGTAAAGCAGAAGTGGTACACATATACAATGGAGTATAAGTCACAAAAATGAACAAAATACTACCATTTATGGCAACATGGACAGACCAGGAGATTCTCATAGTCAGCGATACGTCTGACAAAAAATGATAAATATCATGTGATATCACTCACATGCAAAATCTAAAAAGTTGGTATAAATGAACTTATTTACAAAATAGATATAGAAAATAAACCTATAGTTACCAGAGGGGAAAGTGAGGGGTGGCTGAGAGGCATAAATTAGGAGACTGGGATCAACATATACACACTACTATATCTATATATCCATACAACAAATAACCAATAAGGCCCTACTATATAGCACAGGGAACTCTATTATTCAGTATTCTGCATTAATTCCTATGTGAAAAGAATCTATAACCAAGTGCATACAGGTATAGATCTAACTAATTCACTCTGCTGAATGCCAGAAACTGATACAACACTGTATACCAACTAAACTCTAATAAAATTTAAACATAATATAACATATTTCAGAATTCAATCAAGGAAATGAAAAGCTTCTACCTTGAAAACTCGAAAACATTGCTTAAGGAAGACCTAAATAATTGGAAAGCAACCCATGTTTAAATATTAGAATGCTTACTCTTGCTCAAATAACAATACTAGTCAGCCCAATATACAGATTCATTTCATTCCTATTCAGAGATTTTTTTTTCCCCTGAAGTGGGAGAAAAATTCCTAATATTTATTTGGAATTCCAAGGGATGCTCAAGAGCCAAATTTACGTTGCAAAAGTGTGTTACTGCATTCAAATGGACATATAAACCATAGAGTCTACTTGGAACACAGACAGAAACCCTCAGCCTAAGCTAAGAACTACAGATGAAAACAGACACACATCTCCATGACAATCGCCTGGGTTACGGGTCCTAAAATGAGACACCAAAGGCATAGAAAACAATGAAAATTAGACACGCTGGTCATCAAAAAAGTTAAGAACTTCCATGTGTCACAGGACATTCTCATGAGAGCGAAAGGACAACTAGAGCTTGGCAGAAATATTTACAAACCAGAGGCCTGCTACGGGTTTAAGATGCCAACAACACAATTTAAAAGTGATCCAAAAATCTGAACAGACATTTCTCTTAATGTTCAATACCACCAATTACTAGAGAAATGGAAATCAGAACTACAATGAGATGTCTTGTCATACAGGTCACAATGGCCATCATCATAAAACCAACAGGGTCCAACGTGATCTCTAAAAATGGAGCACAACACACTTGACCCAGAAAACCCCACAAATCATGCAGATCAAGAGGTTCGAATCTCCGTGTTCACTTTAAGAACACTCGAGAAACCACCCAGGCCATTAACCGTATGCATATCTGAAAAGCTACCAAGTGTCTGAAGGATGTCACTGTAAAGAGGCAATGCGCGCCATTCCATCACTCCAGTGTGGAGTTGGCAGGTGTGCACAGGCCAAACAGTGGGCCAAAAAGAGTGCTGAATTTTTACTGCACATGCTCAGAAATGCAGACAGTGCTGAACTTAGGGGCTTAGATGTAGGTTCTCTGGTCATTGAGCACATTCAGGTGAACAAAGACCCCACGAGGCAGCACAGGACTTAGAGACTCATGGTCAGATCCACCCGCCCTGCCGCAGTGAGATGATGCTAACTGGAGAAGAACACTGTTCCTAAACCAGAAGAGGAGGTTGTGCAGAAGAAAAAGATACCCCAGAAGAAAGTAAAGAAATAAAAATTGATAGTCCAGGAATAAACACAGCAAAAAATAAATGCATACAAAAGTTTAAAAAAAAATCTATAAATAAATGTTGGAGAGGGTAATGAGAAAAGAACTCTCCTACACAAATGGTGGGAATGTACACGGGTATAACCATGATGAAGAAAATACAAGTTCCTTAAAAAACAATAAA
Source organism: Oryx dammah (assembly GCF_014754425.2). Lineage (NCBI taxonomy): Eukaryota > Metazoa > Chordata > Mammalia > Artiodactyla > Bovidae > Oryx > Oryx dammah. The sequence goes on from NW_024070189.1 coordinate 48,193,978, forward strand.
CAGAACTGTTAATACCATAAGATCCAGCAATCCCATTCCAGGGCATATATCCAGAGAAAACTATTATTCAAAAAAACACATGCACCCCAGGGTTCATGGCAGCACTGTTTACAATAGCTAAGAAATGGAGGCCACACAGGTACCTACTGGCAGACAATGGGTAAAGAAGTGGTACATATATACAATGGAGTATTACTAGCCATAAAAATGAACAAAATAATGTTCTTTGCAGAAACATGGATGGACATAGAGATACCGCCAGTGATGTAAGTCAGACAGAAAAGGACAAATATCACATGATATCACTTATATCCAAAATCTGAAATGTTGCCATAAATGCAATTATTGATAACACAGATATAGAAAACAAACCTATGGTTACCAGTAGGGAAAGTGAGGGGTGGCTGGAAGGGATAAATTAGAAGACTGGGATCAACATACACACATTACTCTCTATAAAATAGATAACTAGTAACAACCTACTGTGCAGCACAGGGAACTCTATTTAGTACCCTGCATTAACCCCTATGTGAAAAGAATCTAAAAGACAGTGGATATACAAATAATTTAACTGATTCAATTTGCTGTATGCCTGAAGCTAACACAACACTGAATAACAACTATACTCCAAAAGAAAAATTTTAACATAATATAAAATATTTCAGAATTCAGTCAAGGAGGTGAAACGCTTCTACCCTGAAAACTCTAACACACTGCTTAAAGAAACCTAAATAACTGGAAAACAACATGTTTAAATATATTAGAATGCCTAGTAATGTTCAAATAATAATACTATTCAGTAAAAATAGAGATTCATTTCATTCCTATTCAATATGATTTTTTCGAATGGGTAAAAACATCATAATATTCGCATGGAATTCCAAGGGACACTGAAGAGCCAAATAGTATTCCAGATGTGTATTACTGTAGTAGCACAGACATATACACCATGGAATAGACTTGAGAACCAAGAAACAAACCCTCACTTCTAATTTCACTTGATTTCTGATAGAAGTGCTAAGATTCGTCGCTGGGCCAAGAACAGATCCAACAAATGGCACTGCAAAAGTCAGACCTCACGTGCAAAACCTGTACAGTGGACCTTCCCTCATACCATACACAAAATTTAATGCACAATGCCTCAAGGCCTAAAATGCTGGAACTAAGCTATAGAACTGTAGAAGAAAAAAAGGCTGAATATCTCCCTGACCTTCGATTTGGTGTTGGAACCTTCAATTTGACACCTAAGGCACAGAAAACAATGAAAATCAGACATTGGCCTTCAAAAAATAAGAAACTTTCACGCATCACAGGAAATTCTCACAAGAGTGAAAAGACAACCTAGAGGAGGGCAAAAGTGTTGGAACACCGTAGGCCTCCTATGGGTTTAATGTTCAGAATATATAAAAGATGCCAACAACAGAATGCAAAATTGGACCCAAAACCTAAACAGACACGTCTCAAAGAAGACATACAAATGGCCAACAGAACATGAAAAGATGTTCAACGTGACTAATTATTAAACAAATGGAAATTAAAACTACAATGAGATACCACTGCACATAGGTGAGAATGGCCATTATAAAAAAAAGTCTAAAAACAATAAATGCTGGAGAGAGTGTGGAGAAAATGGAGCCCCCTACACTGCCGGAGGGAGTTGTAGACAGGTACACGCGTTACAGAGAACACTACCGAGGTTCCTTATAAGACTATATACAGAACTACCCTATGATCCAGCAATCCTACTCCAAGGCATACACCTAGAAGAAACTAGCATTCCAAAGGATACCTGCACCTCAGGGTCCACTGCACCACTGTTTACAATACCCAAGGCTTGGAAGCCACCTAGATGTCCATCGACAGAGGAATGGAGAAAGAACAAGTGCAACACCTATTCAGGAGATATTACTTAGCTACTAAAAACAATGAAATAATGCAATTTGCAGCCTCATGGACAGACAGAGAGATTTTCATATTGAGTAAAGAAAATCAGACAGAGATGCAAGAAATACCACAAAGTATTCCCTGTATGGGAATTTAAAAAGAAAGGATACAAGCTAACTTATTTAGAAAACAAAATAGACTCACAGACTTAAGAATGACTTATGGTTGCTAGGGGTGAAGGGCAGGGCGAAGGGGTTGTAGGGAGTCTGGGATACATGTGAACACACCCGCTATATTTAAAATGGATAAGCATCAAATCCTACTGTATGGCATATGGAACTGTGCTCAATGCTATATGGCAGCCTGGATGGGAAAGAGTTTAGAGGATAATGGGTATGTATATATAACAATTGTTATATATTGTTTTTGGATTAATCCCTTGATCATTACATTGTGCCCTTCCTTGTTTCTTGTCCTTTTTTTTAAGTTGTAAATATATAAGCACTCAAAATAGGAGCTCCTTAATATATAAAGTAAATGCTAATGGTCATAAAAGCAGAAACAGTGACACACAATAGTGGGGGACTTTTCAGCCAGATGAAAAGAATAAACAAGGAAACATGGGCCCTAAAAGAAACATTAGACCAAACAGACTTAGTTGATATTTATAGAAAACAGAAAACACCTTCTATAGTACACACAGAATATTCCCCGGGACAGATCACACCATAGGCCAAAATCAAGCTTTGGTAAATGTAAGAAAATTGAAATCACATCAAGCATCTTTTCTGACCACAAAACTATGAGATTAGAAATGAATTACTGGGGAAAAATTGTAAAACACACAAATATGTGGAGACTGTACAATATGTTACTAAACAACCAACGGATCAATGAAAGAATCAAAGAGGTAATAAAAAAAATAACTAGAGACAAGTGACAAATAAAAAAAATAGCAAACCTATGGGACTCAGCAAATACAATCTTACCTCACAATAAAAATCTCAAATAAACAACCTAACTTTACATCTAAAGCAACTAGTGAAAGAAGAAGTAACAAAACCCAAAGTTGGTAAAAGAAAAGAAATCATAAAGATCACAGCCAAAATCAGTGAAATAGAGACAAAGAAAACAATGGAAAAGATCAATGAACCTAAAACCTAGTTCTTTGAAAAGATAAAACTGATAAACCTTTAGCCAAACTTCTCAGAAAAAAGTGGCATAGGGTGCAAATCTATAAAATTAGAAATGAAGAAGTTACAATGAACACCACAGAAACAGAAAGGGTAAGATGACCACACACATATACACACAAAAACTATACGCAAAAAAAAAAAAAAAAGGACAACTTAGAAGAAATGGAGAAATTCTGAGAAAGACACAACCTTTCAAGACTGAACCAGGAGGAAACAGAAAATATGAACAGATCAGTCACAAGTGCTGAAACTGAAACAGGGATTTTAAACTCCCAAAACAAAAGTCCATAACCAGGGGCCTACACAGGCAAATTCTATCAAACATTTAGAGGAGAGTTAATGCCTATCCTTCTGAAACTCTTCCCAAAAACTGCAGAGAAGAAATACTCCCAAGCTCATTCTATGAGGCCACCATCACCCTGACACCAACAGAGACACAACACACACAAAATAAGCTACATGCTAATATCACTGATGAACAGAGACACAAAACACTCAACAAAATAGCAGCAAACTGAATCCAACGGTACACTGAAAGGATCACACACCACCATCAAGTGGGATTTATCTCAAGGATGCGAGAATTCTTCGATATCCACAAATCAATGTGACACACCACATTAACAAACTGAAGAACAAAAACCATATGATCATCTCAATAGATGCAGAGAAAGCTTTTGACAAAATGCAACATCCATTTATGATTAAAAAAAAACAACACTGCAGAAAGTGGGCATAAAGGGAACATACCTCAACATAATAAAGGCTATATATGACAAACTCACAGCTAATATCATTCTCAATAGCGAAAAGCTGAAACCATTCCCTACAAATCAGGAACAAGGCAAGGATGTCCTCTGCCACCACTTTTATTCAACATAGTTTTAGAAGTCCTAGCCATGGCAATCAAAGAAGAAAAAGAAATGAAAGGAATCTAAATTGGAAAAGAAGTAAAATTGCCACTGTTTGCAGATGACATGATACTATACACAGAAAATCCTAAAGATGGTACTAGTAAACTACTACAGATCATTGATGAATTTGGTAAAGTTGCAGGGTACAAAATTAATACAAAGAAATCACTTGCTTTCCTACACACGAACAATAAAGGTCAGAAACAGAAATTAGGAAAACAATCCCATTTATCATCACAAAAAGAATAAAATACCTAGGAATAAACCCATGTAAGACAAAAGATCTGTACTATGAAAATTATAAGATGCTGATGAAAAGAAACAGAAGATGACACAAACGGAGGGATACACCATGCTTTTGGATTGGAAGCATCAATACTGTCAAAATGACTATACTACCCAAGACAATCTACAGATTCAATGCAATCCCTATCGAATTACCAATAGCACTTTTCACTGAATTAGAAGAAAAAATTTAAGTTTGTACAGAGTCACGAAAGACTGAATAGCCAAAGCAATGCTGAGAAAGGAAAATGCAGGCAGAGGGATCAGGCTCCCTGACTTCAGACTACACTACAAAGTCCAGTCACCAAGAGGCATGCTACTGGTACAAAAGCAGAAATACAGGTCAACAGAACAGGACAGCAAGCCCAGAAACACAACCCTGCACCTATGCGCAATTAACTTATGACAAAGGAGGCAAGACTACACACTGGAGAAAAGACAGTCTCTTTAATAAATGGTGCCGGGAAAACTGGACAGCTACATGCAAAAGAATGAAATGGATCAAAAACTAAATATAAGGCTGGACATTATAAAACTCTTGGAGGAAAACATAGGCAGAACACTCTGACATAAATCGCAGCAAGATCTTTTTGAATTAACCTTCCAGAGTAATGAAAATAAAAACAAAAATAAATGGGACTCAAACTCAAAAGTTTCTGCACAGCAAAGGAAACCATAAACAGAAAGACAATCCACAAAATAGAAAATATTTGCAAACAAAGTGACTGACAAGGCATTAATCTCCAAAAGAGACACAAAACTGTTCATGAAGTTCTAGGTCGAAAAAACAACGCAATCAAAAAATAGACCGAAGATCAGACGTTTCTGCAAAGAAGACATACAGATGGCCAAAAAGCACATGAAAAGATACTCAACATCACTAAATATCAGAGAAAAGGAAAGCAAAATACAGTGACCTATCACTTCACACCAGTCAGAATGGCCATCATCAAAAACTACGCAAACAATACACAGGGAGCTCTGCACGGTGCTCTGTGATGATGCAGAGGAGTAGAACAGGCCAGGGGCCTGGGGAGGCTCAGGAGGGAGGGGACAGATATAGATATATACGGTTATGACTGATTTGCATTGATGTAAGGCAGAGATCCCCACAACACTATAAAACAATTCTCCAATTAAAAAAATCAAAAAAATATGCAAACAATAAATGCTGAAGAGGGTGTGGAGAAAAGGGAATCCTCCTACGCTGTTGGCAGGAATGTAAACTGGTATAGCCACTAGGGAGAATGTTATGGAGGTTTCCTAAAAAACTAAAATAGAGCTACCATATGATCCAGCGATCCCAGTTCTGGGCATATATTCAGAAAAAACCATAATTTGACAAGATACATGCACCATAATGTTCGCTGCAGCATTATTTACAACAGCCAAGACAAGGAAACCACCTAAATGTCCACCAACAGGGGAATGGATGAAGAAGAGGCACATATAGTAGCTCAAATGGTAAGGAATCTGCCTGCAATGCAGGAAACCCAAGTTCAATTCCTGGGTCAGGAAGATCCTCTGGAGAAGGGAAAGGCAATCCATTCCAGTATTCTTACCTGGAGAATCCCACGGACAGAGGAGCCTGGCGGGCACAGTCCATGGGATCGCAGAGTCGGATACGACTGAGCAACTGACAGTACCTACTACCCACCCATTAAAAAGAATGAAATAATGCCATTTGCAGCTACATGGATACTACAGATTATCATACTGAATAAGCCAAAGTAAATGTCATATCTCATAAGCGGAATCTGATTTCTAAAAGATGATACAAATGAACTTAGTCACAAAACAGAAACAGTTACAAATATGGAAAACAAACTTATGGTTACCAAAGCAGGGGGAGGGATAATCAGCAGTATGGGATTAACATGTACACACGACCATAAATGAGAGAGATAGCCAACAAGGACCTGCTGTACAGCACAGGGAACTGTACTCGATATTCTGGGATAACCTATATGAGGAAAGAATCTAAAAATGAATGGATATGTATATATGTATAACTGAATCACTTTTCTGTACACCTGAAACTAATACAACATTGTAAATCAACTATACATCAATAAAATTTTAAAAAGAAAGAAAGAAAATAAACTCATGACAGTGCTCATCTCTGGGGTGGGTACAATTATAGTGCCTTTTCACTTTCTCTGCTATATATTTCTGTAATGTTCTTAAAATTCAACCAATTCCTTTGCAAGGCAGAAGTAGTACAAAGAATAGTAAAGGTGGGGGTGAGACAGACAAGGGGGAGAAGATGCCCACCCCCAGGACAGCAGAGCCTGAGGGCCGGGGATGAACTGGGGGCTATCGTCACATCACTGCTACCCCCAAACGCCCTCTACCTGGGGCTGTGACTGCTCTGTGGGCTGTCTGGTTCTGGGAGAGGCCACGGGGTCAGGTCAAATGTGACCCTAAGTGGGTCCATGCACTCTCCTGTTGTCCCCATGGCACTGCACTCCGAGGGTCTGGATGTTGAGGGCCCGTAGAAGTTGTGAGTAGGGGCAGAGCCAGGCCCACTTACCTGTGTGGAAGAATTTCCCTGAGTAGCCCAGGTTGAAAGTGAAGTTTGGGATGTGTGTCCGTAGTTCGTTCTGTGTATCAAACAGGGCCTAGGATAGGCAGAGTGGGGACAGTGGGGTGAGAGGAAGCCAGGAGCTCCCTGCTCCTCCCATGAGGGCCCACATCAAGGGTCTGGCTCCTACAGGACCAGCTACAAAGGCTACAGGGCCCAGGGAAAAATAAGAATAGGGATGTTTGCACAAAAATTGTTAAAAATGTCAGGAAGGCAACAGCAGAGGATCACCTTGTGTGGGCGTCTTCAAAGCATGGGGCCCTGTGTGACTGTGCAGGCCCCATCCCCACGAAGCCAGCCTGTGCCGCCACCTCCACCAGGCCTCCAGCCAGACAAGGCCTAGACCCTAAGCCTGGTACTGCTATGTCCTTAAAGTTTAGCAACTTCTCCAGGCCTCAGTTTCCCTAGGTGTGAAATGGGGATAACAACAGCTCTCTCATGGGACTCTAAATGAGATACTACATGTAAAATAGCCTGGCATTTTGGCAAATGATGAAAAATGGTGGCATCGTCATGCCTGCAGTCACTGCCACTGTGAACCTCACGTCTCCATCTGCCAAATGAGGGGGATTTCACCTCACTGGTGACTAAAGGACCACAACTTTTCCAAAGATGTACTGTGTGTCCAGCAATGCAGCGTTTCCATGCACGGCACACCCAGTGCTTTGCATGTCAGTGAAGGGATGCTGACCCTTGTGAAACAAACAAACAGTTGTCCTCTGGAGTGGGGACTCAAAAAATCCCTACCAGGCATGATGTGCAAGGCTGCTGGGAAACCTGCAAGAGCCCGTTATCAGAACACTTTGCAAACAGAAAGTCCCGGCTCTCCTGGGGCCATGCACTACCTCATGGACATCCATGCCCTAGCTGTGTTGCCTTGGGCCAGTCACTTCACCTTTCTGAATCTTGGTGTCTGCCTCTGTAAAACGGGATGTAAAACTATACCCATCTCACAAAGCTGCTGTGAGGATCAGATGAGGCAACACACAGAAAGGGCTGAACACAGAGCCTGGCGCTTGCCAAGCCTTGAATAAAAGCTGCTATTGGTATTACTTAAATTGTACTGGACAGCCCGTACTGTACAAGTTAATGAGGCAACATTCATGTTTCTGAAAGAAAAGTTCAGTTGTTGCCAGTGCTTGGGACTGAAGAAAAAAATTTTTTTTTAAGCTGTCCATTCTGACTCAAAAAAGGATGCTTAAGGCAAATGGGACCCGGCTGCTGGAGGGCTCGGCAGTCTCCACTGAGCTGCATGCACGGAAGGAGGCATCTCTGTTAGTACTCTTCTACAGAAACAGCTCCAAACTGCTAGCTTTCCTCTCACTCTAAAAATGGGGAAAATAAGAACCAAGAGTCCAAGTCTGGGGTTCATGGGAGACACAGTGAGCCTGGCAGCCTGATTTCCTTCTGGGGCCAACCCTGGACCTCTCAAGGACTCATCCTGGACAAGGAGCAAAAACGTAAGTTACAGAGGAGAGAACAAGGCTGGGCCACTGGAAGAATGACCTAGGTAGAAAACAGAGTAATCTACTTTGCGGGAGGTGGGTTGTGGCATCGTATGAAGCCTCAGCTGGAAGGCTCACAAGGAGTTGTCACATACCTTTCTTCCAACAGAGGAGCCCTTGAGAAGGTGAAATCTCAGAAGCAAACATGTAAAAAAGCAATACTGCCCTGTCCTAAAAGTGGGGCAGAGGGCTCAGAGCCCGGCACCTGCACACGCCCCCCACCCCCACCCCAGCCATCCAGGGCCCTCCCACCCACCCCATCTTGTCATTTCACTGCTGAGGCTCAGACAAGGGAAGGGGTGTGCTCAGATCACCCACTTAGGGGCACACTGGGACTTGAACCCAGGTCTTGACTCCCCGGACACTGCCTGCTCCCCAACAGCCTCTGCTCTGCTCTTCTCCTCTGGAGGTGTAAGGAGGAGCAGAGAGTTCACTCCGGACCAAGGAAGAGTCAACACATCCCCCTGCCCCTCACCCCAGGGGCCCCACCCACTATGGCCCTTTCAGGACCTACAGACAATCCCAACACAGCACCGATGGGAGGAAAGCATTCCTGTAAAGTCTCTTTCAGTCCTCCTCCTAACATCAAAAAAAAAAAGTCTTGGTTTGGTGCTAATACATTTCTAACTCTCACTAATCTCACATAAGAGAAGACAGGCGGTCAGTAGGCAGCAGTACTTCGCTAGAATTTAATCCCCTGTTTTGTTTTCACTGGATCTATTGTTATGGCTGCCCTCTATTTATGGCATGTGATACTGATTTCCCCATTTACACAAGTGATGTTGTTCCCTTTGCATATAACCCTGAGTAAAATAGTGAGTAGATGGAAGCTGTCTTTTAGAGAATGCTTAATGGTCTTAATTTGTAGGTGTCTCTTTTATAGTGAAATGTGTAAAATTTCATGGCTTGCAAAATGCTTTTACATATAGTTAAGTTAGGTAAACATTTTTTGAATTAAATACATGCCTTCCACCATCTATACAGAGCTCAGTTAAAGTATGCCTTGTGTATAATTTAAGCTCTAATTCTTGTTTTATGAGTTTTGGAGGAGCTCTGATACTGACATAGACGTTTTTGAGAGTTAAAAATCATGTCTGGATTAAGAGGTAGGTAAACAACTCTGCACAGCTCCCATCTCTCAGTAGTTATGTTCCTGAGCCCCACATATCCAGATGCAAAATTCCTCTATATTCAGTACTTCAAATAATTTTAAATAGCAACCTGCTGCGAAGAAGACAATAGAACCAAATGGCCAAGGGAGGGGGACGGATAGCATAAAGGAGGTACAGAGAGCAAAGTCACAGTGGGGACAGCAGACGCTGATGGTGGTAAGGCGTCCCCTACCCCCGCTGGCACCCCCAGCCATACCTTCACGTCCTCCACCTTCATGCGTGTGCCCTCCTTGCCCACGAAGATGTCATCAATGTCCACCAGGATGTAGCGGTCCAGAGGCAGTGAGAGGCGCTTGCCCGTGAGGAAGGCCACGGCGTCGACGAAGACAAGTTTGTGCAGCCAGAAGTTGAGGTTGTTCCCAAAGAGGACACGCTGGATGCCGTCATGCAGGCCCAGGTCCTGGACCACCGTGGCGTGCAGCGCGGCATGCAGCCCGGCGTCCGCGCCCAGGTGCGGGATGGACTCAGATGAGCGTGTCTTGGCCAGCAGCACCGGCTCGTAAGTGGAGTGGTTCGACTGGAACACAGTCCAGTCCTCGCCGGGCAGCACGCCCTTCTCCACCTCACTGGGCCGGGTCACGTAGAGCAGCGGGGACTTGGGGTTGATGCTGCAGTCCTTCAGGCCCAGGTTTGAGTGCAGGAACAGGGGGAAACCTTTGAGCTGCGCGCTCAGCAGGCTGTTCTCATTGGCCTGCAGCAGGGAGGGGAGGAGAGGGGAGGGGGAAGACAGCCATCAGATCCACAGCCCCCCAGGACCATGGAATCTCAGGTGTAATACTGAGATGGGCACAGTAATGTCAGCAGTACTCACTCTCATTCCCGGACGCCTCATCACACTCCTGAGCCTGTGTGAATGCAGCACACCCCACTGTGCCCATCTCAGTACTACACCAGCTAACACACAGGACAGCTTCCCAAAGCCAGGAGCCAGGCTCGCGTACTTCACATGAAGGGACCCTGGAATCCTCCCAGCAGCCCCATGACGGAGGCATCTCCGTTATACAGACGAGGAGACCAGGTCCGGAAAGGCTAGGTAACCTGTCCAAAACCACACATGGGAAAGCTAGCAGTGGAGCACATGGATTCTGCCACCAGTCTGCCTGACCTTGAGCAAGTTATGTAACCTCCCCACGCCTCAGTTTCCTCTGCTATAAAACATGGCCAAGAATGGCAGCAAGTCCCTCAGGGCTGGTGGAGGAGGGCGAGCATTAAGCCTGGCAAAGTGATCAGAACAGGGCTGGCGGTGTCACCATCGCTCCTTCAGTCCTCACATCAGCCTCTGTCACCCCGCTTCACAGGCAAGGACACGGAGGCTCTGAGCGCGGTGCCATCCTGGGTCACACAGGAGTCAGGACGAGCCACACTGCACAGCCAGATGGCTGACCCCAGAGCCCACCCGCCTGACCACCAGGCTCCCTGCCTGGGCTTTCCAAGCTGGCTTCTGCTACACCATCTTTTCTTCAGGAGAAAGCCTGGGCAAATGCCCATGGAGAAGAGATCAGAGCGCAGGAGACTGCTGGGGGTACAGGAGTAGATACTCCGCCGCAAAGTGCTCCCAACCCCTAGATACCCCAGTACTCCCGAGGCCACGCCCCGCAGGAGTCCAGCTCCCTGTGCCTCTATCTCCTCCCAGGATCCACCGCTGCCAGCTCTCTGAGGACCTTCAGACAGTACCCACAGCACCCTCTCCTTCCTCTTCCCTAGACTCACAGCCCCTGCCCCTTGTCCTTCACCCTCCCAGTCACCTTCCTCTGGTTGTAGTACAATCTGTCTTTGTCCCTGTGCCAGCTCCTTTGACTCTTCTTGGCCTGACAAACTCCTGTTCATCCTTCAAAACCCAATGCATCTGCCCTCTTCTCATCCCTGGGACCATATTAAAGCCTCAGCTGCAGCACTTCTCGCCTCGGCTACGGCACTATCTGTTCAGAGTCTCCCTGCCAGTCCACGCCCTCTCAAGGGCAGGGATGATGTCATTTCCACCTTGGATCCCTGGTGACAGCACAGGCTTGACACCCAGTGGGAGAAAAGGCATATTTGATGAGCAACTGAATTTTTAAAAAGAAAGAACAGACAGATCCCGAATACCTGGCACATGCCAGCTGTTCATTACACATTTCATTTGTTTAACCCACAATTATTCACTATTCCAGGCACTGTGTTAAGTAACAGGCATGTGGTGAGAAAACAGACACTGCTCCTGCCCTTATGAACTATAAAGACAAGCAGAGAAGAGAGAAATCAAAATAGCAGAAATGCACATAAAACGTCAATGTGGCACAACTACACAGAAGAGGTTCAGAGCTCTAGAAGAGTAGGTAACTGAGCATAGTCAGCTAGCTCAAGAGAGGCTTCGCTAGGAAACGGACTTCTGAACTAAGATTTAAAGAATGAGTAAGTGTCAACTAGGGCAGAGGTGGGAGCCAAGTTCAAAGAACAGCAAGTGCAAAGGTCCTGAGATTGGAGAGAGTGCGGCACAGTCAAGGAACGTGGAAAGGCCAGCAGAGTGATCAACAGGGAGAAGAGGCAGAAAGGTCAGCTGGAGCCAGACCTGCAGGACCCTGGAGGCTGGAAGTGGCACTGGGAAGCCAACAGAGACTCCATCAATGGGATCTGAACAGAGGGATGACAGGTTCCTATTTGCATTTTAAAGGTCCATCTGGCCACTGTGTGAGGAATGAGTGCGGTGGGACAAAGCAAGAGTGGACAAAGGGCGCCAAATGGTTGGAGAGGGAGGCAGGGTGGTGCGCTGGGCCGCGCTGGAGAGCTGGCCTGTGAGCGCGGTGCAAGGACACTTGAGAGGGCCAAGCCTTGTGCCAGGGCACCTTTCAGTAATAACCTCCACGCACAAGTGCTTTTCTGTAATTCCCATGAAGGCTCTGGAGGGCCCTGGCCTCACAAGCTGAGGTAAGGGGCCTGTGTTACACTCTCCACACACCAGGAACACGGCCCAACTCCCCACCCTTGTGTTGAGAGTCCCAAACTGAGAGGCCCCTCCCCCAGCCCCAGGGTTCCCAAGACTACTAAGCTAGCACCGGGGACAAAGGCAGTGGGGGCCAGCGACATCTCAGACCCTGTCCATCCCCTGCTGTGGCCGGGGAGGCCACAGTGGACCACAGGCCCTGGGGGATCCCATTTCAAAGCCCCGATCCTGAACTGACTGCCAGGCGCTGGCGGCTCAGGCAGCTGGCCTGCTGGGACGCAGTGAGGAAGGGAGAAAGCCAAGTCACTGACTGTCCAACCCAGCCTGCAGTGAAAGCAAATGTCTGGGAAGGGAAGGGAAAGTAACCATAAGCATGGCAGAGACTGAATCCCCACTGTGGGCCTCGCCCCAAGGGAGAGGAATCCCTCCTGTTCTTCAGCACTGGGGACCCACACAGGAGACACCAAGTCTTCCAGTGGGGTCATCAGGCAGAGGAAGGAACAGCCCTGACCCAGGAATGGGGAGGCCTAGTACATGGCACCCCACTCCAGTACTCTTGCTGGGAAAATCCCATGGACGGAGGAGCCTGGTGGGCTGCAGTCCATGGGGTCGCTGAGAGTCGCTTTTCTCTTTCACGCATTGGAGAAGGACATGGCAATACTCCAGTATTCTTGCCTGGAGAATCCCAGGGACAGGGGAGCCTGGTGGGCTGCCATCTATGGGGTCACACAGAGTCAGACACGACTGAAGCGACTTAGCAGCAGCAGCAGCAGCAGCACAGACTGAGAGTAATTGGTTGCATGACCTTGGAAACCTCAGTGTGCTACTTCCCAAGGCACTACTTCTTAGGGCCTCAGGTCTTACAGCCATTGGTCAGTTTGCTCCTACAAGTGGGTTAGAAGAGCTGAGCGTGATGGCTGAATCTTGGCTCAGACTTACGAGCTGTGTCAGTCTAGACAGCCATGTTACTTTTGTAGCCTCAATTCTTCACCTGAAAACAAAGTACTCACACTTCACAGGACCTATGAGAATTATATATGATAAAGCACTAGAGCATTTAGGTCTGACCTAAATCAAAGCCCTTCTGATTATTCAGTGGAGCTGATGAATAGATTCAAGGGATTAGATCTGGTAGACAGAATGCCTGAACAACTATGGACGGAGGTTTATAACACTGTACAGGAGGTAGTGACCAAAACCATACCTAAGAAAAGGAAATGCAAGAAGGCAAAGTGGTTGTCTGAGGCGGCCTTACAAATAGCTGAGAAAAGAAGAGAAGAGAAGGAGAAAGGAAAAGATATACTCAACTGAATGCAAAGTTCCAGAGAATAGCAAGGAGAGATAAGAAAGCCTTCGGAAGTGAACAATGCAAAGAAATAGAGGAAAACAACAAAAAGACTAGAGATCTCAAGAAAATTGGAGATACCAAGGGAACATTTCATGGAAAGATGGGCACAATAAAGGACAAAAACAGCAAGGACCTAACAGAAGCAGAAGAGATGAAGAAGAGGTGGCAAGAATACACAGAGGAACTGTACAAAAAAGGTCTTAATGACCAAATAACCACGATGGTGTGATCACTTACCTAGAGCCAGATATCCTGGAATGTGAAGTCAGGTGGGTCTTATGAAACTCATTATGAACAAAGCTAGTGGAGGTGATGGAATTCCAGCTGAGCTATTTCAAATCCTAAAAGATGATACTGTTAAAGTGCTGCATTCAATATGTCAGCAAATTTGGAAGACTTAGCAGTGGCTATAGGACTGGAAAAGGTCAGTTTTCATTCCAATCCCAAAGAAGGTCAATGCCAAAGAATGTTCAAATTACTACACAATTGCACATTTCACATGCTAGCAAGATTATGCTCAAAATTCTTCAAGCTAGACTTCAGCAGTATGTGAACCAAGAATTTTCAGGTGTTCAAGCTGGATCCAAAAAAAACAGAGGAACCAGAGATCAAATTGCCAACATCCGTTGGATCTTAGAAAAAGCAAGGGAATTAAAAAAAAAAACCTACTTCTGCTTTATTGACTGTGCTAAAGACTGTGTGGATCACAACAAACTGTGGAAAATTCTTAAAATGATGGGAATACCAAACCACCTTTCCTGCCTCCTGAGAAACCTGTAGGCAGGACAAGAATCAACAGAACCGAACATGGAACAATGGACTGGCTCAAAACTGGGAAAGGAATACGTCAAGGTTGTATACTGTCACTCTGCTTATTTCACTTGTATGCAGAGTAGCACATCCTGTGAAAAGCCGGCCTAGATGACTCACAAGCTGAAATCAAGACTGCCAGGAGAAACATCAACAACCTCAGATATGCAGATGATACCAGTTTAATGGCAGAAAGCGAAGAGGAAGTCAAGAGCCTCTTGATGAAAGTAAAAGAGAAGAGTGAAAAAGCTGGCTTAAAACTCAACATTCGAAAAACTAAGATCACGACATCCATCCCATCACTTCATGGGAAATAGATAGGGAAAAAGTAGAAAGAGTGATAGACTTTATTTTCTTGGGCTCCCAAATCACTGGGAATGGGGACAGCAACCATGAAATTAAAAGACACTTGCTCCGTGGAAATAAGGCTATGATAAACCTAGACATGGTATTCAAAAGCACAGACATTACTTAGCCAACAAAGGTCCATCTAGTCAAAGCTATGGTTTTTCCAGTAGTCGTGTATGGATGTGAATGTTGGATCATAAAGAGAGCTGAACGCTGAAGAATTCATGCTTTTGAACTGTGGTGCTGGGGAAGACTCTTGAGAGTCCCCTGGACTGCAAGAAAATCAAACCAGTCAATGTTAAAGGTAATCAACCCTGATTATTCATTGGAAGGACTGACGCTTAGGTTGATGCTCCAACACTTTGGCCACCTGATGGGAAGAGCTGACTCTTTGGAAAAGACCCTGATGCTGGGAAAGACTGAGGGCAGGAGGAGAAGGAGGTGACAGAGGATGAAATGATTGAATGGCGTCACCGATTCAATGGACATGAGTTTGAGCAATCTCTGGGAGATGGTGAATGACAGGGAAGCCTGGCATGCTGCGTGCTGCAGTCCATAGGGTCACAAAGAGTTGGACATGACTGAGCAACTGAACAACAAGGCCTGCAGGGCAATGAGCTGAGGGTGTGGCACAGAGTAAGTGTACAAACAGGGCTTCCTAGGTGGCACTAGTGACAGACTCCAGTTGCCAATGTAGGGGTTTGATCCCTGGGTCTGGAAGGTCCCCTGGAGGAGCACGTGGCAACCCACTATAGTCTTCTTACCTGGAGAATCCCCATGGACAGAGGAGCCTGGCAGGCTACAGTCCATGGGGTCGTAAAGAGTCAGACACGACTGAGGTAACTTAACACACACACACACAAGCGTGCACAGAAAGCATTAGTGGCCCTTGTCAGGCCTCTGTCAGGATGTGCTCAACCCGGGAGAACCTGGAGCTTCCAGGCTCAGCCAGGAAAACAGGGCTACTGATGAAGACCGACTCTGCCCTCAGGGACTTCAGGGGCACATGTTGGCTGAGCCACAAGACAGAGAGCCACCCCCAGCTGTGTGTGCTGAGTAAGATGACACGGCAAGCCAGCTGCCATTTCCTGGGTGGCTCTGGGTACCAAGCACTGTGCTAGAGCTTTCTGTCCACTGTCCTGTCTTCAACGTGGCGCAACAAAGGCGGGTGCTGTGACTGGCTCCATTTCATAGACCAGCTGAATATCCTGCCCAAGGTCACTCTGTCTATAAGTAACAGAAAGAGCTGACCCACAGTCTGGACTCTCCAGCCCCTGCTCTCCCACTGACCAGGGAGTCCAGTGCTGTGGGCATTGGAAAGTGAGCGCTTCCAGACCCCTGGAGTCCAAACTCCTGACCTGCAGCACGTGTTTCTTGCAGAAGAGCAAAAGCACGCAGCTTGACCACCAGATGGCTCCAGTCAGAATGGAAAGTCACCGGCCTCTGATGAAAACCACCCTACACAGAAGGGTGGAAAGAGCATGGAGAACTGGAATGACCACAGACCCCACAGGAGACTCAGCATACCCTTGCCCCTCCCTGGGCCAAATGTTCACCTTCTGTATAGCAAGGGACCAGGGCCTGAGAGGATCCCAGCTCTGTTGTACCCACTGCGCCCAATGACCAGAGTCCACTGACTGGTCCCCAGAAACCAGGGGAGCTCTGGGCACTGGGCGTGACCTCTGGTGCAAATGCTACTAAATACGTGGTTTTCAATGCTCCTGGACCCATCCCAGTGTTGGGAATACAGTCTGTGGAACCAGATCACCTAGGTTCAAATCCTATGCCTATGCTCATTAGAGGTGTTGAGTGTGGGGACACTGCTTTGCCCCTCCGTGCCTCAGTTTCCTTCTCTCTCAAATCAAGATGACTTCCACCTGGTTTGGAGGACAGTCTATGAGTGCCAAATGTGTCAGTTCACATAAAGTGCATAGGATGTGTGTGGCTGTGCTTGAGCACTCAGTAGCTGTCAGCCACGCCGACGTTTCTCAGGCCTAGGGCTCTGCATTGAGCATAATGAAGCTCGTGGCAGGAAAGGGAACAGAGTCCAGGAGCAAAGGGAAAGCAGACAATGCAGCCGTCTGACGCTACGCCACTGCCCAGCCATAAACCAGGCCAGCATTCCCCAGATGCTGAGCCATGAAATAAAGGGTTTTGTCATCAAGCCAGCTGGGGAACAAAGCTCACCAGGTTGGTCCACTGCAGGACTTCTAAGGGCCTTCAATTTCTTGGCCCACAAAACCTTTTCTAGTGGCAGAGCATCCTACTCCATTAGTGTGTGAAAGAATATACCGTGAGACACCCTCATCTAGACCACAGTCCTCCCAGCACAGAGCACAGGACGTGGCTGTGCCACCAACGCCTGGGCACGAACGAGCAGCCACCGGTGCACACGGGCTACTTCTGACCCATCTCCTGCTCCTCTCTCCACTCACGCCACACAAGGGCTGACCTTGGGACTTGTGTGTTTACTGTCTCCTCTGCCTGGAAGGCCCTTTGCACAGAGTCATGGGCTCCTCTCACGCCCTTCCAGTCACTTAATCAAAGAAAACGTCTCTGGCCAGTCTATCAAAACCAGCATCACTGCCCATATCCATCATCCACGTGCCCTTTCCTGCTTATTTTTTTTGTGTACTTATCACCACCTGCCACATGGTATGTTTATTTGCTCACTGTCTAGTCACCTACCCCACCCATTGCACAGAAATGTCAGCAGCACAACCGCAGGGACTTTGCACACTTCGATCACCACTGTGTCCCCAGTGCCCACCGAAGAACTCAAACATGGTAGGCACTCCGTAAATATTTGTTGAATGGAGGAAGAGACACCCCCAAGCACCCAGCTAGTCCCAGGCACCCACCTTGCAGTTCAGGGTTCTCTGACCAGAGCCTCTGGGTCTCCCACCCTGTTGTCCCCAACCTCCTCCCCAAGGACAGCTTCTCCATGACAATTTCAGAAAGGACCGTGGTCCCAGCAGTTGCTCCAGGTACCCCACCAAGTCCAGAGCAGCTCACCTGTCCTCTGGGATTTCTTTTCCTTCCTTCTTCCAATGCAAAATGGCTCTGGTTCAAGGGCTGCATGAACTCCATATACCCCTCCACAGCCAAGAGGAAAGGCTTGCCTCTCACTTACAGGCAGCACGGCCTCCTGTAACCTAACTTTACCCTCCTGAGCTTTGGTTTGCCCATCTACAAAACAGGGACATAGCCCCGCCCTTGGGAGAACTGCCGTGACAGGTTTTGAATAACCCAGCAGAGCACATGCTCTTCTCCTTTGCACCCATCCCTAGGGTCACTCTTAAGAATGGGCCAGCAGCATGCAAGGCCTGTGTAAGGCAGGCAATGCTCCTAATAAAGCTAATACTTAAAAGGCACCTATCAGACACGAGGCACCATGTACCCCAAGCACCTTACCTACACTCACCCGCTCACCCTTCACGACCAACAAGCTGGGAGGAAGTGCTGTCATTACACCCACTGTACAGGTGGGAAGGTCAGGAACTCAGCCAGCGAGTGTGGGATGAGAATCGAGCTCGGCTGGAGCCCCTCACTGCTCGGACCCGCTCCCCGCATACCTTGAAGAAGCCAATGATGCCCACGCCGTAGGCCACGCAGTACTTGTCCAGCAGCTCCCGGTTCCAGGCATCCAGGTTGACGTACTTAAGGATGTTCTCATAGATGATGAGGGCGAAGCGGCCGCGACCCTTGTCGGTGAGTGTGGGCATGTCGCCCTTGCCCGGTGCAATCTCCGTGCGGTACTTGAAGCGGCTGGACTCCAGGATGGCCACCACCTCCTGGCCCAGCTGTGAGTAGAGGCTCTCCACGAACACCAGCACCAACGGGTCCGTGCGGGAAGGGGTGGCTGCCTGGATGGGCTTGAGCGGCAGCAGGCGGCTGGGGGCCACAGGAGGAGGGTCCCCACAGTCAGGCTCGGGGGCGTCCGCGGAGGGCTCCAGGCCCCGCTTCCAGCCATAAAGGTAGTAGGCCGAGACAAAAACGCTGAACAGGCAGAAGGCGAACAGCAGGAAAAGGACGGCCTGCGGGGACACGTGACGACACAACCTGCGGAGGCGCGCCAGGGCGGGCATCCTGGCCCCCGAGACCGTGGCCACCAGGGCCCCGGCCTGCCCCTAGGCCCCACGCAGGAGGAAACGCCCGAGTTGTCCACCGCCAAGAGATTCACAGAGACTCAGTGAGTGAGGCCCGCAGTGGGCAGGGGAGAGGAGGATCCGGGCCCTGGCCCTTCCTCCCAGCCAGGGGCGCAGTCCACGGCTGGTTGCGCTCCTTCCTTCCTCCGCACCCCTTTATGTCACCATGGCAAACCCCCACGTGGTCCTGTGCACAGCAGAAGTGCCCCAGGGCGTCAGGGCCTCCTGGGGGTGCTGGGCAGCGGGCAGAAGGATGCTGGGCAGGCCTGGGGGCGCCGCATGCCGCTCGCTCAGTGGGGCCCCCGGGGCCAAGGCTGTGGAGAGAGAAGGAGAATCAGAAGGTGGAAAGCCAGAGTGTGGGCCCTGCGGGGCTCCACCGACTGTGGACCCACAGGACCTGATCTAGGCCGGCCCGAGTTTAACTACTGCTGCTCGACCTGGGTGCATGCTTCGGGGCAAGCTTCTTCATCTCTCTGAGCCTCAGTCTCTCCATGTGTTAACAACAGTACCTGCCTCACCAGAGGCTGGGAAGTTTCGTCCCATGATATATACATCACGCTGACCAGTGACCTGCATATGGTGTCTACAGTGATAGATGCTGTTTATCATGATTACAGAGTCCAAGAGTGCACCAAGAAGACTCCAGAAGCAGGAAGAATGAAGTGGGACGATAAGCGTTCACAAGGCCTGGCAGCTAGAGGTGGAATTCTAAATCACGACCCAACGCCGCGTTCCCCCCACTCCCTTACCCGCGTGCTTCCCATCCATTTCTCTCTCGGAATGCACCCAGCAGCGCCATCTGACAGATTAAAGCCTAAGGCTCAGACCAGGATTCAGACTTAGGCTGTGAGGCATCAGCGGCTTGGCTGTGCTAGAAGGCCCTCTCAAGCATCAGCGATCTCACGTGTGAAATCACCAGGCCTGCTGCACCGGGCTGGGGCCGAGGGTGACTGAGGAAACCTACTGGAGGAGGACAGCGTAAGCCACACGTAAGAAACAGCAGCTGTCGCTATCTGCCCCAAATACAACAGGCATCTCTCATCCTCAGGGCACAAGCCCACAGTGGCACACACCAGCCCAGCATAGCAGGTGACCAAACCCCCCTGCCTTGAGGATCCCAAGCTCACTCAACATCCTCACCCAAACAGCACCCCGACCACGGCCCTCTAGTCTCCCTTAAACCTGAGTGGAGGCATCTGCTGAAAGCTGGCAGGAGAGCTCCCCTGCAGGACGGGAGGGCAGGAGGTGTGAGGGACTGGGCTGGCACAGCCAGGAGGGGAATGTGAGTCTCAGACCCAGAGGCAGGGATGAAGATCCTCAAAACCGCTCCCAGCCCCCAGACTACATGGTCTGCTCAGCATGGGTACAGTCTACCAGAGACCCTACAGCTGTACTTCTAGGAACTCATCCTAGAGGTAGTAATTGCAGAAGTGTGCAAAGATTTCCCCACAAGAAAACGAATCCCGTTCTGTATAATAGCATAGAGTGTTGTTTATAATAGCAAATGCCCAACAATAGGGGGCTGTCTTTAGCAATTATAATGCAAGCATGTGATGGAATCCCAGGCAGCCATTTACAGTATGCTGAAGGAGGACATTTACTGACACAGAAATATAATTACCATATATATTGTTAAAGTAGAAAACATTTTTATAAGACCATACTGTCTTATTTTTTGTGAAAAATTTTACGCCTAAGCCAGAAACTGGTACTAAATCCAAAAATCAAAACAAAAAACAGTAACAATTATCTCTGACTTTTCTTTTCCTTTGTTTCCTAGATTTTGTATAATAATCATTTGTTATCTTGTGAATAGGTGAAAACAAATATTTTTAAAAGATGTGCTCAGCAAAGAGGCAGGGGTATGAAATGAGGACGTGTCTTAGCTGCTGGGTCTGCTCCCAGTTCTGCCATAACGTGCTGTGTGGCCTCAGGCACACTCTGCCCCTTTCTGGGCTTCCTGTCGGTCAGCGAGGGGCCGGGACCAGATGATGTCTGGGGACTTTCCCACCTCTGATGTTCTACAGCTCAGTCTCTTACGATGTACCAGCATCTCAGGGAACCCAACGAAGCCAAGAAAGCAGGCGCCAACGATGCAGGGAGTGTGGCAGTGGGAGGAGGGTGGGCATCTGAGGGCACTTAATCCCCCTGGAGGAGGAGGGGGAGGATCAAGGCAGGCTCCTTGAAGGAAGTGGTACCTGAACTGGCCAGAAAGCGAGGCAAGGGTTGGCCCAGAGTAGGGAGAGGGAGGGATGCATAGCACAGCTTAGGCGTAAGGGAACAGACAGAGCTTTCCAGGGAGTCCCTGCAATTCCAGCTGAGGGCAGGGCAAGGCGGGACAGGCTTCCTGGGTGCGGCCAAGAGAGCTGAGGCGACTGGCCCAGCTTATTCCCAGGGTGTACCCAAGTCCCGTTCCCCTCTGATAAGGGCAGCCCTCTGCCCTGCAGCCACAGCGAGCCCCACCCCTTGGCCCAGGGCCAGGACAGGAGCACAGTGGGTGGGGAGGCACCTGCCTACTCAGGTCATCTAAACCCATGGCCCCTGCTGGCCTGGGTGCTCTGGCCACCGGCCTTCAGCCTGTTGCATTAACAGCCTTTCAACATGTGTGCTAATGACACAACCAGCAGTCTCAGGCGTCTTGGGGTCACCGACCCCTGTGGGAATCAGACATTTCCCTATTTAAAAAAAAAAATGCACGTACGCTGGGAAATGTTGTAACAATTTCATAGTCCAAACCCACTGCCTCCGACTCCCTAAAGCCCTAGGTCAATAGAGCCTAAAGGTTACATGGGCAGACTAGAGCTAGGCAGCTTCGTTCAAACCCAAGCCCTACCACCCAGTAATTGTGTAATCTTGGGCAAATTCTTTAAGTGCCCCCAGCTTCCTAATCTGTAAAACTGGAAAACTTGACATACTTTCCGAAGTTGTGAAAATTAAATGAGTGGATACATAGGAAGTGTCATGCCTGGCACACAACCCTGAGGAAGGCCCAGCTGCTGTTTTCATGTATTCCTATTTAACGTACTCATAACGGGGGTAACACCTGAGCCCACAAAGCACCGTCAAGCTCTGGGCACTCTCTAAGTCTCTAACAGCCCTTGGAATCCCAAATCCCCACTTTCAGGAGCCATGCCTTGCCGGGGAACTGGATGGATGAGCAGAGGCCATATAGAAGTCAGAAGGCTAGAGAGAAGGCCATGCAAAGCTCAAGCCCAGGAGAGGGTCAAGGGGGAAAGAGAGTGACCAGCTAGCCCCTGGCCCCAGAGAAGGCTGACAGCTGGCAAATCGCGGACCACCATCGAGCTGGCTACAGGGCCCTCCGGTGCGGCCCCTACTGCAAGGGCCCAGCACCAGCCATTCAAGGCCCCCCATACCTGCCTGAATTCCTGCACCCCTGTGGCTCAAGGGATGCCAAACAGAGGTTTCAAACTTCCGTGGAGCTGAGCAGGCCTCAAGGACATCTAGGGGCTGAGGCCTCAACACTTCCCTCCCGCCCTGGGCCTGCCTGGGCCTTGCCGACATCACCAGCCATTTTCCTAAACTCCAGCCTCGCCCAACCAGTCACCAGTCTTGGTCATGCATCTAAGCCTTTGTTAATGAAGTTCCCATTGCTTGGAATGTCTTCCCCTACCCCTTGGGACACTTACTCATCCTTCAAGACCCCAGTTCCAATATCATCATGTCTCTGAAGTCATCTCCACCCACCAACCCCTTTCCTGCCCCCACATCCCATTCCTCAGGCTCCCGCCCCATTCCTACTCTATAGCATAGAAGCTGAGAACCAGGACCCTCCAGCCAAAACAGGATGCAAAATTCTTTGACAGCATTTTTTTTTGAGACTAGCTATCAGCATCTTAAAATCAGGAGATTTCATATAAAAGTCAGAACTTACAACTTCTTGGAGAAGGAAATGGCAACCCACCCCACTACTCTTGCCTGGAGATCCCTTGGACAGAGGAGCCTGATGGGCTATAGTCCATGGGGTGGCAGAGTCGGACACGACTGAGCTACTGACACACACACAAAATTGAGGAGATACTTGATGGCGAAAGGGTACACTTCATCTACTCTCCCATCTCCTGCAGGAATAGGATGGGGCAGGCAGCAGCTGGGAGGCAGGATGGCTCGCCACCGCCCCCCCCATCCCTTCTGGAAGTCTTGGGGCCTCAGTGCCTACAACAGCTGGCCTTAGGCAAATAGAAGACTAAGTTGTTTACTGGCAAAAAAAAAAAACTTCCAACTTCCTGAAAAAGAGCACATTTGAGGGACTTCCCTGGCAGTTCAGTGATTAAGACTCTGCAGTTTCAATCCCTGGTTGATGAACTAAGATCCCACATGCTGCGTGGTGCGGCAAAATAAAAAACAAAAAGTCCATTAAAAACACACACACACACGTTTTTAGTGACACTAGGCCTGTGGAAATGGCAACCCACTCCAGTACTCTTGCCTGGGAAATCCCATAGACAGAGGAGCCTGAACGGCTACAGTCCATGGAGTCACAAAGAGTTGGATATGACTGAATGGCTGAACTCAGCACGGGGCATGCACACCCACTGGCTACCTTTGTATCTTATACTTCAGGCTCCAGCCTCAGGTGGGTGAACACAGTCCCATAGCTGACCTCCCTCCCTCATTTAGCTCCCTGATGGCTCAACAGGTAAAGAATCTACCTACAATGCAGGAGTCACAGGAGATCCCAGAGAAGCAAATGGTAATCCACTCAGTATTCTTGCCTGAAAATCCCATGGACAGAGAAGCCTGGTGGGTTACAGTCCACTGGGTCACAAAGAGAGCTTCTCTGGTGGCTCAGTGGTAAAGAATCCACCTGCCAATGGAGGAGACACAGGTTCGATCCCTGATCTGGGAATATCCCACAGTCAGGGCAACTAAGCCTGTGTGCCACAACTATTGAGCCTGTGCTCTAGAGCCAGGGAGCCACAACAATTGAGCCGACATGCCTCAGCTACTGAAGCCTGCAAGCCCTAAAGCCCATGCTCCACAACAAGATAAGTCACTACAATGAGAAGCCCTCATACCACAACCAGAGAAAAACACACACAGCAACAAAGATCCGGCACAGCCAAAAATAAAATAATAAATAAAAAGTAAAAAGCAACAAAGGGATGCAAAGAATGGAACACAACTGAGCAATTAAGCACTAAGTGCACACACACACACCAACCCGAGCACACCCGTGCATGTAGTCCAGGCGGAGCAGACTTGAGTGTTTCTACACATGGCTCTGTACCCTGGAGCCTGCAGATGGGGGCAGGACTGGAACTTATGACCTGTGCCTGGCACTGTGCTAAGCACTTTTACATACTTTATCTCAATTAATCCTTACAACTAATACTGTCATTCACCTTTACAGTTGCAGAAAATAAGGCTCAGAGATGTTAAGCCACTTAAACCACACAGCTAGTCAGTGGCAGAAATGAAATCTGAACCCAAACCCCATGAAATGGTGATGGCTCCAGAGCCTACAGGGGAATCTTGGCAGGGATAGGGGAGCGCATGAGGGGGCCTCAGCTACCAAGCCCTCAACCAAGCCTCCACTGTGCTCTTTCAGCCCTAGGCCCAGCTTTCCCTGCCAAGGTGCTGGGGATAATGAATGAGATGCTCTGGTTGTCATGGAGATGCCATGGCAACACTGCACTTTCTGGAAATATCACGGTAACTGTGGCCACTGCTCTGTTGAAAGTCACTCATGACCCCACCCTCGATTCCAAAATGCTCAGGTGCCCCCAGAATCTTCTCTAGGACCCAAAGAGAAAAGAGGCAGAGGCTACCAGGAACTTCTTAGAAACCAAGCTGTCTAGAGAGGAGGACTGGGGAGGAGGTCGAGCTCTGCCCTGGATGGACAGGTGGGCTCTGGAGTGAGACCAAGAGCTCCCTGAGCCTTTCATGGTGAAGTGCACCTAACCACCCAGCTCCCCGGCACTCGCCGCCTCCACGTGCAGCAGGCCTCCTGTGAAGAGCGCTATGCTTCATGCTGTGTCGTCCCAAACATCCGAGGGGCAGTGATGCGGGAGCTGCCAGCATCCTTGTTAAAGGTCTCTGTGCAAATCTCTCCACCTCTCTGAGTCTCAGTTTCCCCAGCGTAAAATGGGGTTTATACTACTTATTTATCTTGCAGGGCTATTGCCAAGACTGAGAGAGATGATCTGTGTAAAACTGCTCAGTGCCTGGCACATGGTGATTACAGGCTAACAAGATGATTATTCACTTAATGGATTTGGAAACTGAGACTCAAGAAGGAACTGGCCAAAGACCACACATCAAATTGATAGTGGACCCAGAAACAGAAGAGAGGTCAGGTTTGGGCGCACACTGGGAGTCGGGAACAAGCAGATGACCCACTCCCTGTTTCCTCACTCTGTTCCTACTGAGCCCCGCCAGGTACCAAGCAGGGCACTGGGCACTGAAGGTGCAGGCCTTTGGGCTCCAAGGTCCTAGGTCTCTGGCGTGCTGCTGTTGTGGGCTGAATGGAGGCCGGTACCCAGAGCCCCGCATGCTCACCCAGCCCAGATTTTATTTCCTGCCTGGGTCACTCCTGACCATGCCCCCTACTTCCTCCACACTCACAGGCACATGAATGGACAAGCAAACTTACATGGTGCTGAGATGTTCAAATGGATCAACCCAGGCCTCCGGGCCACAGGCACAAGGATGGGGTGGAGAGTTGAGAATAAGTGTGGGGAGAGCCCTGCAAACATGCTCAAAAGTGTGTGAATGGGCATTCAGCCTCAGGGAGGAGGAGTGGCTGCTGGCTGGGCACTGGGAGCCCCACATGCAATCCCAGGGCCATTCCCCACAGCTGACTTGGCCCCTCCCAGCCTGTCACACCCCCAGCACAGTCACACCACCACCCATTACCCAGCCGCACCCCACAATCACCCTGCTCCACCAGCTACCCAGCCCCAGCCTGCCCCACCCACCATGTGTATAGCAAAGAAAATCCTTCACATTTGCTTCCCAGCTGTGCAGGAGTTTCTCTGGCACAATCACACCCTTGGGAGGCCGAGACCAGAAGCAAATCCCTTCCTCTGCTGGAATCTGCGGCCCGCCCCATCCCCCACAGCCCCGCAGCGCCGCCTGGCTGGGGGCCAAAGGGCTGCCTATCCATCACCCTGGAGTCCACAGCTGCCACCAAGAGACGGTCGGCAGTCTGGCTGAAGGGTTTCAGGATTGCAGAGTATATGGCCCACCCTGCAGTGAGCACAAGGGGACAAGGAGGCCCAGAGAGATGAAAGGACCACCTCGGGTTGCACTACCAGGCCTGCCCCACCCCCACCTGCCTTGGCCCATTTTCTTATCCACAAAAAAAGCCTACACATCCTCCTCCAAGGCCAGCCTCAGCTGAGAGTTGATTCCGCCAGCTCTGAATTTCAGAAGTCCTGGATGAGCTCTACCGCCCTGTACCCCACCACACAGGGCCAGACTGATGTGCCAGAGCTGTCAGCTGCAATCAAGACTAGCACACTGGGCCCCAACTTCACCAAGAGCGTTCCAAGGCGAAGTGATCACCCACCCATGGTAGGGACGTAAGAGTGAAGTGCCCCTGCCAATGACCTTTCCCTTTTTCAATCTGCTACAAGGAACTGCCAAGCTAAACGTATTAAAGCATGAACTCCCATGTATTAGACATGATATGCCTGTACTACATGCTATTATTTACCCCTCACCATACCACTATGAACAACATTCCCTTCATTTGACAGATGAGGAAACCGAGGCCCAGAGCAGTCTGGAGCTTGCTAACAAGTGGTAACTGGGAATCTCCCCAGCCCATCCATCCTTCAGCAGCATGTGCCCTCCAAGCCCACCGAGGACAGCTGACACAGGCCAGCGCCTGCACACCCCGTCCTCTGTTCCCTTCAAATGCTGCACTTTCTGTTTTTGTTTTCAGGCATCTTACGTGTGTTTTAACATCAAAAGCAGCCTCTCACAATCCTGCCTGCGAGCAGACCCACAAATCATGCATCAATCAACAAGCAAACAGACCATAAAGCACTAGTTCACTCCCTGGCTCCCAACCTGGGGTCTGTGCTGGGTTCCCGGGAGGAGAATGCCCAACAAAACTCTCAAGAACCGACAACCCCTACTTGTTCAGAATTTGTCTTTCTTCCAGCAAGGCCTAAGTTGAGAGTGTACCTTTGCACCAGCTCTGAAAACGGGGTTTACTGAGCAAACAAACAAGACGGCAGGGCGGCAAAGTGGGGAGTGAGAGGGCGCAGGACCTCTGCCCTCTGGCCCCACTGGAGCTCTCAGGCAAACCAAGGCGGGCAGGACCCTCACGGAGCAAGCCCTTCATTAGCCCCCAGAGCTCCTCAAAATAGGGCTCTCTCCACCCAACGCCCAAATCCATCTATGCAGTCAAATTCATTCCCAGTTATTTCTCTCAGGCTTGGATCACTGGCACTTGGGGGTGGGGGTGGGGGGAACAAACAGTAAGATATTTCTTTGCAAATATCCTAACCTCCCTCGCTGATGGCAGCCGGCACTGACTGAACTCCTGGTACCTTGCCAGCCAGACGCTGGCTTCTCCTGATTCATCACACCCAATCCTCACACCCTGAGAGGTGGTGTCACTGATACGTGCACTTCACAGAGGGGAAATCTATGCTCAGAGAGGGGATGAAGCAACTGACTCAAGGTCACACAGCTGGGCAAGGACAGAGCTAGGACTACCCCAAGCCGGCCCATTTGGAGCCCCAGCCTCTGTGCAGCTGCCCAGCACTCCACACCATTCCTAAACTAGGTCTGCAGCCCAGAACCTACCCAGGGACGGGTAGGTTCCTGTCCCTGCAGGTGACTGGCCCCAGTTGCCTCAATGCAGGCTGATCGGCATCCCTAGTAACGGGAAAGCATTCCTTCATGGACAGATGAGGCACCACAGGTCCCCAGAGAGGCAGGACCTCAGCCTGAGGGTGCTGACCATCCCCTGCCCCATCCCAGACAGGCAGAGACCCCACAACATGAGACAGGGAGGCTGCCTCCATGCCCCAGGCAGAGGCCTCATGTTGAGGAAGGGGAGAGCTGGGTGGTGAGGGTCAGAAACAGGAGATCCGAGTTAACGAGGCCAACTCGAAGGATCATGGGGACCAGCATGCCTCACAGGTCTGCTACACAACAGATACCACGGCAAGCAGTGCCCAACCGTGATCTCAGTTATTCGTCGTTTTCTTTCAAGAAGTACACAAAGTTTACCATTATTCACTCCTCCCCGTCTGCCAGCCCTGCAGGGGAGCTGGGAAACACTGGCCAACCCCAGCCCCTGCCCTCCACCTCTTGCCCATCTCAGGTTGCCATATGACCCCTGGACAGATCCTGAGAAACATGTGTACTCGGGATGGGATGGGGGCCTCCAACTCCTGGAGGCGGAAGGAAACTCCACATGGGCCTGGAGTACCATCAGCATCCCAGTGTGTCCACCGGCTCCCTCCGGGCAATACCTTCCCTTCTCTGAGCCTGTTCCTCAACTGGAAAACAAGGGGTACAGATTAGATCAGAAGTTTGTGACCTCTGGGGGTTACAGCACCCTTTGAGAATCTCATGAAGGCTGTCAGCAGACTCTTCGCAGACAGATGCCACATTCCATACAAACTCACAGAGATTGTGAACAACTCCCTCCCCAAAAGTCAAGTTAAGAACATAGAGGGACTTCCCTAGTGGTCCAGAGGCTAAGACTCCATGCTCCCAATGCAGGGGGCCCAGGTTTGATCCCTGGTCACGGAACTAGATCCCACATGCCCCAATGAAGACCTGGCACAGCCAAAACAAAGAACAAACATAGAAAGTCTGCAGCAGCCTTTTGACTTTGACAAGCCATATCCTCACCATCTAGACAGGACTGAAGCCACGAAGGTAACGTCGGAGCACCCTGGGACCTCACCATGCCAGCTCCCCCAGGGCCTGTGGTAAATCTTTAACTCCCAGACCTGCTGGCCTCAGGTGGATTTGTGGACTTGCTGAGCTGTCAGGAGAAGCTCAGAGAGAAGCTGAGCCCGTCCTTTCCACCCCTCAGCCACAGTCTCCTTCTCCTCAGTCAGGAGTCTGCCAGGTCGGCCCTGGGCTGTCTCCCTGGGGCAGTCCTGGTGGTGGAGATCCTTGAGGCACTCGCGGTCTGGTCCTGTATGCAGACAGGACCCCCAGGGCCAGGCTTGGGGGCCACTCCTGCACCCCAGGCCCCGTCCTGCATGGGTATGAACATGAACACACTGTGGGCACACACACATCAGACAGACCTCGGAGGACTGCACAGGAGGGAGGGAACACGAGGCCGTGGTCAGATGGGGCAGGGAGGCCAGGAAGAAAAATGACAGGACCCACCAGAGCTCCAGGCAGCAGCCGCTCAGCTCCGCTCCGCTTTAGGTCGCCGTGTCCTCGTAATGGCTCCCTGCTCCTCACTTAACACAGCCGCGCCTAATCCTAGAGCCAGGACAAATGGCATTACTGTCAGCCCAGTCCCCTCCCTGGGAGGGAGGGAGGGAGGGGGTGGCCCGGGGGCACCCCGCGCCACCAACCACGTTCCGGGAAGCCTCCAGGGCTCCCCCATACTGTGTCCCTTGCCAGAGGCCACCAATTCCTACCCTCCTGAACCTCAGGAAGAGGATGTCTCGTCTGACTCCGTCCCACGCCTGGGGACCCTACAGCAGGCAGGGATCCTGCGTCCTCACCCCCGCCCTGAGAGGGGCGGCTTCCACGGAAGAGGAGAGAGTATGTCCCTGACCCTATGTCGATGGCCCTCGCATTCCTCTCAAGGGTGGCAGCCTGTAGCGGATGAGCCCTTGCCGTCAGCAAGGGTAACTGGGCTCTGACTGCAGCTCTGCCTGACTTCCTATGTGACCAAAGCAGGGCCTGTTTCCCCACCTGTCCTGAGACAAAGAGGAAGCAGGACTGACAGCCCCTACAGGGCCAACAGGTAGTCAAAGGGCCTCGTTCTGGTCCCCACCCCAGCTGCCAGGCCCTTGTCACTGCCCCCACCAACCCCAAAGGAGGAGAAAGAAGGGTAACTGCCAGAGCGTGGAGGTTCTAGAGCGGAAAAGGGCCCTAACAAAGCCCAGAGAGGAGAGGCAACTGGGCCGTGGTCACACAGGCAGCTGGACAAAGGCTAGCCTGGGTTTGCTCTTCAGCAGCAAACATGTAAGAACGTCCACCTGCGAACGTGTCTGCCTTTTTAGAGGATGCCAAGGAGAACACAAGACAACTTGCTCAGTGGCAAAGTTTCAGGCCCCAAGAGTAGCAGCTGGGCAGGGGAGTGTTAATGGCATGTTTGAATGTATAGGGTCTGGGGATGGACACTGCTGACTGTCCAAGGCTACTCACATCATACCACGAGGGTGGCCTAGGCTCCTGCCAGCCCGCAGTGATCCCAGGAGCTCCTGCAGGGATTAGCAGCCTTGGCTACCTTGTAACAAGTCACCTGTGGCCCAGCGGTAGTGATGAGGAGCCAGGCCTAGAGGCACGAAAGCCTGGGGGATGCTGAGAATCCTCCGGGTCCCGTGGCCAAAGTGGAGAGAAGCCAGGAGCTCTGGGGTCAACAAGGAGGAAAGGAAAGCCTGAGGCACTTGGAGCCCCAGAAGCCCCCTAATCTCCCGGAGGCCTGGTGGGTACCAGCCAGGCCTGCTGATACTACAGAGGCTTCATCAGGGCCTGCATGAAAGCGCCCTCGTCCCTCCAGACTCACTGGGGCTTGTCACCACGACAGAAGCCTGCTGCCAACATGCCTCCCCGCCCGGGTGAGGGCTCGGATGCTCACATGGAGGCGCAGCTGGCAGGGGAAGGGGCAACAGGCAGGGGGAGGGGGAGGGCCTTGCTCTCTCTAGATCACAGACAGCTCGAGAGCAGAGACAGAGTAAACAGCACCAGGCTGGTGACTACTTATCCAAGGCCCCTTTTAAAGAGGCCCAGGGGCCTGGATGAGGCTCTACAAGGTACCCTGCAGGTGTCCGCACACCCCCAAGGCTTGGGGGCTGATTTCTGGAGTTGGGAGACTGGTGTTCCAGTCCTCCACTGAGCCAGGATGAGGCATCCAGGCAGCAGGCGCCCGCTCTCAGGTGCTGGCGGGCACCTGCCCGGCACCAGGAGTCTCACTGAGGCACCTGAGTGCTCCTCTCAGTCTGCCTCTAAGTGCCTCCCTTGCCTCACCCTAGGCCCAGCCTCCCACTAACCTGCCAGTGAGCCCAGCCAAGCACTCCCTCCTTGCTGTGTTCACCAGTAAAATGGAATGGTGCCAGATGACTCCAAGGGCCAACCTAACTCCAAGCTGGGCGATTCTGCAGGGAGCATAACCGACCTCCACGCTCAGCCCTAGAAACAGGCACAGTGGCCCCCACTCCTGCCATCCAGAAGCCCATCAGGCACCACGCTCCAGGCAGAACACATGGTATAACACCTCTGTGTAACCGTGTGCTCTGCCCTTTCCTAAATGCTTGGCCTCTGCTTCATCAAGCCCTCATTTCACAAATGTGGAAAATGAAGCTCACGGGAGTGAAGCAACTGGCTCAAGCTTACAGTCGGGAAGTGCTGAGTTGAGATTCGAACCAGGGCCTGGCTGTAATCCTACATTCCACAGGATCCGCCAGATAACCCAGAACTCACTACAGCTCAGAAGATGCTACTGGGTCTTTGCACCTCCCACATCTCTGAGGGTGCAATGCTGAGGCTAATGCAAAAGGCGGGCTGCCGGAGGCGGCGGGAGCAGAGGCAGGCATGGGAAGCCTGTGTGGGTGCTGAGCATCTGCAGACTGACCAGCCTCCAGCCCGGCCAGCTGTCCACTACTGTGGCCACAAAGTCCTCATCACCACAAGCACACCACCGCCACCACTGTGCCATTTTTAAACCATCACACAGATGCAAAGCTTTTTCACAGATGCTGCTCTGGCATCACATGACAAGCTTCTAAGATCATGGCAGGGATTTCTTCCCTCTTTCTGCTATGAGGAAAGTAGGGTTCCTGGAGGAAGAGTGACTTCCCAAGAACACAGTGAGGCAATGTTTGGCAGTGAACTTGGAGTCCACACCCTCTGCCTTAGGTCTGGAGCTGTCTACTGCTCCATGCCCTTGACTTTTCAGTTCAACCAGCACTGATGGGCCTATATAACAAACACTTTTTTTTTTGGACCATGCTGCATGGCTTGTGAGATCTCAGTTTCCTGATGAGGGATTGAACTTGGGCCCCAGCAGTGAAAGCACTAATTCCTAACCACTAGACCACCAAGGAGCTCCCACTAACAAACGTTTCTGAGAGCTCATTCTGTGCAGGTATTCAGTTCAGTCGCTCAGTCGTGTCTGACTCTTTGCGACCCCATGGACTACAGGACGCCAGGCCTCCCTGTCCATCACCAATTCCCGGAGTTTACTCAAACTCATGTCCATTGAGTTGGTGTTACACTCACATTTCATGTTATTATCTCATTTAACTATCAAGACAGCTTCACAAACTACTGCCACTGTTCTCATTTCACAGAGACACTGCAGTTCAGAAACATGGCATATCTTCTCCCAGTTCACCATTTTAGAAAGGCACAGAAAGGAGATTCAACCGGAGGTCAGTCTGGCTCTGAGGCCTGCACTTGGAATCTCTGTGCTCACTCTGGGACCAGAGGGGAAAGGAGAGCAGACACACTCAAACAGCATGTGTGCCTGCAGGTTATGGCAAGATTAGGGTAACAGGAAGACAAACAAAGCTCTTGGGGAGCCCAGAAGATGCAGGCTGTTACAAATGTCCAGGCAGGAGGCCAAGAGTCTGAGCAAGGGACATGGGAACAGAGGGAGGTGACAGATGGGAGGGAGGGGGCCTTGTGAGACCTTGGTCAAGTGCCTTGCTTTCTCTGGATCTCAATTTACCCAGCTGTTAAGAAAAGTCCCTGGAATATCTCCAGAGCCCTCTCCACCTCAAAAAACTCTTGAACCCTGGGAAAACAAGCAATGCCTGGTGACAGCCTGGCTGCCAGCCACAGGGGAATCTGAAATGTCCTTGGCTGTCCTGGCATGATTCAACTGCTGGGTAACAGGCTTGCAAAAGCACAGGCTCGGTCAGCATGCCTGGGCACCACTGAAGTGTGGGTCCTAAGGGGGCCACATTCCACCCATTGTCAACCCCTCCATGGCTCCAGTGGAGTAAGCACCCAGGCTAGACCCAGACCAGAAACCGAGGTCGCATCCAAGTGCCCAGTGGA
This sequence comes from Oryx dammah, assembly GCF_014754425.2. NCBI lineage: Eukaryota > Metazoa > Chordata > Mammalia > Artiodactyla > Bovidae > Oryx > Oryx dammah. The sequence goes on from NW_024070189.1 coordinate 48,227,276, forward strand.
ATGTCACTCCAGGCCTGCCCTGCCCTGATCCTGGTTCAGACAACCCGAGGACACTCAACATCACCCACCACTCAAAGCCCCACACTCACATTCCCTAAGGTCAGCCACTGGGATGTAGAGACAAGGGGTTCTGTAGGAGATCTGAGGGAAAATGACAACCTCCATTCCCACAGGATGTGCGCAAGGCAGAAGCTGCCCACGCCAAGTCAGTGAAGACCACCAGTTAAAGGAAGGGCAGAGAGTCCATCAGGGTGGCCCTCAGTTGTCACTCCTGCAGGTGGATGGGGTTCAGGCAAACTCACAACTGCCTCCTCGGAGCACGTGTGGACCAGTCTCCTATTCTACAGCCTGCCGTGGCTCCCACCACCCACGGGGCAGAGCCCCTCAACCTGACCCACTGCACAGCCACCGTCACTAACAGCCTTTATCCACTGCGTGTGGTGTGCGCCGAGGCCATGGCAATGTGCATTTTCTCATTTACCCCTCACAGGAACTCTCTGATGCAGGATGCAAGTACTATGGTTGGCCTGTTTTCACAGATGAGAAAACTGAGGCGCAGAGAGGTTATGCCAGTGGCCCAGAGTCTCACAGCCAGGTGGCAGAACAAGGACTCGCATCCACACTGGTCTTTAAGCCAGGTTCTTAACCTCTGCGTTTGGCCTCTTCAAGTGCTCCCTGCCACCCTCAGAACCTTGGGGCCAGCTTAACACTTCCATATGCCGGAGGGGAAACCAAGGCACAGAGAAAAATCTGTCTCTCTGTTGGTAACCAAGCCAGGGAAAGGCCTGGGGCCTCTGGCTTCCTCTTCGAGGACTCCCCCCACACCACCCACCCCAGGAGAAGCCCCCACCCAAGGAAGCACACCAGGCAGAAAGGCCAGGACCACCGCCAAGACAATGAGTCTTCAGAATCTGCCTTCTTCCTCTGTCCAGAAGGAAGGGGGAGAAAGGAGCAGGTTTACAAAGAAAGAAAAAGAACATGAAAGGCCCAGGAAATGCTGCTCTTACAGACAGGTTCTCAAGAGTCTGGAAGGTCCTCAAGGGCACCCCCACACCCCTCCAACAACAGGAACGCCCAGGACCAACCTCTACCCGTGCGTCTCCCCTCCCCCAGGTATGCCCCTAACTAGCACATCTGATCTGAAATCTCCATTTCTCTCCCTAAACCTGCCATCCTGCAGCCTTCCCTGTCTCCATAAATGTCCTTCCAGTCCCTCAGACCAGAAACCCTGCCACTGACACTTTCTTCCTCCCACACCGCCCATCTAATCCATCAGCACAGCATCCTGAGAAACCCATTTGGAGCCCGACCCCTTGCCACGCTGAGCTGTACTGCCACCTGTGTGACCGCCACACCTCTCTCCCTCCCGGCCTGGCCATGTCCTGCGTCCACCCTCCTGACTTCTCCCTGCCCGCAAATGTAAGTCAGCCCTCGGCCCCAGCCCCTCGGCAGCTTCCCCTTAACTCAGACTCAACAGCAAAGTCCTCTAGAAGGCCCGAGAGGCCCTGGGCGGTCCTCCCCGGCCTGGCTGGCTGCCTCTCCTCCTAGGGCCGCTCTCACTCTGCCCCTGCCCACACCAGTCTTCTGATCCTGGAGCACATCCCAAACCCTCTTGCTGCAAAGCCTTGTGCTGCCGCACCTTCTGCCTGGAATGCTCTTCCCCACACACCTTGTGGCTCCCTAGCTCCCTCCTGGAGTCTCCCATCCCCTCACCAGAGATTTTCCATGACCGCCACCGCTAACACAGCAGAGCCACCACTCAACACAGCTTTATTTTTGTGGCAGGCCCTCTGGCCACCTGACAAACCGCCACTATTCATCAGTCTGTTCACTCTCTCTCACCACTAGAATGCCACCCCCAAGTCCAGAATAGGGACCCGGGCTGTTTTGTTCACTGCTGTGTCCCAGTGCCCAGAAAAGTGCCTGGAACAAAGTAGATGCTCAATTAAAATGTGCTGGCAGAAGGACTATGGCTGCCCTCATCTGAGCATCTGTTGGTTTCTTCAGCCCCAAGGAGACCAGGAGAGCCTGGAGGTGAAGTGAGACTCTGCCTGTACCAGCTGGAATCTTGACAGTTGTCACATGAACAGTCCTGGAAGAAGTAACTGCTTGGACCTGACCAGGACTTACACTGGTCCCTATCTGATGCCTGTGCCCACTCTTCTGGCTACTTCTGGGTCTGACAGCTGGGCCCACGGGGCAGCTCCCATCCCAGCGGGAACACGGACTGGGCTGCAGCTGGGCTCCCCCCGCCAGTCTGCCAGTGCTGCCGGGGTCCGGCATCTGACAAAGGCTGCCCCACGCCCCCAGCCAGGGGAGGCGGAGGAGGGAGGCCCAGTGCCACGCCTGCCCTTTTCCTGTTGTCAGCAGGAGGGCCATCAGAAGGAAGCTTTGTTCTCAGAATAAAGAGCAAGAAGCCCAGTGCCAGGCGGAAACGGGCACAGAGGCAGCTGGCCCATTGGAGACAGTTTAAGGAAAAATGAAAAAAAAAATAGGATGGAGGATGTTTGAGGGGTAATTTGCACAACCAACCAGTTTCATGCCTCCAGGGTGGCTATGACGATGGTGGCTTCGCTTTTCCAGGCCAAGCCTCGAGGTTGTCACAGACAACCAGACGACTGTCCCAGCTCGGGGGACCTGGCACTGACCCTGAGGAGGGAGGTGAGGACAGAGGAGTGGATCCTCGCCTGAGAGTCAGAAGACCTGGGTCCAAGCCTGGCTTTCCACATAATCACGTGAGACAAGGGGGATGTCCCTCCCTCCGCGTACCTCGACGTACCCATCTGTAAATTATTTGTGCCGGCCTGTGCTTGAAGCCTCAGCCTGTCTGCCACCAGACCACCCAGCGAGATGCCTCTGAGCCTGTGGCCAGGTCCACTGGCAGCCCAGGACAGTCCTCCAAACTTCTTGGGCACAGGCCCTGCCCACTGGGACCCAGCCTCCAGCCTGCCTCCTCCCCTGCCATCAGGGCCCTCCTCTCCTGAGCTGTCTGTCACCAGAGCAGTGTTAAATCCCTCTGGGCTTGGCCTAGACTCTGACACCTGCCCAGATGCCCCCATCAGCCTCTCCCAGGATGGTGCTCCAGACACTTTCAGTCACAACCACCAGAGGAACCCAGCGTGTTAGTGCACAGAAGGTGAAAAAGCAGCCCAGAGAGGGAAAGGGGCACGAGATGTCACATAGCTCAAACGTACCCAGAGGTCCACCCTTCCAGCCCTGGGCTCCCTGAGCCAAGATAGGGTCTTCAAGGCATGTCTATAGACCCTCACGTCTAAATCCTCTAGGAGGGGGACACTATACTCTGGACTGAAGGAATCAAAGATGAGGGCCAGAAACCTGCATGTTTTTTTTCTTTAAAAAAAAAAGCTTCCCAGATTTTTCTTGTACCCAGAACAATTGTGACCTCTCAGCTAAGATCTCTTCCAAGAGGGGACATCTTAGCTGGTCTCCAGGGAAGGTTAGGATTTCCATTAAGAGAGTAAAATAAGCCTTGCATAGATAGATAGCTGAACAAAGAAGCTGGAGGTTAAAGCACATTCTCTAGGAGAAGAATAAAGCAAAGAAAGGCCTGAAGGAGGGGAAACCCAGTCCAGTAAACACTTGAACTGACTCTCCCCCACCATCTCCCATCTCCCCAGGATTCAGAGGTTTGCACTTGATGCCATCCAAAGGCTGCTGATCCCAGCCTCTCTCTGCCCTGAAGCTCCTCTAAGCCCCAGGGGAGAGTGGAAGGTGGAGACAGCTGCAGGGGAAATGTCCCTCTCCTTGCTTATACTGCAGCATGGGGACGACTCTCTGAGTAACTGTTTATCCCCAGCTTAAGGAGCTGCCGGGGTCAGTGGCTAAGCAGTCACAGCTTATCTGGGAGGAGGATTCTCAGGCCACGGGGCAGGCTGATCCAGAGGCTTCCATTAAATGGAATCTTCACAGCTGGTGAGGTTCAGCAATGCCCCGCCTTCGTTCATAAAGGAAACACTTATTATGCTCCTGCTGTGTATGCAGTCCTGAGCTTGAGCACAGTGCTTCAAGGGACAGAGAGAGGAGTCAGCTACCCTCTACCACCCTCAAAGAGCCCACAAAGCTGACAGCAGGGCACCATACCACAGCACAGGTGAGAGAACCAGCCGTGCCTACAGGACAGGGTTGAAAACTCAGATGCCTAGGAGGCTAGAGAGACTGCAAGTGTGCCAAGTGGCTCGGGAGGGATGGGGCAAAGTGGAGCTTACGTGCTTCCTCTCCAGTAGTGGCCACTGGAGAACTAGACTCAAAGTTTTACAATCTTCTCATTTTTGAAGTAAAGCCAGAAGTTGAGATCTTACGTAAAATCTCCTGTTGGCAACTAGCTCAATATTTGGTGTGGGCCAAGTAAAATCTGCCCCTGGGGTGGATGTGGCCTGCCAGTCTGCGGCCTCTGTTTTCTTAAAGAGAATAGAAAGCAAAGCTCAGAAGAGAAGAGATATATCTCTGTAGCCGAGATACCAGGGAAGGCTTCCGGGGAGAGGAGGCCTGGCGCTGGGCTGCAGGGATGGGTAGGTCACTCCTGGGAAGCGAGTCATGGCGGGGTCGGGGGGAGGTGGCATACCAATTCAAGCCATGGGTGAAGGTCACCACCCCTCAGCCTATAGCCTGCCCATCTCCCTAAAAAGGAATCCTGGTCTCCATCCCCAAAGCAGGTACAAAGGCGTCATCTCTGTCTGTCCCCAGGTGGCCAGGGAAGGGGCCACTTGCCCAGCAACCTCCTAACTAAACCAGTTGGTGGCAGAATAGCACGGGTTCGATTTCATCCCTGGAGCCTGAGGAACAGGTCAGCTAATGTAACAGCCCCACGGGGGAAGGGAAAGGAAGAGACAATGGAGGACAAAATGAGGTTGAGAATCCCGTCCTGCCTGGCCAGGCCCCACTGGTTACATAATCCTGCCTCAAGGCACCAGTGAGGGCCTGGGCTGGGAAGACCCAGGATGCAGAAGGTTTCCCCCCCCCCGCCTTCCCCTGCCCACTGCTGCTTTTCAACCCTGCCCTGCAGCTCCTGAAAAGCCCAACAGAGCTGTGGGTGGAGACTAAGACCCCAAGATAAGGCACTTAACAGGATCACACAGCAAATTAGCAACAAAGCTGAAACTGATAATAACAGCAAACTTTAACCAAGTGGTTACTTTGTGCCAGGCAGAGCGCAAATCCTTTACACACGTTATCTTTATCTTATTTAAAAAGTCTACAACACCTGTAGATAACTACTCTCATTTTTCCCACTTTACAGATGGGGGAATTGAAGCACAGACATACTAACTTACCCAAGGTGATGCCGGACCTGGCTCAGAGGAGGAGCCAGTTTTCAGAACCCAACAGTGGCCTCCAAGACCACACAATGAACCTCGAAACTACACTGCCATCAGGCTACTTTCTGCTAGAACCACACTGCCTTTCAGCTTCCTTCTCTCAAGCCCATAGGGCACGCATGCAGCCCCCTGCCCTCCTGTCAGCACTTTGGGGGCCACTGAGTCCTCTGACAACCTGATGAAACCTACAGATTCTCTCTGCAGAAAAATAATCCACAGAAATGCCTACAAAACATTGCAGGAGATCTGAGGGGCTCACACAGCCCTGCGCTGGGGACCAAAGTGGATCCAAAGCATGGAATACTCCAAAGTTGGGGGGAGGTGGAGGAAGGGGACTCCCCAAGGCTCTCTGGCCCCCTCATCTCTGAACTTGAGCCCAAATGGACAGCCACGTTAGTCCACAGGCGTGGGCACGCATCAGGGCCCAGGGCCTAGTCATCCCTTCAGGGCTGGGAGAACAGAATGAATCACGATATACAATAGCCCCCGCCTCTGCACCCACTGGGAGTGACTCACAGCTCCCAGCTGCTAGGCAGACGGTGCACAGCTGGGCCCCAGCATCTGGACGGGGTTGGCATCGCCAAACTTACCACCATGCTTCCCCACCCTGCGAGTCACCATTCAATGGGTCACCTGTCTACAGGTTAGACCTGGCCTTACCCAGACTATAGCAGCTCTGTTTCCAAGAGGAGACCCTCCACAGTCTCCACTGGGCTCCAGGCCAGCTGGCGCCATGGGAGCAAGAGGTGACGACAACTGCCCCTTACAAGGCACCGCAAGACCCAGGCTCCCATCCCAAGCCTCCTGCTGCCTCACTGTGCAACCGCAGGCAGCACCCCCACCTGTCAGAGCCTCAGTTTCACCAACTATAAAGTGGGAAGACAACGCATCAAGTCCCACCCAGCGCCACAGCCCTGAGTCTATAAACAGCAGCACCGAAACTTGACAAAGCCTTGGGATCCTGCTTTCAGGAAGTTACATAAACATCCTTCGGAGAAACAAAAGTCAAACCTAAAGACTTTTTTTTTTTTCCTGTAAGGATATCAAGAAGCCCTTTTTATAGTCTGACTTCCCCCATTCTACTTCCATTGTTTCAAATATCCTCTCAGGACCTAGAAAATACATTTGGTTTCCGTCTGGGGTCTGGGCTTCTTGGTGTTCTTCCCCTTGGATGCCGCCCCACCCTCCTTGGCAGCTTTCTCCTCCGGACACACCCTTCTCTACCCCCAGCACTGGTCTGGGCCACCCTGAGGGCTATGGCTACCCAGCCTGCCAAAGGAGGGGTCGGGGGTAGGGACAGTTTTCAGGAAACAAAGCCTCCCCTGGACAGAACAGAGCGTGCTGCAGGTCTGGTCCCAATCGCGACATGGTGGGTGGCCCTGTGTGGGTCCCTGCTCCCCACTGAGAGATGAAGGCCTTCTTACACTGCGTCAGGGATACTCCTGCACTGCACCCAAAGACATGGGGCAGACGAGCACAGCAGGGAGCACACTGGGCTCCCTGATCACGACTCCCCAAACCCTCCTGCTAAAACGGGAGGAGACCCGGGTTTTTCTGACTTTATTTCTTGCTCTAGCTGTGGGGCCTGGAACTCAGCTCAGCGCCTCTCTGAGCCTCAAATGGCCCATCCATGAGACAGAGAGAGTGACAGTGTCTGTAGTGGAGGCCATGATTTGGAGGCTTGAGCCCTAACCACCCCCACACAATCCCATCACCCCTCCTCAGTAAAGCCCGACTTACTCCTTTGATAGAATGCAGCTCTATAAAGCCTGCTACACAAACACACCAGAACAATCCTCCACAGCCTCTCTTCCAAGGAGATCATGCTTCTAAGGCCCCCACAATAAAATTCCTAGATTTCTACCACCTATGGCTGTGTGCCCTCAGTATTTTCATCTGTAAAATGGGGCCAATAATGATGCCAACCTTATAAGATTACTCTAGGGATTACTCCAGAGAAGATTACATGGATGTGCCTAGCAAGCATTGACAAGCTCCCCACAAATGTGAGTGGCAATTATACAATCACCATCATTAAAATGACTGAGATGCTTTAAAACCACTGGACTGGTAACAGCTAAGGCCCCGCGGCCCTCCTAGACCACATCTGGTCACTGTGAGCACACATGCATGCACGTGCCCCCGCCCCCAGCACACACCCTTCTCTGCAGCAGGAACCACTCTCTGCCCCCAGTGCTAGAATACAGCCAGCCTATTCCTGGCACCCATCCTTGCCACCCACAGAGTCTGCCACCTGCAAGTCTCCCAACCTCCCAAGTGGCCCCAGCACTGTCTCCTGTAAGCATGTTGGGGTTCTCTTGAACCCCATCTCTGTGGCACGAGACCATTTCCCAGGCAGAGGAAGCTGTTACAAGATGGAGACTCTCTGAAGTCAGGCTAGAGAGAAACCGGGCTTTCCTCTGGGTCCCCTGCATTTGCTGGTATCTGAATATGTTCAGAGTCCAGAGAAGCATCAATTTTTTTTTTTTAATTACCCAACCAAGTGCTTTTGGAAGTTGAGCATGCATCGGAGTCACCTGAGAAACTGACATTGCTGGATTCCCCTCCCTAACTCATCAGTTTAAGAGTCAGTAAGTCTGGGGTGGGGCTGGATAATCTGCATTTCTAACAAGTTCCCAGGTAATGCTGAGGCCAATGGTCCAGAAACCAACTTTGAGAACCACTGACTTAACATGCAGGTGAGTAAGGGGGAGCGTCTGTGAACAGGTGATGCTAACAGTCCTGTAAACACACACGCAGGAACTGCCCGGTGTAAGGGCAGGAGGAAGGGGACCTGGGCAGACGATGCAGCCAGAGAAGGCCCTGCGAAGACGACCTTCATTTCTCCTCACCTGGCCTCTGCCTGGGCAGGCAGCATAAACCAGAGGTGGCTGCGCAATAACCACAGCAAACCTCCACCGACCGCCACCCCAGACCTGCCCTGACAGGCCCAGCCTTGGCCGGCCCGCAGGTGAGGAGAATCCATGCTCCGCCTCTCTCTCAGGTCTCCACCACTTCCCAGGAAGGAACAGCAGGATTCTGCTCCACACCTCCAGACACCCATCCAGACACATCCCCTTCCATGTTGGCCAGCTCAGACTGCTTCCACATTTCCAGCGCCTCATGCAAGTCAGCTTCGTCTGACCGGAGCAGTTCCCTCAGAAACCACCAGACACCAAGGACAGACCTGCCACGTCTGAACCTCTCCAGGCCAAGTCATCCACCTCGCTGGGCCTCAGGCGCCACATCTGCTAAAGGGGGGTGATAACAGTGCCCACCTCCTTCTGTTGTTGGGAGAATGAAAATGGGGTCCTTGGTCATTAACTACATCATCAGCTACAACAATAACCACATCTATTGTGGCCTGGGCTTGCAGTTAAGCATCCTCCTTGTGTTTTCTTCCAATTGCCGTGAGATGAGGACAGTCATCCCCTTTGTACAGATGAGAACCTACAACTGCTCACCCAGGGTCCCACCAAGTAAGAAGTGGCCCTGCAGAGATGTGAACCCAGCCTACCCTGCTCCAGAGCCTGGTTCCTAGCCTCTTCTCAATGCGTGTCCCCGTCAGCCCACCCTGAGATCCAGCCCAGGTCACCTCTCCCTGCCACCATACTCTCCCCCTTCCTGGGGCACAGGGAGGCTGGGCAGGAGGCCTATAGAGGCTGCAACCTCCACAGCTGCCCACAGTCTAGGGTATGGGCCTCCAGTCTTGAGGGCAGTCATGAGGCCTGCCAGCTGGGCCAATCTATCTGGCACAAGTTCTAGATACCACTCAACAGGGCCACCAAGGAGGAGGCTGGGACTATAGAACTTGAGCATCTTAACCAGGAGAGAAGAGAAGAACGGGTTTCCCTGGTGGCTCAGTGATAAAGAATCCACCCGCCAATGCAGGAGACACAGGGTCAATCCCCTGAGAAGATCCCATATGTCACAGAACAACTATAAAGCCCATGCACCACAACGACTGAGCCTGTGTCCTACAGCCAGGGAACTACAGTTACTGAGTCCCCTGGATGCAACCACTGAGACCCTCGTGCCTGGGCTTCACAGCAAGAGAAGCCAGCACAATGAGAAGCCGACACACCACAACCAAAGAGTAGCCCCTCTCTCCATAACTAGAGAAAAGCCTGTGCAGCAATGAAGACCCAGGACAGTAAAAATAAATACAATTAGTTTAAAAACAGGAAAATCAGATGTAACCGAGAGACTGGGTTCCTGCCAGGCTTCCAGGATGAGACGGGCAGCTGCCATGCCTCATGCACAGTGCCCTCTCCCCAGTCTCGGTTCTCACCCATACAAGCCTCAAGTAACTCAGAAAGCTTAGAAACCCCCAAGAGTCCTCCCTTCATCTCTCGAAAGAGAGATCACCTCCTAGGTACAAATGATAATTAGGATAACCATTGTTATCTCTGAACAGCTCCCACTTACTGGGCTCTGACACTGGGCCAGGCACAGATCTACTCCATCTCCCTCCAAAACAGGACTATCACTATCCTCATTCGGCAGTTGAGGAAAACCATGCCCGGAGAGATTTAGGTAATGTGATCTAGATCCCACAGCTAACGATGACAGAGTTGGGACGTGAACCTGGGACTTCTGACTCCACTGTGCAAAGCTGCCCAAATCCAGTGGTGCAGAAATGGGCTGCCTACAGCCACTGCCTCCAGAGCATGGAGCCTGGAGGAGATGAGACATGTCCTTAAGGAGCCAGAATTCAAAACCAGGTGTATGAAGGTCCTTGTAGAGGCCCAGATAACAGACTGTGCATGCAAAGCAGGGAGCAGGCAGTGCCAGCTCTGTGGATTTAGAAAGAGGTCCTGCTGGAGCTGGGTACTGGCTGGGGAGGGACTCTGGGGTGGGTGAGCGGAAGTGACTAGGGTGCAGCATCCTCTCTGTGAGCAGAGATGTGGAGACAGGAAGGGACTGGGCACACAGGGAGGGAAAGGGGACAGTTTCTTTGCAAGGGTCAAGGGGGACTGGGAGATAGAACACTGTAGTCACATAGCAAGCCACCCACCTCCCATGCCTGGCCCTCAAATAAGTGTTCATTTGCAGTGCACATTTAAAATTAGAATAATCCAATCCATATCAACAAATAAAACAAGCAAGAATAAAAAGGTCCAGGAGGGAACTGGACACAAACTTTTCTTCATTGAGATAAGAGCGTTAGTCTGTGTGTGTGTATACGCTCAGTCATGTCTGACTCTTTTGTTACCCCATGGACTGTAGCCCGCCAGGTTCCTCTGTCCATGGGATTTTCCAGGCAAGAATACTGGAGTGAGTTGCCATGCCCTCTTCCAGGGGATCTTCCCGACCCAGGGACCGAACCCAAATCTCTGCATCTCCTGCATTGCAAGCAGATTCTTTACCGCTCACTGAGCCATTGGGGACCTCTGTAATCCCTTTGGTGACAGACTGGCTTTAGCCCCAACACCACACAGTCTAAGACACCCCTCTCCACCCCTTCTTCCAAGCTCCCAACCTCCAAGCTCAAGCTGACAGAGCTTTGTGACAGGCCCACAAGCAGAAGAAAGTACCTTGGCTGGTGAGCCCTGAGACTGGGAGACTCTACTTTAACCTCTAATGAAGGGACAGAGGCCGATACCCCTGCCCTCGCCCCCCTCCCTCCCCCCCGCCCCGGCAACACACATCCCACCCCATCCATTCCTCACTTTCAAACCAACCCCTGAGTCAGCCTGATTCATGATTCAGCCTTATTTCCTCATATTTGAGGAAAGACAGACTGAACCCATTTCACAGACTGAGAAAGAAAGGCAGAAGGTTTCAGGCCTATGTGAAACCACAGGCCCTGGCAATTCAGGCTTTGGTGGCTGATCTAGAAATCCTGAGGGGCCTCTGAAAGGGCAGCTGGGCTGAGGGTTTCCATGGGGCAAGGGCTCTCCCAGGGAGAGCACCGCAGAGGAACTTCTAGAAACGCACAGAAGGGGCAGTTCTGAAAAACTATGAGAAAAATGAAGTGGAAGTGGGTCAAGCACACCCTAAACGCCAAGATTCTCGGGTGAAAAGGGAACTGAGAGAAGTCACCCAGGCTTGACCGTCCTGGCACATGCTTTCTGCACCCTTTCCAGAGGCTCTGTGTGCTGTCAGCAATGGGACCTTGCTGTTTTCCCAGGCAGTTTATGCCCGTTAGTGTCACTGTTAGCCCTGTAGGGAATTGAAAGCAGTGATACGGCCACTTATGGGTCCTTCCCCAAACCTTAGGCCACCTGTGATGACGCCATCCCCAAGGCACCGATGAAGTCCTGTAGCCTCCCCCTCCTTCCCTCTCAGTCCATCCTGTGGCCTGAGTCAGATGCCGGTCAACTTTCTGCTGGACCACAATTAGCATCATCTCTGAGCTGGTCTCAACCCTGCCAGTCTTGCCACCATTTCCTGTCAAATGACCCCCAAGAGAAGCAGCACAAGAGGGCAGAAACAGTTCAAGCCTGGGCTCAAACACAGGTCTGCAAGTGACTCAACCCCTCTGAGCCTCCATTTCCTCATCTGAAGATGGGGTGGGGTTGGGGGTGAGCAGTAAGAAGCTACTTTCCAGGGGTATTGTGAGATTTCAATGGAGCGTCTGTAAGGAGCCTGGCACAAGACACAGTAACAGGCACCGACTCAATGAGCTGCTTACAACCCTCTGTCCTCTCCACCAGCCACAGAATAAAATCCAAACTCCTGAGCAAGATACTGCAAGCTCCCCATGACCTGATCTTGCCTCCCACTGCCCCCCTTCCCGCTGCCTGCACCCTCACAAGCACTTCCTCCCCCAGGAAGCCCTGTCAACATTAATAACCAGAAGAGCTTTTCCCCTCCACTGACCTTCCAAAGCCCATCTATCACTGATCACATCCTGCCTCTTCGCCATCACTTGATCCTTGCCTTCCCTCCTCCATCAGATTAGCAGACTCTCCAGTCAGAAAGCAGCAGCACCTCACCACATTTCATTTCCCAGTCACCCCCGTCCACAGACATTTTCCATACATATTTCACAAATTACCCGAACGTTCCATTTCAAGAATGTCCAAGTTCTCCAAACAGTCCAGATATTTCAAGCCATATCCTAAACCAAATCCCAAGCCAGCAGAAGTCTGCCCAATCTCCAGGGATTTACAGGCCTGTTTTTGACCTCAAAGTTTGGAAGACGGGTCAGGCAGGTCCAGAGCCCAGGGCCGAGAAAGCTCTAAGCTGCGAAAACCAGAGTCAGTTCCTAAGTGTCTCACATGCAGGGTTTCTCAGTTGGCCCCTAGGTCAACCCCCAGTCTATGATTTCATACCTTTAACCACATCCTCAATTTGTGATTGTAAAACTGTCTTTGCATACTCCTATGGCCAGAGATTCACCATCCATCTTTTCATTCTTGCTGGCTTCTCCTCCCTTCACCTGCTGATTCTCTTGCTCTGATCATGACAAAGAGAGTCTGACCACACGCCAAGGGTCATTCCCATCCTTCAGGACTCTTTTCAATCCCCCACATTTCTGAGTGCCCTTAAAGTCTAGCTAAGTAGTCGAATTTTCCCTCTTGTTCCTACAAACTGGCAATGAACTGTCAGTCCAAGAGGACCCCCTACTCTCAGGGTCCAGAAAAAGCCTATGGACACTGCAAATCCCAGACTCGGTGCTGGAACAGCCCCCTTGGAGCAGTTAGAACAGTAATGCACAAACTTTCCTCTCCCCAAAACTTTATTCCTTGTCTACTCCCACTCTATTGTCTTAATATGTCATTTACTAACCAGCAATTTGTTTTCTATTTTTAAATAAATTTCTCAAGGTCCCTACTCAGAGCCTGATCCATAGTCATGGAAAGGTACCGCCACCAGAAGACTGGGCTAGCACAGAGCACTTATGCAAGTGAAAGTCTAGGCCACCCCACATTCATTCCTGGGCTATTTACTGAGGGCCTACAGTGTCCTCTAGACTCAGAAACCCATGCATTTTCCATGAGGATTCTGCAATCGAGACATGGGCTCAAAATCCACCCTTTGTGACTATCCTCAAGGACGCTTGGGGGTTGGGGCACCAAAGCAGACCACTACTTTTGCAGTGAGGACCCTGCTAATGAGTCACACCAGAGGACACCTGGAATGTAAGTCCCTTGGCCATAGGTCTCTCATCACCCCAAGGGCTCCGCTCCTGGCCCTACCTCTGCCCCTTGCTGATCTGAAAGTGACCTGGTCCAAATGGAGTTGGAAAGCTCTTCAGTCCCCTGGGTACTGGGAAGAGACAGCCACCAGCTGTCCCTGGGCAGAGCACCTCCCTGCACCACCCGCACGACAAGAGAGTTGCTGCCATGGACCCAGCCAGCAACAGAACTTGGACCATTATCCAGTGCCAGGCCCAGGCTCCAGCCTCCCACAATAATAAGAACCAAGGCACAAGACGTCAGCCCGCACGAGACTGGGCAGAAGGAGCAACACCTGGGGGTAAGGGAATGGCCGAGGGTGTCCTGATAATTTCAAAGGAAAATGAGATCAGTCACAGCAGGATCGTATAGAGCCCTGTAGTCGAGACTCAGGCTGGGGGAGGAGAGTCAAATCCAAGCTCCACCGCTTCTCACCTGTGTAACCTTCCCGATTTCTGTGCCTCAGTTTGCCCCTCTGTAAAATGTTGCTGATAGTCACATGGTAGAATTAAACATGATGAAGTATATAAGGCAATTAGCCCAAGGCCTGGTGTATAATACACACAGGACAAATACTTGTTGAATATAAGCATGCTCCTATTTACTAAGGTACCCCAGGTTCTCATTTCATTCTTATCCTGGCCCATTCTTACACTTTGCCCATTTTACAGGTGAGAAAATTGAGGCTAGGGGAAGGTAAGGAATCAGCCCAAGCTTACAGAGCTGGGAAGTGACAGGCACCCAGGTCAATCTGAACCTCACACCAGGGAAAATAATGCCCAGGTCATTCCAAATGCTCTGGGCGGGTGGGTACAGCAGCTGGGTGTGATGGTGGGGCTCTCTATCCCCTGGGCTTGGCATGGCTCCTCGCTGACCCACCGGAGCCTGAGCCTGGGAAAGAGCCAGGAGGCTAGTGCCCAATTTCCCAGTTTGTCCCAGAGCCCTCGCGTCCACATACGCCCCCTTCTTACCAGGTTGTTAAAGGGCAGCGTTCAAAGCGGGGGTGTCCTTGCTCCCGAGAACCTGAGGGAGGAGAGGAGTTAAGAGACCAGACGGATCACTACCCAGGGAAAACCGGTCCGGCTGCCTTACCCTTCCCAAAGCGGGGACCCGGCCTATAACCCCCTCCCTCGCCAGACAAAAGTTTCCCCTGTTCGGGAGTGGGGAGGGGGAGGGGGCATTCCTCGTGAGTGACATTATCCGTGACCTACAGCTGCCGCGCTGCCCTCGCCCGCACCCTGGCCTGCCCCTGGCCCCCGCGCGGTCCCCCACCCCTTTGTCTTCCCACCCCCGAGCGCGGGGCCCCGCGGACGCTGCAAGCCCGGCCGGCGCCCGCCCGCACCAAACTTGAGCCGGCAGCCACTCGGGCCCCGCGCGGCCTGCACGCCCGGCTCGACTCGGGCCCCGCCGGCTCGGCGACAGGGGACTGGCCGGCCCCGGCCCTCCCAGCCTCTTACCTGCCTCGGCTAGGGCGCCACCCGGGGGAGGGGGCGCTCCCGGCGAGCCGCCGGACGCCTGGGTCCCCCGGGCCGAGCGCGCGCCGTGGGGCACTGGCCCGGGCCGGGGTTAACCCCTTCGCGGCCGCCTCCCGCCGTTCCCACCCCCGCTCCACACCGCCGCCGCCGCCGCCGCCCCGCCTTCCGCAGGCTCTCCACCCCTAGGCCCTCCCTCCCGGTGCCCAGCCCCCAGTCCCGGCCCCCCGCACTGCGCTGGGGCACTGCTCAGCCTCCCCCCTCATCCCGCGGTGGGAGGTGGGGGGGTCTCCCCGGAGGCTGGAAGTTGGGGCGCGCCACCTCGCCCCCGTGCGGGCCCGCGGAGCACAGAGGGGTGAACCCGCGCGCCAAGGGACCCCCCCACCTGCCTCCCCTAACACCCTCCGGCCCGGCGCCTACCTCCCCGAATCTCGGCGGTGGAGACGGGTTTCGATCCCGCGATGGAGCGTGGGTGCCGGCCGGAGATCAGCGCCGGAGGCCCGAGCGGCCGGCGGGCGTGCGGCGAGCACCCCGGGGCGGGGGCCGGGGCGGGACTGGGCGCTGCTATCGGGGCTGGATTTCTCGGCTTCCACCCGGATTCTCCCTCGGCTCTCCCGGCCGATTCGGTGCTGCTCGGCGACCACGTGACGCGGGCTGCCTTTGACCCCAGTCTCGGAGCGGGTAGGGGGCGGGGGCGGGAGGGGGTGTCA
This sequence comes from Oryx dammah, assembly GCF_014754425.2. Classification (NCBI taxonomy): domain Eukaryota; kingdom Metazoa; phylum Chordata; class Mammalia; order Artiodactyla; family Bovidae; genus Oryx; species Oryx dammah. The sequence continues at coordinate 48,242,920 of NW_024070189.1, forward strand.
GATGCTGGACCCACGAGGGCCCGAGGCGGCTGCCGGGAGTCCCGGAGGCGGTGACCTCGAGGAAACAAAGCCCGAGTGAAGCCAACAAGTTATTCGGGGTCAAGGAGGGAACAGCACTGGGGGGTCGGAAACGCTGCAGAGAGACCGAGGGAGACAAAGACCCGCGCCCACCGTGCTTCCAAGGGCCCTGGGAGCGGCCTGCCGGGCCCGAAGGGGCCTCGTGGCTCTGCCGCCACTAGGCTTGTGACAGCCCTCCAGGGCCTCCTCTGACGGCTCCCCAACAACTAGGTCTCTGCTGGAGTGACCCCTCCTGCGTGTGCAGTTCTTCCCCGCACCCTCTACCCCTTTGCCCTTACCCTCGAAAACCCCTTTATTCCCTTTATCGTGATTATCTTGTTCATTTACTGGTTTCATTGTTTACTAGAATGTCATCTTCCCCAACAAGTTGTTCCCAGCTGAATTCCCAGCGCCTGGCACGTAACAGGCAGATGAAGAGATGGATGACATTGTGCAAATCTCTTCTCCCACTGAGCCTCAGTTTCCTACCTCCAGTGTTATTTCAAGGATCTCAAGGACCCTGCAAATTAGGCAGGATTATAGTGGTCATCCTCATTAAACAGATGAGAACCTTGAGGCCCAGAAAGACAAAATGATTTCTGGGAGTTTCTTAAGTGGCTGAGAGCCGGAGCCTGCACACAGATGTATTTGTTCCAGGTGGGGCTTTTTGCCATTCATGAGCCTGTCTGTAAAATGAGGGGCTGGGTCATTAGTTGATTGGTTGATTAGGAGCCATAAGGAGTTTGTTTAATGATAGATCACCAGGCCCCTACCCTACCTACAGGTCTGACTCATAGGCCTGGAGTGAGACTAGAGCAAATTTGGAAAGCAAGAGATTGGTGGTTTCCTAAGGGCCTTCAGAGGCTCAAGATTACCTCACTGTAGGAGCAAAGCTTTATATATATATATATATATATATATATATATATATATATATATATGAAACTATCATATGACCCAGCAATCCCACTACTGGGCATATACCCTGAGAAAACCATACCTGGAAAAGACACATGCACCCCATTATTCGTTGCAACACTTTTTACAGTAGCTAGGACATAGAAGCAGCCTAGATGTCCACTGACAGATGAATGGATATAGAAGCTGTGGTACATACATACAATGGAATGTTACTCAGCTTTAAAAAAGAATGCATTTGAGTCAGTACTAGTGAGGTGGATGAACCTAGAGTCTATTTTACAGAGTGAAGTAAGTCAGAAAGAGAAAGACAAACATTGTATATTAACACACATGTATGGAGTCTAGAAAGACGGTACTGATGAACCTGTCTGCAGGGCGGCAGTGGAGAGACAGACGGAGAGCAGACTTGTGGACATGGTGTGGGAGGGGCAGGGTGGCAAGGATCCAGAGAAGCATGGAAGCATATCCATTACCATACGTGAAACAGACAGCCAGTGAGAATTTGCTTTGTGACACAAGCAGCTCAACCCAGCGCTCTGCGACAACCTAGAGAGGTGGGATGGGGTGGAAGATGGGAAGGAGGTTCAGGAGGGAGGGGGCAAATATATACCTGTGGCTGATTCATGTTGATGTGTGGCAGAAACCAGCACAATACTGTAAAGTGAATATCTTGCAATAAAACAAAAAGTATAAGTGAAAAAAAATATAGCAAAGCCAGGAGAGGTAGAAAAGTTAAGCTGGTCACTTAAAGAGTAAGACAGACTCACCCCAATTTCCCTAAAGAGTAACCTCCCTGTGCTGGCGGTGGGGGGGGGGGGGCGGGGGGCGGGGAGGGGATGAGAGGGAGGAGAGATTTCAGCCAGCCCACTCATGTCTCAGAGAGGGAAAGACTCAAAGGCCTGAGCAAGGTATGCTGCTGAGGGGTGGGACCAGGCTCAAGACCAGTCATGCCCATGTGACAGCTTTAGATGGAGCACAGTCAGTACAGTCAGTTGGACTTAGCCTAGGGTTGGTGACCACAGGCCCAAACTGCAGGCCTTATTCAAAGACAGGCTTGTGACTTCCTAGGACATACTCCAGCCATGCCATCAGTTTAGCCAGGGAAATCAGCATCCACCAGCAAATTCTCTTTTATGATCCATGTTCCTGCAGTCAACAATCTAAAAACCCTGAATACTGTCTGGGTCTTGGGCAGGTTAAACAAGCCCCCAAATCTTACACTCAAATCTGCTTTAGAAGACCGTTTTCATCCACATGAGGTCCTGCAGGCGTCTTCCCTGTGTCAGGGCCTGTGTTCTTGGTAACAGATGCAGGGCTGAAAGGACACAGATCTGCACTCTTAAGAAGTGTCCCGGTGTGTTTGGAGATGATCTGCATGACCCTCTCTGTGTCCAGAGGCTTCCTGAGCTGAGAGCCCAAGGCCCTCCAGCTCACTGTCACCCAGAAAGCCTGCAAAAAGGCCCCACCCAGGAAATCGGCCTCCCTGGGTCTGGGTGGAACTGAGAACTCGCATTTCTAATCCATACCCTGGGAGGTTCTGAGGGACACTGTCAAGATGCCCTGCTCCTCCATCCCCTCAGACCTAGGGCAAGTGCTGTGGCCCACAGTAAGAGGGGAGCAGAAAAAGGGACTCTAAGGGGGAAGCAGCCTCTGAGCAGGATCCAGAGAAACCGGAAGGGATCTGGGTGAGATGACATTCCCAGTATAAGGAACAACCTGTTACAGGCCACATGGAAAGCATTTAGGAAAAGCTGAGTGTTGCATGGACAGGGGTAGGGGGAAGGGGGAGGAAACAGGAAGGAAGGAATGAGCAAGAAAGCTGGAAAGGTGGATTGGGAGCGGCTTATGGGTGACCTGCTATGAGGGGTCCAATGGAAGGGATGTTATCCTGAGGGCCAGCTGGAGTGAGCAGGCTGTACGCAGGTGAAGGAGGTGATAGGAGACAGGCTACGCAAGGCCGGTCAGGCCACCAGCTATTCTCCTGCCCAAGCTGGGCAAGGCCAGCATCTCATCAATGGAGCTGAGGGGTTGGGGGGAGGGAGGCTGTGAGCTGGGGTAACTCCCCATCCCTGACAGTTCTTCCGGCTCTTCTCAAGTCCTCAGAGTTACTGTTCACCAAGTTGGGCCCAAGGCCCTCCTGCTTAGTGTCACCCGGAAAGCCTGCAAAAAGGCCACACCCAGGCCCCACCCAGGGAACTGGCCTCCCTGGGCCTAGGGTCAGGGTGGAGCTGAGGACTCCCATTTCTGACCATACCCTGGGGGGTTCTGAGGAGGACTGTTGAGATGCCCTGCTCACTCCTCCATCCCCTCAGGACCCACCCACATCTCCCGGAGCTTTGGGGACCTTCTTTGTTCTGATAACTCCCACTGCCCACACCCTCTCCTCAGTCCAACTGTTCCCCTCACTGACCACTCGACATGCTCCTTGGTTGTCCCAAGGTCCCCTTTATCCAACGCCATAAATCAAGGCTGAACTTCCAAACCTGCATCTGCTCAAACCTGCTTCTCCCCCTCCTCCATGGACATGTCCAGTTCACATGTCCAGCCCAGAAATCTGACACAAGCCTCTTCTCCCCGCATCCCATCCATGAGCCAGTTCCATTGGTTCTGCCTCCCGTTGTTTCTCTAACCCAATCCGATCCTGTTCTCTTTATCACTACCACTCTAGTCCAAGTCACCATCTTGTCTGCCTTGGCCCATGTTAACAGCTCCCTTCCCCCCACTTTGCCTCCTCTAAGGTAACCTCACCATGCTCATTTCTTACTTAAAGCCATCAATGGCTTCCCATTGCTCTCACGATAAATTCCCCAACTTGTTGTCCAGCCTTATCTCTTGTCCTACATGATATGCCTGGCCTTCCCCTTTACCTAATTCCTCGTTAAGTGTGTGGACTAACTGGGTTTGAATTCTGGCTCTACAAGCTGTGTGCCCATGGGCCAGTTTTTCAAACTTTCTGTGTTCATCTCTAAAAGGAGATAATGGTAGTCTGCACTTCATAGGGCCATTGTGAGAATTAAATGAGTTAAACATGTAAAGAAGCCCTCAGAATGGTGCCTGTCACATGAAGTTGTTGCTTAGTCCCTAAGTCGTGTCCGACATCTTTTGCAACCCCATGGACTGTAACCCGCCAGGATGCTCTGTTCAGGGGATTTCTCAGGCAAGAAGAGTACTGGGGTGGGTTGCCATTCCTTTCTCCAGGGGGTCTTCCTGACCCAGGGATCAAACCTATGTCTCCTACATTGGCAGGTGGATTCTTTATTACTGAACCACCAGGGAAGCCCCTGTCACATAATAAGCTCTATTAAACCAGTCCATCCTAAAGGAAATCAGTCCTGGGTGTTCATTGGAAGGACTGATGTTGAAACTGAAACTCCAATATTTTGGCCACCTGATGTGAAGAGCTGACTCATTTGAAAAGACCCTGATGTTGGGAAAGAATGAAGGCAGAAGGAGAAGGGGACAACAGAGGATGAGATGGTTAGATGGCATCACCAACTCAATGGACATGAGTTTGGGTGGACTCCGGGAGTTGGTGATGGACAGGGAGGCCTGGAGTGTTGCAGTTCATGGGGTCGCAAAGAGTCGGACATGACCGACCGACTGAACTGAACTGAACTAAAAATGTTAGCTAAATGGTTAATTTTTATTTGGGGGACATCAGGTTAAATCTCACTTCCTCCTGAGGCTTTCCCTGTGCCCCTGACCAAGACCACTTCCAGGTCTGCCTGTCATAGTCCCTCTTCATCACCCTTGCAGTTACTTGCGGGCTGCCTCTCTCTAGAGTGCAAGCTGTGCAGGGGCAGGACCACATTTGTCTCAGACCCAGCTGAGCTCTGAACCCCCACACACAGTGCTAGGCACAGGGCAGGCCGGCAACCATCAGATATTTGCTAACTAAACAAAATAAAAGTCAACAGATTCATCACAAAACAAAGAACAATGTCTGCCTACAAAATGCCCGTTTACAGCACTTTGTACATTTTTTTTTTCATTTGACATTGATTAGTACCTCTCCTCGGAGAAGGCAATGGCACCCCCCTCCAGTACTCTTGCCTGGATAATCCCATGGACGGAGGAGCCTGGTGGGCTGCCGTCTATGGGGTCGCACAGAGTCGACTTAGCAGCAGCAGCAGCACCTCTCCTAGAGTTTTCCTCACACCGTCCTGTGGGGAAGGGGAAGTAGAGGGACACAGAGATGAACAAGACAGATGTGGCCCGTGTCCTCAAGGAATGCACAGTCCACTGCAGAGACAAGCCGCGCTCTGTGCTCTAACTGGGCTGTACTGGCCTGTAACAACTCTATTTCCCAGGAGATCTTTGGAACATGAAAGCGAAAAGTAACTAAAAACAGACACTGTTGCCTACTTACCTCCACCCCCAGTTTCTAACAAGGTTTTCTGTAGAAAGAAAGGGTAGGTCCTGTCCCAAGGGCACTAAGGTCACCCCATCTTTCTCTGCCTGGAGACCTCCTATTCAGACATCAAGACCCCACTTAAGCAGCACCTCCTACAAGAAGTCTTCCTGCTCCTGCCAGGGCTCTCTGTATGGGACTTAGTCATAGCTCTAGTGATTTTCTGGGACAATGATGGGATTTGTCACAGAGAATCCAAATTTCATGTCATTTGCCTCTCTAAAAGAGTAAAAGGTAATTCAATGAATGTGGAACTATGTGTGATTTCATGTTTGGACTTCAGTGAAGGCAGAAAATAGCCTCTGTCTGACCATGTGACCTGATTTGTGGTTTGGAGAACATGGTCACCGTAATTACAGCATTGACCACATGCTGTAAGAGTTTCCTGTCTCTCTCTCTCTCTCTCTCTCCTACACACAGTCACACACTTCTTCAAATACAGGGACCATTTGCTTTCTGTTAAACAAATAAAGGAAAAAATCTGTGAAATGGGCGGGTTATCAGATGGAAAATGGATATAAACTGTCCTGGAATGCAACAAAAGATGGTCAGAGGTGGGAGACGGAAGCAATTAACAGCACTTAATCATTTACTCTGCTGCATGCTACCTGCTTTCCATTTGTTATTGAGCAGCCCAGAGAGCTGTAGCTCAAAGAGGTAAAAAAACTGCCCCATGGTCTCCCGACAGGAGTGGCAGAGGAGTTTTCAAATCCAGGTCCACCCAACTCAAAGGCTACATTCTTACCATTTACCCCACCCTTCAGTGCCCAGGGACAATGAGTCCCCAAACTGTACAGGACCACCTGGATTCCGTGCCCTACTTCCTCACTTCCACAGGGTTTTCCCAACCCTTCCCTGTTGCACCTCCACTTTCATCTACGCTGCTGCTGCTGCTGAAGAGCATCTGTGGCTGGTTTCCAAAGCAGTCCTGACCCTGGGGCCAGGTTTCCTGTTTCAGGCAGAGCCCACCCACGGATGTGTGTGTCCCGCTTTCCTCAGCGCATCCTTCACTCCCAGGAGCAGCCTGGGCCGAGGACTCGGCTAGCACAATCCTCTACAGGTGCAGCACTTTCCCCGTGTTTTCTAAAGCATTTCCCCACTCTGCAAAGCAGTTTCTGGTGACTCCACAGTAGTCCTGAGAGTTTTTCACAGTGGAGGATTTTTCACCCTATTTTAAAGAGGAGAAAACAGAGGTTTGGCCAACCTGTGGGAGATCCCCTCGGCTGTTCAAAGAGCTGAGCTGCAGCTGAACGGGATTTCAGGCCACTGAACCGCGGTTTTCCAAATCCTTAGAGGGTTCTACTTGACCAAGAGAACAGGGATGGAGGGTGAAAGATCTTCAGAATCTTCACACAGAGAAGATAATGGCTTCTGCAAACAAATGTAAATCGGTTAATTTCCCTTTTTTACTGTGTTCATTGTGATGCACCAATTACAACCTGGCAAAAGAAAAACATTCACAAGCAATTGTGGTCTCTAAACTGCAATAAATTGGTAAATAAATTGGTAACTGCAATAGGCTCAAAGTCCTCTGAGGGTGAGGCAGGGCCCAGTTACAGCCTGCAGATCTGGGGACAGAAGCCAAGGGTCGCAAGCAATCTGTTCTTTGGCCAACCTCTCCAGAGGGGCTCTGCACTGGTCTTTCCTTCACCCCCAGGCCATTTCTCATCCATTCCTCCTCTATCTGGCTTCCACATTCTTCAGTTCTCTTCATTTGATCCCCAGGTGCTAAATATATTTTTTTTAATTGAAGTAAAGTTGATTTACAATATTGTGTTAGTTTCAGATGTACAGAAAGTGATTGTTATATATAGTTCCTCAGATTATATTCCATTGTAGGTTATTGTAAGATATTGAATATGATTCCCTGAGCTGTAAACTGTTATTGCTACATATATTTTTCAAATTTTTTCAAAATTCTCCAAGCCAGACTTCAACAATACGTGAACTGAGAACTTCCAGATGTTCAAACTGGATTTAGAAAAGGCAGAGGAACCAGAGATCAAATTGTCAACATCTGTTGGATCATAGAAAAAGCAAGAGAATTCCAGGAAAACTTCTACTTCTGCTTCATTGACTATGCTAAAGCCTTTGACTGTGTGGATCACAACAAACTGTGGAAAACTCTTCAAGAGATGGGAATACCAGACCACCTTACCTGCCTCCTAAGAAACCTGTATACAGGTCAAGAAGCAACAGTTACAACTGGACATGGAACAGACTGGTTCCAAAGTGGGAAAGGAGTACGTCAAGGCTGTATATTGTCACCCTGCTTATTTAACTCATATTCAGAGTACATCATGCAAAACACCAAGCTGGATGAAGCACAGCTGGAATCAAGACTGTCAGGAGAAATATCAATAACCTCAGATATGTAGATGACACCACCCTAATGGCAGAAAGCAAAGAACTAAAGAGTCTCTTGATGAAAGTAAAAGAGGAGAGTGAAAAAGCTGGCTGAAAAACTCAACATTCAAAAAATGAAGATTATGGCATCTGGTCCCATCAATAGATGGGTAAAGAATGGAAACGGTGACAGATTTTATTTTGGGGGGCTCTAAAATCACTGCAGATGGTGACTGGAGCCACGAAATTAAAAGACATTTGCTCCGTGGAAGAAAAGTTATGCCAAACCTAGACAGCATATTAAAAAGCAGAGACGTTACTTTGCCGACAAAGGTCTGTCTAGTCAAAGTTATGGTTTTTCCACTAGTCGTGTATGGATGTGAGAGCTGTATGGATGGCATAAAGAAGGCTGAGCACCAGAGAATTGATGCTTTTGAACTGTGGTGTTGGAGAAGACTCTTGAGAGCCCCTTGGACTGCAAGATCAAACCAGTCAACCCTAAAGGAAGTCAGGCCTGAATATTCACTGGAAGGACAGATGCTGAAGCTGAAGCTTAAATACTTTGGTCACCTATGAGAAGAACTGACTCCTTAAAAAAGACCAGGATACTGGGAAAGACTGAAGGCCGGAGGAGAAGGGGATGACAGAGGATGAGATAATTGGATGGCATCACTGACTCAATGGACATGAGTTTGAGCAAGCTCCAGGAGATGGTGAAGGACAGGGAAGCCTGGTGTGCTGCAGTTCATGGGGTCATAGAGTCGGACGTGACTGAGTAACTGAACAACATATATTTTATGTATAGCAGCGTATATCTGTTAATCCTATACTCATAATTTATTCTTCCCCCACCTTACTCTTTGGTAACCATAAATTTGTTTTCTATATCTGCGAGTCTGTTTCTGTTTTTTTTATTTAGATTTGTATTTTTTTTTAGATTTCACATAAAAATGATAACATGGCATTTGTCTTTCTTTTTCTGACACTCTCTAGGTCCATCCATGTTGCTGCAAATAGCATTATTGCATTATTTTTTTGTGGCTGAGTAATATTCAACAGTTCATATATACCACATTTTCTTTATCCAGGCATCTTTTGATGGACACATGCTGCTTCCGTGTCTTAGCTATTGTAAATAGTGCTGCTATGAACATTGGTGTGCATGTATCTTTTTTAGTTTAGAGTTTTCATTTTTTTCCAGATGTACACCTAGGAGTGAGATCACTGGATCATATGGAAACTTTATTTTTAGTTTTTTAAGGAACATCTATACTGTTTTCCATGTTGTGTGTGTATTAGTTGCTCTGTCGTATCTGATTCTTTTTGACCCTACGGACTGTAGTCCACCAGGCTCCTCTGTCCACGCGAAAATACTGGAGTGGGTAGCCATTTCCTTCTCCAGGAGATCTTCCTGACCCGGGGTCGAACCTGGATCTCCCACACTGAGAAAAGATTCTTTACCATCTTAGCCCCTGATTTACATTCCCAACAAGAGGGTAGGAAGGTTCCCTTTTCTCCACACCCTCTCCAGAGTTTATTACTGATAGACTTTTTGATGATGGCCATTCTGACCATTGTTAGGTGATACCTCATTGTGGTTTTGATTTCCATTTCTCTAAAAATTAGTGACACTGAGCATCTTTTCGTGTGCCTATCAGTCATGTGTATATCATCTTTGGAGAAAGAAATGTCTATTTAGGTCTTTCGCCCACCTTTTAGTCGAATTGTTTTTTGATATTGAGCTATATGAGCTTAGACATAAATACTTTTAATATAACTCAAATAAAAAGATTATATTCATCAAAGGGGAGGCAGCATTTCTCCTCAAGATTCCTATCAATTATTCTCATCAGTTCATTCTCACCACTCCCATGGGGAAGGCACCACAACTCCCAGATAAAGAAACTGTGTCTCAGGGTCCCGGGGGCTCCACCAAACGAAGCAGGGAGGACAGGCCAAGTGACCTGGTCAGGAGGCTGCCTCCAGTCCTCCTGGGTCCTCAACCCCTGCCACACACATACACACCCCTACCCACCTCACCTCATTCGTTTGCATTCTCCTCCTGGGCCACCTTGTCACCTTAGTTTATGATTCCTGAACTAATTCACTCTGCTCGCTTACAGAAAGGGAGAAAATGAGGCCCAGAGAGGAACAGGGGCCTGCCTCTATCACCGGCGATGCAGCCAAGCCAGGACACCTGGAGGAGGCGCCTGCCTGTAACTCTCCCACTTGCCCAGCTGTGTGTGCATCAGAAGCTGAGAGGGAGGTGGCACCCAGGGTCAAGTCTAGACACCATTCCTGGGTCCCGGACTTGTGCCAGCATATAAGGAAGGGAGGGAAGGGCAGTGTTGACCCCAGTGGGAAATTGGCTCTAAAACTGCCATGGTGACCAGACTCTTGTCTGGGGCTATCTGTTCCAACAGGCATGGAAATTCTTATCATTCCAAGGCCCCATCTTCATACAGACCTGTCTGGGCTGAGTCTATCCTGAGACAGAGCTGGGGTTGGGTGAGGGAAGCAGGAGGGAAGCAGTGGGGATCACCCCCCCTTATTTACTTACAACAGGGTCACACCCATTCACTTACCCGCTGCACACACCACTCACCCCACCAATCTCCATTCCCCACAACCTCCCCTCATCCAATGCTTAAGAGCTTTGAAGCCAGACTATCATGTGTGGAAATCCAAGGTCAGTCAACACTTATTGTCACTTACCACGGCTTCAATTGTTTATTTGTAGAATGGGAATAACATTACTTACATCATAGGGTTATTGATAAGAATAAATGAAATATTAGGAAACCACTTAGCACTATGCCTGGCATAGCTGCTATAGTTGTTACTGTTATTTTACCCAACATACTCCTACAGCTAACTGAGATTCCCCCTTTCTCTATTGTACACACACACCTCCCCAGAGGCCCTCAGCCAGCTGACCCATCCTCATAGCCCTACTGCCCTCTGACCCTTCTACTCCAGGCAACCTGGAAACCTCAAGGCCTGGGTCCCGGCCATGTGTGCCCAGCATTCTTCCTGCCGAGGAGAATGCCCTCACCTCCACCTCTTCTCAATTCTAACACCCCCTTCTTTCCTTCAAGTCCTAGCTCCAATCCCACTTCCTCCAGGACGCCTTCCCTGACTGACCTCTGATCTTCCTTCTCGGAACTGCTCAGGTGCTGAGTGAGTCACCTATTAGTACTGCCTTGGAATTCCTGAGTCTGTCAGTAAGAAAGCCTCTTCCTTCCTCCTCCCCACCATCTCTTAAAATCGGAAAAAGCATTTTCCAGGCAGATTTGAGGCACCCTGAATCCATTCCCCGATTCCTGTATCACCCCCACATCCCAGCACCGGCAGTCACCGTCATACATCCTCTGGAGCTAGGAACAGGGCAGGGTCTGGAGACTGCACAGGGCAGGCAGTTCCCCAGACAGACAGACAGGATAGTCTATAGACTGGGAGAGGCTGGAAGACCCTCACCTGATCACTGGGGTCCCAGGTTCTGCTAAGAGACAGAGGCATCAGGAGCTGAGACTCCCTGAAGCTCACCTATAGGGGAACAGGGGTCGAGGTAGATCCTGCAGCCTGCAGGACAGCGGCCTGGGGTGGAGGGGTGTGGTCAGAACTCAAATTCCACACCTTTCACGGAGAAGAAGGATGCAGACCTGTCCTGGGAGACCCTGGAAGAGGCTCTGGAAGCCAACCATGAGGGTGGAAAAAGCTGTGGGAAGTAGATGCCACCCGACACCCGGAAACTCTAGCCATTCTGAAAGCCCGGCAGCCATGAGTTCTCCACTGGAGGAGGGAATGGGTAGGCAAAGGCTGGTCAGTGTTGGTCAGGGTGGGCTAGAGGATCCCTGCGCTGGGAGAGGACCAGGATTCTGCTCAGATTCTCCCAAGCTCTGGGAGTTAATATCTAAGGCTCAAAGTCAGCTAGTGATATAAAAATCTGAAAACCTGGTTCTGAAATTCCATCTCTTTAAAATTCTGAAATGAAACACATGAAATTTAAAATGTTCTAGCAGTCATGTTTTAAAAGCAAAAAAAAAAAAAAAGTGAGATTCATTTTAGTAATACACTGTATTTTACCCAATATATCCAAAATATTATCATTTTGACATGTAATTAATATGTTATTAATGAGATGTTTAAAAGTCTTTCTTTTGTACCAAGTCTTCAAAATCTGCTATGTATTTTAAATGTACAGCTCATCTCAATTCAGACTAGTTACATTTCAAGGACTCAATAACCACACATGGCCAGTGGCTACAGTGTTGACACAGCACAGTTTAGAAACCTACAATCTATGACTCACTTTGCTAAAATTCTGAGATGCTATGCTTCTGAGATTCTAGAATTCTCCAGCATACTCAGGTTCTGTAACGCTTCAAATGTGATTCCACCGGATTAACGTGTTGCCCCAAGTCTGCGTGTGGGTAAGGCTCCTCCCCACATGTCTTTCGTGTGGAAAGAAATCCAGGCCCCTGCAGAGCCCCTGGGTGGGGGAAGAGAGGAGCGAGGATCCCTCTCCTCGGCCACCCCTACCATCTGGCCCAGCCAGAGGAAACGGGGGTGGGCGGGCCTGTGTGCCCAGGGCACTGGCCTCTCCACATGGCGCTGCCTCTCCCACCATCCCTCCGGCTCATCACCTCTCCATCCGTGCGCACAAGCCTGGCAGTGAGACTCCTGCCTCTGAGTCCTCCTGGGGAGGGGGCATGCCCCTGCCTCCCTACCCTTGGTTTCCGTCCACTCTGGAGAGCATTTGGGAGGCTGCTGCAAGCAGATGGAGCTGGGGATTGTGGTTCAGATCCCAGATGGAAGGCCGAGGGTGGAACTGGTCTCCATCTGTTCGAGGCTACGGCCTGGAGGTCTGAGGACAGCAGAAGTCGGAGACCCACCCACTGTACCTCAGAAGGCTCTGTGAGGTCCTGTGATGTATGTTTGAACAATGCAGATGGGGAAACTGAGGCCCACCCAGGCATGAGGTGAGTGTGGAGATCTGCCAGAAAGTGGCCTCCTGCTTAGCCACAGGCCTCCTCTTCCTGCTTTCCCTGCCCCACCTCTACCTGTGGGAAAGTCAAGGTGCAAAGCCGGCATGGCAGGGTGTCAGTGAGGCTGCTGGAAGGTCCACGGGGGGGTTGCAGCCAAGTGGGTGACCCCGTAGCTTGGGGATGCTTGTGCCAGGCCCAGGATTTCCTGGTTCCAACCAGGCTCTTTCCAGGCTCCTCCTGCCCCAGATTCTAAGGGGGATCTGGGGAATGGGAGCTTGGGCATAGGCAGAGTCTGGGTGAGGCAGAAGCTGGACCTGGTGGGGAGGGTCTCCATCAACAGCCATCAGCCTCTGCATCAGCTGGTATCCAGTTCTGTCCTCTGTCTCAAAGTCCTTTTGTAGCCATAGTCTCCTTTAGCCTCACAAAAGCCCAAGAGGAAAGATCGGCAGGAGCACCTGCCATCAGCCTGTCAACTCCCAGCACAAAGGCCATGCAGAGGGCCTGGTGCTGTAGCTTTGTTACTGTTCCACTTTTCACAGGTGGGGAAACTGAAGCCCAGAGAGGGGCTGTGACCTGTCTCAGGCTACAGAGCCAGAGGGGAATCACTGGCTCAGCACCCATTCAGGGAGCACCCCCCGCCCCACCGCGACCCCACCCCTGGTCCTGCTCCACTCCCGGGCACTCAGATGGTCTGTAACTAAGGAGATCAGGAGTTACCCACAGCCACATTTTCCAGGCTGGGCTGCTTCCAGGCTGGGTTTCCCCTCTGGGGAAAGCCCCAAGGTTGTTCTGCATGGTCAGGAGAACCAGGGAGGAAATGACAAAAATCCTGCTGGAGAGGGCTGCAGAAAACAGCCCAACCTTTGGCCTCCAGGGAGTGGGGGTGGCCTCTGGCTCTGCCAAAGTAGGGGTGCAGATGCGGCAGTCAAAGGGTGCTGCAGGGAGGCAGCCCTGGGACCTTGATTTGGAAAGGCACTGGCTTTGGACTGATGCGGGCCAGGGTTCAGTTCCATTACTGCTAGTCAGTAGCTGTGTGATCATGTGTCTGTGACTTCCCCTGGGCTCCCTCCTCTGTGAACTGACTGACACACAGCTCCAGGGCAGTGGGTATCTGAGTATACAGAAACTAAGCCCACAGTTCGTTCTAGCTCAAATGCCCCGTCCAAGAACTGATCCATTTTGGGGTCCCCCATCACTTTGCTGCCACAAAAATGCTCCATAAATATTTCCTGAATAAACGAATGAATGACTGTTGCCAGCCAAGAATAGAGCAAAATACAGGGGAAGGCTGGACTTCCCTCTTGGTTCAGTGGTTAAGAATCCACCTGCCAATGCCGGGGACATGGTTTTGATCCCTGGTCGGGGGAGATTCCACATGCCTCGAGGAAACTAAGTCCACGCGCCACAACTCTAGTGGCTGTGAAGACCACGCGCTCTGGAGTCTGGGCACCTACAGCCTGTGCTCCAGGAGAAGCCACTGCGACAAGCAGCCCGCCCACCTACAGAACAAAGAGTAGCCCCACTCACAGCTAGAGAACTAGAGAAAGCCGTGCACAACAAGGAAGACCTCGCACATCCAAAAAATAAACATCAAAATGGGGATGGTGTTCAACTAGTCCATCCAGAGAACAAAATGGGAAAGGCACCAAACTAGTGCATCCAGAGATCTGACAGATTTTGTCGTGGCTCACGGCATGGCCTCATTTTTTTAAAGCCCATCCAGTAACACTCTGAGAAGGCGTGACTATTATCCGCTCGTTCCCAATGAGGGGCCTGAGGCACAGAGAGGCTCAGCGTCCCTGTGGTCACACTGCTGGCTCCCTGCAGCCGCTGGACATGGACCCAGCCTCCCCGCCCACTGGGTCTCCACTCGCGGGTGGCCGAGGACCCTGTAGCTCTCCCTTCCTGTCTCCTCTGGCCAGGGCACCTATCAGGAGGGGCTCCCCTTCCCAGGCTGGTGTTGGGTGCTGCTCAGGGCTTCCCATGGGTTCTGGAGGCTCCCAAAATCAGCCTTTGGTGGTGAACGTGGGAGATGAAGTCGGGGCTCTACTCACTCCAAGACTGTCGCCTGGGCCCTTAGTCAGAGACTGATTCTCACAGCTTTCTGACTGCTTCCTGCCCAGAGGGAGGCAGGAAGCCAGACCGCCGGGGACTGGGGCTCCAGCTCCTTTGTTTGCCTTTAGTTCACCTCCCCCCCACCCTCCTCCCCCACGCCAACCCTGCCCCAGCTGTGGACCTTCCTCTTCTTGCCCAACTTCAGACCCTGACCTTGAGGGTCACTCCCGGGCAGACTTTCTAGCGTGAGGACAACCACCCTCGGGGGTGGGAATCCAGGGACTGGGTTCCATGCACTGCCAAGAACTGGGTGAGGTGTGGGGAGGGGGGACACTTTTCTCTCCAAGGAAGGGGCGTATTTGGAGAAAATCTGCCCCGAGATGGGGGAGGCGGGGGTCGGGAACGTGCCAATAAGTCATATGGGCACATCAGTTCTCAAACAAGCTCCACAGTCAATGTGTGGGATCGTACTGACCACCCTGCTTAGAGACGAGTTAGCTTGTTATCACCCCAATTTTAACACAAGAGGAAGCTGAGGACCAGGAGGATTCAGAGACTTGTTCATGATTATGCAGACATTTGGGGGCAGAAGCAAACCTTTACCCAAGTCTCCAGAGACTGTATGGATATAAAAACTATTATTATTATTACAAATATTTACCAAGCTCTGACTCTGCCAAAATCTTCCCTTTCATTGCCACACTGAATCATCTCAGAAATTCTAAGTAGTGATCCCCATTTTACAGATGAGGAAACTGAGGACTGAAGAAGCAAATCACCTGCCCAAAGTCCAGTTATCTGCATCAACACATCCACTTGTGAGGATGTGAAGGCAGTTTGACCTCAAATCTTTCTGGCTCCAAAGTCTCGGGTCTCACAGGGAAGACAGGGCTGCCTCCAGCTGGGGTAGAGAAGTCACCTGATTTCCCCAAACGGGGCCTGAAAGAAGCCTGGCCACACCACCCCTGCTTACGGTGCCGCTTGAGCTTCGCGCACATATCCCCTGGAGCCTCTCTGGAGGCGGCCCTGAGAAATGTAGCAGGCGCTGCAGGACTCGGGAGCACGCCAGGGCCACGTCTGTGTGTGAGCAGCGTTCCTGGCCAGGCCTACGTGGCCCAGTGACAGCCTCATAGGTGAGCTCACACATGTGTGCACCCAAATTCCTCCACTCCTTCATTCATTCACCAAACACCAGCCCACCAGCCTTCATATTTCTATACACATTTACTTTTTTAAAAAAAAAAGTCACTTCTTTTGCTGACCTCCCCAAGCAGCTGCTGCTGCTGCTGCTGCTGCTAAGTCGCTTCAGTCGTGTCCGACTCTGTGCGACCCCATGGATGGCAGCCCACCAGGCTCCCCCGTCCCTGGGATTCTCCAGGCAAAAACACTGGAGTGGGTTGCCATTTCCTTCTCCAATGCATGAAAGTGAAAGTGAAAGTGAAGTCGCTCAGTCATGTCTGACTCTTAGTGACTCCATGGACTGCAGCCTACCAGGCTCCTCCGTCCATGGGATTTTCCCAGCAAGATTACTGGAGTGGGGTGCCATTGCCTTCTCTGTCCCCAAGCAGGGAACAGCTACATAATTGATGAGGCCCAGTACAAAATGCAAACGCAGAAGAACCCCTTGCTTAAAAATGAAGAACTCCAATGGGACTTCCCTGGTGGTCCAGTGGTTAAGAATCTGCCTTCCAATGCAAGGGACACAGGTTCGATCCCTTGTCGGGGACCTAAGGTCCCACATGCTGCAGGGCAACTAGGTCCCTGTGCCACAACTACTGAGCCTCTGAGCACTCTGGAGCCCATGAGCCACCATGAAAGATTCCACATGCTACAGTTAAGACCTGATGAAGCCAAATAAATAAATAAATTAAGAATTCCAACACAGGGGCAGCAGGACATTCAGTGAGGTACAGGGCCCCAGTGAGTGCACTGGGGCCCGGCTGTGGGCCCACCGGCCCCAGCACACCTCGGCCTCACTCTCTGGACCCCACCTCTTGCCACCTCATCCTCCTTTCACATACTCACAAGGTCCACAGTCTTCACCTCAGGCTTTTGCAAAGGCTGTTCTCCCTGCCCTGAACACTTCTCAACAGTTCTCTCATGAGGTCCTTCTTATTGTTCAGCTCTCAGCTGGAACGCCACCTCCTCGGGGGGATGCCTCCCTCATCCCCCAGCCTCACGGGGCCCCCACCCTTAGCTCTGCATCATAGCTGCTGTTTACCCCTTGGAAGAA
Source organism: Oryx dammah (assembly GCF_014754425.2). Classification (NCBI taxonomy): domain Eukaryota; kingdom Metazoa; phylum Chordata; class Mammalia; order Artiodactyla; family Bovidae; genus Oryx; species Oryx dammah. The sequence continues at coordinate 48,259,931 of NW_024070189.1, forward strand.
AAGTTATGATCAACCTAGACAGCATATTCAAAAGCAGAGACATTACTTTGCCGACTAACGTCCGTCTAGTCAAGGCTATGGTTTTTCCAGTAGTCAAGTATGGATGTGAGAGTTGGACTGTGAAGAAGGCTGAGCGCTGAAGAATTGATGCTTTGAACTGTGGTGTTGGAGAAGACTCTTGAGAGTCCCTTGGACTGCAAGGAGATCCAATCAGTCCATTCTGAAGGAGATCGGCCCTGAGATTTCTTTGGAAGGAATGATGCTGAGGCTGAAACTCCAGTACTTTGGCCACCTCATGCGAAGAGCTGACTCATTGGAAAAGACTCTGATGCTGGGAGGGACTGGGGGCAGGAGGAGAAGGGGATGACAGAGCATGAGATGGCTGGATGGCATCACGGACTTGATGGCCGTGAGTCTGAGTGAACTCCGGGAGTTGGTGATGGACAGGGAGGCCTGGCGTGCTGCGATTCATGGGGTCGTGAAAAGCCGGACACGACTGAGCGACTGAACCGAACTGAGCTGAGCAGGCATCTATCTGTGCCCTCAAGTGTAACCTGTCAGCTTACTGTTACTACCTAGCCTCCCCGGGAGATCCCCGGGCCAGGGCCGTGTCTGTCCTGTCCAACACTGAGTCCTAAGGGCCCAGTCCAGTGCTTGGGCCATGGCAGATGTTCAATAGCTATTTGGAAAACAGTGAGTGAATAAATGAATGGACACAGACACCCTTCCACCCCCTCTGCCTGCTACGTTGCCTCTCACTCTGCCTCTGCGCCCCAGAGAAGCACAGGGGTGCTCCCTGAACGTCCTGGTGCTCTGGATATCCCAACACAGAGAGCGGAGAGACCGAGGAGGGGCAGACGGATCCTGAGGCCTTGAGATGGGGATAGACAGAAGAGGCAAGCCCCGGAGGGAGGAAGGAGAGGGCAAGAGGAGGAAAAGTGGAAAGAGAAAGGAAATGGAGCCAGGGGAAGGAGAGATGAGGCACACAAAGAGGGGCGAACGAGTTGGTTGGGCTTGGGGATAACCCCGTTTCTCCTCTTTATTTGTGAAACTAATAATTACTATTAATACCTGGCCCCTCCCTGGCCCTTTCATCCAGGCTGGTGGGGAAATTTCAAAGATGAAAGTCCGGGGAGAGGGGGGTGGTGCTCTCAGAGGCAGGTCCCAGGGCTTCACAAGCACTAATTAAACTTGGCAGCCCCTTCCAGGTGGGAGCACTCCCTGGGCCTGGCCCGCCTCCCCTCCTTTGCGGGAGGCTAACTGCAGCAGAGGGGTGGGGCGGTCAGCAGAGACAGCCGTTGGGGAGGTGCCAGAAAGAGGAACCTCACACCAGGTGGCACCGAAACCCAGGAGCCCGGCCCCCAACTGAAATTACAGCCCCATGCCAGAGGCCGCCCTCCCCACTAGCTCCGGACCAGGGTCTGTGTCCCCAGGGCCATCTGCCAGATGGTGGTGGGGGAAGCACTCCTGTGAAGGAAGGTCTCAGCATACAAAGAGGCAGAGTCAGTAAGTCCGGCTCCTCCACGTGACCCCAGGGCCACCTGAGTCCTGGTCTTTCACATCCTCAGGGGCCATTTCCTTGCACCGTCCTCACAGAGGCCGCCCCTCTCCACCAGTCATCAACACCTCCAGCAGGCTCCCCGTCACACCTGCAGCCATGGGGCCCTCCTCACAGTCTCCCATTATTGAGCTGCCTGGCCTTTGGGCTGAGTGAGCTCATCCAGTCCCTTGACATTAAGTTCAATCTAGGGACTTCCCTGGTGCTCCAGTGTGTAAGACTCCACGCTCCCAAAGCAGGGGATCCAGGTTCAATTCCTGGTCAGGGAACTAGATCCCACATGCTGCAACGAAGAATGTGCGTGCTGCAACAAAGAGAGAAGATCCCAAGCACTACAACGAAGTCTTGGTGCAGCCAAATAAATAATAAATTTCAAAAAGTAATAAGTGATAAGTACAACCTACAGACTCCTGACTGATTCACTGGAAAAGACCCTGATGCCGGGAAAGATTGAAGGCAGGAGGAGGAGAAGGGGGTGACAGGATGAGATGGTTGAATGGCATCACTAATTCAAGGGACATGACTTTGAGCAAACTCCTGGAGATACTGAAGGATGTGGAAGTCTGGTGTGCTGCAGTCCATGCGATCACAAAGAGTTGGACGCTATTTAGCGACTGAACAATGAACAACAGAGGCTTTGGAGATTATTTCCACGGACTCAACCTTTCCAAGGAGCCCCAACTCCTGTCCCATCTTTCTACTAGGATTTCACAGGGGTGACTTCAAAAATAACAGAACCTGACCGTGTTTCCCATCTTCCACCCAGCTCACGCCCTCCCCAGGCTCTCCCACCTTGGGAAATGGCCCCACTGTCCACCCGTTGCTCATGCTTCAAACCCGGAATCATCCTCACCCTTACATGCAATCCATCTGAAAATCCTGCTGATTCTACTTCCAAAGTACCTCACAAACCTAGACACTGTCCTCTACCTTCGCAGCTGCCAACATGCTCTGAGCCATCATCGTCTCTCACCTGTGTGGTCATCTTCACAAAGCCAGAGTGGACTCTGAAATGCAAATCACACTGTGCGAGCCCTGCTTAAAGCCCCTCCCCCTTCTTACGGTGTGTAGATGGTAATACACACCCCTCACCAGGGTCGTCAGACACCCTCTCCCCCGACCCCCCAACTCCGCCCCAGGGATGACCTCCCCTCCCTCCCCTCTCCTCCCCGCCCCTCAACCCCCCGCAGTCCCTCAACACTTTCCCGCCTTGGCAGCTTTTGCACGAGCTATAGCCTCTGCTTCAACGCTGTTTCTCCTGCCCGCCTCATGGTTGCACCTTCTCACCGAGTCCTGTCGCTGCCATTCTAAGACTGAGGCTCCCTCACCAACCCCCTAACCTTCTTGGGTCTGCTTGTCAGCTGGCTAACTCTGGCTGTCTCCCTGACAGCCTTCAGGGACTTCCCTGGTGGCTCAGATCAGATGGTAAAATGTCTGTCTACAATGAAGGAGACCAGGGTTCAATCCCAGGTTTGGGAAGATCCCCTGGAGAAGGAAATGGCAATCCATTCCAGTACTACTGCCTGGAAAATCCCATGGACAGAGGAGCCTGGTAGGGTACAGTCTATGAGCATGTCTGTTACCAGTTGTTTTATTGTTCACCAATGCCTAGCACGGTGCCTGGCACATAGTAGTAGGTGCTCAACAAACATGCTAAATGGATAAATGCCCAGGATTCATATCCCAGTACCACCAACCCACTGGGCTCTGTTCTTCCATTCAGAGTGACTCAGAGCAAGTCCTTCACGAGTGGGTCCTGCCACGTGGCTGGGATCTGTCCTAGGACGCCTGGTGGCAATCACTATTTACTCCACTTTGAACCAGCTAAGTGACTTTGGGCACGGCGCCAACCTTCTCCTGTCTCAGCGTTCCACTTTGGAAAACTAATAGTCTGAGCTCCTAGGGTGTGACGAGGACCTAAGGGAGAATGTACACCAAAGCCGAATCACAGCCATGTCCCAAGCAGATGTCCTGACAAAAGTGAAGATTCACACACACGCTGACTTACGTTTACACTCCCCAAGTAACCTCGGGCTCCGAAATTACAAAGCTTACCGCCGCCCCCTCCTCACTCCAGTGTACCAGCCCCAGCCAAAGCCTGTCTGTCCCCACAGAGGCCTGGTGATCGGGCGCCATCTAGTGGACAACTAGGAGAAAGACAGCATTCCAGCCTTCTGCAGTCCTCAGGGTGGGCGGGGCAGCTCCCTGGGACCCCACCCTGACCATCCTCAGTTCAGTTCAGTTCAGTTGCTCAGTCGTGTCCGACTGTTTGTAACCCCATGAATTGCAGCACGCCAGGCCTCCCGGTCCATCACCAACTCCCGGAGTTCACTCAAACTCATGTCCATCGACTCGGTGATGCCATCCAGCCATCTCATCCTCTGTCATCCCCTTCTCCTCCTGCCCCCAATCCCTCCCAGCATCAGAGTCTTTTCCAATGAGTCAGCTCTTCGCATGAGGTGGCCAAAGTACTGGAGTTTCAGCCTTAGCATCATTCCTTCCAAAGAACACCCAGGACTGATCTCCTTTAGAATGGACTGGTTGGATCTCCTTGCAGTCCAAGGGACTCTCAAGAGTCTCCTCCAACACCACAGTTCAAAAGCATCAATTCTTCGGCGCTCAGCTTTCTTCACAGTCCAACCCTCACATCCATACATGACCACTGGAAAAACCATAGCCTTGACTATATGGACGTTAGTCGGCAAAGTAATGTCTCTGCTTTCAAATATGCTATCTAGGTTGGTCATAACTTTCCTTCAAGGAGTAAGCGTCTTTTAATTTCATGGCTGCAGTCAACATCTGCAGTGATTTTGGAGCCCCTCCAAAATAAAGTCTGACACTGTTTCCACTGTTTCCCCATCTATTTCCCATGAAGTGATGGGACCGGATGCCATGATCTTCGTTTTCTGAATGTTGAGCTTTAAGTCAACTTTTTCATTCTCCTCTTTCATTTTCATCAAGAGGCTTTTTAGTTCCTCTTCACTTTCTGCCATAAGGGTGGTGTCATCTGCACATCTGAGGTTATTGATATTTCTCCCGGCAATCTTGATTCCAGCCTGTGCTTCTTCCAGCCCAGCGTTTCTCATGATATACTCTGCATATAAGTTAAATAAGCAGGGTGACAATATACAGCCTTGACGTACTCCTTTTCCTATTTGAAACCAGTCTGTTGTTCCATGTCCAGTTCTAACTGTTGCTTTCTGACCTGCATACAGATTTCTCAAGAGGCAGATCAGATGGTCTGGTATTCCCATCTCTTTCAGAATTTTCCACAGTTTATTGTGATCCACACAGTCAAAGGCTTTGGCATAGTCAATAAAACAGAAGTAGATGTTTTTCTGGAACTCTCTTGCTTTTTCCATGATCCAGCGGATGTTGGCAATTTGATCTCTGGTTCCTCTGCCTTTTCTAAAACCAGCTTGAACATCAGGAAGTTCACAGTTCACGTATTGCTGAAGCCTGGCTTGGAGAATTTTGAACATTACTTTACTAGCGTGTGCGATGAGTTCAATTGTGCAGTAGCCTGAGCATTCTTTGGCATTGCCTTTCTTTGGGACCATCCTCACCCAGCAGAAATGGCTAGGCCTAGGAGTGGAGGATCTGCCCATTGCCCATCAAGGCCCTCAGCCTCTCCCCAGCAGCACAGAGCCCTAACCCTGAAACCCTGAGGGCCTGCCTCCCCACACTTCAAGCTTCCCACAGGCTGTTACCTCAGCCTGGGAGCTCTCCCCACCCTCTTCTGTCTTAGCTAACCCTTGCTCCTACTCTGCACCCCTACTCTAGGCACCTGCCTGGAGGCCCGTGACCCAGCCGGAGCTGCCCCCGGGGACCTCACAGGCCCCCTCACCACCTGTTGCTAAGCCTGACCCACACACTGTTGTTTCTTGCCCGTATTCACCCTTTGTCGTTACTGTTTAGTTGCTCAGTCGTGTCCGACTCTGCGACCCCGTGGACTGCAGCACGCCAGGCCCCCCTGTCCATCACCAACTCCCGGAGTTCACTCAAACTCATATCCATCAAGTCAGTGATGCCATCCAGCCATCTCATCCTCTGTTGCCCCCTTCTCCTCCTGCCCTCAATTTTTCCCAGCATCATGGTCTTTTCAAGTGAGTTAGTTCTTCATATCAGGTGGCCACAGTATTGGAGTTTCAGCTTCAGCATCAGTTCTGCCAATGAATATTCAGGATTGATTTCCTTTAGGATGAACTGGTTTGATCTCCTTGCTGTCTAAAGGACTCTCAAGAGTCTTCTCCAACACCACAGTTCAAAAGCATCAGTTCTTCGGTGCTCAACCTTCTTTATGGTCCAGCTCTCACATCCATATTCCTCTTTAGACAGACTTTTTTTTTTTTTAGCATTTTGTTTTGTACAATTTCTTTTCTGTGCTGCGGGAATCTTAATTCTCTGACTAGGGATCGAACCTGTGCCCCCTGCAGTGGAATCACGAAGTCGTAACCAATGAACCACCTGGGAAGTCCTAGACAAAAGACAATGATAGCAGACCCTGTAACTCTCCCCTCTGTATGCTAAGTACTGAGAGAGTTCAGGCCCATAAGCTCAGACTGTGGGTGAGTTCTGTAAAAATCCAAAGCAGGTGGGTCACAACTGATGGAAGATGGAAACTGAGGGTTTCCAGGAAGGATTCAGGATGCTGCTTCAGGCTGGGCCCCATCTTGGAGCCCCAGCTCCCACTGAGCTGCAGTTACTCTCTGATGTCTGGCAGTGTTTCTCTGGTGAGCTAACACTCCCTCTCTGGGCCACAGCTTCCTCTCTCCACTATCCCCCTTACTCCCTCCAGCAGAACTTCCTTGCAAAGAATGAAGCCCACGGGCAAATTAAAATATGCTCTGTTGCTAAGGAAGGGAAGCATGGGGGCCTTCCAGGTTGTGCTTCAGGGTGCAGGAATGGGTTTGGATTTCTCAAGGTTAATTCCCAGTTCCTCTTTCATCCACTCAACAAATACGTTAAAAAAAAAAAAAAAAAAAAGCCTGGATCTGAGATTAAAAGTATTGGGGCTCTGGAGTCAGACTGTCTGGGCTCCAATCCCTGCACCACTGTTGATGGCTGTTGGCTGCTAACTCATTTCCTTAGCTGTAAAATGAGGGGATAAACATTGCTGCTTCACAGAGTTATTGAGGGGATTCAATGAGAATATACATGCAAGTCACCGGGGTCTGACTGTAGAGCGTTTTTGATGGAAGGGCTTGGTGCCACCATTATTCATGGAACAACTGCAGTGCTGGGTCGCTGATCTCACACTGCCTCTCTCCTGCACCTGGCACCCAGGGCCTCCCTTGGCCCAGCACTTTAGTCCCTATGGGCCCTAGGCAGCCCCTCCGCACCCCCATCCCCGCCCCCAGAGAGGAACCTTTCTCTGAAAGCGCTGGTCTTGCCCTAGGATGCCTGGTCTCCTCTGAGGACGCCGCATTCCCCTGCAGGCCTCCCAGTGGCTTTCTCTTCCACAGCCCGGGGACAGGAGAGAAAAGGGAAGAGGGGAGGGAGAAACCACAGGCTGTTCTCCCTGCTCTTCATTGTCCCTTTCAAGCCTTCTCTGTCCCTCCTCCCTAAAGGATGCCCGTTTTGAATCCTGTCTCCGCACTGCAGCACCCCGGCCTCCACTTTGGCGCAGATGTCTTCCACCCTCTGGGCCACAGCCTCCCGTCTCTGAGGGCTTGCGCCTGGCCACGGTATCACTCTCAACCAGTTTGTTCCTGTTGTAGTTCCTGGTTATTACGATATTCAGAGAAACTGCTCCCATCACCCCGGCCTCCAGTCCCTCGACCTGTCCCTGAGGATCTTGTCCCCTCCACCCCAATGCCAACCACTCACTGCCAACGTCTGAAACTCCGCCCCAAACCGTTATCTCAATCTCATGCCCCCCACACCCCCATCCTTGACCTTCATCGCAAAGCACCAGCTGGTGCCTGGCCTTCAGCCCTCCCTCGCCCTGGTGGGCCCTCAGACCTATCGTCCCCTCCATCGTTCTGCTGTCCCTCACCCCGAGGCGCTCTCCTCTCCAGTCACCCCAGTTTTAGCACCTGCTCAGTGGCAATCACGTTCTGATACATTCTGATACACGTTCTGATACATTCACCTTCCAATCCCCTGTTCCTCTCTCAAGTTGTCTTCTCTTGACAAAACTGCAACCCCAGTGAAATCCAACCCTCTGCTGACCCTATGCCTACATCCATGCAGCTGAACATGGCTGAGAAAACGTCGAGTGGACCCTTAGCATGGCCCGGAATCACCCTCTCTTCCCTCTAGCTCTTGGTGAAGTTTCAAACCTTCTCTCACCTCCAAACTTCAATATTCGCCCACCCCCAGCCTCACAGCTGTTCTCACCCCACTTCCCTGACTAGAACGTTCTCAAGCTCCACTCCCACGCGCTCACCCTCCAGCCCCGCCCTTCTCCCCATTTGCACAGATCGGCTATCCACGCTCCTCTCTAAAGCTGCTACCTCCATCTGTGCACTAGAGTTGGTCACCTCTTCCTACTCAGGGACACAGCTCCATCAGCTTTTTCCACTCTCTACTAGACCATTCCCACTGGCATCCAAATATCTGTTACTGATATTTTCCTGTTTTATTAAAGTAGGAAGAAGAAAAAGAACCTCTTGATCCTGCTTGTTCATCCTGCCCTTCGGCCACCTTCGCAGTAAAGCTTAAGCACCGTCTGCACCTCTGTCTCTTTCTTCCTTCAGTCGACCCCATTCAAGCTTTGGCACTCCCCTCCCGTGCCCCTGCCACACACACCCTGACCTCTCGCCAAGGTCCCCAGTGGCCTCTGAGCTGCTACACCAGTGGCCACTCTCGGTCCACGTCTCCCTCGACCTCTCTTCACGTGGACACAGCCCCCACTCCCTCCTCCTGTCCTCCCTTCCCGCTCCCGGCTTCCTGGGCATCCCCTGGCTGGGTTTTCCTCCCATCTCACTGCTCCCTGCTGCTTCTTCCTTCATCCCCACGCTTTGAAGCTCAGTTCCTGGATCTCTTCTCTATCTACACTCAGCTCCTGAGTGGTCACAAGCAGTCTCATAATTTCAAATTTCATCAGGATGCAGAAGACTCCCAAATGTACACCTCCAGCCGAAAGCCCTGCCTCAATTCCAGACTCATCTACCCCCAAAACTTTCTTGACATCTCCACTTAAGATATGTAACAAACATCTCAAACTCACGCCTAAGACTGAACACCTAATCTTCCTCCCAGAACTTACTCCCCCCTCAGCCTCCCCAGGACTTCCCAGGTGGCACAGTGGTAAAGAATCCACCTGCCAATGCAGGAGACGCAAGAGATGTGGATTTCATCCCTGGGTCAGGAGGATCCGCTAGAGAAGGAAACAGCAACCTGCTCCAGTATTCTTGCCTGGAAAATCCCATGGACGGAGGAGTCTGGCAGGTTACACTCTACGGGGTCACAGAGAGTCGGACACAACTGAGCCATGGAGCTTGTGTGCATGCAGCCTCCCTACCCCAGCCGATGGCGATTGTCCTTCCAGTTCCTCCAGCCTTAAATGCTGGAGGCAGCTTTGCCAGCCCTTTCTCTCACAGCCCGGGTTTCATCTACCAGGGAATCCTGTTGGATCTCCTTTCAAAATATAACCAAATTTTGAGCACTTCCTTCTACCTCAACTAATGCTACCTTGGTCTCACCGACCAATCATCTTTCACCTCTTCACCGCGACCCCTGCTCCCACAGTAGCCCCTCACACCACCCCCACTGGGAGACTAGCCTCCACAGAATATCCGTGCTGATCCTATTAAACCTGAGTCACACTCCGTCACTTCTCTGCCCAAAACGCTCCAATGCTTTTACTCAGAGCAAAAGCCAAAATCCTTACAATGACCTAAAGGCCTATACAATCTGCCCTGGCCACACATTCTCTTTTTTCTAAAAAAATTTTTTTTTGGCTGTGCTGGGTCTTCGTAGCTGTGCATGGGCTTTCTCCAGTTGTGGTGAGTGGGGGGTCACTCTTCTTTGAGGTGTGGGGGCTGCTCACTGAGTGACTTCTCTTGTTGCAAGAGCATGGGTTCCAGGCGCGACAGCTTCCGTGGTTGCAGCGTGTGGACTTACTAGTTGTGGCGCATGGGCTCTGTCACCCCATGGCATGTGGAATCCTCCCGGACCAGGGGACCAATGTCCCCTGCATCGGCAGGCGGATTCTTACCTGCTGGACCACCTGGGATGTCCCTCCACTATTTCTTTTCTCATCATTGCATTGTTACATCTCCACGTCCCCAACTCACTCACTCCAAGTCCAGCCACGCTGGCCTTGCCCGTCCTTCAGTATGTCACTGATGCTTCTACTTCTGGGCCTTTGTACACACTGTTCCCTCTACCAGTAATGGTCTTCCCTTAGTTTACTGATGATAAAGGGAAGGCTTGCCCCCTGTCCTCCTTCATGCCTCTGCTCAAATCTCTCAATGAGGCTACTCTGCCCTCTCATTTTTAAAAAAATATTTTTAAAATTAATTTATTTATTCAGCTGTGCCAGGTCTTAGTCACAGCATGTGGGATCTAGTTCCCTGACCAGGGATTGAACCCAGGCCCCCTGCGTTGGGAGCGTGGAGTATTTAGCCACTGGACCACCTGGGAAGTCAGTGCCTCTCTATTTAATTCTGCAAATGCCCCATCCCCTTTCCTACCTGTCCTGCCCCCTTTCCTCAGACACCTCACTACGACTTCTTTTTTCATAGTGCTGGTTATCTTCTAACACAACAGAAAATTACCTTAAATAGTATGTCTGCCTTTCCTGTCAGAAGGTGAACTCCAAGATAGAATGGATCATTATCTAGAGCAGGACCAGATACATACTAGGTGATCAATAAGCATTCATTGAATGCATGAATCATCAGGGGAGGTGCTGGCAGACATAGCCCCTGTGCTCACAGTATTGATGGCACGTGGGGTGGCCTGGGATGGGGAAAACAGACACAGCAGAAGGGAGGTGAGAGCCCGCAGACGGTGGCTCCGGCCATTCCTCCAGCCTGACCTCCCGTCCCTCTGCCCTCACACACAACAGCCCAGATGTTTTTAATTCCTTCAACTCTCCAAATGCCTTCCCACCCCGGGACCTTTTCATACACTGGGGTCCATGCTCAGGCCATTCTTCCTGCCTTCATTGAGGTAATTCCTGCACTGCTCTCAAGTCTTACCCTGGAGCCATTGTTGCTTTGTCTCAGAGCCTGGCACTAAGCCCCCTATAAAAATATAAGTCTCAGTATACATTTCTTTTTAAAAAAATACTGTTACTATCCCACTCCACAAATGACAAAGCTGAAGCCCAGAGAGGTTCCAGTTTTTGCCCAAGGACCCACAACCAATAACTCTCTGTTGAAATAATAAACATATTGTTTAGAAAATGACAGTGGAGGGCTTCCCTCGTGGCTCAGAGGTTAAAGCGTCTGCCTGCAATGCGGGAGACCTGGGTTCGATCCCTGGGTTGGGAAGATCCCCTGGAGAAGGAAATGGCAACCCACTCCAGTATTCTTTCCTGGAGAATCCCATGGACTGAGGAGCCTCGTGGGCTATACAGTCCACAGGGTTGCAAAGAGTTGGACACGACTGAGCGACTTCAAAAAAAAAAAAGAAAGAAAAAATGACAGTGGACTCTGAAAGCAGTGACTTTGAAGACTTCTAGCACTTTCCTATGGAAAGATTTGTCCCAAGGTGACTGTGGGCTGCCTCCAGCCACAAGATGAAGCTGTGCTCCCTCCATCAAGCCTTCCCTCACTGAGGTTTAGAGATCTGTGTGTTCAGTACAACTCTTTTATTCGTCTATTTGGTGGCATCGTGTCTTAGTTGCAGCATGCAGGATCTTGCGTCGCAGGGCACAAGCTTTCTAGTTGTGGCACAAAAGCTCAGTAGCTGTGCTGTACAGGTTTAGTTGATCCCCGGCATATGGGATCTTAGTTGCCTGACCAGTGATCGAACCCATGTCCCCTGCACTGTAAGGCAAATTCTTAGCCACTGGACCACCAGGGACATCCTTAAGACAACTCTATCCAAACCAGAAACTTACTCCATAATGCTCCAGTCTCTGCTAACATAACTTCTCCAGTGGGGAACTCAATACCACAGAACAAAATATATTCTTTATATTCTTTCCAGGAATATAAACAGACAAATCACAAAAGAGATGCAAATGTGCAAAACAATCCATAAAGACGTGTCTGACTTTATTAATTACAGAAGAAATACAATACAGTAAGGAGGTAGATTTAGAGTCTCAGTTTAAGAGAAGTGAAATTTGATAACTTTCTGGAGGGCAATTTAACTACAAATATTAAAACTTAAAGTACATATTGCCTTTGACTGCTGGCAATTTACCCCAACGAAAGAATATCACAACTGTGTTTGTGACACTTCTGTTTATATTTAAAAATTCTGGAAATAAATGTCCTACAATGCAGAACTGGTTAGATAAATAGTGAGACAGCTACAGAGAGGAATACCACATAGTAGTAAAACAAAAATAATGCGATACAGGGATTCCTGAAAGTGAAAGTCGCTCAGTCGTATCCGACTCTTTGCGGCCTCATTAACTATACAGTCCATGGAATTCTCCAGGCCAGAATACTGGAGTGGATAGCCTTTTCCTTCTCCAGGAGATCTTCCCAAGGTCTCTCTCATTGCAGGTGGATTCTATACCAGCTGAGCCACGAGGGAAGCCCAAGAATACTGGAGTGGGAAACCTATCCCTTCTCCAGGGGATCTTCCTGACCCAGGAATCAAACCAGGGTCTCCTGCATTGCAGGCCGATTCTTTACCAACTGAGCTACAGAGAAGACCTACAGCGATTCCTGGTTTCTTGCAAAGAAGAGAACTGGCTTTCTGAGGACAGGAGAGGAGTAGGGTTTTTTTTAAGCAAAGGGAGAAGAGTTTAATATTCAAATTAGGTATAAAGTTGTAGCAGTGTGAACGCAGGGAAACTACAGGCCCCTGGGATGTTAACAGCAGCTAATGTCACCTCCCGAGAATGGAGGGAGTATTTCTAGACCTGAAGACAGAGAAGGGGCATCCCACAGAAGCCCAAGTCACGGGACCCAGACGGCTTGCAGACAGAGACCAGGGACATAAGTCTGCCCTCTGCATCTCCCTTCCGGTCTCTTCTGAGTTCTAACCAGAACCAGAGGGCAGGGACATAGTCTGAGGTTTTCAGGACAGCTCAGGACCCCAGGCCCTAGGAGAAAGTGGAGAGGGCAATGCCAGGGGAAGAGCTCTGGTATGTTTAATTTTTAAATTTGTGTGAATGCACTTAATATTCATAATAATAAATGAAATATTAAATACCTGTGAAAAAAATGTTGCAGATCTCTATTAGTTGTTTTGGGAGGATGTCCACAATGTTGAGTGAGAAAAAAAAGTCATCATGTGGCATACAGAACACAATTTCATTTACATAAGACTGTATATTATAGGCATAGATACAAGTAAACAAAATTATTTCTGGAATGATGCTCCAATCTGATAATAGTGGTATCTAGAGAAGAAAGAACTTAGAGATGATTTTTACTTTTTGCTATTTATTTTCTGTAGTATGAGGACTGTTTATAATGAGCATGCTTTTTTAATACCATCGGGAGAAAATGTATTTTCTTTTAAAAAAGAAGTGCCTCCATACACACTACTATATATAAAATAGATAACTAATAAGGACCTACTGTCTGGCACAGTGGAGTCTACTCAATACTCTGCAACGGGTTATATGGGAAAAGAATCTAAAAAAGAATGGATACCTGTATTTGTATAACAGATTCAGTTTGCTGTACACCTGAAGCTAACACAACATTGTAAATCAATTATACCCCAATTAAAAAATAAAAAAATGTGCCTCTTCTGTATGCTTTGGATTGGCCAAAACATTTGTTTGGATTTTTCCACAACATCTTACTGAAAAACCTGAACTAATGTTTTGGCCAACCTGTGTGCAGAGATGGGTGTTTGGAAAGAACACACACCAAGGTATTAATAGTGGTGGGTAAGACTCGTTTCTTTTTTCTTCTTTTTCTCCACTCTGAATATTTCTATTCTATGGGTTTTCTTTAATTAATTACTTTTCATAAAGGGGAAAGAGGGCATTACATTTTTAAAAAGACGTTCTTCCCTGGGTTTTCCTTCAGTGGCTGAGAGTACAACTGCCAATACAGGGGATACGGATTTGATCCCTGGTGCAGGAAGATTCCACATGCAGCAGAGTAACTCAGCTGGTATACCACAACTACTGAAGGCCGAGCACCCTAGAGCCTGTGCTCCTCAGGAAGAGAAGCCACCACAATGAAAAGCCCACACACCAAAACTACAGAGCAGCCCCTGCTCACTGCAACTAGAGAAAGCCCATGTGCAGCAACGGAAACCCAGTGCAGCCAAAAACAAATAAATAAAATTTTAAAAAGCTCTTCCTGAAATCAAGCCCAAGTTGTTCAATGGCATCAATTAGAGTACACAAAGAGCTACATGCTATGTTACATACTTGCTCATTTTGTTAAAAAATTATATATATATATTTCACTATGTAGGCTTTATATGTACATGTATGTATTGATATATTACTATACACACACCTCTGCATACACACACACACAGAGCACAACACATGACCTACTTTTTGTCCTTTCTTCATGTCTCCATCTATACATTCCAATCCTTCAAGGTCCTTCAATGCTGTTATTAGAGGGATATATGGAAGTAGTTACTAAACACAGACTTTGAAGTCAGAATTCCAGATTGCCCACAACTGTGTAATTTCAGTTAAAACTGCTTTCTTTAAATGTAAGGCTGGACACTATAAGGTCTTAGAGGAAAACATAGGCAGAACACTGACATAAATCACAGCAATACTTTTTGGATCTGTCTCCTACAATAATGAAAATAAAAACAAAAATTAAAAAATGGCACCTCCTTAAATTCAGTCTTCTGCATAGCAAAAGAAACCGTTCACAAAATGAAAAGACAGCTGACACAATGGGAGAAAACACTTGCAAATGAAGTAACCAACAAGGAATTATGTCAAAAAACACACAGCCCTATCAAAAAATGGGCAGAAGATCTAAATAGACATTTCCCCAAAGAAGCATACAGAAGGCCAAAAAGCACATAAAAAGATGCTGAACATCACTAATTATCAGAGAAATGCAAATCAAAACCATAATGATGTATCACTTCATACTGGTCAGAATGGCCATCATCAAAAAGTCTGCAAACAATAAATGCTGGAGAGGGTGTGGAGAAAAGGGAACCGTCCTACACTGTTGGTGGTAATGTAAATTGGTATAGCCACTATGGAGAACAGTATGGAGGTTCATTAAAAAACTAAAACCAGAGCTATCATATGACCCAGCAGTTCCACTCCTATGCATATATCTGGAGAAAGCTAGAATTCAAAAGGATGCATGCAGTTCAATGTTCACTGCAGCACTGTTTACAACAGCCAAGATGCGGAAGCCTCTTAAATATCCATCGACAGGGGAATGAATAAAGAAGTGGTAGGGCTTCCCTGGAGGCTCAGTGGTAAAGAATCCACCTGCCAATGCAGGAGACACTGATTGGATCCCTGACTTGGGAAGAGCCCATGTGCCGCGAAGCAACTAAGCCTATGTTCCACGACTATTTCACCTGTGCTCCAGAGCCCAGGAGCCACATCTACTGAGGCTCATGCGCCCTAGAGCCTACGCGCCACAGCAAGAGAAGCCACCAAGGTGAGAAACCCGAGCACCGAAGCTAGAGTAGCCCCCGCTCAACACAACTACAGAAAAGCCTGCACCGCCACAAAGACCCAGCACAGCCACAAATACATACGTAAAAATTATTTTAAAATGATAATCTTAAGAAAAAGTGGTAAATACACACAATAGAGTATTACTCAACCATGAAAAAGAATGAAATAATGCCACCTGCATGCATTGTGTGGATGACCTGAAAATCATCATACTAAGTGAACCGTGAAATTCCAGATGTTCAAGCTGGTTTTAGAAAAAGCAGAGGAACCAGAGATCAAATTGCCAACATCCACTGGATCATGGAAAAAGCAAGACAGTTCCAGAAAAACATCTATTTCTGCTTTATTGACTATGCCAAAACCTCTGACTGTGTGGATCACAATAAACTGTGGAAAATTTTGAAAGAGATGGGAATAACAGACCACCTCACCTGTCTCTTGAGAAACCTGTATGCAGGTCAGGAGGCAACAGTTAGAACTGGACATGGAACAACAGACTGGTTCCAAATAGGAAAAGGAGTACATCAAGGCTGTATATTGTCACCCTGCTTATTTAACTTATATGCAAAGTATATCACAAGAAAAGCTGGGCTGGAGGAAGCACAGGCTGGAATCAAGATTTCTGGGAGAAATATCAATAATTTCAGATATGCAGATGACATTACCCTTATGGAACAAAGTGAAGAAGAACTAAAGGGCCTCTTGATGAAAGTGAAAGAGGAGAGTGAAAGAGCTGGCTTAAAGCTCAACATTCAGAAAACTAAGATCATGGCATCTGGTCCCATCACTTCATGGGAAATAGATGGGGAAACAGTGGAAACAGTAGCTGACTTTAATTTTCTGGGCTCCAAAATCACTGCAGATGGTGACTACAGCCATGAGATGAAAAGACGCTTACTCCCTGGAAGGAAAGTTATGACCAACTTAGTATATTCAAAGGCAGAGACATTACTTTGCCAACAAACGTCCATCTAGTCAAGGCTATGGTTTTTCCAGTGGTCATGTATGGATATGAGAGTTGGATCATCAAGAAGGCTGAGCACCAAAAAATTGATGCTTTTGAACTGCGGTGTTGGAGAAGACTCTTGAGAGTCCCTTGGACTGCAAGGAGATCCAACCAGTCCATCCTAAAGGAGATCAGTCCTGGGTGTTCATTGGAAGGAGTGATGCTGAAGCTGAAATTTCAATACTTTGGCCACCTGATGCAAAGAGCTGACTCATTGGAAAAGGCCCTGATGCTGGGAAAGATTGAGGGCAGGAGGAGAAGAGGACGACAGAGGATGAGATGGTTGGATGGCATCACCAACTCAATAGACATGGGTTTGGGTGGACTCCGGGAGTTGGTGATGGACAGGGAGGCCTGGCGTGTTGCGGTTCATGGGGTCACAAAGAGTTGGACATGACTGAGTGACTGAACTGAACTGAACTGAAGTAAATCAAAGACAAATATCATATGATATTATTCATATGTGGAATCTAATTTTTTTAAGGTGCTATGAGTCCTTTTATTTAAAAACATTTATTTGGCTGTGTCAGGTCGTAGGAGCAGTATGCAGGCTCTTCACTGGGTCATGGGCCACACGGGCTCTCTAGTCGTGGGAAGCTCTGGAGTTGCGGCATTCGGACTTTATTTCCCTGCAGCATGTGGAATCTTAGTTCCCCCACAAGGGACGGAACTTGAATCCCCTGCATTGAAAGGCAGATTCTTAACCACTGAACCACTGGGGAAAGTTCCTAATTTTTTTAAAGAAATGATACAAATGAACTTATTTACAAAACAGCAACAGACTTACAGATATCAAAAACAAACTTATGGGGACTTCCTGGTGGCGCAGTGGATAGGAATCCACCTGCTAAAGCAGGGGATGCAGGTTCCATCCCTGATCCGGGGAGATTCCACATTCCTAGAGGCAACTAAGCCAGTGCACCACAGCTACTGAGCCCCAGTTCTAGGGCCTGTGCTCCTCAAGGAGAGCAACCACTGCAATGGGAAGCCCACACTCTGCAAGGAACTGTGGCACCCACTTTCGGAAACTAGAGAAAGCCCTCATAAAACAAGGAAGACCCAGCGCGGCCAAAAATTAAGTAAGAAATAAGTAAGATTATTTTTAAAAAAAACAAACTTATGGTCACCAAAGGGAAAACGTGGTTGGGGGTGGGGGGTGGATAGTGAGGTTTGCGATTAAGGTACACACAATAATACATAGGAGGAGGGCATGGCAACCCACTCAAGTAATCTTGAGGGGAAAATCGCATGGACAGAGAAGCCTGGTGAGCTACAGGCAGTGGGGCTGCAAAAGAGTTGGACACCACTGAACTGACAGAGCTCGCAGGCCCTACTATATATAAGTAAAAAACAAACAATGACCTACTGAATAGAAAAGGGAACTCTACTAAGTATACTGATAACCAATATGAGGAAAAGAATTTGGAAAAGAATGAATATATGTATAACTGAATGACTTTGCTGGACACCCGAAACTAACACAACACTGTAAATAAACTATACTCCCCCAAACCCCCAAATCTCTACTCCAATAAAATGTTTTTAAAAATCTCTTTCTTTAAAAGAAAAATCAAACTATCTATTTAATAGTATCTATCTGTTAATGTGGTGAGGATCAAATGAAGCAATACATATGAATATACGCTGGTATAAAATAACAAATATTGAATAATTTATTCTTATTTTGCCAAGTACTCAGTAGTTAAAAGGGCTTCCCTGGTCGCTCAGACTGTAAAGAATCTGCCTGCAATGCAGGAGACAGGGGTTCGAACCCTGCATCAGGAAGATCCCCTGGAGAAGAGAATGGCAGGCAACTCACTCCAGTATCCGTGCCTGGAGGACTGAATGGACAGAGAAACCTGGAGGGCTACAGTCAAAGGGATTGCAGAGTCAGAGACGACAGACAAATACTGTTGTCATTTACCTCCGCACCGCGAGGGGTGCTGCCTCCCTCAGGCTAAGCAGGCTCCGGGGTCCGGGTGGTGGAAGTTCGTCTAGCCGCGGTCACCGCCATCTTAGAACTCAGGCCTTCCACACCCACGGGGTTTGGCTGCTTCTTTCAGTCTTAGAAGCAGACCGCTCGTCAAGATACCCAGGCCCTTACCTCCTTAGGCGCTCCCTTCAGTAAGCCGTGTTCTCCAGGCGTTTTAATCTCCTTGGAAACGCTAAAACCGGCGTCTTCCGGGAGCTGTCCTCGCCCCGTGACCTCAGACGTGCACTTCCGGGACAAGAGCGTGACCCGTCGCCCCGCCCTCTTCCAACTTCTTTTTCCGGTGGCGGAGTCTGGGGAAGACGCGCAGGTAGGATTCCTGGACAAGGAAAATCGGCTGGCATCCTGCGGCACGGGGGCTCATCGGGGCCGAGGGCTTGGGGCTGAGGTCTTTCTGCGGGAAACAAACCTAGTGCCGGGCGAGAGGAGCACGGCGGGCTGACCCAGACTCTGTTTCGCGCCCTGTCTTGGGAGGCGGCGGTCTTGGTTTAGGAAAAGCCTGTTAAGTGTGGGTGAGTTCGGATCTAGCCTTGAAGGCGTAGGCCCGGCGCCACGACCACAACTACCTTAACCGGCAGCACACCGTGGTTGGGAACGATTGGGTAATAAGTTGGTCTAATGGAGTTCCCCCCTTTAACCGGTTTTTTCCTGGGCAGTCTCATCCCGGGCCTCTGATCTCTGGAGTTGTCGAATATAGAAAGTAGGAATAATCGTCTCGTGAATCCCGTGGGGATGTAGTGAGGATTCAAGAAGGGAATGCAGAGGAAACGGCCTTTCCTTAGGTGCTTCCTAAGTCCGAGTGACTGCTAAGTCGGGCACATTGCAATTTCTGTGCAGGTCTCAGAGCCAGAAATTGAGGGTAGGGATTGCACATCGTTGTTTGCTGAACACCTATCACGCGCCTGCTGCCCCTGAAGCCAGAGATGAGGGGCACTCTGGTCTTGACAGGGTGGGTTGGGAGTCACCTGGGAACCCTGATTTCTGCTGGCGGCCTGGAGCGGGAGAGCCAGAGCTCTTCAGTGTCCTGCTCACCTTTCTCAGGGAGGAAGTACTCCCAGAGTTGTAAACATTTGGGGTTTTGTCCTTAACGTTGGAATTTGTTTTTTTCTCCTTAAGAGATGGCACCTCGCAAGGGGAAGGAAAAGAAGGAAGAACAGGTCATCAGCCTCGGCCCTCAGGTGGCTGAAGGAGAAAATGTATTTGGTGTGTGCCACATCTTTGCATCCTTCAACGACACTTTTGTGCACGTCACCGATCTTTCTGGCAAGTGAGTTACCCCCGTGGGGAGGCACAGGACCCAGTTAGCAAGGGCTGGGATTAGAAATGACTGGGGAACTGAGTAGCACTTTAAGGGGATCTCTGGAAATATTTTCATTAAAGATGTTCAGATAAGGATATGTGCTTGGTTGATTAGTGCACAGGTACTGTAATCTAGGTGCTGGAGCTCTAAGAGAAAAGGAGGTACACTTTTTGCCTTTACAGCCTGGGGACTTCTTACGTAAAAGGAGGGGGAATTACTCCTATTACTCGAGTAATAAGATTAAAGCTAAGAGTAAAATGTTGATGCAGTGTTAATCTGGGATCTGTGAACAGGTGAGCCTAGGGCAGTCTTGTGGGATCAGGATGCTTGTTCAGATTGACCTTCATCTTCTGCCCTTCCTGGGCAGTACTGCTCTTTATCTTTAGGATGTGATATGCACTCTGAATCCTTGATGGGTAAGAAAGAGAGGATCCTGTGCTTTTGTTCCCAGGGAAACCATCTGCCGTGTAACTGGTGGGATGAAGGTGAAGGCTGACCGAGATGAGTCCTCTCCATATGCTGCCATGTTGGCTGCCCAGGATGTAGCCCAGAGATGCAAGGAGCTGGGGATCACTGCCCTCCACATCAAACTCCGGGCCACAGGAGGAAATAGGTAAGGCTCGGGGGATAATGAGGTCACTGAGCTTGGGCAAGGCGTCATAGGTACCTATGTAATTAATATGGGCATACCTCAGAGATACTGTGTGGGTTTGGTTCCAGACACCACTGCAATAAAAACGATATCTCAGTAAAAATGAGCAGTAAAAATGTTTTCTCAGTGTGTATAAAAGTTATGTTTACAGTGTACTGTAGCCTATTGTGTGTGCAGTAGCATCCTGTCTTTTTTAAAAAACTGCAGCATACCTTAATTTTAAAATACTTTATTGCTTTAAAGAAAATGTAACAGGGACTTTTTTTAAAAAGGCACGATTTGTGAAGCACAATTAAGTGAGGTGTGCCTGTATTTGGTTTCTGCATGCACCCCTGCCCCAACTTACTGTGTTAATTGAGCATACACAGCATGTGAAGTGCTATATTCTAAGTACTAGAAAAGAGTGATGGAGGAAAACAGGTATTGTTTCCATCCTCTATGGCTCTCAGGCTGGCAGAGTCAGGCTTTAAACAAAATAGAGCAGGGGAGCGTATGGTTCCTTTTTGCAGTAAATGTTGGGAAGCAGAAATGTGTCAGGGCTGGGTTGATAAGAAAGTTTAAATGAAGACCTAATGTGATATTAGGAATTGGTCCAGTGAAGGAAGGACAGAGGAGAGTATTACAGCCAGGGACAACTGGAAGGAAAAGGTCTTGGAATGGAAATGAGCTTGGCAAATCTCTGGGCATGAAAACTTTTTAATAGTAATGGTTTGAGGTTGGTTGGTTTGTTAAAGATGGCCGCTATGTTGGGAAGAGACCAAATAGGAAGTTGATCCATTGATCTTGGGAGGGTGGGAAAGGACAGATCACCAAAAAGACATAAAATCACAACTTGTGACAAAAGGGAGCACAAACTATGGCCCATGGTGCGGGGGAGGTATGCAACAAATAATGACTTGGCCAAAGGCTTTTCTTAATTTCGATATTTGTTTTCTAGGACCAAGACTCCTGGACCAGGGGCCCAGTCAGCGCTCAGAGCCCTCGCCCGCTCAGGGATGAAGATTGGGCGGATTGGTGAGTACCCCTCCTTGGCTGTTGCTTAGTTTTCTCTCAAGTGTGACCCCAAAAAGCATGCAGTCTGTGCAGTGGATATAGGCCCTGGTCTGCTAACTCTTGGCAGTTAGATTTGTTAATGGGGTGTGCAAGAGGTACCAAGTGACATAAACTCTCTACCTGAACACTCATGCCACCTTGACCTGAATGTCCTGCGTTGGAACAGCACCGTCTCAGTTCTGTACTTCTGTACTTCTGTGCCTGATGGTGGCTGGTGGAACTAATGGGAGATTAATTGTCCTTTCTAGTGTTTTCAAGGGAGTTGTGTTCAATATTTGGGGGGGCTGACTACTGCGTATTGGTAGAGCTGGCCAGTCATTGTGACAAAAATATGTGGAGGGGGCAGTGGCTCCCATGGTTGAGAATCACAGCAGTTCTCTATACTTGCATAGCGTTTATACCCTTGTGTCTGTGATCTGACCATTTATAGCTCTTAGGAAGAAGATATTAGCCCTTCCCTGCTATTTCTGTGGCAGCGTGTACTGATGCCTCGACCTGATGGTCCATCTCTCTTGAGATTTTTTTCAAAACATTTTCAATCTTCTTTTACCTAATTAAAGTGGAGCTATTCTTCAGTTTAAGAGGACTTTTCCACTAGAGTCAGTGGGCTAGGTATCAGAGACCTGGATTTGCCACCTGCCTCTGACATCCTATTCAAGTTGCCTGCTCTGTCTGAGCCTCAGTTTCCCCTTCACGGAAGTTGAGTTCAAGCTACGTGAGAAGTTTTGAGGAGGCAGCTCCACACCCATCTGCTACATACTGAGGACTTCCTTGTGAAGCAGTAGGATCCACTGCTGATCTGTTTGACCACGGGCCTCGGGCGGCCTGCATCCCTTCCCACCCAGCTCCAGACAATGATGTTTTCTCTTTCTCCCCACAGAGGATGTCACCCCTATCCCCTCCGACAGCACCCGCAGGAAGGGGGGTCGCCGTGGTCGCCGTCTGTGAACAGGACTCCTCAAATTATTGCTTTCTGTTAATAAATTGCTTTGATGTAAGCTGTTTTTGACTCCAGTCGTCTCTCCTTTATGTAGGGGCCACTGGTTGGGGGTAATTGATTCCTTCTTCCTGTCTGTATTTAACCAGGGTATGGGGCTGTCTTGAGGTCACGGATACATTGATAAACCAGCAGCCATTGATAGATAGATTGCTTCAGAGAATGTGTATAACCTGTCAAAGAGGAACACGAGATGTTGATCCAGCCCCTGCCCTGGGACAGGATGAGCCTGTGTTCCGTGAACTGGTTTCCTGAGGAGCTGAAGGAAAGGTGAAGTTCTGGTGCTATGGTTGGGTCTTCTCAACACTACTGATTGTGGCATTAGTTGCCTCAGTCATCTAAAGAGACCAAGGCCTTGGAGACCTTGTTTTGAAAGTGGAGATGTTGATTCCAAAAATGGACCAATTCTTAAAGAGTGGGAGTGAAGTGGAAACTGTTGAGCCCAGTGTAGCCTGAGCAGAAGAGCCTTCCAGACAGCCATATATAAACACGTGTGGGTGGGTACTCGCCCCCCACACCTTCTGTGCAAAAAAGGGAGTACACTCTTGTATCTTTCTTTTCTCACTTGGCAGATCTAGGAGGTTGTTCTACATCAGTACATAAAGTACATAAAGATTCAGTCACCCACAAATACACACCAAGCCCTATTTTCATCAGTGATAAAAAAGTTTGTGCTTTCCGGGAGCCTGCATCCAACTCCAAGTACCCATTGGCACCAGATGGTCCTGAGTGTTGTGCAGAGGATTAGCCCAGGGCCCTGTGATGGTGACTTCTCCAAGGCAAGACAACGACATAATGCTTTCAGGGTTCATCCCAGCAGACGTGTCAGTGCTTCATTCCTTTGTATTGCTGTTTAGCATCCATTTCCCAGGTATGCATCTGTTTACAACTCCCATCCCACTTGGAAGAGCCTTGAAGAGGTGAGTCTTGCCATGGCTCCTACCAGCTTACTGTGTATGATGGATTAGCCATAAATGAGTCGATGTTCATCATCTTTAAAATGAGTAATTACAACACAAAGTATAAACTGAGTCCATGCCGATACAGGTGATTTTAAGATGAAGGCATAAATCTTACAAAAACTAAAAATAGTTGATCCCTCTTCCAGTAAGTGAACTTACCTGTGGGCTAGGCTTAGTGACTCAATTTCCAAAGAATAGAACATGGAAGATGTTAACTTTGGGGAGATGAACTAGTAAGGTTGAACTGGCTGAACTATTAAGGTTGCTGGACACTTCTGATAAATCATGTTTATCTGACTAGTACTCTGACTTGACAAGATGATGAATACTTCAACTGAATTTTCAATTTCTGGAAACCCATAATCTAGTTAGAGGGTATTCAACATACCAACGTTTAAATTGTCATATGTTAAACAAGGACTCAAGACCAGAGGAGCTGAAGGAGATGGAATAACAAGGCATTGGATCCTAGACCTGAAAGGGCATTAGTGTAAAAACTAATAAAATATTAACCTAGGGACTTCCCTTGTGGTCCAGTGGTTAAGAATCTGCCTTAACAGGGGAGGCAGGTTTGATCCTGGTTCAGGGAACTAAGATCCTGCATGCTGCAGGGCAACAAACCCCATGTGCTCCAGAGCCCATGCTCTGCAACAGGAAGGCCAAACACCCTGCAATGAAGAGCCTGCACACCACAGTGAAGGCCAGTGCAGCCACAAAAAAAAAAAAAAAATCAATCTGGAGTCCACTTAGTAGTAATGTACCGGTGCTCCTTAGTTTTGACAAGTGAATTGTTAAAAATGTAAGATACTAGCATTAGAGGAAACCAAATGAGTGATATACAGAAATGTCATATCTTGCAACTTCTTGGTAAATCTAAAAGTATCCCTAAATAAACATTGCAGGGGTCGGGGGGAATGAGGGTGCTTTTCTACTGTCATTCTGGTTTCGAAGGCAGGGCATTGTACACAGACCTGCAAGAGGCAGGTATTCCAGGATGGAAATCCCAGGTCCCCAGATTTGGACTCAACCTTGGGCAAATTACTTAACCTCTAGCCCTTTAGTGAAAATTCCTGTGATAATGGCAGCCTCATAGTGCATCACAAGAAAGATTAAAGCATTTAATCTGGCACTGAAGAAACTGCTCCTATTCTTAATGCCTGTTCAGTTCTGCCAGGCATCATGAATGACAGCTGGCTGGAATCCTGGTGGGAAGATGCTGGCGCTCACTGAAGCGTTCTTTTTATTTCCTGTGATGGGACTTTGCAACTTGTCCTGCTGTTTCCTGGTAACCAGGGATGTAATCAGGAGCTTTTGAAAGCATTTCATTTCTAGGTTTTGTTTGCAAGTTGCAAAGAGCTAGTTGGTGCAGTCCAGGTTGGAATGTAAGTGGCCTATTGGCCACTGAGGTGGACAGGGCAGGACTTGGCCTGTTGCCCACCTGAGGCTGCAGACCGTGGAAGCCCAGCCACTGACTGTAAGTGCAGCCCCAGTCAGGGCCATAGAGATGGTTCCTACTTCTCACTCCTTTCCCTTACCTAAGCTCCTGCAACAGTCTTTGTCCTAACAGATCTTGTCTTCCCTCTGTACTTTGTTTAGTCATAAGTGAAGCATAGACATTACTTTGTCAACAAAAGTCCATATAGTCAAGGCTATGGTTTTTCCAGTAGTCATGTATGGATGTGAGAGTTGGACTATAAAGAAAGCTGAGCGCCAAAGAATTGATGCTTTTGAACTGTGGTGTTGGAGAAGACTCTTGAGAGTCCCTTGGACTGCAAGGAGATCCAACCAGTCCATCCTAAAGGAAGTCAGTCCTGAGTGTTCATTGGAAGGACTGATGTTGAAGCTGAAACTCCAGTACTTTGGCCACCTGATGCGAAGAGCTGACTCATTTGAAAAGACCCAGATGCTGGGAAAGATTGAGGGCAGGAGGAGAAGGGAATGACAGAGGATGAGATGGTTGGATGGCATTACTGACTTAATGGACATGAGTTTGGGTAAACTCCAGGAGTTGGTGATGGACAGGGAGGGCTGGCGTGCTGTGGGTCATGGGGTCACAAAGAGTTGGACATGACTGAGCGACTGAACTGAACTGAAGTCATGTCCAATTCTTTGTGACCCCATAGATTGGGGCCTGCCAGGCTCCTCTGTCCATGGAATTTCCCAGGCAGGAATGCTGGAGTGGGCTGCCATTTCCTTCTCTAGGGGCTCTTCTCGACCCAGGGATCAAACCGACATCTCCTGCATGGGCAGATAGATTCCTTACCACTGAGCCACCAAGGAAGGCCTGTCTTCCCTCTGGACCATGCCTATGCCCAGACCACAGTACAGCTGTATGATCTCAAATTAATTGGATCCTGTCACACATACCCCTGCTATTTTATCCATGCCTCACTCTTATCTTCAGTCTAGAATCCAGTCTCCATGAATCTCCAGTATTTTATCTAACTCTGCCATGCCCTTCACCCTCTCTGCCCAAACCAAACCTTGTTCCTTTCTCTTTGCCAATTCTCCATGCCTTCAGTCTGACTCCTTCAGTATCTTCTCTCCCCAACTTGGCCTCACTGCCTACCACTCACTTGTTGGAATCAGTTTTTCATCACTCTCTCAAAGTTATCTTCTGAAATGTCCCTCAAGGTGCTTCTCCACTCAGTTCTCCCATCACTCTTAACTCCCCTCGTGGTACTGCTGCTGCTGCTGCTAAGTCGCTTCAGTCGTGTCTGACTCTGTGCGACCCCATAGACGGTAGCCACCAGGCTCCCCCGTCCTTGGGATTCTCCAGGGAAAAACACTAGTCTCCCTCTATTCTAATAGCATATTACCCTGCTAATCTGCTAGCTCTGAGAGGGCAGAGAGTGTCTTATACAGTGTCTGCCAGCCCAGCTCCCAGTCTGCAAAAATAGGGGCCCTATAAAGACTTGTTCAATGAATCATTGAAAGAATTGCCTTCACCTTCTGTAGTTTAGTCAGTTGAAGGACTTTTCTAATAGATTCTAGATACGTTGAAACAAACATGCATTCTTGGGTTCTAAGAAAGTGAAGGAAATTCCCAGGAGCATTGAAGAAGTGAGAAAGAAAAGGACATCAAGATAAAATGCTTTAGGGAGCTGAGAGCTATAGGAAAGAAAGCTGGGATAACACTTGGGGCAAATACTGGAGTTAGTGCCAGGAGGTTAAGTAAGCTTAATCCCCCAAGGGCTCTGCTCTCAGCCCCAACCACAGCCCCGAGGTGAGGGAACTGAACCTGACTTTCATATTAACCCAGTAACCCTCAGATTTCAGAGCTAATGTGGTCACAGGTAGGAGTGTCTCTGGGCTCTTTGTAGAAGAGCAAGTCCTCTTTGGAGAAAGTGAAAGTGTTGGTTACTGTCGTGTCCGACTCTTGTGGCACCACCCGCCGGCCTCCTCTGTCCATGGGATTCTCCAGGCAAGATTCTGGAGCGGGTTGCCATTCCCTTCTCCAGGGGATCTTCCTGACCCAGGGATCGAACCCAGGTCTCCAACATGGCAGGCATATTCTTTACTGTCTGAGCCACCAGGGAAGCCTACTACAATTGAGGTCTTGACAGTGTTTTTCCTTCCAGTTAACTCCATTGACCTGGGTGATGGTGTCATGGCTCCCTTTTGCCCAGGAGAATACTACCAAGGCAATTCTCAGTCTCTTAATGAAAGACCTGGGAAACCTTTTGCAAAACATGGCCTCAGGGGGAGCATTGCTGACCTTAAGTGGTCCAAAGAGAAGATGTATAAGGGACTTCAAAAAAGTTAAGTTCTGTCTTGTTGCATGTAGTCCTAAGGTGGTGGAACTTGGCCAGTGGGTAGGTAGGAGTTGTAGAGAGATTTAAGCATCAGTTAAAGGAGCGTTTTCTAAAAGAGAGCCGCTAAGAGGAAATAAAACTGCTTCCTAATCACTGGAGGCATACAAGCATAAGCCAGGCCCCCAAAGGCTAGCGAATGAGAATCAATGTGGCAGAGACAGTTGTGTCCTAGTGCTCCTTCATCTTCTGTTATGAACAGTAGCAGCCTCAGTGTTTAGCTGGATGCATGGTTGATCAGAATAGAAATCACTTTTCCTAACTATAGTCACCAGGCTGTGTATTACAGCCCCAGGTCTTATAAGAAAATGTCTTAAATAATGTCTAGATACTTGCTTTCAGATCTTTGCTGGAACTTGTCACCTTATCAAACAGTCCTTCCTTGATCATCACAGATCAATTAATATTTCTTCCCCTACCCCACCTCTAGCCATCATTCTGAAGCTGTTTACCTGCCACATTCATAGCACTTAACTGTAGTGTGGAGTCTGTGTCTCTTGAGTCCTGTGGTTCTCAGCCTTGAGTGTGCATCACATTCAGTAGATCTGGGATGGAGGCCTGAGGACATGTATTTCTAACAAGTCCCCAAGCAGTGCTGACGTCAGTGGTCTGGAGAGCACACTTGGAGAACCAGTGGACGTGTCTGTTTAGGTCACTGCTGTATCCCAGCACCAGGAGCAGTATGTTAAGTTGTGGTGTTTTCTACATGTTTGTGGACTCATTTTGCAGATATCACGTTCAGATAGATTTAAGGCAAGTACTGTTATCCACATTTTACCTGCAGAGAGCCTGAGTGTCAGAGAAATTGAGTTGTCCAGGGGCACATAGCTAGAAAAGTTCAGAGCAGAAATTCGAACCTATGCTTGTCTGAAACCACCAAGTGTGCCCTCCTCAATCACTGTGCTGGCACACCCTTGGTGGGCTCCAGCTCAGTGCAGTCTGGTTGAGGGGGAGGAAGAGGAGGGCCCTGCCTGTCCTTGCATAAGACTGGGGAGTGGAAGGCAGCGGGCCGCTCCTGAAGGAGCCGGCGGCTGCCTTGTCCTCAGGCGCTGTGTACTGGTGGCCACCAGGTGGCAGTGGCATGCGGACGGGATGGGGGTCTGCATTCTGCTGCCCTGAGCTTCCATGACCCCAGATAGATCCCACTTCTCATGGCCTGTGGTTTCCCCATCTGCACAGATAGAACCTTAGATCTCTGTAATATCTAAGGAACCCCTGCAGCTCAAATGCCATCTATAAGAGACAGGTGCGGCCACTGGAAGTCAAATGCCCCCAAACCAAATATACTGTTTTTCTTCGCCCACACTGAGAAATACCCCCAAACCAGAATTCCATCACCAACAAACCCCCTCCACCGCTGCAAACCCCCACTATACTATCACTGTCCAGAAGAAATATGCAAGCCACAAAACTTAGCCACATAATTTCAAATTTCCTAGTAGCTTATTAATAAATATAAAAAGTGACATTAATTATATTTTACTTAACCCAATATATTCAGTGATTATATCAATGTATAATCAATATGGAAAGTTATTACCAAGATAGTCTGTCTTCTTTCTGAGCTACACCTTGAAATCCAGTGTGTATTTTATACTTAATAGCACATGTCTCAATTGAGACTAGCCATGTTTCAAGGCTTCACCTGCCACATGTGGCTAGTGGCTGCCCTGGTAGACAGCATAGTCCTAAGATATTAATGACAAATATTTATTGAGGTATGCACTATACTATCTATATACATTGCTCAGTCCTCATAACACCCTATGAAATAGGCAAGATTATTATCAGTCTAATTTTGTAGATAATGAAACTGAGGTTCAGGGAGGCTTTTTGGCCAAGATCACAGAGTAGGTCAGCAGAAGAGTCTGGATTTGAACTTGGCTCTGTCTGGCGCCAGAGTGTGGCTCTTCATCTTGACATAATCCTGTCCTGGTAGGAGATGTTTAGGATATGCAGTCAATGGGACCCACTGACTGGGATACCAAATCCAGGGAATGCAAAAGCCCGGGAGCCAACAAGAAGGCCTATGAGGGCAGTAGATGAGAGGCCTTGAAGCTACCGTTCTCCCACCCTGAGTTATGTGTTTGGCAACGTTGAGCTTGCCCAGCTAACAACCAGTGACTCTGTCAAGAGGAAATCATGATCTTAGGAAGAGCATGTCAGTGTAATGAATAACTGAGCTTGCCCTCCCCCAAAAAATCTGGTGTCAGGAGAAAGTGAAAACTGAGAAATGCAGGAATAACCTGCAGGGAGTGTGGGAGAGGGTAGAATTTCAAGGGACAGGGCTAGGCCCAAAGTGTGGAAGTTATAGGAAGCAAGTTGTAACTGCCTCAGAAAAAATAACAATAATGACAGTGTCAGTAGCTAAATTTATTAAGCACTTACTAAGCAACTTAAATGTAGCATCTTATTTAACCCTCATCATACTAGGAGGTAGGTACTGTTTCACCGTTTTACACGTGAAGGAACTGAGGCACAGGCTGCTTGAAGGAAGCAGAGTTGAGATCAGCCAAGTAGTGTTGACACTCTGCACTGCCACACCATCCTACTGCCTAGAATGGGCTGCTCATGGAGGCGCTGAGCCCACTGTCTCTGGAGGCATTTCAACAGACCACCAGAGATGTGTGGAAATGCTCAAGACAAGGATCACACCTGAGCAGGACAGAGCTAGTGAACTGATAGTGAAGCTTGTCTGGAGAGTAACGGAGGTAGCACAATTGCCCACAAAGATTGGGAAGGAATCCTGCCTTTCTAATCCATCACCTTGGTAACAGGGGCTACAGGAGGCACGACCATCACTAAGATTGGTCACAGCGAGTAAGGGGTCTGTGGGAAGCAGCATGGCAGAGTAGTTAAGAGAATGGTCTCTGTTGATAGCTTAAACCTGGGTTCACATCTTGGGTTTCCCACTTGCTGGCACTTAGCTAGTATTTGTACATCTCATCTAATCTTCCTGAGACTCACAGGGCTATTGTGACAGTAAAATGAGGAAACACAGAATAGTTTATACTCAGAGATGAGACGAGCTCTGCCGAGGCAGGAAAGTCAGGAGCCAAGGCCTTGTTGTAATTCAGAAAGCTTCACTTTCCCCTCAGACCCAGTGGACTGGACTGATGGTGGCAGCATTTGCAAAATGAGCTGCTAGGCTGAGGAGGCAGGTCTGAGAGGAGAGCAGGAAAAGAGAGGCGGCAGGGAGTTGGTGCCTAGGAGAAGAAACACTCCAGGACCACTCCTGCCTGGCGGGGGGAGGCTGGTCAGCCGAGTGACAGTGCTGTGCAGGGTGGCCCTGAGGAAGTGCCGGTGACTCGCTGTGCGGGAGCCCAGCAGAACCCCTGCTCTGCAGCGTCACGGTCCCCCCCCCCCACCCTCCCGAGGCGTTCCCTTCTGGACCACAGGTTCAGACACCAGGACCTGCATCCTCTTCCAGAGGCTACCCTCACCTCTCTGCTCCGCCTCCCGTCCTGGTTTCACTTCTTCCCTCCCAGTCACCTCCCAACCCAATTCTCAGACCTGCTTTTGTCAAGATCTCCCATGCCTTCCGGGTGGCCCAGTCCAGTGGGCCTTTCCCTCAGCAGTGTTTGACGCAGCTGACACTCCTTCACTCCTCTGTTGGGATCTGTGATCACACCCTCTCCCTATTTCCCTTCTGCTCCCTGACCACTCCCCTGCACTGCTCAGAGCTGCTTCTCATCCGATCTCTACACATCAAGGGTCTCTAGAGCTCAGCCCTAGTCCCCCGGTAAAAACTGTCTGCAAGCCGATCATTTACAAACATGTATACTCACTCTTCAAGTTTTAGTCTGGCACCGTCAGTCATCGATGATGTCTCCACATGGGTGTCACACAGACTATAGCCACAACAAAACTCTAGGGTCTTCCTATCCCAGAATGTGTTCTCCCATCTCCTACATCCCAGTGAATGCCACCATCCATTGCATAGCTCTAAACCCGGACACCATCTTTGACTTCACTCCCACAGCAAGTCCTGACATTTCTACTTTTCAAAACAGCTATCGAACCCATCTGCTTCTCCTTGTCTCCACACCGTCTCTCACTTAAATGATTTTACCCCTAACTGATCTCCACACTCCCACTCCTGCCCCTGGGAAATCTGTATGCCATACGTCATTAAAAAACATAAACCAGCCCCAGCCCATCCCTGCTTGACACTCCCCACCAGCTTCCCATTTTCTTGGAATAATACCTAAGCTGCAGCCCAGCCTGTCCCTTCAACAGCATCCGAAACCACCCTCCCCCTCACTCACTAGGCTCAGACGCGCTGCACTTCTTTCTGTTCCTCAAATGTGCCAAGGACTTCTTGTTTCTGGAAAAGACATCATCTCCGTCACCGAAGCCAAAAAGCTCAGCAACATCTTGGTCTCACCCCTCTATCCATATTCAGTTTGGTCTGAGGCCTGTGGATTTTCCTCCTGACATTTTTATTCTTTGTCACCTTTCCTGCAATGCTCCCAGCCATGGCCCCCAACAGGCCTGACTCTCCAGCTTGACTTTTCACCACAGCCTCCTGACTGATCTCCCTGCCTCCAGCCTCAGCTGTGACCTGACCCCTAATCCCAGCCTCAGCTACTGTAGCCCAGGATCATTCGTCGCCAGGTGTCTCCATTTGCCCCTGTGTCCTGGTGACTGGTGCAGAACTGTGCTTGATACATATTTGCTGGATGAATGAATCCTAAGAGAGGGCTTGATCAGTCTTGCTCAGTTGTACTAGCTGAGATCACATGTCCAAGGGCTATACTATTAACTTGCCTGCCAGACAGCAGCTGGGAGAAGAGTCAGGAGTCCCAGATCCTAAATCGGTTGTAGGACATCTGACCTAGGGCAAATCAAATCCTCTCCTCACTCCATTGTTCCTTCAGTACGATTGGAAGGAGCAGAGCAGCTAGTCTCTTTCTCCCAGAAACACTGTGAAGTGAACAGAAGTGAGGTGAAAGTCGCTCAGTCATGTCCGGTTCTTTGCGACCCAATGGACTGTACAGTCCATTGGAATTCTCCAGGCCAGGATACTGGAGTGGGTAGCAATTCCGTTCTCCAGGCATCTTCCCAACCCAGGGATCAAACCCAGGTCTCCCACATTTCAGGTGGATTCAAGGCCATTTGTTACAAAATGTTTCCTCACTCTCCTTCTCCTTGGACCTTCACAGCAGTCCCAAGAGGTAGTGGGGATTATCTGCCCCTATTGTACCGACTTTCAACACAGCCTGAACCACCCTTTTAAACCGCAATTTGGATAATGACACCTTTTGCTCAAAGCCTTCCCATGGTGCTTTTTTCTTTCTTTTCTTTCTTTTTTTTTTTTTTTTGGCATGTAGGATCTTAGTTCCCCATCCAGGGATCAAACCCACGCTCCCTTCAGTGGAAGCACAGTCTTAACCACTAGACCGTCAGGTAAGTCCCAAAGCCTTCCCAAAGCTCTTGATTTTACTCAGAGTGAAAGCCAAGGTTGTGACCGTGGCCACAAGATCTGGCCCAAGACCTTGTTCGCCGCGCGTCCTGTCACGCCCCACCTCAGTGGCTCCACGCCAGCCACTCTGGCCTCCTTGCTGCTCCTCAGCCAGGTCCATCCCCACGCTGGGATCTTTGTTCTGGCCGTTCCTTCTGTCCAGGGAATCCCTCCCTCAGACATGGCCTAGGTTAACCACCTCATCTTCAAGCCTGTGCCCAAACCTCGCCCTGTCAGAGAGGCCCAGCCCACCCCCCTATAAAGTACTGCCACTTGCTCCCACCCTGCAGTGCAGGGATTCCTTTTGTTTCCCCATCTCGGCCATTACTCTTTAACAAACAAGTTTATTTGTTTCCAACTGGAATGCAGACTCCGTAAGGGCAAGGATACTGTCTGCTTCATTCATTGACATAGCCCAAGGACCTGGCACGGAGTAGGTGGGCAATAAACAATTGTCAAATGTGTAAATGAGCAAGTGAGAGGAGTGAAGTAAGGGGCTTGCCCAGGCCAGGTGTGACACGTACAGGACTGTAGTGTGGGCCTGATCCTTCCCCATAGAGAGGACCTTTTCTGGCCTCTTGTTCATGGCCAAGATGTGCTAGGATCCAAGGGGCCCCAACACAGAAAGGATGGCCTGGCCATGTGCGGTGGTGGACAGGGCTGGGCCTACACTGCCTGCCTACCACCTAGGGTGGCTCTTTCCTCTCCCAGGACTTGGGGACCAAGAAGGAACACAAGATTGTTAGAGGTCCTGGGGGATTCCACCTCCTGGCTCACCCAAGTGAACAGGCAGGAACTCACACCTCTGGGGAATGGAGTGCCCAGACCAAGGGAGAACAGGCATCTCAACCTAGACCAGCTCAACAGGGACACCATAGGAGGAGACTCCCAGGATGATCCGGGGGTGAGGATAAGGGCCCCTCTGGCTTTGTTGTACAGCTCCAGATCTCTGGGCACAGTCCTAGATCCAGATTCAGCAAGTTTGCAGAGGGGCTTCCCTGGTGGTTCAGGGGTAAATAATCCACCTGCCAATGCAGGAGACATGGGATATCCCACATGCTGTGAAGCAGCTAAGCTCATGTACTGCAACTACTGATTCTGTGCTCAAGAGCCCAGGAGCTACAACTGCAAGCCCACGTGCTGCAACCGCTGAAGCCCTATTGCCAGCACTCTGCAACCAGAGAAGTTACCGCAGTGTACCACAATGTCACTCCTGCTTGCTGCAGTTAGAGAAAAGTCCATGCAGCAATGAAGACCCACTGCAGCCAAAAATAAATAAAATTTTTTTTTAACTTTGCAGAAAAAAATTTATCACTGAACTACTTAATGCTTATTGCACACTTAACCTCTACATCAGGCATATGTATATTAATTCATTCAATCATCCCAAAAAGCCAATGGTTTAAGTTCTATTAGTATGCCCATTTTACAGATGAGGAAACTGAGGCATAGAGGAGTTAAGTCATTTGCTCAGAATGACACATCCTGACATCCTGTAGTAGTGGAGCTGGAATTAAAAATATATATATTTATTTATTTGGCCAAGACAAGTCTTACTTGCAGCCCAAGGGATCTTTAGCTGTGGCCTGTGGGATTTAATTTCCTGACAGGGATCAAATCCAGGCCCCATGCATTGGAAGCACAGAGCGCCAACGACTGAACCACCGAGGAAGTCCTTGGAATTTTTTTCTAATCAATACAAAACTTTGGATAATTTCTGAGAAATTTCAAGGAGGACTACAACATACATTTTTTGCTTATGCTGTGGAAGAGCCCACTGTCAATGTAATAATGTGTCAAGGGAACAGTGGTGGAAATATAGTGCCTTCTGAGCAGCTAGCACAGTTTTTATATAGGAGGGAATTGGATTTGTACACAATTGCTTTTAATTTTTTCCCAACCATTTATTATTCAAAATTTCAAACATACAGAGATGTTTATACATTGCACTTAGATTCACCTATTGTTAATTTTATCTATTATCTTTTTTCCTGAGCTATTTTGAAAATAACTTGCAAACCACATTTCGTGTCACCTCCAAGTACTTCATTCAGTCTTTAGCCTCTAAAAATATATTTTTCTAGCAGACTAAAATTGCATTATTGTACCTAAGAAAAGCAATAATAATCCCCAAGTATCAGCCGAAGTTCAGTCTATATTCAAATTTCCCCAGCTTCACAAAAATATCTCTTACAGCTTTTTTCCCAACCAAAATCTTGTCAGAATATACAAATTGCATTTGGTTATTATGTTTCTTTAATCTTTTAAAACACAGAACCCTCTCCACACCCACACAGGCATCTTTTTTCATGACACTGACTCTTCCTTGGGTGCTGTTGTTCTTTGGAGACTGTCTGAATTCTTCTGTTTATTCATAGTTTTATTTAATTTGTTCTTCTGTGTCTGGTAAATTAGAATTTAGGTCTAATGGCAGATTCAGTTTAATGAATTTTTTTTAGCAAAGATACTTCCCAACTGACGCTGAGTATCTTACCTCTTTAGGAAACACAAAATGTCACACTGCTCTGTGATCGGTGATGCTAAAAGTCCGATCCTGTGGTGGCAACCGCAGGACTGCACCACTGTAGGGTGGCTTTTCCTATAAACAACCAGCAAGGACTCTGGAGAGATGCCATGGCAGGTGGGTATCCTGTGTCCCCCAACCCTTTGTCTCATGATTTTGGCATCCATTGGTGGTTAACTGTTACACTGGGGATTACAAACAGGTGATTTTCTAATTCTGTCTTCTCTTTTACATTAGTTAGCTTGCATTCTTCTGGAAAGAAGAAAGAAAAGAAAAGAAAGAAAAACTTATCACCTGGGATTGAACTATATAGTTCCTTTTGAAGAAGCAGGGAAAATTATTCTTACTGATGCTGGAATTGTCTCATATTTGGCTGGCAGGTGCTCCTTCAAGTTGGCTTCGGTGTCCTTCTGACAAATACCAGTGGTCCTTGAGCATTTCTTTGCTTTCTGGGGAAAAAAAAAAAAAAAAAAAGATGTCTGCAACTCACCTGTTTCCCTTCCTCAGCCTTGGGATCGACCATTTTGGCACTAGGATGTTATTCGAAGAAGTTAGCCTCAGAGCTCTTCTGTTTAGACCGGATCCAGCTCTGTGCGACCTTGGGCCTGTTCCTTTCCCCTTTCTGAGTCAGACTTTCTTCATATGAACAGTGGGGGAGCTGAATCCTGCCTTAACCCTGGGTCCTTCTCAGGGTGTGGCAGACACCAAGCCTTCCTGCTTCCTGTCATTCTGTCTCCATCTCCATCAAAAGAATGGGTAGGACAGGACTCCTCCACTGGGCAGTGGGGCCTGTGTGACACCTGAGACCTCTTACCCTACTAGAGGAAGAGAAGGGAACCATCATCCTGTCCACTCTTCTAGCTGGAATCTCCAGCCTCTTGTGGGCGAGGACAGGATGACCTTTGGGGTCACCCTGAACTTTGACCAAAAGCTGCTTCACAAAGAAAAGGCTTTTTTTAAGATTGCCATTTTGTTGTCACAGTCAGCTCAGAATCAACTGACTTTGATGTTAAATGGAGTTTTACTTCATATCAAAGTTATAAATTCACATATTTAAATAATCAAATCCTTCTAAAAACCTGGCTGCAAAAAAACAGAAGTCCTTTACCTTCCTTTTCCCACCACTTTAAAACGTTTTTAGCCTCTGTGTCTCTCAATAACTTCTGGTACTTTCAGATTGTTTCAGTTTTAAACATGATCTGGTTGGCTTTTCACTGTGGACACAAGACCAAGATTTAGTCCTCTTTCCTTCTCTTCTAAGTCAGTTTTCCTATCCTCTCATCCTCCCCAAATGCCTCTACTGTATGTTTAGTTAGATCAGTATTCAAAATTTGCCATATTATGACAGTAAATGCCATTTATAGCTGTGCTGTGTAGTATGGTGTGATGACTATTCATTTCCTATATAACTTTTGTTTTCCCCAACATTAATAATTGTCTTGATACAACTTAGCAACTAAACAACAGCAACAAAAAATAGTTGTCTTGGGTTTTTTTTATTTGCTTAATTTTCTGTGAAATTTATCATAACCTCATACTCTCCAAAAAATGATTTAAATCATCTCTCAGTATATTCAGATCTATCAGCTGTGTATCAATTTTATCTTATTGAAGAAATGTCTTTCAGAGCCTGTGGACCTGATCCAATACAAATCTATTGCTTTTCTCTTGGGATTTCTCTGTGCCACTCTTCTGGGGAATCCCCATTCCCTTTTGTGAGTTGAATTTCAGCTTCCTATATTCCAAAGTGAAAGTGAAGTTGCTCAGTCGTGTCCAACTCTTTGCGACCCCGTGGACTGTAGCCCACCAGGCTCCTCCGTCCATGGGATTCTCCAGGCAAGAATACTGGAGTGGGTTGCCATTTCCTTCTCCAGGGGATCTTCCCAACCCAGGGATCGATCCTATATTTCAAGTCTTCCTTTATTTTTAGTGAAGACCTTCATTTTGGTAAAGCATACGTTCATGAAGCTTTCTGAGAAAGAAAAATTTTTGAGATAATGAATGTCTGAAAATATCTTTGCGATACCTTCATACCTACTTAATAATTTGGCTCAGTAAATATTCTAGGATGGAAATAATCTTCTCATAGAATTTTGAAGGTGTTGCTCCATTATCTTCTGGTTTCCAGGGTTGCTCTTAAGAAGTCCAAAGTCATTCTGATTCCTGGTCCTTGGTATCTGTCTTGTTTCTTTCTGTGAAATTTGTCTTTGTTTTTCTATAACCTCACTTGATGTGCCTTGGTGTGAAATTATCTTCATGCTTTGTCTCTGGTATTCACAAGGTCCTTTCAATGTGGGAATTTATGTCTTTGAGTTCTGAACATTGTACTGAATTTTTTCACTGACTTTTTTTTTTCACCTTTGTTTTCTCTGTTCCCTATTTCTGGAACACTGATATTTGGCTATTGGGCATCCTGGATTGGTCTTTAATTCTCTTATTTTTTCTCCCAATTTCTTTTTATCTTGGTGGTCTACTTTCTGGGAGAT
This sequence comes from Oryx dammah, assembly GCF_014754425.2. Lineage (NCBI taxonomy): Eukaryota > Metazoa > Chordata > Mammalia > Artiodactyla > Bovidae > Oryx > Oryx dammah. The sequence continues at coordinate 48,297,449 of NW_024070189.1, forward strand.
TAAAAAACTATCTTTTACCTACTGATTGTTTAATATCTACCCCTGTACTTTTAATCTTTAAGGTATTTTTGTTGTTGTCATCATTGTTCTAACAGTACATTTATCTTTATAGCATCCTATTCTTGTTTCATGGGTGCAGTATCTCCTTTATCTCCCTAAAGCTGTTAATATCTATTTGTTTCCTACATGGTTCCTTTTTGAGATTTGGTTATTTGTTTCTTTACTCTCTTGTGTGTTAGAGGTTTTCTTCAGATGTCCCAAGAGCCTTGATTGTCTAAAAAAATCAAGTGGAACCTGTGACTGATGTGAATGGCTTATTGGCTGAGGTCTTCCCTGTAAGGTTATTTGGCTGGGTTGTTTCATCGTTGAACCCCAGTATCAGAATCTTTAGGTCATTCCTTGTGGTCATGCTCTCCAGAGAAGGATTCTCTCATTTATTGCCCAGAAAAAGAAGGTCTGGCTTCTGGCATTTTGGAAACTGGGTTGGAGAGAAGGCTGGGACTCATCTTCAGAGCTGGGCCAATGCCCTGCACTGTGCCTGGGGATAAACTTCCAGCCCTCTTTCAGGGAGGGAGGGGTAGTTGGGGAGGGACAGGACATGGATATCTAACTGTACTCCTACCCAGTGTGTCTAGTTCTCAATTCCTGAACCTGTTCTACCACATAAACTGGTGGCTTCTCAGCTTTTCTAGCTGCAGGTTTAGAATTAACCTTTCTTGGGTCTGTTAATGACTACTCCTAACCCACTTGCTTTCCAGCTTCTAAAATTCTGCTCTTTTCTCCTTTTCTCTCTGTCCATACAGATCTACACTTAAAAAAAAATAGAAACTTATTGTCAAGTGAAGCCAAGTGAAAGAGGAAGCAAACATATAATGTGTTCTAACCATCATTACCAAGAAATCTTTTTTTAAATTGAACTATCAATTTCACATGCCATAATATTCAGGCTTTTAAAATGGTACAGATCAATGGTCTTCCTATGTATCCACAAAGTTGTGCAACCATCACCACTGTCTAATTCCAGAATATTTTCATCACCCTGAAAGGATATCCCATACCCATCAGCAATCATTCCCCATCCCCTTTCCCCTGGCAACTGTTGATCTACCTTCTGTTTCTATGGCTTGCCTAGTCTAGACACTTCATATAAATGGAATAGTACAATATGTGGCCTTTTGTGTCTGGCTTTATTTCACTTATCATGATTTTTTAAATATATATCATGATAATTTAGTGGCATTATTAAAGTGTATACAATCCAAATTTAAACACTTAGCCTCTAATCTCAGTTTCACTTGAAATAGATAAGCAAATTTTATTTACATATCATTACCTCTCACTCTTTGATGATTTAGAACAGAATTTTCTAAAATAACTTTTGTCAAACTTTGTCTCTTTAGATGTTTGGTCAAATTCACTTAGCATGATGCTTTCAAAATTAATTGTGGGGCATGAATCAGTACTTCATTTTTTTTTTAAAATAAGACTTGTATTGAGACATTAAATCTTTATGGCTAAATAATGTTCCATTGTATGGATATACCATGTTTTGTTTGCTCATCAGTTGATGAATATTTGGGTTGTTTTTGCTTTGGAGCTATTATGAATAATGGTGCTATGACCATTTGTGTATAAGTTTTTCTATAGATACATGCTTTAATCTCTCTTGTGTAGATATCCAGGAGTGGAATTACTGGATCATATGTAACTCCATATTTAACTTCTTGAGAAACTGTCAAATAGTTTTCCAAAGTAGCTGTACCATAGTACATTCCTGCCAGCAATATCTGAGTTCCAATTCCTTTACATCCTTGTCAACACTTGTAATTATTTGTGTTCTTGATTACAGCCAACATAGTGGATGTGAAGTGGTACCTCATTGTGGCCTCAATCTGCATTTCCCTGATGACTAATGATGTGGAGCATCTTTTCATGTGCTTATTGACCTTAAATTTGCTGAAAATTTAAACATACACACAAAGACATAAAGATTAATAAAACAAATGTGGCCTATAAGATACAGATAGTGAGAAATAAAACCATGCCAACAGTTAAACCTCCCCTGGGTACCCTTTCCCAGACCCTCTTCCTGCCCTCCCTGTAGAGGCCTCCACTGTCATGAATTTGAATGACATAATTTGAGCATTACGAAGCAGAAGGGTGGAATGGTTAAAATCAAGAGATGGATGCATGATTCTGGGCAAACATGTAGCCTGTCAAAACCTCAGTGTCTCTATCTATAAATGGAGATAATAAAATAAAACAGCCCTCAAAAGGTCACTGTAAAGATTAAATGAAACAAAGCATGCAAAATGATTAGCACAGTGCCAGCTCAAAGGAGGGCTGGGTAAGTGCTGGCAAATATTAGTACCAGAGCCTTAGAACCAGGGACTCAGATTCATAAAATGCTTGTATTAGCAGAGAGCAGAGAGAACACTGAATCCAGCTTTCCTCCCCTGGCTTTGAGATGACATAACAGAGGCCCTGAGAGAAGGAAAGGATTTGTCTAAGTTCATAAAAGGGGGGCAGCCCCTTTATGTACCCACTCATCTACAGGTGAGAGGGGAGACAAAAAGAATTTTCGGCTTTTTTTTTTTTTTGCTTCAAAGTGATTTCCTATCTAGGGAGTGAACATTTGCCTGTTTCTTGAAACCTCCAAAGAGCCTTATGAATCCACAGGTCTGCCCAGAAACAAGTGACGAGAGCCCTGGGCAGCCAATGGAAACATGCTGGCCTTTTCACCTGCCTCGGTGGGGGCTCCCCCTACTCATCCTGTCCCATTAAAGGCAACTTGCTGAAGTGAGGGTATTTCCAGCTTTGTGGCTTTCACTTCCACTTGTACCAGGTGGGCGGAGTGGCCTCCTGTGGACGAATCAGATTCCTCCTCAGCCCCAACTTCAAGAGGTGAGCACGGGGCTCAGCATCCCACATACGCAGGCAGCAGCAGCAGCAGCAGGAGTGGGAAAGACCAGAGGTCAGAAGCATGGAGGACCAACGTGACCTCATCTCCAACCATGAGCAGCTGCCCATGCTGGGCCAGCGCCCCAGAGCCCAGGAGAGGTATGTGTGAGCAGTAGGAGAGAGCAGCCAAATCTGGGACGGCACAGACGTATGCGCACAGGGCTACAGAAGGGGCACTGGACCGCGGGTCGGACGAGGTGTGAACTCAGGCTCTGGCTCCAGCACTAACTGGGTGGTCTGGGGCAAGTCTTTGGCCGTCTGGCTTCAGTTCTCCCGCCTGAGCGAATTCCTCCAGGGCAGGGGCTTTAACTTTCTTTGCATCACATACTTCTCTTCTGAAAATCAGAGAGCTCTTTACTCATTCCCTACAGTTTCCCACAGTATCAGGAGCATCCCAGAGTCCCTTGAAGCTGGGCCAAGCCCTAGATTAGAATTTTGAAAATATTATGGATCCTAGACGGAGAAGCAGATTTTCTAAGAGAGAATGGCAGAAGCAGCTCATCATTGAGGAGTTTCCTCCTAGTTATCATAAGTTGGTATATGTGTTTATATCGAGGGAATTATAGTTGCAGGTGTCTGTAGAGTAGATGAAGATGTTTGCTATCACAGGAGGGAATGAGAGATGTTGGAGGAGGGTCAAAAAAGGGTGAGGTGTGGGGCTCTGGCTAAATTTCCAGAAGGGGCTGTGGGTTGATGTGGGTGGTGCCCTGCCCATGCCCCTCTCCCTTGCAGTAAGGGGCCAGCACAGCCATCCAGAGGACCCTTTCCCAGATCCTTATCTATCTGTTTCCCTGAAAAAAAATGGGGAATGGTTAGAATACAGCTACCCCAATGTCCCTGCCCACCCCACCCCCCCCGGTAATTTGCATATTACAGGGACTTGTTGTGATGTCAGCAGTTGCCAGGCAGAAGGGGGTTTGGGAGAGACTCTTAGAGATGTCACCAGGAACTTCATACTGTGGGACATGTAACTAGAGATAGACCATTAGTGCCTGGCCTGTGAAAACCTTGGGGAGTTCCATGACTAGGAGGGCCAACTCTTGTGAAGGCTGGATTCTGGTTGAGGGTCTGCAACTGTTGTGTATGACTTGTATAAATCAGTTTCTCTCTGGGTCTCAGTAGTAGCAGCAGCAATAATAATGACAGTGGTTATGATAATAGTTCCTATTCACTGGATACTTGTTACCAATCCTCAGTCCCTGTTAGATATTAGTATGATTAGTTTTGTGGTGGCATATAACTAAATGCTAAACTCAATCATAATTCTTTTACTAACTCTTTAAGTTGGGTACTTTTATTATTTCCATTTTTACATAAGAAAAAATTGAGACTCATATTAACAAGTGAGTCACCAAAGTTATTGCAGCTAGTGAATCCTAGAGCCAGAATTTGAACCCAGGACTAGTCTGATATTAAAATTTGAATTTGTCTATCATCTGACCCCCTTCTACAGGCAAAATTTGCAGGGAGGGGAAATGGGTTGCCTCTGAGCACAGGCCACCCAGTGAGTTGCAGAGCCAGCGTGGGCTCAGTGAGCAGAAAGGGTGCCCCCTTGTCAAATCCTTGTCTGGCTTTCCCTCAGTTCAATCACTGCTTCTAAAAACTGTCCTGGCCTGTTTTGGACCCTTCTGTGAACACTTCTGCCTGGCAACATTTGTACCGTGATTCCCCCTAGTTCTGGTTGGCTCCTGACTTTGGCCAGTTATTTATCAAGAAAGAGGCAGTAGAAAGGAGGAAGTGACAAGAGTTGGCACTCATCCAGAAGCAGGAGACAGGCCATCAAGATGCATGAAGAGGAAGGAAACCAGATGCTGAAGTTAATTATTAACTCCCTTGCGATTAGTGCTCAGTGTTGCAGACTGCTCACTGTGTGCTAGGCATGGAGTCAAGAGCTTGATCCTGATCTCATTTTATATAGCAACCCTTTGAGTAGATACTCTTACCTCAAGTTACCAAGAGAGGTTGAGTGACTTGCCCCTGTTCCCTGAGCTAAGGGAATGACAGAACCAGGATTACAATCCAGGTTACAGGGTCTCATCTTTATTATGACTCTCTAGATTCTTAGACCTTATGAGAAACTGAGGTTCAGAGAAGAGAAGGTGGGAGGCACAGCTGGAACTCAACTTGGGTGTGGGGTTGCTGAAAAGGTGAGGTTATAGAGCTTGAACTCAGGAAGACCCAAGCGTGGGTAGACTTTTCACCACATCAGAGGCCAGGCCGCCCCTCTTCCTTGGGAAGGCCAAAAAGTAGGATTTGTTTTCCCCTCCTTTCTGGTTTTCTCCTTTTCTCCACACAGGATTTTTACATTCTCCTTTCAGAGTAATAATCCCCTGGACTGGGCCTTGGTCCAGAAATCACAGAGGATTGGCGAGCAGAGAGGCAATGAGACTGAGCCATGTTTGTGATGTCATGAATTACTAGGCAGCAGGGTCTTCCTGGGGTTTCCTCAGCTGTCCTTGCTGGTTCCCTCGAGAAGACAAGGCCCTTGTTCTTGGCTCTTCCCCACACAGGGGCAGCTCCACGATTTCTGCCTGGGAGGGCTATAGGGGCAGCAGTGGCTGGAGGTAGGGGGTCAGGGGAATATCGTCAAGCTGTAAGTTCATAGGCACTTATTTGTGCGTAAAGCGTGTGTTTGTTAGGGGCAGCTGAGGGCAAGGGCTGGAACTGTGGGGGCACATTCCCCCGTTCTCAGCCAGTCCCCGGGGCAGCCACTTCTGTGGACTCTCCTCTAACCTATGTCCCCCTCCTCCCCCCACAGCAAGTGCAGTCGTGGAGCCCTGTACACGGGCTTTTCTGTCTTGGTGGCTCTGCTCCTGGCCGGCCAGGCCACCACTGCCTACTTCCTGTACCAGCAGCAGGGCCGGCTGGACAAGCTGACGGTCACCTCCCAGAACCTGCAGCTGGAGAACCTGCGCATGAAGCTTCCCAAGCGTGCGTGCCCTGCCTCTGTCCCGACATCCCCCCTTGCCCCTCACCTCACAGAACCCTCATGCCTGCCCCAGCTGGGCCCACTGTCCTCGCCCTCTGGTCTGGAATTCCAGCCCCTCATCTGGGTCCGAGCTCCCGGTCCCTGGGTCTGAGTACCCTGTTCCCTGGGCACTGGGACCACACTCATGCTGTGCCTTCTGCCCCCACAGCTGCCAAGCCTCTGAGCCAGATGCGGATGGCCACTCCCATGCTGATGCGGGCGCTGCCCATGGCAGGCCCAGAGGTAAGGCCAACCCCAGGGCAGTAGGAGAGGGAAGCTTACCCCGCCTGGATAGAGGGCAAGTGCCAAGGGACAGGGGATGACACCTGGCTCAGGAAAAGCACAGCTGGAGAGGGGTCCTGGCTGGGAGAGGAACAGGAATTCTAGGGGTGGAGGAAAGAGCCTCTTGGGGCCCTCTCTGGAGGAAGGCCTAGCCCTCCACAAATTATACAATGCTTCTCATTTCCCAGAGCGTCTCACAGTCCCTCCTATTTTCAGAGCCCTTGATATATAGATGATGTTCCTGTTCACAAAACTCTCTCCTGTCCACAAAGCCTTGGGCAGGAAAGCGTAAGCAGAGTAGAGGAACAGGATATTGAGGCAGGAAGATAACCACCTGCTCAAGCTCTCACAGTGGGAGGTGGTAGAGATGGACTTGTTGAACATCTGGGAATCCAGACTCTCACCCCGACCCCAGCTGCTGGCTCTGCTCTGGGCCCCACCCCCAGGGGCCAGCGCCGGGGACTCCTCCTCCCTTCCTTCCTTCCACAGCCCATGAAGAACGCCACCAAGTACGGCAACATGACGCAGGACCACGTGATGCACCTGCTCCTGGTGAGTGGAGCCCGGCCAGGCAGCCCCCACCTCCCACCCCATCCCCACAGGCCCCGGGCCCGGCTCACAGCAGACGCTCAACATGGGCTCCACAGATTAGTGAAGCAACACAAATGTGGCCCTTAATGTTCTATGAAGTTCAGCTCCACTGCTCCCCACTTTTTTGTGTTTGAGGTGGAGAAACTAGGGCCCAGAATCTGGAAGTGACTTGCTGAAGATGCCTGTTTTATTCCTTCCCAAATTTTTACTGCATGTCTACTCAGCACCAGGCACTGTGCAAGGCTCCGGAGCCACAGTGGGGAGCAGTCAGATCAGTTCCTAGTCCATGGAGATCTCAGGCTAGCATGGGAGACAGACAAGTCACTAGGCGATGAGAGATGTGCAGGGGGCTTTGAGAGAAAAAGAGGCCAAGGATCTGACTTAGCTGGGGCAGGAGTGTTGGGATGAAGTCGAGGGTTCCCTCTGAAGGAGGTGAGACCTGGAAGATGAGTTAGAGTCTGCAAGGATCAGAAGACTAAGGACTGTTGGTAGAACTGGGCCTGGAATTGGGTCTCCCGACTCCCAGCCCCAGGGTGTTGTAGCTGGGCCCCTGGATTTCTTTAACACATCCCCTTCCCCATTAGCTCCAGTGTGCTGAGGTCTGGGCTCCACACCTCAGAACCAAAGATCAGGGCAACATGAGCTGTACATTAAACCTTGCCTGCCTGGAAGCTTTTTAACCTTCCTTCCTGCTCTGCTACCCTGCAGAAGGCGGACCCCCTGAAGGTGTACCCGCAGCTGAAGGGGAGCCTGCCAGAAAATCTGAAACACCTTAAGGACTCCATGGACGGCTTGGACTGGAAGGTCAGCAGCTTTCCCTGCACTGGTACCCTGCCTCCCTATCTAAAGCAGCCCTGGGATGAGGGGCCTGAGCAGGGAAGCCATTCTCAGGAAGCTGGAGGCGGCTTCCCAGCACTTAAGCTGCCACCATGGGAGAATGCTTGAACTCGAGGAACCACCTTGACGAAACCCTGTGGGGTGTCTAAGGGGGAACCAGGTCCCCACTGGCCCTCCACATCTCTGTTCCCAGGGGCATAGTCAATAGGGTGGGAGTGGGCTACTAACCCTGACCCTTTGCCTTTATCTCCATTAGCTCTTTGAGAGCTGGCTGCATCAGTGGCTCTTGTTTGAAATGAGCAAGAACTCACTGGAGGAGAAGCCCTTTGAGGTTCCACCAAAAGGTAAAGGGAATGTGAATCTTGGGGAGGCGGGGTTTCTGGGAGCTCCCTCAGGGATAGGGCCTTGGGTGCTCCCTGATCCAAGCACAGGGCTCTCCCAGCCTCTCAGCTCTTCACTCCTGTTTCTCCTGCCTGTTCTTCTGGGCTCGTCTGCCCTCAGCCCCCATCCTGTCCCTTCAGGAGGTGACCTCCCTTGTGGAGGATGGAACTGCACAAGGAGGCCTGGAGCAAAACCCACCCAAAACATCCCAGGAGTCGTAGCAATGATCTTCCTCACCCAGCACCGCATCCTGCAGGCTCCCAGGAGAGGGTTGAGCTCATGATTCCCACCCTTTCAAGGGACCTCTCCCAGGGCACACAGCCATGGCTGCTAGATAAGAGGGCCTTGGGGCTCTTCCATCTCATGGGCAACGTGTAACAGGGTTTTCAGCCCGAAAGCCTTATGGGTGCTCTGTTCTCATCCTGGTGCTAATTGGATATGTGACTTTGGGCAAGTCTCTTCCCTCTGGGCTTGTTTCAGAAGTGGAAGATCAAGGGCCCACCCTTCCTGAACCCCAGGATTCTCCATCATGGATTCAGAGAGGGCACCTTGCATGTTATCTTGACCAACTTCCAGCTAATGTTCAAATCCCCTCTATAACAGCCTCACCACATGGTAACCCCCATTTCTACTTGGATACCGCCAGTAATGGGAGCTCAGACTTAGCAAGGAGTCTACTGCTTTTCTCTAGAAATCAGAATCATAGGTGCAATTCTAAACTCTAATAGGTTCTGAGTGTCAGAAGAAATCGTGATGATCTGGGATGAATTAGCAACACAGCCATTCACTTCCTCTCTGCTCCTGGACCTGGTTGGTCCAGGCCTCAGTTTCTCCATCTGTGCAATTGGTAGAGCAAGTGCAGCCACTTGGACAGAAGGCATTAGGCACACAGCAGTGGTATGTGGACCTCTGGTTCTGCTGAGACCCCAGCCCAGAGCCCGCTCGCTCACTGTGTTCACCGTGCCTGTCGCTTCAGTACTGACCCAGTGCCAGGAAGAGGTCAGCCGCATCCCTGCCATCCACCCGGGCGTGTTCAAGCCCAACTGCGACGAGAATGGCAACTATATGCCGCTCCAGTGCTATGGGAGCATCGGCTACTGCTGGTGCGTCTTCCCCAACGGCACCGAGGTCCCCCACACCAGGAGCCGCGGGCGCCATAACTGCAGTGGTAAGCAGTGGCAAGCAGTGGCCACTATGCCAGGAGCAGGAAGGATCAGAAAGGCTGAGGGGCAGGTTGTCCCCCTAGCACACCATGGGCTAGGACATGCAAGGTGCCCTCTCCAGGGAGCAGCCACTCAGCCATGCATCCACCCACTGTGCATTCCTTATTTGTGTACTATTATTTCTCTCCTTATGTCCACACTCATCTAAATTCATTTGTCCTCCAACCCTTCCACTCTACCCATCCACGCGTGCATCCAGGGCCCTCCAGATCCACCCATCTGATTTCATCACCCCCTCCTTGGCCTCGCTCATTCAGTTCCCCAGCCACATCTCACTGCTGCTTGCAGCCATCCAACAAGCGTCCTTCCATTCACATCTGTTCTACCAAGTACCAGGCTTGTGGCAAGGTTGGGAAGAACTAGCCCACCCAGGCCCCTTGCCAGTGGGCACAGTAGGCCGGACTGCAGCTAACGAGTGGACTCTGTTCCTTTGCAGACCCAATGGAGATGGAGTATCCGTCATCTGGGCTGGAGGTCTAAGCAGGATTTCAGTCAGGTAAGCACCCTTGCAGGACATCTGATCCCCAGCAGCTTATCCCCAGAGGGGCCAACTCGCTTGTGGATGATGACCCCAGGCCATTCTCCAACTTCCTTCTCACAGATGAGGACCAGGGCTGGGGGTTCTGGGGCCATGGCGGTCAATTCTTGTATCCAAGCAGGAGGCAGTGGAGGGTGAAGGGCTCTCGACTGCTCTGAGGCTACAGGATGCTGGGAGGGGGCAGGGACAAGCGACTCTACCCCTAACCTGCTGCTTCCCTCCCTGCAGTCGCCCTGTGAGCTCAGCAGACGCAGACGCAGACGCCAGCACCCAGACAGCCCTGCAAGGCCAGAGCTTCCCTCCCTGCCCCAGCCCCCTCCTTCCCTTACACACCCCTCCCCTTGCTGTCTCCCACCCTGCACCTCCCCTCCTTCCCTTACACACCCCTCCCCTTGCTGTCTCCCACCCTGCACCTCATTCTGAGACTCTGCCTCTCCATCATCCTGGGACACAACCATCGTATCAGAACGGCATAGATTAGCAGAGTACTTGCTGCCCAAACTCCCATCCACTAGCAGGAATGCAAGGTCCACGGACACGGACCATGAGTGCGGCTGACCCCCACTGCTGACACCACAGCAGGCTGACATGGAACTCCAAGATCGAGGCCCGTGGAAGTGGTGGGCAGGTGCAGGGAGAAGGGACGGCACTGTCCCAAGTCCCACGGCAGACACCTCTGCTGTCCCTCCCGTCCAGGCTTCAGCTTTCCAGCCCTTTAACTGGGGGCATGAGCCACCCCTTCCCTCTGCCCAGCATCATACACCCAGGAAGAACCAGCCTCCCCAAACTGCAGCCCCTCCCCTCACTTTCTGCCACCTCCCAGTTCCCTCTGCACAGCCAAGCTTGTCATCGGCCTTCCGGCCACGGCTCCTGTGAGAATAAAAGGTAGTGAGTAGGACACTCCCGGCTCTCAGCTGTTCTGTTGGGCATGGTCTGTCTACCCCAAGGGGGTGAACTGAAGACCTTAAATCCTGTGGTCGAGGAGGGAGGTCACAGCCTGGGGAGCCCACACACAGATGCCGGGCTGGGGGGCTACAGTGTTTGGACACAGACCACTTTTCCATGTTTCACACACAGGAATACTTTACTTCCAAGAAGAAGAAACAGGCTCTTGCCCATAATTCTTTAAGCACCAGCTCTTCTGGGTCCAGCTTCTCCTGTCCTCGTTTTTATTTCTATACTAAGAACAGTACAAGTGTAATGACAGATGGCAACAACGCAGGCCCTTGTGTCGGGACCACCAGGGAGTGGGGGCTGTGGAACTGGGGGCCAATGTCCTACTTAAGGGGTGGCCACTGTGCGGCCCCAGCTGCTTGTTGCCAGGAGGAGCACAGGCCTCTGTGGTCACATTTCTGGACTTTCCAAGAGGAGCCCTAAATGAAAAAGTTTATTGAAATCTCTCCATTTCTAAGTCTGAAGACTTGCTAGGGGTCAAAGGAACCCAACAGGAAAATGCTCTGCAGCCTCTGTTCTAGCCAACACACTTAGAGGAAGAGAGGTGACCTGGGAGGGGGTCCTTGCCCAGGGGCCCCCAGTTAAGGGTAGAGTTGGCTGTTACCCTGACTCTCCCAGAACCCCCAGGCTTAGTGCTGTTTCTGCACGGACTCTCACTGTCTCCAGCAGAAGGCTAAAAGCCTTGGACCTTCGCGACCAGAGGTGCTTCACACTGCTCTGGGACCAGGGAAGTGGGCTCCCCCCGATCACCACCATCACAAACTCCTGTGGATGTCACCATGACACATCTTTTGAGTGCCTCCACTTCTTGCCTTCATCAAAGCAGAACCTTTGTAACGTAGCCTGACCATGCCCAAGCTCCCCCTTAGCTTAGATAGCCTTCCACACCCCATCAGGGCCCTTCACTGAGTCTCCTCCTTTGGCAGACAGGGTGTAACTCACCACAGTATCCCAGAGTCTTGATACACCGTCAAGAATAAATCCTGAGCAGATGAGGTCTGTTCATCTCCCAGTGTCAGTAAGACTCTCCCTTCCAAGAATCAATCAATTGCAGAACGTTTGCCCAGAGGCACTGGGAACTTGCACCTTTCCTTCAAGTCTTTTATTTTCTGAGTTCTTACAAAAAAAAAAAAACCCCCATACAAACAAAATAGGAAAAAACTGACAAAAGGAGGACAAAGCCTCAGCATCGGTCGGAGACCGGGGGCTCGAAGGAACCGCAGACTGAGCCTCACTGGGTCTACAGAGCAGAGGCAGAAAGTCTTGAGGCCTCTAGGCATGTTGGGAGCTGAGAAGGGAGGGGCAGGTCACTTAAAAAAATATATATATACTGTACACGTCCATCCATCCGAGGCATCCTGCGTTGGAGAGAATTCAGTGAGCAGACGTCATGGAGCCAGGCAGGCTTCTTCCTCCTCAGACCAGCCTCTCTTCAGGGCTCGCTGGTTTGGCCAGCATGGACATTGCAGCTGGCCATCATCTTCTGGGGAGGGAGGGGAAGTTAAAAATTCAATTCCCACCCTCGCTGGGCAGAGCGAAGAAGCATGGGGCTGGCCACCACTTGGCTAAGAAATCCCTGGGAGAAGGGGATATAAGACTTCCCCAACTTTTTCTCCACCAAGGAGAACAAAATCAAATCAAAAGCTCTCCCCATGCAGGAGAGGAGCATTAACTAACCACGGTGGACACCTGGTGGTGCTGACTGTGTCCCAGGAACTGGGACGAAGGTTCAGAGCTTAGCTTCATTGAAGCCTCACCACCTGCCCAGGCCTGTATCACCCTGTTTACAGCAGGGTGGGGCTCGCTCAGCTAGGCGGAGCACTCCACCCCTTCACCACCACCTGGGAAGCACAGAGCCATCAGAATGGCTTGCTTTGAGTAAAACATGTTCCTTCCCATGAGGAAAGGCCCTTGAATTACAAAATTAGAAAGAAAAGGAGTGACAGTGGCGAAGGAGAGACTGAGCTGTCCCCAACCTCAAGCCTTTCCCTTTTGTACAAGGAGGAAGCATGCCAGTGTGCCCCTCCGCCACAACATCCGAGCAACCCCCACCTCCCCAGCCCCGAGCAGCTCAGTGGAGGTCACTGTCTGGACTCTCCTGGATCTTTCTGACTCTGCAGCTCTGATTCCCGGCATCACCCACTGCCCTTGAGGAACTGAACCCTCTTTCTCCAAAACCCCTTCCCCTCAGGCCCACCCCCGAGGCCCAGTCTCACTCCTGAGGACCACAGTGGGTGCTGGAGCTGACCACTTGCTCTCCCCAGCGAGCAAAGGGTCAGCAGGGGTTCCCAGGCCAGGAGTGTACCTGCCACCCGGCGTCCCTCAGACAGTCTGCTCTGCCGTCTTCTTCTGTGAAGAGAGAAGCAGGAGACGCTGTTGGACCTGAAGTGTCTCCCCACCCACGCCACCCCCACCAGGAAGGGCTATGACAGTTCCCTCCTCAGGCTCTGTGGCTCCCCCAGAACAGATACTGGGGACACACAGATCCTGAGGGTGTGGAGGGTGCCCCCTAAGCCCTGGAGGATGGAGCCCAGGACTCTGCAGCAGCAGATGCTCCGATTTTCTGACCATGGCTGGGGCCCTGCTGGCCATGGTGAGAACCGCATCTGAGTATGAGGAGCTGAGGGCCCCTGGTCAGGCGGTCAGCCCTTGACATGCATGAGGCAGGCCGTGAGTGTTTCTGCCGTGGGGATACTCCGCCAGCTGGGGCACACACATCCAAGGGAACCTTTTCTCTCACCCAGAAACCTGCAACAGCCTAGCTGGTCTCCCGGCCCCAGGGGGGCTTCTCTTTTCTTCACTTGTCATAATAGCCTCCTACCTCACAGGCAAGACAGGGCCGCTCCACGGCTCCCATATGCACAGACCTTGGGCCCCTCAGGTTGGCCCCCACCTCCTAGCTCTTCTCTAGTGTCTCACAATACACAAGCTCCTGTTCGGGACCCTGAGAATGGTAGGGGCACAGGGACTGGCTCTGGCTTACCCTACCCTCTACCCTGACATCCGGAGGCTGGGGCGGATCACATTCACCTGGGGACAGGGTCTGGGTCCCCTTTTCTAGCCCAAGACTCCTTGGGACTCACTCTACCTTTCTCTTCTTTTTCTTCTGTGATGGTGAGCCAGGGTCTTTGGTTGAGGCCTTTTTTGTTTTCTTCTTCTTTTCCTTTTTCTCCTTGTCTTTTTTTTCTAAGGGAAGAAAGTAAAATTGCTAAACAACAGATGTTAATCTTAAGGGTTAGGGTCAAAGTGGGCAGACAGGGCAGGCCTCCAGAGGCCCTAGAGCAGCTCTCTCCTCTCCATGCCCCACACCCTGGGGAGCCATCGAAACACAAGTCTTATGATTTCTGCCCCCATGGAAGCCCTGGACTGTTACCATTTTAACTCACTTTGTAAACTTTCTACACACCAATTTTAAAAAGACACTTTCAACCTGTAAAATGGGAATGAGTGACCACCCATCAGACAGGGCTGGGGTGGGGGTTAAACGTGGCCTGGCTGCACGAGGCCTCCAGCACAGAGTGCAGCAAGGGGCGGCTGCTATCCAGGAGCCTGGACCCCAGGAGCCTCGGCTGCCAGGGCACGTGGCTGTGGCTGCCGTGAGGGAGTACAGGGCTCTGCGAGCGGAACACGCCCTGGAGCTGTGAGCGCCATCCTGGTGGTGGTGGCTCCGCTGCTCCAGGACCTGGTTCCGGCTTTGGCCGTCCTGCTCCCAAGACGAACAAGACATTCTTAGCCCTCTCTGTGCTGGCTGAGGGCCACCTGCCTGAGAGGTGACTGACAGCCCTCAGCAGGACTGGGGAAGTGTGCTCTGGGCTACAGCAGGCACTTACTCTTGTCAGATTTCTTCTTCTCTTTCTTGATCTTAAGGTTGCCGTGGTCTCCTCCGTCACCCTTCGGAGTCCCCAGCTCCCCTCCTGGCTTCTCCTTGGCCCCTTGAGAGCCGGGAGACTCCTTCTCCTTCTTCTCCTTGACGTCACCACTTGCTCTGTCCTTCTTGGATTTCCCTTTGACAGTCCTGGGGGCCTTTTCCGAGGAGACCACATGCTCCCCACCATCTGCAGCTGCCAGCTGCTTCTTCTTCTTGCTCTTGGGGGCCTTGGGGGCTGTCTGGTCTTCGGACAGCTTCCGCTTATGGCCCAGGCGGCCCTTCCGGTTGCCTTCCTTGGCGGTCTCCACGGCCTTCTTCCTCTCCTGCTCCAGCAGCTCTGTGAGCACTTTTGCCACCGAGGCCTGCACCTGCGCCTCGCTCAGGGGCCAGGGCTCACTCAGGAGGCGCTGGGTGATGTTGCTCTGCAGCGCCAGCATGGAGGCCGGGGTACTCCCAGGCCCCTTCCTGGGCTTCTGAGGTGTGGCACCAGCCTCTTTTCTGCCTATGGAGAGAGGACCTGGGGTTATGGACCTGAGAGAATTGGGGACTAGACCTCCAGTGGCATGAAAGCCAAAGGGGTCCAGCATAGACCTGACCTTCTCTGATGCAGTACAGATGGGACCATGGGAACCTGCTGGGTCTCCTGCCCACACCTCTCCTCCTGCTTCTAACTTAGAGCTCTTTTCATGTCTCCTCACGCTGAAAACTCAAGTTCAGGCTGGGGATGGAAATTAACTTCAGCATGTTAATCAAAGGGCTTGTAGTATTAGTTGCTAAGTCGTGTCCAACTCTTTGAGACCCCACGGACTGTAGCCCACCAGGCTTCTCTGTCCATGGGGTTCTCCAGGCAAGAATACTGGAGTGGGTTGCTATTTCCTTCTCCAAAAGGGCTTGTAATCCGCCATCAAATCAAAGAATCTATGGGACAGGATAGACAGCACCTTCCAGTCAGGAGCCCACGGCAGGGAGACAGGATGCCTGGGCCCTGGGTCTGAAAACCAAACTTAGTTCCTCGTTTATAAAATGAGGCATTGGATGAACAACAAATCCCCTCACTGTTCTAAACCACAGATGCATTTAAAAAAAAGCCAAGGTCATGTGGCCATCCAACTTATGCCCACTTGTACGCTGGAAGCCTGCAGCCCTCTGTGGTCAGGGGTCCAGGTGGCTTGGCCTGGGGGTGGGGGGTGCAGGGAATATGCACACGGCGGCTGACTAAGCAGGTTTACTGCCTGCCAGAGCGACTTCTGCTGCAGCCTTTGTTTAGAATTTTCCACGCCTCTGCTCTCCTTTGATAATTGTGTGCTGACTACACGTGTGAAAAAAACCTTCCACAGCCCCCTCTAAAATGTCTCCTTGTCACACCCGCCTCTCACAAAGAGAAGAACACTGGGGAAGAAAATGAGCAATGACTCCTCTTGCTGACCCAGCACTGGGCAAACTGCAGCTAGAGGCCCCAGGACTGGGAGCTGAGTATATGTCCCGGCACTGCCCCAACTTCGCAGGTCCCTTTGGGGTCTCACAGCACAAGAGTGGTGACACCCTGGGCTCTGGGAGGTGCTGGGAGCTTGGCCCTGGCTCCATGTGGAGAGGATAAAGCTGTTCCCTTCAAGGTGCAGTGGGACCTCCAGCAGCTCTGGCTCCAGAGCCCCGGGGGGCTGAGGAGGTGGGCAGAGGGGGGTCCCAGGGCAGAGGGAGGCCCCCTTCAGTCCTCTGGTGCTTCGTGGCAAGAACAGGAGTCAGCTAGAGAAGGGAGCCAAGGAGAGCACACGGTGCCTCAGCAACCCACTTCTCTGCCTCCTGTCTACCACACACCCTAGAATGCCAAGGCCAGGGAACCTTGAGAGCTGGCCCAGGCAGACCCTCTGAGACACCTGTCCCAGAGTGCTGGCACAGTCAGCAGTGGCTGACACCCTAGGCCAGGTGACCTGAGCACTCGAGTCTGCCCTCCAAATACCACGTGGCTTTCTTCTCCACATGTGCCATGTTCTGTATGTGCCACCAATGGACCCACCAACCCCTGCCCTGTACGGTTAAGGCACCGAGGTCCAGAGTCACCATGGGCTTGTCTGAGGCTTCAGAGCATGTCAGTCCTTTGCCCGGGGTCTTCACCATGTGCAGGAGACTTCTTCAAACGTGACCCCATCTTCTGTCTGAGCTATCCCAAGTACGTACACCCTGTACCAGGAGCCCACTTGTTAGGAAGAAAAGTCAACAGGAACAGCTAGAGAGCACCAAGGCCTGCCCTAAAAGTCAAGGTGCACTTCCTCTAAGGTAGGGAGCAGCCTATAGGGTGCACCAGCATCCCTCAGGGCTGGATAACCCGACCTCCGGGTGGCTCTAGACTACAGGAGCCAGACTCTAGGGCACAGGCCCCTGCACTTTTGACGAGCACCTCCAGGCCTGATGTAGCGGTACCAGACCTCACTTGGGGAGGCCCTGCTGGCAGACAGGACCATGTTGGTGGGACTGCTCCTGAGGGAAGCAAAGGGGCTCCTTACCTTGTTCTTCCACATCCTGCTGTGTCCTTCCTGCGGCCCTCAACTCACCTGTTTTAGGGGACATGGTGCCTGCTGCTTGCTGGGGCTCCACTTCCTGCTTGCCCTCTGGGGCATCTCTGGTGGCCGGAGTAGAGGAAACAGAGAGGCTGGTGTCTGGTTTGGGAGTGGCCTTTGAAGTCTTGGAACCAGCTGGAGTCAGCCCAGGGGTCACAAAACCTGAGAGGAGAGACTGAAGAAGCCCAGTGTGAAGAAGCCCAGCAGTGCATGGCCCACTGGAGGGGATCAGCCCCGGGACCCTCAGGCCAGCAGTGCATGGCTCACTGGAGATCAGCCCCGAGACCCTCAGGCCAGCTGGGCAGCGGGCACACAGGCCCTGTGTGCGCACTTCCTGCACTACTATAATTAATACATATTTTAAATGGGCTCATTTAAAAAGGAAACTTATTACTAATTCAAACAGAAAAGCACTAGCACTTGCCACATAAAGATGATAATCTTAAAAGAAATCCCATCTGTTATCTGTTAGAGAATGTTTTCATCTGGAAATCACCTAAAATCAAGGTAAACCTCTTCTATAGACTCCAAGAGTCTGCTTCTCACAGCTTTATGCTGAAGTGGGACCTCAGGAGAGGAGCTGTGCAGACAGGACCCTGCCCAGGGCCCCTGGAAAGAGGACGGGCCTGGTCCCAGACCCATGACCCAGGGCATGGCCTCAGCCTACAACTGCATGGTAGGTGAGAGCCTGGCCTGGGGCTCCCACATCAAGGCTCCTGAGACTGCCAGCCCCTTCGCTTGCAGTTACCTGGGAAGGTGCCACCACCTCGTCGTCACTGGACTCTGTTGTGGTCTCTTCCACCAAGGTCTCCCTCCTGGAGGGGGCTGAGCCTACAGGAGAAGCACAGGTAACTGTTGGGAACCCCAGGTTTCTTTCTTCTGCCCACTGGACAGGCCAGAGCGCTCCGGGAGCAGGAGGGCCCCGAGGTGTCCTGTCCCTGTTTATGTGCCCCCACCCTGATCTAAGTCATCATCTGCCCCTCATTGATCCCTTCCATGATCTATTGCTATTCGCAGCGTTTCCAGTGAGACACCTGCATGCCCAAACCTTCTAATCCCTAAGAGAGGTATGGTCCTGGGAATCTGGGGATCAGTTAGGGAAGCCTGATCCCAAAAGGTTGGGCATGGCCAAACAGTCAAGTAAAAAGGTTGTTCATGTCATGCGGACCAATTTGGTCATGGGGTTGTGTAGCTGGGTAAACTGAGGTCCTGCATGAGATGCCTAGGTCAAAGTCATAGAACATGGGCAGCTACAGAGCAGAGATCTGAGCCCAGGGCTCCACCAGGCCCTCCCGCATTTCCCTCCCAGGAGCCTCACCTGGCCTGTGGGCTGACGGGGCCGCCTGGGACCCCTTGGCATCGTCCTCGCTTCCCGAAGAGCTGCTGTTGCTTTCATCTGAGGTTGCAGGGGCCTTGGCTGTGGGGTGCCCCGAGGGAGTGGCTGTGGCCCGCTGAGCTGCAGGAACCTCAGGCTTTCTGAGCTTGTTGGCCATTCTGACCTGGGTAGGGGTGCTCTGGGGACTTGCTGTGGAGAGTGTTCCCACAGCACTGTCAGTCTGATTTGGGGAAAGGAGAGAGAATGGAAAGGGAAAATAAGATCTGGTGCTTACTGAATACCTCAGGGAAGGGCCAGGTACCACTAGAAGCTTCACAAACAGGCCCCATTTAATTCTCCCACCACTCTCTAGGATGGGCAGTTGGAGACTCCCTGGCAGTGATTAGGACTCCAGGATTTCACTGCTGAGGGCCTGGGTTCAATCCCTGGTTGAAGAACTAAGATCCCTTAAAAAAAAAAAGTTTTGGTGGGGGCGCATGCACAGTAGAAGCCTGGGAAGGTAAATGAGCATGCTGAGGTAACGGGGTAGCTAAATGCCGGTGCTGGGACTTGGGCCCCTGCCTGTACCCTGCCTTTTATCTCCTGTGTCTCTGAACACTATTCCCTCCAGGGTGAGGCCTGGCCCCCAACTCCCCAGCTCACCCCACTTGAAGACGGGGTCTTGGCAGCAGGAGGCTGGGCCTCACTGGCTTTCTGGGCAAGAACCTTCAGGGCAGCCTGCGTCAGCGGGAGGTTCCTCTTGGTCACCTGTGAAAGGCAAAGGTGAGGAGCCAGCCTGGCTCCATGCAGACAGGACCCTGCCCAGGGCCCCCAGAAAGAGGATGGGCCCAGACTCATGACCCAGGGGCTGGCCTCAGCCTAAGATTGCATGGGTGGGTGAGAGCCTGGCCTGGGGCTCCCAGGTTCTTGGCATGCCATCTAGGCCACACCCTGGTCACATCCTACCTGGCTGGGGTGGGAGGGGACCTGTAGCTGCCAGAGGAACCTGGAGGTGGAGTGGAGGGCTGAGGGGTGGTCGAAGGGGTACTGCCACTGACTGGGCAGAAAATAAGGTAATAGTATCCTTCTCATAGGATCCACAGACAGCTCCCAGCCCAGGGAAGGGAAGGGGCTCAGGCCCCCCGAGGCCCCACCACTGAGTCTGAGCCTCTAGACCAGCGGCTACAGCAGATTCCTCAACAGGCTCCCTGGGGCCGCTCCTGTTTCCCACATCTGCCAGCAGCCAAGGAGAGAACGGAACGAGGACTGGGTGTGATCCCTCGCCAAAACCTCCAGGCCCCCTTTAGCCCTCACCATGGGCCGTGAAGCCTGGCCCCTCTGCCCCTGCTCCCCGACCTTCTCCCAGCTCTCACACCCCCAAGCGCTCCCCCAGAGGCTTCTGCGCCTGGGTCTCCCTGCTTGGAGGGCTCCCCAGCTTGCCCAGACCTGGTTGCTTCTCCGGCCCCAGCATCGCCTCCTCTGAGAGGCCACCCTGGCCTATCCTTTCTAAGGCAAGTCATCCTACTGTTTCTTGCTTACATCGATACTACACCCTTCAAAGCACCCACCAGTTGGTGAGTACTTTAACTCTTGGTCTCCTTGCTTAATGGCTGTCCCCCACCTTGGGAACTCCATGAGGGCAGGGCCCCTCCCTGTCTTCTTCCTGCCGTACCCCCAGTTCCTAGCATGGACAGATGCTCAGCACCATCTGCTGGCTGAAAGGCCAAATGGATGCAGGTTGGTGGGTGCAGTGACCACAACCCAGCCACCCACTCAGCAACCATGCTCCCAGGAAGCTCTTTTTGCGTTAGAGGTCGTGATGAGCCCCAATGAGTGGAGGTGCCCAAGTCCTGCTTTGGCCTATCCAGCTCTCACTCCTGCCATCTCAGGAAAAAAGGGGGCGGGTGCAAGCGCTTGGGAAAACAAACGGCTATGGCCCCACGAGCAATAGGCCCCAGAAACAATGAACTAGGATCTAGGAGCCCTGGGTTCCAACCCTGCCTGATCCGGGAAGCGTCTTGACGCTCTTGCTGAGGGCGTGGTGCTCAGCTTCATCGTTTGAACAATGAGCCATTAACTCTCCCCTGCTTGGCTTTTAGGTTCCAGCAAGGACCAAAGAAATAAAAATGCACTGAAAATAGTGAAGGCTAGGAAGAACACTACTGGTCACTATGATGAACATTAACAAAGGGCAACTTTTGTTCACGGCAAACCGTGAGAGAAAAATCAAACCAAAAGCCTGGTATTGTTGGAGAAGCTGCTAGAGTCGTGCTGGTTCTGCCCGGCGGGCCACGTGCCAGAGGATGCTTCCTGACCTTCAGGGGCACGGATCAGGGCTATGGCCAGGCCAGGAAAGGCCCTGGCTTCCACGGGTGGGTGAGAGCAACTACAATGCCACCCAGCAACCCTGAGGGAAAGTGGTGTTGAGCAGGGGCCCCTCAGCCCACTGGCCCGGCAGCGCCCCCTTGCCCACCAGGTACCTGAGTGGCTGAGGCCTCCTGCTTCTTGCCTTCAGACCCCTGACTTGTGTCCTCACTGCTGGGAGCCCCCACCACACTGGCTCTGGGGGCCGCCTTTGGAGGTGCTGTGGGCACAGTCACCACGCTGGTCCTAGTGGCTGAGATGGAGGGGGAGGGGGTATGTCAGGGCAGAGAAGCCCTGTGGCCTCCCCCAAGCAGAAAAACCCGCTCTATCAGCCCATCCTGGGAACCTTGTGCAGTGCCCAGGGCCCATGTGGGAGAAGCCCCTTAAACCCCCTCCCAAGCCTTCCAGGCAGGAGCGGCCCCTGTCTCCATGTTTTATAAGGGGATGAGACGGCAGCTGTGGGCAACACCCCAGGCCTCTTCCTTAGCCCCTCCCCACCTGCAGTCCCACTCGCTGGCTAAGCTGCTCCTCCTGAATGACAGGCAGAGCACTGGGGCCAAACACGACTCTGCACATTTAAAACCCTCTCTCTCAGAAAAGCCGTGGTCATGTGCAGAGGCTCAATCACATGTGTTCACTGCAGCACTATTTGTAACAGCCCAACACCCCAAATAAAACCCTTAGCTTCCTCCAACTCGACACTGGCTGAAAAAACTGCAGGATTCCCAGGTGACCACTCTGTAGCCAGCGGGGATCACGCTGTGACTATGGAACGTTACAACATGTCAAGATTACTGAGCATATGTACAGTATGGTCTCACTAAAAATACACACTGTACCTTTGGTTTTTGTAAAGTTAATAGCTGTAAAATGTTAACAGTGATTATTTTGGATAGTGGGATTACAAGCGATGCTTTTTCTTTTGTGCTAATCTGCATTTCTTAATAAACCCGCCAAGATCAGGTATTAATATCATCAAAAAGTGTTCTGGTAACAACAATGATAATGATTACCCATTTTCTTGCTATCACTGTCAGAATCACAGATCGTAAAAGTCAAAAGAAAACCCAGATCTGGTTCTGTCTCCAGGAATTCCTCCCTACACCTCTCTGTTTAGGGATTACTCGATCTCCTTCACATGCCACCAGGAATGAAAGGCTCACTACCCTGCAGCCCTCTCCAAGTTTAGTCAGCCAGCTGTTACAAGGCTCCTCCTGAACTACAAACCTGGTCAATGCAGCTTCGAGTCTCTAGTCTAGGTTCTACCTTTTGCAGCCCGCACAGAGAGGCCCTGGCACAGTTATTGCTCAAGCCAGATCCTCATGGGGATGAGCCAACATAGGGTCGAGACCTTGCCCTAAGCCCCTCCAGACCAACTACTTGCTGAGACTCAGCCAGTGTCTTCTCCCTTTGGCACCTCAATGGATGTGTGTGTGTACACGTCTGGCAGCTGCAGCCAGGGAGTCAGCCCTGCAGGGTGGCCCGTGCTCACCAGGAGTCGGGCACTGTGTAGCGGGGATCACGTCCTCGTCCTCGCTCTCAGAGGAGCTCCTGGCTGTGCTCTCCGAGGCCTGAGCCTTCCTCGGGGTGCCTGTAGCCTGCGCTTGGGTGGGGGTAGCAGCTGGGCTAGCTGGACTACGATTAGGGTCGACAAAAATCAGAGGGGGTTTAATCACCTTGAAAAACAAAAACAAAACACATCCCCCCAGTGATTAACAGCTTGGCCAGGGGAAAGGGAAGGTGGGTAGGGGAGGGTGTTAAAAGGCAAGGGTTCCAGAGAGCTCCCAAGGCTCTGCCAGCTCACTCCCAGCCCAGGCACCCGCCAAGACATTGCACAGCTCCTCAGAGCTCATAGGAGCCCACCCGACCCTCAGAGGAACCCCTGAGATCAACAGTATCAGCTCCATCATACAGATGGGAAAACCACAAGTCCTGAGGGGAGGGAGAGTTGCCCAAGGTCACACAGCCTAACTGAAGCCGAGTCAGGCCCAGAACATGGAGGTCAGCCTCCTTCCCCTCGCTGATTTCAGAGACACACATTCGCTGTGCGGGGCGCTCTGAGCAATGACCCGCCAGCTGCCTGACAGTTCGCTAGGGGGCTGCTCACTGTCTAGTTGCCCCCATGCCCGGGACTCTGATGCTGTCTCCTGCCAGGACACAGGAACGTGGCCCAAACTACACGGGCCCAGGACCTTCAACAAGTTAACTGCTCAGGGAAAACCAACTAAGACTAAAGTGACCCAATGTAGCTGGTGGCCCTTACCTAGATTCCTATTTGACCAGATACAGAAAACGTCATAAGGCAACTGGGGAAATGGGGACGCTGACTAGGTGGGCCAATTTTTTAGTGATTGTGCTTTAAAAAAAAAAAACAAAAACAGTGGTGTTGGGGAAGAGAGTGAAGATGTGGATGTACCAAGACTGATCACAAGTCCAGAACTACCAAAGCTGGGATGGTGACTGGCGACTCTACCCTGTTCTAGCTTGGGGCATGCTCTGCATTTTCCAGTAAGACACCGAAAAAAAGAGAGAAAAAAGTAACACTCCTTGTGGACTCTTGGCAGACGTCTGGGAACCACAGCTCCAGTGAACATGCCCACTGCCTAGAAGGACACCTGGGGAGCCTACGTTCCAGTCCCCAGAGAGCTGACCTGATCTGAGTTCTGCCCCCATCCCCCTGACCCCACAGGGAGATGGAGGGCAGCAGGAGAGCAGAAGGGAGCTGCCCATGGCTATGGTCTGGAACCCAGGTCTCTGCCTACCCCACTGGGCCTGACTCCGCGTCCTCCAGGGTGCTGTGGGAAAGGCAACATGAAACGGAAAGCAGAAAGGGGCCCGCCCGAGGGGGAAGCTCTGCCGGGCCCGGGCCCTGCCTACCCCTGCCAAACAGCCTCCCCCACAGCCGCTCTGATCTGCCACTTCCAGAGACTTCCTTCCCACATGATGAAAGAGAGAAGGATGGAAGTGGGAGAAGGCTTTCAGTTGAGGGAGGGGGGATCTATATATATGTGAGAAGACAGAGGAACAGATTGTCGGGGACGAAGAGAGGCAGCGAACCCACTGAGGCAAACAATAGCGTCTGGGATATTAAAAGCAGCTCCGCAGCAGAAGCCTCCGCCCTGCTCTACCTGCCCACGCTGCCTGCCGTGCCTCTGAGCTGGGGTGGGGCAGGGCGGAGGGGCCGGGGCCCATGGAGCCCTGGATGGGAGAGGAAGGTTCAAAGGTGGGGTACATGGGACACACTTCTGACCCCATCTCTGCCACGAGCTCACCGTGTGGCCCAGCCCCTGAGATTCGTGAGCCTCACTCTCCCACCTTCTGGAAGGGCTCTTAGTAACCCAGTCTGGGCTCTCTCACCAAAGAGCTTCTGGTCTGCTTTGGAAACCATAAAGCATGATACACATGGGGTAACAAGGACCTTCTTTCTCGGGTGGGTCAGGAAAGACTCACTGGAAGCGGAAGCAGCCTCAACACCTGGCTGGACCTCCACTCCGCCCCCTGTAGGTGCTGGGCAGCGAGGGCCCAGAGGGAACACACAGGATCTCTTTCTATTGCAGGGGTCAATGCCTGTAGGACCAAACCCAGTGGCCTTCTAGAAGTAACAGCTGAGTGCATCACAAGAGTACCCTCATTCAGGTCATTGCAGTCGGGCGGGGGGTGGGGGAGTGGATTGGCCTAGACTGCTGACCCCGGGGACAAGGGACACAAACACGAGGGGACCAGAGCTCTGGATGGCAGCACTTCTCTGAGGCCTCTCCCAGAAGTGTCTGGAGCTGGTAGCACATCCTAGACCCACATGTGAGGGAGCTGAAAAATCCCACTCCTGGGCATGTGGCCCAGAGCCTCCATGGTTCACCAGCCTTCAGGGAGTCTCACCCCAGGGGTTGAGAGTGCCAGTGGCCTCACCCAGGGTAACCAGCAAACTGGTATCAGAGCCAGGACTGGAAGCTGGTCCTCCAAGCACCAGACAGGGACTTCGAGGACCAGCCATGCTAGACTTTAGATCTTTAACTCCTTAATTTCAGCTTCTTAGAGGCCTCTTCTTTCTTTCCAACTCAACCTGGAACTCTAAAGGCAAGGCTTTGTCTGTTAAAATTTGGTACCTACCCTAGGCCCTAGCACAGACTCTGGCCTGGGATTAATGCCTATACAACAGGGCTAAGCCACGCAGGGACCATCCCCTGATCTGTCTTTGAGAGGTAAGCCCAACTCCTGCAGTGGGGGAGACTGAGGCACAGTGAGGGGACCTGGGAATGGACCCACAGCCCCTCTGCCTCCCAGCCTGGGGCTCTGCCCACCACCCTGGTATCAATCCCTTACTCTCAGTGATGGGCTAATAATAAAAACAGTGAAACTCATCAGTAGAGAAGTGCTTGATAAATGCATAATAACAATAATAATCATAATTAGAGAGCTGGGGATTAAGGAGCTAAAATACCCTAAAGTTGGGAGGAGGCTGCAGCTCCCCTGGGCTATGCCGGCTTCCCTGAATCCTTCTGGGGAATGCTCAAAGTGCTGATTTTTTTTTTCCTTTTTCTTTTCTAACAGGGACTCCAAAACCTTGAGGACTAACGTACCAATTAAATGGTTCAGTTTAAGCATGATGTTCATTTTAATTGTGTTAGTCTGCCCCCGCAGAGAAGGGAGAAGCAGCCCCCTCCTTCCCAGCTGTTTAGATCCTGCACAGAGGAGGCGGGCTCCAAAAGGCTCCACGGAGAGCCCAAGGGCAGGGCCCGAGCCCCGCTGTCTTCCTGCCACAGGGAGGGGAGTGTCAGGGCAGGGCCAGGGAGCGAGCAGAGTACGGACAGCCTGGGTTCTGACACCAGGTCTGTCCCCTTATGACAGCCATGTGACACCAGGGCAGCTTGTCCAACTTCTCTGGCCTTATTCCTTCCTCCTCAAAATGGTAATAAAAGAAGCACCTTTCCTCATAGGGCTGGTCTGGGGATTAAACAGAAAAATGAAAATATGGGGACTAGCATAGTCCTTGGCACTCAGGAAGTGGCCAACGGTAGATGGAGTTGTTCACAGTTACTCTTCTAATCTAGGCTATTAAAGGAGAGAAAGACAGTGAGCACCCCAATACCATGGGTGTGCATGACACCTGACCCTATTAATGGACTAATCAGTGTATGATATGATATTTAAGGGGAGCTGGATAGGGAGACCCCACTCATCTGACAGTTGGGAACTCCGGCATCTCTGAAGGGCCTGGCAGAAGCTTCTAGTACCTTGGGGCTAGGGGAGGACAGAGGGCAATGCCGGCTGTGGGAAAGGCCTGGGGCTCACACAGAAACTCAGACTCCTGCCAGGTGAACGCCAGCAAGCCTCTGGAGCTGGGGAGATGGGGGGCTTGGTTCCGCCCTCAGGGGTGGAGCCAGGGGAGGATGGCTGGCAGTGTGTGGAGATGGGCCGTAGCTTCCTGAGCGAGGTCTAGGACCAGGCCCGCGGGGCTCTGACAGAGTCCCAACAGGAAGTGGGGTACACACGGAACCAGGGGCCAGTGCCTGCCTCTTCCTGGGCTTCTTAGGGGTCATAAGAATTTGGGGAGATCACTCCAGCTTGTTGGGCCTTGATTCCTGACACAGCACGTGCCTCTCGTAGTAACAGGCCCTCCCCGTCAGGTGGCATGCTGTGTACCTGCTCCTCGGGGCTGTGGGAGCCAACTCTGACCCTCCATTGGCAGGCTCTGCTACCTGCCTCCCAGAGTTATTGTGGAGATCAAAGTGTTAAAAAAAAAAAAAAAAAAAAGAGAGCGAGCTTGGGAAATGGGGAAGCGCTGTAAGTGGGACAGACCTGCCCCTCCCCATGCCCCTGCCCGCCGCCGCACCTGCCGTCTCCCAGGCGCATCTGCCCAGCTCTTAGCCTAAGTGCCCTTAGGGACAGGGCCGGCCTACCTGGCTTGGCGTCAGGTCCTCATCACTGCTGGTTGAGGACTCCTCTGCTTTCTTCTCCAGGGAGGCTGGGGCCAGGGTCTTGCTTGTGGCAGTTTTGGAGCTACCCTCCTTCTGACGGGACAAGAACATGGTGGGCAAGGGGGCGTTTGTTAGCTGAGAGGAAGCACAACTGAGAGACCGAGCAACGAGGCTCACTCTCCCAGGAAGATAGCATGACCCCCTGGACACACAGTGTGTGTGGCGGGGTAGCCAGCATGCCCCACAGACATCGGGAACACAGGCCTCCACGCTGCCGATCCTTCCTCCAGGGCTGACTCCAACCGTGAAAGGGATGTGTGAGTCAGGCACTACTAAAACCCGAGGGCTGGCATGCTGCTGGCTAGGCGTCTGAATGAGAGGTGACAGCCGCCCAGGACAAGGTGGCAGGGGTGAGCCAGGGGCCCCAGCACAGCTCACATCTGGCTGTCACATCCCCAGCTAAAAGCAGGAGCCAGCTGAGAGCAGTTCAACCAGCTGTTATCCTCTCCAGCCAGCCCAAGACTAAACGAGGGGGGCTGGCTGGTGATGGCAGTCAGGAGCCAGGGGAGGACCTAGAGCAGGGACTAAACTGAAAGGTGCTGGTGGCGGAGGGGAGCCCGGCCAGGGCGGAGGGCAGCTCTGCGCCTCCCTATTGGTGTGAAGGTCCAGTTTTTATTACTCAGAAAAGCAGGACCCACACTGCTGGGGCCTCCAGCTTCTTGAACCCACCTGCCAATGCAGGAGACTTAAGAGACGTGGGTTTGATCCTTGGGTCGGGAAGGTCCATTGGAGGAGGGCATGGAGCCCACTCTGGTATCCTTGCCTGGAGAATCCCATGGACAGAGGACAGAGGAGGCTGGTGGGCTACAGTCCATAGCATTGCAAAGAGTCGGACACGACTGAGCGACTTAGCACGCACAGAATTAATCCATTATTTATTTGGCTATACTGGGTCTTAGTTGCTGCATGTGGGATCTAGTTCCCTGACCACAGGTTGAACCCAGGCCCCAGCACTGGAAGCACAGAGTCTTAGCCACTAGACCACCAGTGAAGTCCCTGGAGCCTCCAATTTCTCAAGAAAAGCTAGAAGATCCTGATTTGGGCATGTACTTCCCAATTTTCCACTGGGTCAACTACAGTGCACACTGCAACAGCCAAGTCCCCGCGTCTTCCTTGCTAACACAACCCTGTCTCTGTTCTGGCGGCCCCCACCACAGGCTTTGGAGAGGGTGGCCCTTTTGTCCCAGCCAATCTCGGGAATTGCAGGCCCCGCATCAGTGAGTGACTTTTTTTTTTGTGGGGGGAGGGGATGGCCGAGGACAGGTAGAACACATGCCTGAGAGGTCAAGGAGCTAAGTGGAGGGGAAGTAAACTGGGGGATTTTCTCTTTAGGAGATGCTGCAGCCCTGCCATTCCAATGAGGCAGATGAGGCACAGAGAGAGAAGAGATCTGTCAGCAATGATGCAAAGCTGAAGGGACCACCTTCACAGGAGCCCCACCATGAGACTTCATGCCCTTAAGAACCAACCCCCTTAAGAACCATCTGAGCTCTTGTGAAGTAGCTCTTATCTTCTCTTGCAGATTAAGATGTCCTGACTGATACAATAACCTGATTAAAACTTTACAAAAAGCATCACGGTCCAAAACATGGCTAGGACCCTTGTGTCTCACTCTGGCATTT
Organism: Oryx dammah; assembly: GCF_014754425.2. Lineage (NCBI taxonomy): Eukaryota > Metazoa > Chordata > Mammalia > Artiodactyla > Bovidae > Oryx > Oryx dammah. Next base: position 48,325,883 of record NW_024070189.1, read on the forward strand.
ATGCTCCTATAGATATTATTGGTAATAAGCAACTGGAAGTGACTGCTGCCTGCAGGACAGCTGGCCTTTGCCGAGCCCATCGGACTTCACAACCCCCCTCCTTTCCACACTCTCCCATCTCCTCCCTGGGGAGCCTGTCTCCACTTTAGTGTCTAGCGAACCCCTTTAGTGTCAGCTCAATCATCTCATCCACCCTCTCAGACACTCATTTTCCCAGCTCCATCAGAAGGAGCACTACCAGAACATGCTCCAGTAACCCCATCACCTTGTCTCGCCCTACAGACTACAAGTTCCTTGAGGGCAGGGTCAACGTCTTTCATGCCTTCATCTCTATCAACAAGACAGCATGCTCAGTAGTTGATCTGCTACACTGAAGGCAGAGAGGTTAGTGCTATGAGCACTTACACCTCTTGGTGCTTATTTACTTGTGAAGAAAACACAAATCTAGGAGGGATTAGAGCTCAACCTGGAGCAGGGATTCCCAGCTTCCCTTACGGAATGAAAGATCTAGCCACACATGTCCATCAGGTCACAACTGGCTGGAGCCGAGAGGGACCATCTTTCTAGTTTTCCCTTGTTGCCACCACTCCCTCAGTCTCTCCTGACACCAAGGCTTCATGTCAGCTGCCATCTATCACCTCCACTAGGCCTGCACCACTCAAGTAATTTCCACCACATGTCTGAGCCCTGTGAGGCCTGGAGTCTGTCACCCTGAACTATAGGTTGTAGCCACTCCTACAAGCAGACAGAGGAAAAATCATCCAGATAAAAGTTGGGTCATAATTCCTTCTCTCTCCCCACTCCCCAGGCTTCACACTGAGCTAGAAGAAGAACTCTCCCTGAGAGATACACATACCAACGGGAGGCCCCAGGCCCCATTGTCTACAGGACGACAGGGTGAGAGATTTGGCTTCCTCCCACTCCCCAGGGCCTCATGGTACCTACACCACATCGAAGCCCCCTCCTGGTTCTCTGGGACATCCTTGAGGGCCTGGCCTGGCCTCCCATGGGGCGGGTGGGGCCCATGTGTATCGTGGAGGCCTTGGTAGATATGGGAGTACCAAAGCCACCTTTTACTGGGGAGGCCCTGGTTTGGCGCGAGGCAGGGGTTGTTTACAGGAGGTTTTACCTAAGGAAACATGGGGGACAGCCTCTGGGGGAAAGGTCCCTGGGGGCAGAGCTTAAATCTGGTCTTGCTTCTTCACCTGGCCCTGAACCCAAGTTGTGACGCGGGAGTAGGTGGCGGAAGCTTGGAGGCCTGGCACCACAGCTGCTTCCTCGGGAGGCCTCACCTGGGCTGGAGGTGCAGCTGCTGGCGCGTCCCCATCACTGTCCGACTCCTCCTCGCTGCTGCTCTCTGAGTCCTCCTCCTGCCTCCTGGCCTGGGCGGCTGGGGGTACTGCCTTCCCAGGGGGTACCGGGGCAGCCCCTTTCTTGGGGGACGCCTTGGTGGGGGTTGAGGCAGTTCTGACCTGGGGGGTCTTTCCTGAGGGCTTCGCCTGGAGTGAGAGAAACAGGATGAGGGAAGGGGGGGATGGGAGATGGCCGGGCACATGCAGCTGTGCTGTGGGCGGCTCCTGGCCCAGAGGACAAGCACGGGCTGCTCTCCGCCCCCCGGGGCCTCACCTGAGGAGGTGCCTCTCCCTCACTGTCCGACTCCTCCTCACTGCTCTCAGAGTCCTCCTGTGAGCCCCTGACAGGCCCCGGCTGGGCCTGGGCTGCTGCAGCCGCTGCCTTCCCCACAGCCGGCACGGACACGTGGCCGCTCCCAGAGACGGCGCTGCTCTGGGGGGCTCTCGCTGGTGGTGTTACCTGAATCGGGAGGAGGGAATGGTATTGAGGAAGGAAGAGGAAAGAACGGCTCCCTTTAGGTGAAACCCCACCCAGGGCATGGTTCTGGGGAGGTCACTCCCACCTGTGCAGGACCCTTGTCTAGGCTAGGGCCATTGCTTGGTCCTCCCCTCCACTCCACCCCGGCACCTCTTTCAGCTCTGGTCCTACTTGCCTTGGCTGGGGACCCCACTTTGGCTTGAGCAACAGCAAGGCCCCCCTTTCCAGGAGCTGGTGCTGCCGCTTTGGCTGAAGCCACTCTGGGAGCAGGAGGGTTGGCTTTGGTCTGAGGGGTTTTCACTGAAGTCTTCACCTGGAAGGAGAAAAGGGAATTAATTACGTAAAGGATGTAAGCAGTTAGCCAAGAATGCCGATTCTGAAGTCAGATGCGAGTCTGGATTCTGACTCCTCCAATAACACCTGTATGAACCTGGGCAAATCATGTGACGTCACTAAGCCTCACTTTCTTCCTCTGTAAAATGGGAATGAGGAAGGGTGAGGATGAAATGGGAGATATTCATAGTGTTTAACACAGTGCTGGCACACAATTAAGCACTCAAACTCATTACTGTTGTGAGCACTTTTTCTTCAAGTTAGCTAAGCGTAAGACTACCCTGAACAAAGGGTTTCCAGGCTCCCTTTCAGCTAGGCGGTCATGTGATTAGCTAATGAATGTAAGTCAAGCATACACTTGATGTAGGAGATGTGTCTTCTTCCTTCCTGCTGCCTGGAATACTGAGGCAATAGCTGGAGCTCAAGTAGCCATCTTAGTCTATCAGGTAGAAGCCAGGTACTCAGGATGGCAGAACAAAAGGAAGACCATTGTTGTCTGAGGTTTTCTCCAGCTTAACCTAACCTTAACTGATGTCCAAGGAATCCCCTAAAAGTTTATCAGTGTCTCCAGCAAATACAGACCTAGAAACTCAAGAGCAACAAAGAGCAAAATCCTTAACAAAAGTGTGAAAGGAAAGTTTGCTAATGTGAAATAGGATGAGGGATTTGGCAGCATCTCAAGGACCACCTCATTCAGAGATGTCATCTGAGCAGAGATATGCCCCATAACTTAGCTTCCCTCATTTTCATAAGACCAAGTGAAATTAACATTATTGAATTGAACAAAGAAACCAGTCTAAAGCATAGCCTATGTGTGATGAAGAAAGGGGGCTAATCAGCACAGAACTCAAATTATCAGAGGGGAGTAATGTCTTTGACATAGACTTACAAAAACAAAAGACCATGTCTAAGTTGCCCTAACAAGTCAGTTAGTTTAAAAGGATTGAAATCACACAAAATATATTCTATAGCCACAACAGAATTAAATTAAAAATCATCAACAAAAACAAATCTGTATTAATTCCATACATTTAGAAATTAGCCCACCCCTTTTTTTTCCTGGTGTGTGGCCACATTGCATAACATGTGAGATCTTAGTTCCTTAACCTGGGATTGAACCAGCCTCCCTGCAGTGGAAGCACACAGTTTTAACCACTGGACTGCCAGGGAAGTCCCTCAACGCACTTCTTTTTTAAGACATTTACTGGGCTGCACTGCATCTCAGTTGCCGCATGGAGGATCTAGTTCCTTGACCAAGGACTGAACCCAAGTTCCCTGCATTGGGAGTGTAGAGTCCAGCCACTGGACCACCAGGGAAGTCCCCAACCCACTTCTTAATAATCCATGGCTCAAAGAATAAAAAATACAGTACTTTAAAATTCATGGGACAAAGCTAATACAGTCCTCAGAGGGAAATTTATTGTGTTAAATGTTTAAATTAGAAAGAAAAATCTAATATTAAACGAAACAAATCTAAGATTCCATCTTAAAAGGCTAGAAAAGGAAGAGCAAATCAAACTCAAAGTAAGGGAAGAAATAATAAAGATCATTGGAAATTAATGAAATAGAAAACAGGAAAATAAGAAGAAAAAAAAAAAAATCAATGAAGCCAAAAGTTATTCCTTTGGAAAGAATGAAATTTGTAATTCTTTAGTTAAAGTGATCAAGTAATAGGACAGAAGACACAAATTACCAAAAATTATGGAAGAAAGCAGGACATCACCATAGATCCTATGGATATTAAAAGGATATAGAGGAATATTATGAACAAATTTAAGCTAATCAACTACACAACTGAGATGAAAATGGACAAGTTTCTACAATGGCACAAAGTATTAACTGTGCACAGAGTATTAAAAGGTACAAAATATAAACTAATTCAAGAAGAAAAAATGAATACACCAACATCAATTAGAGAAACTGACCGAGCCATTAGAAATCCTCACCCACACACACAAAGAGGCCAGGCCCAGATGGCTTTACTTATGGATCTGAATTGCACTGGGAAAAGAAACAGTACCAGTGGAACACAAACTCTGAGAAGAGAGGTTTTACGAGGCAGGGTCACACAACACCAAAGCCAGGCAAGACATCACAAGGAAACTGCAGACCGACCTTCTTTGTGAACACAAGACACAGAAATCTTCACAAATGATTCGCAAACCAAACTCGGCAACAAATACAAAGGAGAATGCACTCTGACCAAGATGGATTTATTCCAAGAACGAAAGACTGATTTAATACCCCCAAAACAACTAACGTCATACATATTAACAAAGAAAAAAAAATCACTTTCATAAAGAAAAAGCACTTGACAAAAATCTAACTCCAATTCATGATAAGAACTCTCAACAAATTAGAAATAGAAGGAAACTTCCTCAATCTGATCAGAAGCATCTATGAAAACCTTACAGCTAACATCACACAACAGAATGCTTTACTTTTAAGATTAAAAATAAGACAAGGATGTCTGCTCTCACCACCACTATTCAACACTTTACCGGAGGTTCTAGCCAGTCCAATAAGGCAAGAAAAAGAAATAAAAGCTACCTAGATTAGAAAGGAAAAAGTAAAACTGTCCTTAATTTGAAGGCATGATCTATATATAGAAAATCCTAAGGAATCTACAAAAGTCACTAGAACCGATAATCAAGTATAACAATGTCACAGGACATAAGATCATATACATCACAAATTCAGGCCCAGAAGGCACCACACCACTTATTTGGCCATTCATCAAACACTGAACATCTCTCCCCTGCCTTTCTCATACCAGGGCTATCTTTCTATTCACGGCATTTAAATCATGAATCATCTCCTTCCTGTGTCTTTGGCACATCTGGGTTTCCAGAACCCATCCTGTGACTGTTAATTTGTTTGTTTTGAACTTCAGGTTCCTCAGTGGACGGTTTACTTTCAGCTGGCTGGGTATCTCTGAGCAGATCAATTTCTGACCTCAGCGATGCTTAGAACACTGACTGGAACTTCTGATTAGAAACCAGCTAATATGTGGAGCACTGAGGGCAAGGCCGAACAAGGATTATTCCATTTAATCCTCGTAATAACCTCGCAGCAGAGGCAGTTATTATCCTCACCCCTTGGATGAAGGTGAGGAAAAGAAGTTGGCCAGTAAGACTCCTTTCATCAGTCCTGCTTGTTTTAGTAGAGGTTCGTCAGACCTCTTGAAGTTAGGAAAGACAGTTTCCTCTGACAGAGCACCAGGCTATAAGGCTAGGCCCCTGGAGAGGGATTGGCTGCTCTTTTTTTCAACCCAAGAGAATAGATGCCCCAAAATATGACTATTTCTGTGGCTGGAAAAGTTGCGGTAAAGATGTAGCAGAACGGGACTTCCCTAGCGATCCAGTGGTGAAGACACTGCACTTCCACTCCAACGGCATGAGTTTGATCCCTGGTTGGGGAACTAAAACCCCACAATGCATCTTGGCCAAAAAAACAAAACAAACAAAACCTCAGTAGAAGGAAGTGGGAAAGGCTTTGGAGTCAAGGGCTGATGGGGCTGGATCAAATTACCAAACAACTCCTCTATGCTTTAATTTCCTTGTCCAGAAACCAAAGCAAATGAACACTGTCTCATGGGACAGGTGGAAGGCTCAAATGCGAAGACCTAAGTGATGTGCTTAAGTGATCAGCACATTGAAACTTTTAAGGCACTGGTCAAATGTGTCTGTAGCTTGGAAAAACAGGATAGGAGCCTATTGAGCTGAGACTGGGAAGGCCAAGAATAGCTTAAAATTTCAGTAAAGGAATTACAGGACCTTGGGTCCCACAAGATAACAGTGAGAGAAAGACAAAAAAAATTCACAGAAATGTGTACTCTGGTACAGGGAAACAAGAAATGACTAATTTGAGTGGTTAGTGAAAAAAAGAAAGACAATTAAAAATAATAAACGGTGGGTGGGTGAGTGAGCAGGGAGTGAGCTATCTTCACTTCTCCCTGCTTTCCCAGTCTGGAAGACAACTCTTGAGTCTGCTCCCTCAAGGGAGATGGATGAGAACGTGCTGTGTGCAAGCCCCTTGGCTGGATGTGGCAGGTAAGAGCTCATCAAATTCAACTCTGTGCAGGTTGATTTCCAATTTACAGAAGAATAAACATAGGCCCTGATGGATTATAGCACTTGCTAGGACGTGGAGCTAGGACTTGAACCCAGGCAGCCCAGCTCCAAACTTCCCACCACTTGCCATTCACATGGTCTTCCCTAGTGATCCCACCAGAATGCTCTGCTGGGGGAAGTCAAAAAGCCAGGCACTCTCCTGGCTTTCACACAGGCTGCTTTCTCTGCCTGGAAAACTCCACATCACCTGGCCAACTCTTTCGCCCACAGTTTAGGTGCCACTTCATCCAAGAGATATTCTCTCCTGAAAAGGCCCTAGATACCATCCTCTGCCATGCTCTGCTGGCCTAGGCACACACCCTCCATCTCAACCCTGTCATACATGCTGATACAATCTGTGTACACATCCATGTGCCCCATCTAGGCTGGGAACTGTGAGAGCCAGGGTCAAAGGAGCCCCAGACAGGATGGAGCCTGGCAGACAGGGTACTCAATAGAGCTGGCGTAAAAAGAAATCTCAGTGGGAGCTCAAAAGGCGACGAAGGAGGTCCTGGAGCTCGACCCTGCAGCTCTTACGGGCAGAAGAGATGAGCGGAAAGTGCGGAATAAGGTGAGCTGAGGGTGCCACTCAGGCTTCTGCACACCTGGGGTAAAGGCAGCCGGGTTAGCCCATCCTCAGCCCCGTCCCAGGCCTCACCTGTGCGGGAGTTGCAGCCGCTTCCTCACTGTCCGACTCCTCACTGCTCTCTGAGTCTTCCTGCACCTCAGCCTTGACCTGTGCCACCGGGGGTCCTGCCTTCCCAGGGGGCCCTGGGGTGGTCCCTTTTCCTGAGGGCCCCTTGGTGGATGCTGAGGCAGCTTTCACTGGGAGGCTCTTCCCTACAGACTTCATCTGGAATGACACAGGAGAGAGGCCTATCACAGGAGCCAAAGGACCCATGAGGGCTGGCCACAACCCAGCCAAATGAACTTGGTCTCACCTGTCCCCCTGATGCAGCAGGAGCTGTCTCCTCCTCGCTCTCAGACTCCTCGCTGCTTGAAGAGTCCTCCCCTGGCTTCTGGGTGTGCCTGACTATGGCTGGGGATGACGCGCAGGTGGGCGTACTCACTGTTGCTGCTGTCCGGGGGGATGGTGTGCCGACTTGCACTGGGGGGACCCTGACAGATGCGGGTGTAATGGGGGTGCCCTTCCTTGGGGAGGCCTTGATCTGAGAAGTTTTCACAGCTGATTTTGCCTGAGGGGACACACAATTCAGAAGCTCAAGAAGGATCTTGGACTCAGAGGACCCATGTCCTCAGGGCTGGAGCCCACTGCCATTCTTCCCCACAGCTCCCCCGTAGAGCTGACTGGTCGTCGGGGGCAGTTAAGAGTCAGGCCATGCAGCCACCCCTCCCGAGACCCTACCTGGGCTGGAGTCTTGGCTACGGGCGCTTCGTCCTCACTGTCTGATTCCTCCTCACTGCTCTCCGAGTCTTCCTCGGCCCTTTCGACCTTGACCTGGGTGGTTGCAGACCCGGCCTTCTGAGGGGGGCCCTTGGTGGGACCTGAGGCAGGTCTGACCTGGAGGGCTTTCCCAGAGGACTGTGCCTACAGTGAGACACAAAGATGGAGAGGGTCACCCGGCCCAGGGAGTGGAGGTGGGGGAAGGGGAGGGGCTTCCGGCGCTGAGCAGGAAAGCTGAGCCTCACAGGCAGAGGACTCGCCGGGGCTGAGGTCCCTGCCCTCTGCACCTCCTCCTCGCTGTCCGACTCCTCCTCACTGCTGCTCTCCGAGTCCTCCTGCTTCCCGTCCTGGGCGGCCACAGACCTTGCCTTCTGAGGGGGCGCTGGGCCCGTGCCCTTTGCTGAGGGTCCTGCGCCCTTCGCTGTGGGTCCCACGCCCGTGGCTGAGGCAGCTCTGACCTGAGAGTTTTTCTCCAAGGGCTTTGCCTGGGAGTGACAGAGGACAGGACAGGAGGCTTAGCGGGGAACGTCTGAGGTGAGACAGGAGGGGAGGAGGGTGAATGGAGGTTCTGGAACAGAGGACGAGAGGCCCACAGGGTCTCTGCAGGCGACTCCCAGGGCGGGGCTGGGCGTCCTCCAGCCTCACCTGAGCCAGGCTTGCAGTCTGCCGTGTGGCCGTGGGTGCCTCGCCCTCGCTGTCTGATTCCTCGCTGCTGCTGCTGCTGCTGCTCTCCTCCTCCTCCTGCTTCCTGGGCTGGGCTTGGGTGGCTGCAGGCCCTGCCTTGCCAGGGGGTGCTGGAGAGGCCCCTTTCTTAGGGGAAAGCACCTGGGTGGGTGCTGCGGAGGCAGCTTTAACCTGGGGGATCTTCCCAGAGGGCTTTGCCTAGAGAGAGAGAAACAGAATCAGTGGAGAGAGCCCAGACAGTGGACTTGAGCAAACAGGAGAGAGATGGGGTCAAAGACACCACAGACTCCACGTGGCCCTGTGCGTGGCCGGGGCGCGTGGAATGGGAGAATTAGCCCTCAGGAGGCCTCCTGGGGTGGGTGCCAGCTCCGGGGCCCTCTCTCCACGTCCCACCTGCACTGGGGTCTTGACAGCTTGTGTCTCCTCCTCGCTGTCTGACTCCTCGCTGCTGCTCTCCAAGTCCTCTTCTGGCTTCCCTAAGGGCCCTGCCTTCCCAGGGGCTGCTGGGGTGGCCCCTTTCCCAGGGGTCCCCTTGGCAGGACTAGGAGCAACTCTGATTGGGATGGTTTTCTCCAAAGCCTTCACCTGGTAAAAGAGAAACCATGGTTTGTTCATTACTTTCTGAAAACTCTCTTGTGATGTCTTAAGAATAAAGCCTGAGCCTTTAGTGAGGCTCACGAGACCCCTTGCTTCTCTCCCCACTCCCCGCTTTGACTGACACTCCAGCCACTATGACTGGCCAGCCAGATGGCCATATCTCCTCATTCCTGGGGCCCTCACACCCCCTGTCCATCTCACCTGACCAATGCCTCATCCCCTGGGTACCAGATAAGATAGTAGTTCCTTATACTAGTTTTCCGTGATGGCCAGGGTGGATAGGCTCCTCACCTGGGCAGGCTCAGGGCTCTAAGGGCCTTTTACCACCAGTCTGACCCCTCATCCTTGCTGCTCTCTGATTCCAACAGTTTCCCAGTGCCTCTGGTTTTCCCTCAGGACATGCCCAGCTGCAGCTCTGGCCACCCATGCAAGAAGGGGGTCCTAGCAGATGAAAGAGCTGGATTTCTGTTTGCTAACAAGCCATGATTTGGCCTGAGAAGCCAGAGGGCCAGGTAACTAAAACTGCTCAAGTTCCTTCACAGCAGGACCAGCCGGGACAAAGATAGCAGCCTGTTTTCTAGACAGGGGAACTGAGGGGAAGGGGGTGCTGGGCAGGGTTCTTCCCTTTGGGCAGGAAGGGCAATTTCCAGAAGCAGCTGAGGCAGAGTCAGGTGACCTTGGCCTTCACCTCCCAGAGCCCCGCCTCCCTCTCCCCAAACTCCAGGGCCAGTGTCCTCTGGCAGTGGAGGTGCTCTTTACATAGCTGTCCCGGAACCGGAGGAGCAGGCCTCCCTTGGGCCTCACCGGGGCCTCCTCCTCACTCTCATCGGACTCCTCGCTGCTCTCGGAGACCTCTTCTGGCTTCTTGGCCCTGCTGGCTGGGGTTACAGCACCACCTTTGACTTGGGGTGTCACAACCCCTGCCTTCCCTGGAGTTGGGGCTGCACTTTTTCTCGGAGACTCCTTGACTGCAGCGGCTGAGGCTCTGACCTGCAGTGGTTTTACTGCGGCTTTCACCTGGAACAAGAGCATGGAATCAGAGAATAACCCTGTCTGCCACTGAGGAGTGTAAGATGCTTCATAGTCTGTAACGCTCTGTCTTAATGCCATCTCATTCTCAACTCCCTAAGATACCATCTTTACACCCATTTTCCGGAAAAAGACAAAAGGCTCAGAGAGGTTAAACCACTAACGCTGATAATAAGGGGCAGAATGCTCAACCACAAACCTCCTCTACCACTTGGCACACAGGGCTCAGTGGAGGGGTAGTCTCTCGCAAGCAGGACAGCTCATACTTGTCTACCCCTCCAAATATTAACACAGTATCTGATCATGGTGGCTACCACAAGGGCCAAGAGGCCAGGGCCTGAACTCTAGTCTTGGCACCAGCCTGCTGAGATTCCTGGGGCACACCCCCTGCCTCTCTGGGCTCTGGCCCACTGAAGCTATGTGTTTGGCTGCTGGCTTCCAGGGCCAAGTGTGTGTCCCTTCCCTTGACAAAGCCTGGACATGGAAGCCCAGGGTGCCTTTATAGCTGGCTGTAACTAGGGCCCAAAGGTGGGATGGAATGTGAGAAGCAGCCTGCAGTTAGGTCTGCATCTTCAGGGGTTAACTGGTTGAGGTGGGAAGGTAAGGTAGGAAGCCCTGTGGGTGCCAGGTCAATTTGATCCCTGAATCCTATTGTTCTCTCTCCCCATCTCTCCGCTGGGTGCCCTGGTGCCAGCCTTCAGCATCTCCTGCCAGCATTACTCCAATAGGCCCCTCAACCATCTCAGTGCACTTACGAAGCACCGTCCTCCAACCCAGGCCACAACCAGCAATGTTTTGGAACCATAAATCAGGCCATCTCACCTGTGTGCCTGCAAGCCTGCAAGGTTTCCCACAGCCCCCATGACAAAACCCAAACTTCTCTCAGTGGGCCTCATGGTCAGGCGCCGATCTGGCCCCTGCCTCCCTCGACGTCATCTTACGTCACTCTCCCCTTCATGAACCTGTGGACCCCTGTTCCTGCAAAGCACCAAGTCTGCTGTGTCCATCCCTGCCGTGCTGCCCCTCTTCCCGCACTGCAGCCCTGTTACTGCCCCTCATGGCTTTCTGCGTTTTCCGTTCATACCAACCATCACCACTGCAGTTAAATTTCTGAGGGTCCCTTTCACTCCTCCACGGCAGCAGGAACCTGCCTGCCACTTGGAAGGTGCACACTAAGGAATAACCTGCAGGGACTCCAGGCCACGGTTCACAGAGGAGACGAGGCCATGGACTTCCTCAGGCAGTACTGAGACCCAGCACTCACCAGCAGACCCAGAGCCTCCTCAGTAGGCTGACCCCAGACAGCCACACTCCTGACCCCATGGCCTTTGCTCGTGCAGCTTTTCCTGATCAAATACTCACACCCCGACATGCCCACCCGGTGGAGTCCCCTGTGCGTCAGGCCCTGGTCCCATGCCGTCTCTCCGAGAAAGTCTGCCCCCGCCTCACAGGAAGGATGGTGTCTCTCCCCACCAACTCCAGGCCCTCTTCCTGCCCAGAGCACAGTGAAAATCTGGCTCCCAACCTGCCCAGGCTCAGTCTTCCAGCTCCTGGTCACCCCAAAACACCCACTGAACGATGACACTGATACCACTGGAAGGTGAGGCCTCTGGCCAGGCCCCAGGAGGGTTAGAGGTTTGCAGAGGGCCGCTCTGAGGGTGGGTGGCAAGTACCTCCAAGTCCGTCTCATCGCTCGAGCTGGTGGTATCCTCACTGGAGCTATCAGCCTGGTCGGCGGATGCCATTCCTGAGGGATAAACAAGGAGGGGACTGAGGGCCAACCCTTTATAGACACGCCTGCCTCTCGTTGGCACCCTCCACGGCAATTACTCAGGGCTCCTGCACCCATGGAAGACGAACAGCTGAGGGGCATACCACACTGCACCCCCCCGCCACTCCTGCACAGCTGAAGGGCTGGTAAGAGGGGAAACAATAGGTCCTGACACACAAGCGCCAGCACCTGGGGGCTTAGAAAACCTCCTTCCCCCATCACAGGGAAAATGCCTATTTTACATGTGATACAGAGGCAAACCCAGGTCTCTTGGCTTAGCGTCTACGGCTCTGTGGAAGGCGCTGGTACCCACCTGGGAGCAATAAACCAGAAAATGCTCCAACCCCACCCCGGCTGCTCACACTCCCTCAGCAAAGCCTGAGGTGTCTCTGTAGCAGATTCTCCCTCACCCAGGGGAGGGGAAAGTGGCCTGAGGTGGGGGTCCTCGCCGTCATGGAGATAGCCGCCTGAGTTCCAGAATGTCCTGGGGGCCTGGCCCTTGAGGTTGGGGCTCCTTACCAGGCATGGCGGCGGTTCTGAGAGCTGACACGCTGCCCTCCTCCTCGGTTTCTGACACCAAGACAGCATTTGCCGAGGGCCCCGTCGTCTTCTGGGGTGACTTCCCAGTGAGGAGGTGGGCCACTGCCTTTCCCGGGGCAGGGTGTGTCGTGGAGTTCACCGTCTTGCTGGCTTTCGTGGTCTTTGCCTACAGAGAACAGGAGTGACAGCCACTGGGTATGGTCAGGTGGATAAGAGCACAGACCACATCAGCTCCCACCTCTGCCACTTCCCAGACCCGTAAGCTTGGGCACATGACCTCCCTGAGCCTCTGTTTCTTCATCTTTGAAGTTACGGATTCATCACCAACCTGTGGCCAGCCAAGGGGGAGCTGAAAACAGTACCTCCCCTCGAAGAGGTGTGAACTGAATTACAGTTCTTAGGACACAGCAGTTTAGCTAAGCGTTAAGTAGCAATTTATTGTGGGTGTTATCATGGCCTCGTGATTATTTCTACATATTTTTTGCTAATGCTCGAGTCAGCATCAGGGACACAGTCCTTTCCATGTATGTCTGAGACACCGCTTTGTGGATGACCAGAAAACGATATCCTGCCCTCCAAGTAGTTTCCAGCCTAGAAAATGCTTCTCGAGCTTTCAAAGCCACAGGTGTCTTGTTTGCTACGGTGTCTCCACTGCCTCGCGTAGCACCTGGAACATACCTGTATTGGTCATGACTCGCCGAGTGAAGAGCTGAATGCAGGGCCGGAGGAGGACAGGAGCCGGCTAGCCCAGGTATGTAAGGTGCCCAATGGCTCACAGCGGTGGGCATCATCCCCATCTTACAGACAAAAACCCGAGGCCGGCGAGGTGCATGGGACACACCACGATCACGCAGCTGGTGACTGAGATCTGAATCCAAGCTGGGCAACTACCCACAACCCAGTTCTTCTCTGATGCCGGGGAACATGTCCTACAGGGCACCTCAGCTCCCATGGGTGACAGCCTGGAAGATGGTCCCACTCACCTTGGCTTTTTCTTTCACATTTGAAGACAAAACTGTCCCTGTGACTGAGGAGTTGGTAGCCGCTAATTTCGGGGCTGCAAGACACAAATACCCGTTGGGTGAGCCAGACCAGCCTTTTCTCAGGGAAGAAGAAAGGTTTCAGCTCGCATAACAATTCAATTTGTATGGCTGCCTAGTGTTGGCATGAGATTTGAGGCTAAGCCTGGACTGAGGAAGGGCTCAGTGGTGCTCAACCACATCCCCCAGGAGCAAGAGAGGAGAGCGGCAACATGGAAGTCGGCTGACTGCATCCCCAGTGGGGTCCCAGCTCCCTGGAGGCTCGAGATACCAAGGGCCCCAAAGGAAATGGGATTGGCTCCCAGACCTACTGCATACCACCCTGGAGGCCCAAACAACTCCAGGGATGCCATTCCCACAGGCTACCTGCCACACTGCAGCCCCGAACGCCACTTAGCAAGACAGGGGCAGGTCATGCAACCCCAGGTCCACAGAGAAAGCTGCTCGAATTTAAACCATGTCCCAGTGGGTGGGGAGCTGAACTAAAAGACTGGAATCTTGTTAGCTGTCAGTTTCCAGATCCTTGTTGCCTTGATACCAGGATACTGTCTCCTTTGAGCTCAGGTTAGGGAAAGATTTCTAACGTATGCTGTGAAATAAAGAAGATGCTGTTGGGGGCTTCAGTGATTAAGAATTTGCTTGCCGATGCTGGGGACACAGGTTCAGTCCCTGGTCTGAGACGATCCCACATGCCATCGAACACACAGGCTTATGGACCACAACTACTGAGCCTGTGCTGTGCCGCGAGAAGCCTGTGCAACCAAACAAGAGTAGCCACCTCCTCACAGCAACTAGAGAAAACCTCGAGCACAGCAAGGAAGACCCACCACAGCCAAAGACAAATGAATAAATAAAGCCAAGAGAAAACAAGTGTTGATTAGGTTAAAAAATACGATGCTATTGAGAGGAATGACATGAGCTAATTCTTCTCCTGACATTTAATTCCATCTCTCTTCATTTTTTTTTTCCCAATTTATTGGCTGAGCTGGGTCTTTGTTGCCTTTCTCTAGCTGCAGAGAGCAGGGCTACTCTCCAGTTGTGGTGCGTGGGCTTCCCAGTGTGGGGGCTTTTCTTGTTGCAAAGCACACGCTCTAGAGCACAGGTCCAATAGTCGTGGTGCACGAGCTTAGCTGCTCCGTGGCATGTGGGATCTTCCCGAACCAGGGACTGAACCCACGTTTTTTGCGCTGGCAGGCAGTCTCTACCACTGAGCCACCAGGGAAGCCCTTTCTTGATTTTTAATTATGGAACATTTTAGGCCCGTTCATAAGTACCAAGGAAGAAGAAGGGACTAAGCCACCCAACCCAACCGTTATCAACTTGTGGCCAATCTTATTTCAACTGCACCCCTCATTCATCCATCCCATTGAGTATTATTCTGAAGAATACACCAGACATCGTATTACGTTGCCCAACAATATTTCAGCAGGTTTCTCTCAATGAGGGCTCTTAAAAAGTATAATTATAATTCTATTATTACAGCTTAAAAAATGCATTAATATTGAGTAAGCAGTCGGTAGGCAGTTCTAAGGCTTTTGTTTCGGATAGTTTGTAAGTGTGGATGTGGGCCTGTACGGATGTCTGTCTGTTTGAGTGCAGATGCAAAGGGGACCATCGTCAGCATCGTCAGGCTACCTTCCAGGAGACGCATTTAGGGAAAGGAAAGGGAGCAGGCAAGGGGAACAGAAAACCTCCCACTTCTCTTCTGTATGTTTTTGTATGAGTTCACAGAGAACTCGTTTTGCATTATAATTTTCAAAGATTAAGCAAAGTATAAAATACATATTCAGTATGATCGCCAATATTTGAAAAAAACATGCTCAGGAAAATAAATGGAAGAATAATTTGCCAAATTATACATGGCCAAGAATATGGGTAATTTTCCGCTACCTCTCTTAAAAAGTCATTTTCACATATTCTATAATGAATATAATGAAGCCTGTATTTCTTTTACAATGAGAAAATATATTTAAAAATTAAGAAGTTACCTTCTATGTAAGTAAAAACCAATAATGCAAAGAATGGTAATTCTTCTGTGGAGCTGAGACCACTGTTGCTTAAAGCACAAACCACCTGGAGAAGGTGGGGAGGAGGGGGCTGTGAAGGCCTCACAGGGTGGCCCCTGCCAACGCACTGGAACCAGAGTGCCTGGGACAGCGTACAGGTGCTAAACCTGCTCACTTCAGAGAGGCAACTGCTGAAATAGCCCCTGAGCACACAGAAGAGGGGCCCGCCGGCTGCCGTCTCTGAAATCTCTCTCGCAGTTCTTCTGAAAATGAAAGCTGCTCTTCTGTTTTTACCAGACTTATCTAGAAGGCTTAAAAAAATGCAGTTCCTGGACTGGAGAGGCTGACTCTCTACATGCCTCTAGACTCTAAGAGCCCATTCATGTTTTTGTTCACCACTGGATTCCTAGCACCTGGGACACAATGTCTGGCCCAGAGGAAGGGCTCACATCAAGACTGAAATAGGTATGTGGGGCTCTTACAACCTTCCCTCTAAAAGGACCTGGTCCTCCAAGGGCTCACAGAAGGTGAAGCTGGAGGTGGACTCTCCCTTGGAACAATCCAATATACAACAGCCAGTTCCCGAGAGGTGCAGGGTACTGCACCAAGCCCCTCTCAGCACCCAGGGCTCTTACTGGGTTTGGTGGTTTTGGCTTCTGCCTCCTCCTCCTCCTCCTCCTCTTCCGAGCTCTCTGAGGTGCTGATGGGGTCTGACACGCGGGTCCTCTTGGCCTGCAAGGCTGCATCTTCCTCTGCCTTCCGTTTCCGGCCAATCTCCGAAGTTCTGCAGGACAAGGGTGACTGGCAAGCTCAACCAGGGGGCAAGGACAACCCTAGGAGAGTTGAAAAGGAAGGCCTCCCACATCCTCCCTGACCCCAAAGGGCAAGTGTATAAAGAGACTTTAAACAGTGATGAAACAGAGTGCAGAAACAATTTTGTGTTGTGCATCTTCACTCATTTCATTGTATTTTTAGTTTATCTTCAAACACTCAAGAAGGGTGGAGAGTATTTTCTAACAGCCGCTAAGAGTCGCAGAGCTCTAAGTGCCAGCACTGTATACACTTCACAGAACCATCCAGGCTCCTCCTTCCTTTAGGACTTGTGGCACCCACAGTCACCTCCTCTGGGAAGACTGCCCAGGTCCCTGTTGTCCCTCAGGCCTCAACTGCAGTACAGCCTTCTCAGAGAGGCCCTCCCCGGTCACCACTGTCCTCTAAGATATTCTCTGCCCTGTTTCATTTTCTTCAGGGCACTTTTCTCTCTCCTGTTATTTTACTTACTTCCTACTTGATGTCCCCACTGCATGCCCAGGGAGGGGAGGGCTGGCAGGACCTCTTCCAGCTCACTCCAGTACCTAGAGTACCTAGCCTAAATCTCACGGCTAACTGACCTGCCCAGAGTCACAGTTTGAGGCTCTGGGGAGGATAAGCACGCAGATGGCTGAGTTGCCAGAATTTTCAAGCATCACATCCTCTGAGCCCAGCCTCCTGCCTGAGGGGGTCACTGTCTGTGTGCCACACTCTCCATGTGGGACAGATGTCGCTCTGCCACAGTTTGGGATGTGCTGCCTGGCTCCCTTGTTCCCAGGAAGGCCACTTGTTGGGAAATCTTCTACAAAAACATGTTTCATTTATCACACGTATAGGTTCACTCTGCCTCTCTCCTCCCCGTAGAATGTAACTTTCACAGGTGCAGAGATTTTTCTCTTCCAGTTTGTTTCCAACTACATAGAGAACAGTTCTGTCCCAAAGTAGGTGCTCACTAAACAGAGGCGAGTAGAGGGGTAATGCCTCCACTGGCCAGGTTTAGCACTTTATTTACTATTATTATCTTCATTTTACTGAAGGAGACTGACTTGGGGAGATCAAGTTTGTCCAAGGTCATACAGCTGGGTTTGAACCACCAGGTTAGGCTGGCTCTGGTGGGTGTGAGGTCCTTGTCCAAGTCAGCACCCCTCATCCAGAGAAGGGGCTGGTGGTAGGGGAGGGTGTGTGGCACGGCTCAGTGAAGCAGTTCTCTGGGGAACGAAGTGCTGTAAATAGGCAGACACCTGGGCATGTGGAAGAGGAAGTGGGGGGTGTACCCTGTGCTCACCTTAGCAGCAGAGGAGAGCCAAGAACTGAGGGCTGACAGGGCTTGCAAAGACCTTAGCTCTCTACTGGAAGCTGGGATCCCTTCTCTACCATGCTCGCCTTTGCTTACACACCTCTGATGACAGGGATCTCGCCAATCTACCATAGCCCACCTCAGTTTTGGACAGCTCTGATGACCAGCTGCTTTTATTCAGAAGCTGACACTTGTCTTCCTAAAGCAGGTTCACGTGGGTCCCACTTCTCTCTCAGGCCCTAGGCAACACCCCACTCCCTTTGTCTCCAAACATGTGCAGATAGTGGTCCCTCCACTGCCCCTCTGCCATCTCTTTTCCACCCAGACAGTTGCATGTTCACTATCATTCCTCATGGATCACAACTGCAGGTCCTCCACTCCTGTAGTTGGCTGTGGTCAGGCCAGTTCATTGAGGGAGCGATTACCCCCTCCTTCATTTTCAATCCATTCCTCTGTTGACAAGTCCTTGGATTATCCCCTCTCCTTGTTTTGCGTGTTTCACAGGCATTTCACATTCAACATGTCTCTGAAATCTTTCTCTCCATGTTGGGTTCCTTCCATTCAAGCGTACAAGTCAGACACCTGGGAGCTGACTACACTGCTTCTCCAAACCATCTGCAGACCCTCATCTCATCCTCTGGTATTCCTGCCAACTGTCTCCTTCGTATGTTATTCCTGCCTCAAGCCCCAGCAGCTCTTGTCTGAAGGCTGATATCCACAGCCTACCCAGTCGAGCCAGTGATCTCACTACTCTCCACTTCAACCGTCCATGGCTCCCAGAGTTCTCAGGGCAAAGACACAACTTCTCCTCATGGGTGATCAGGCCTGTCATGGGGTAGTCCCTGACGATCGTCCAGTCTCGTCTGCACTGCACAGCAGTTACAGCCTCAGACCAGTAGCTCCCTCTGCCAGCTACACTCCATCAGCCTTTCCACACCTATTGCCGAGTTCACTTCCCCACTCCTGCAGTTCTCAACTCAAAGGTCACCTCAAGGAAGCCACCCCTAAACACCTAAATGAGGTGAGGCTAACCTATTCAGGCAGTTTTGGCCCCAGGCACCTCTTTTTCATAATCCTCACCACCACTGTAATTTTATACTCATTTGTCTCATTCTCTGTGGCATGCTTACCTCCCTGACTCCAATGTCAGCTCCAGGAAAGGAGCCACCATGCATGTCTCATTCATGACTATATCTCTGTACTGAGATCCTGGCATTCAGTAGTTACTCAATAAATGCTCATTGACTGAATGAATAACAAGCTGCCAAGAAGCTCTTGTCCTTCAGAGACACTGCTCACAGCTCTCAGTGTCCTCTCTACTACCAGACAGACACCCGTATCTGTGGTGTAGCTTCCTAGAGGTGATAATAGTTTCTACAGTGGGTTACGGGGACAGATCTTAGACCAGATTAGTATCCTAGCTGATTTCATGCTGAGAGCTTGGGGTGTCCTTCCTGCACTCCCTCAGCCCCATTAGACTTACTGTTGCCAGTGTGTATAGATGTCCAGAAGGGTTACAGGCTGACTCAGGAAAATTTTCTGCAGAGAAGCAAAGAGAAAGCAGCAATTAACCCTCCTGAGCACAAGGTTCCTCCTTGGGCCCCACTCTCATGACATCATGATCCACAGAGAGATGGTTGAGAAGGGGGTCTTTCTGCTCTGGGCAATATGTCTGCTCAGCCCTGCCAGGACCACCCGAACCTTTCAGAGACACGCAGGGCAAGTACTTCCAACTAAAACCTTTTAAGACAATATTCCGGTGAGAAGTACCTTTGACAGAGTAGAGTGGGAATATTCCAAGCTAGCATTTATCCAGCCCCTAGCCTCCCTGGCACTCTCCAGGCTTAGGTGCCACAAGACAGGGCTTTTTCCACCCCTGACCTTTCAAAAGTCAGGCTGGTCAATCTTCCCAGGCAGTACGAACCACAGACTAGACACCCACACTGTCTGCTCACCCACTGGGCAGAGACTGGAACCAAATGGTGCCAATCCTTTGGTAGAAGCAAAGCCCTCTGGAGCCAAGATCAGAAGTCTACTCTCTACAAATGTCAAGAACCTGGGGTGTCAAGTGCCCCAAGGAGGCTGAGTGAGTAATGCAGGGCCAGGGATTTAGGCAGAGTGGCCAGGAGGGTGCATCTAGGGTCAGGCAAAGAGAATTTGTTAACTGGATAGTCTACTGTCTTCAGCTCTTTAAAGCTGCAGGTTCTTTCTTTATATGGGGATAACAGCAGTACCCATCTAAGATGCTGCTCTCAGGCCTTAAGGAGACAGTCTACAATAGTAACTGCACAGCACAGCAGCCAGTAACATTCAGACTGTAACTGACAGTGACTGAAAGTGTCAGTTTCACTTTCCTTGGCCCTAGGCACAGTGGCCTCCTCACTGTCCCTCAAATCTGTCAGGGGACTCCGCCCCCATCGGGGCTGGCTGTTCCTTCTGTCTTGAATGCTCTCTCCTGCCAACTATATGGCTCACTCCTTCACTTTCTTCAGATCCTCGCCCCAAAGTCACCTTCTCATTCGGGTTTCATGACCACCCTATAGATAATTTAACTCTGACATTCCTTATCCCTTCTACCTGCCTTATTTTTACAACTAGCACCTACCATCATCCCATACACTGTATCAATAACTTAAAAAAAAAAAAAATTCAGTCATTTGTCTGTTCCTGCTGGAATATATGCTTCATAAGGGCAGGATTCTTTCGTCTAGGCAAATGCCCCAAAAAAGATAGGTACTCCCTTTTGTTCCCTGTAGCTGGTAAGTGATATAACTGAAGTAAGAAAAGCTACCGAGGTCCAAAGACTGGGAAAAGCACAGATGATGTCTTATTTGTCATCCTTTAGTCTCTCCCAGAGGTCCTG
Source organism: Oryx dammah (assembly GCF_014754425.2). Taxonomy (NCBI): domain Eukaryota; kingdom Metazoa; phylum Chordata; class Mammalia; order Artiodactyla; family Bovidae; genus Oryx; species Oryx dammah. The sequence continues at coordinate 48,346,200 of NW_024070189.1, forward strand.
AGAGCAAGTATCATGACCAGAGCCTACACCATAGCCAGAGGGACACCGACTAATCAAGTCAACAGACACCACACCAACTTAACACCTTCCAGTGGCTTACCACTACTTTACCAAAACCAAAGGAAGCCCACTTCCTGCCTCTGTCTCCCCAGAGATCTCTGTCACCCTTGTACTCCACACTTCAGTCATAAGAAACTTTCTGGCGGCCAGTACATATGCAACACTTTGCATTCCTACTTGGAACACCCACTTCCTTCTCTCAGATCTCAAAGCAGCACTCACTTCCTCTGGAAAGCAGTTCTGGATATCCCTGACTAAGGCGATCTGCCATTCCTGTCTTAGCACCCTATGCTTCTCATTCTTGGCAGTTAATGCAGTGCTGAGTGCACAGTTACTTTTGTGGTCCTTTGATTTATGTCAATCTCCCCTAACAGATTTAGCCTGTAAACTCTAATTAGTAAGCCAAGGGACCCTCCTCACTATTCTATCGCCAGCACCCTCACTGCCAGATTAACAGCTGCTCAAGGAATGGATGAAGTAAGAACGACTACACCACGAGTTCAACTCCCACTCAGTACAGAAAAGCTGCTAGGGGCTTGAGCTCCAGTTCAGTTAAGTAGCTTCAGGCCCCTTCTCGGGCGCTCTTTCGCTCCTTTCAGGGTTGGTAGCGATCCTCTCCTCAGACTCGCAGCAACCTTTTCGCCCTAGGGGGCCGCGCCGAGCCACGTGGCCCGATACTTCGAAATTTTAAATTGTCGCTCCCGGAAGGGGGTGGAGGTAAGGGGCGCGGGAATTATAAAGCCCAGAGCGTCCTTTCTCACTTCCCGGCCCGCCCACTCCACAGATAAGGAAACTGAGGCCCAGAGGAACTGGGAGCCACAGAGGTGCGGGGCAGAGGTTGCGGCCCCTTCAGCACCCCGGGCCGCGTCCCAAAGCACAGTGGGATCCGGGATCTGGGCGCCCGCAGGCCGCCAGAGGAAGAGGCGCGGGCCGCCTCTCCATAGATCTTGCACGCGGCCCTTGGACACGGCCCGCGCACGCTTACCTGGCCGCTCTGCTCCTTCACTTCCCGCGCCGCACGCACATAGCCCGCCTGCAGCAGATGCTGGTAGATCAGGGGAAGGAGCTCCCGCCGCTTCCTGGCCTCCGCCATGCCCGCGACCCCCGGCCTGTCCGTTCACCTGCACGCCCCCCTCAATCCCCGCCCGCCACTTCCCTTGTGCCCTTAGACCTCGCGCCCCCCACTTCCGGCCCCTCCTCCGTCCGCCGCGCGGCACGCCGGGAAACGTAGTCTTATCTCCAAAGGTGGCGGGCCCCGCCTCGGAAGATGAAAAGGGAGGAGGCATGGGAAGCATTGAGACCGCCTATTGGCGGGGAGGGCGGGAGGATCCGGACACTCCCCCTGGGCCGCCTAAGATTAGAATGCCTCCCTCTTAAATCCTTCAGACTCGCTCCTTGAAGGCATTTGTCTTCCTCTTAGCTGCGTGACAGCTGTGATCGGATTTTACTCATCTCTGAATATCCTATTCTCCAGCTCTCTCTAGACTCGAACTTCCACTTACCCACTCATTTAATCATTTCACAAATCTTTTTAGAACACATGAACCTGTGCTATTTGTCATCGTTCATTCATTCATTGAATAGTTATTGAGCGTCATACCTTCGGCAAGCGCTTAGGCTAGGCCTGCGAGATATATAAGATGTGGCAGCTGCCCTCAAAGCTCACAGGGAAGAGAGAGGCTGGCAATCAAGCAACTATGGTTCAATGTCTTCTGCACACTGTCTGGGGCAAGCACAGCCTACGGGAGAGAGGGGCCCCTAACCCCAAGAGTGTATCTAAGTTGAGGCTTAAAGACAGAATAGGAGTTTCTAGGTGCAGAGGAGAGGGCTGGCATCCCAGGCAGAGGGCACTGCATGAATATAGACAGGAGAAACCACTCCGGTACAGCCCAGGAAACCCAAACATAAAACGCGGTCTGTGCTGCTGGACTGTTGAGTTGGAGGGTTGAGGGAACCAGTGTGGGCACAGAAGGATGGACAAGTTAACAGGGCCTACAACACCCGCTCCCCCTGGTCAGATTTTGCACTTTGCTCCAAGGGCAATAGCCAGTCTCTGTCTGATTCTATGCAGGAGGGTGACTTGGGTTTGTGTTTTTTAAAGATTGCAATGGGGACTTCCCTGGTGGTCCAGTGGCTAAGACTCTGTACTCCAAACGCAGGGGGCCTGGGTTTGATTCCTGGTCAGAGAACTAGAACCCACATGCCACAACTAAGACTTCTCATGCCATAACTAAATAGTCCACATGCCTCAAGGAAGATTGACGATCCTTCGTGCTACAAAGACCCAGCACAGCCAAAAAAAAAAAAAAAAAAAAAGATTGCTATGACCAACGCATAGAGGATGGATTTGTGGAGAACAAAACTGGATGAGAGGGTGCTGTAGTTGTGGAGAGGAGATTGGCAGGGAGAGGGTGAGTTAGGCTGGGGAATATTTGAATCAGCTATTCCTTTTTCTCTTTTAACATATTTAAAATTTTTATTTGGCTGTTCATTTATTTATCTATTTGGGTCTCCTTATTTATTTGGTCTTCTGTGCTAGGTCATCATTGCTACCCGCAGCCTTTCTTTAGTTGTAGTGCTTGGGCCTCTCACTGTGGCGACGGCTTCTCTTCTGCGGATCAGGGGCTCTAGGGCACTCTAGGGCTTCAGAGGTTGCGGTATGTGGGATCTAGAGCATGGGCTCCGTAGCTGTTGGTACACGGGCTTAGTTGCTCCCCCGAAACAGGGATCGAATTCATGCCTCCTGCATTGGCAGGCGGATTCTTTAACCACTGGACCAACAAGGAAGTCCTGAATCAGCCGTTCTTAACTTCATGTGTCCATCAAGAAATGAAGAGAGCAAGAAGCACCTAACGTTTGCTGTAGAAAATTCTGAAGGTGTACAGACACATAACGTTTTCCGTCCAATTTTAGGATACGGGGTAAGTACATACCTGACCATCCTAGGCTTAGGAACGATTGCTCCAGGAAGAAATAGGGACAGGACCAGGTAACTGATGGAATATGGTAAGTGAGGAAGACGGAGGAGACTGATCTACATTCAGCTATTTAGCAAATATTTATTGAACAACTACTGTTGGAAATAAAACTGTCTCTACACCAATAGAGCTTATAGTCTAACCGGGAGACGTAACCTAACAAATACATATAATTTGTTACATGTATTTTGTTATTTATATGTTTTTGTTATTTAACAAAAACAAACACATACAAATACATTGTTACAAGTGGTGAGTAAGTGTAGAAAAGAAAAGGATAGAGTTTTTTTCTTATGGAAGAGGAGTATTTAAAAGCTATGCTGGAGTCATTCTGCCCAGGTTCACATTCCCGCTTTGTCTCTTATTAACTAGGTGACTTTCGTTAAGTTACATAACTTCTTGGTGCCTCAGTTTCTTCACCCATAAGATAGAGGTAATTATAATTTCTACCTGATACGGTTGCCATGAGGAATAAATGAGTTCTAAGCAGAAACGCACAGAAAAGTTCCAAGAATAGTACTGCACTTGTGTGTCCATTAGCCATCACCATGCAATCATCTGCCAGGATGACAGGATCTGTTTCTGCTTGGGGGTCAGGGAAGGATTCCCTGAGGAAATGACCTTTGTGAGGACCTCTGAACTATGTGCAGAGGAGAGTGGGATAGCGGGGAGAAACCTAGGCAGAAGAAAGGACCTGTGCAAAGGGCCTGAGGTGGAAGGTACCACTGAGAGAAGAGGTGAGAAAATGCCTTCGTGACAGGGCCCAGAGGGAGCGCAGGGGGATTGGGGAGTTTAGAAGAAGGGCAGAGGCAGATTCTGTATCGAGGATCTTTCTCTTCATCCTCAGAGATTTAGGAAGCCACTGACAGTGTAGGTCCAAGAAGGATAGGATGACATTTGCATTTTAATGTGACCCCTGTAGTCAGAGAGTGGAATGGGGGGCTTGTGTGTGTGAGCAGCTGCAAGATGACAAGTTAGGGTTAGGAGGGCAGGCAGGCATCCAGGGAGACTATCACAGGGGTGGTGCTGGTGGCAGTACAGGTGGAGGGCTGTGGAAGGTTCCAGGTATCAGGAAGTAAAATCATCATAGAGATGTGTGGGAATGGAGGGGATGGAGAGTGAGTGTCAGGATGACCTCTGAGGTTTCCATGAAAACAGGCAGTGGTTTTTCACTGAGATGGGGAAAACTGAAGGTGAACTGGGAGGAGTTGCTGGGTGAGTGATGATGGGAGGCTGTGGAGGGGGTCATGAAAAATGCAAGTTCCACTTTAGACGTGTTGAGCTTGAAAGACCTTTGGGACCCTGGAGGTAGATGTTGTTGAAAAGGCCTGGGTTTGGAAGCACACGAGGATGGGAAGTTGTCAGGAGACAGATGATCACATGGCTGTGGGTGAGGCCCAGACTGGCCAGAGAGAAGAGAAGGTGCCCCAGGATGGAGCTGTGAGGCACACCCACAGGTTGTGGCTGTGAAAATGAGGGTGTACCTGCAGAGGCTGCAAAGGAGGGCCCAAGAGGCGGGAGAAAACCCAGAAGAGTGGGCTTAGGGAAGGAAGCCAAGGGAAGGAAGCTGAGAGTTTTGGGAAAGTGGGGAGAGTCTAGGGGCAATGCTCTGAGAGTCAGAAGGATGAGGATGGGACCAGTGGCTTCAGTTACTGACAGTCATGGGGACTGTTGGTGGTGGTTCTAGGGAATACTGTTTGTGCAAAGTGATAGAGAGGGTCAGATGGCAGCGATCTGATGAATGAAGAAGGGGTGAGGGAGGCAGTGGGTCTTTTGAGAAGTATTTGTGTGAAGAGGAGGAGAGAGATGTTGTGACGGCTCCGTGTGTGTGTACGTGTGTGTGTGTTGGGGGAAGTGAAGTGAAGTCGCTCAGTCGCGTCCGACTCTTTGTGACCCCATGGACTGTAGCCTACCAGGCTCCTCTGTCCATGGGATTTTCCAGGCAATAGTCCTGGAGTGGATTGCCGTTTCCTTCTCCAGGGCATCTTCCCAACCCAGTGATCGAACCCGGGTCTCCCGCATTGTAGACAGACGCTTTACCGTCTGAGCTACCAGGGAAGTCTCATGTGTTGGGGGAGGGGAGGTATGTTAGAAGGTGGAAGAGACCTGAGTTTGTTTTCCAGCTGATGGCAGATCGAGGGTAGAGATTAATTAAGGGTGTGGGAAAGAGGGGAGGCAAGCAGTGAGGGATGTTCACAAGCTTGCGCGAGGGGATGGGATCAGGCGCGTAGGTGGAAGGGCGGGTCTTGGAAAGGAGGGATGACTTCTCTGCAACCAAAAGAGGGAACAAAGAGAGGATGGGTGCAGATGTAGATGTAGGTTTGTAGTGGGATGTTAAGGGAGATTTCATCTTCAGCTTCTATTTTTTCTGCAAAGTGGGAGGCAAGGTCTGCTGAGAGCGAGGGAGAGAAGTGGTGAGGCATTTGAAGGAAGGAGGAGAGTGTGCATTCAGAGGAGCAAACTTGCCCACAAAATTTCAAATGCCTGACAGTGTTGACAACCCCAGTGTGTCCTGTCCTGTTGGCTGGGGGATTTCCCCACTGTGGCTCACCAGCCCACGTACAAGCAGGGGAAAGTCCTGGGTGAGGTTTATCCAGGCCCAGGGCTGTGCCGGATGGGTGGAGAAAAGGGCATAGGGGTCTAAAATGTTGGCAAAATAGATGCCTAACCTTTGGGCCCTGGCATCTAGGCTGGGCAATGTGGAAAGTGAAGACAGATGCAGTCCATTTTCAGGGAAAGAGTGGAAGACTTCATGGACTGAGCAGCCACAAGGTCAATTATCAGGAGCCTGAGCTCAGAGAGGATTGGCAACTCAAATTGATGACTATGCCCGGGCCACTGACTGGGTGGCTGGTGGGGCTACTCACTGAGATGGCAAACAGGGTGATAAACATGTGAATGATTAGGAAGATCAACGTTTTTTTTTAACCCTTTCAAGAACCAGTTTCAGCCCCTTGGAGCATTATGGCCCCAGTTAAGAATGCCTGCCTTAGTAGAATGTAAACTCCTTGAAGGCAAACTGGTGGTTCTCTTGTTGGCTGCATTATTCCCAACCTTAATCTATAAATACTGGCCAATGAGAGGGTGGTTACAGCCTGCCTCCTGAGGAAGAGAGGAGGGCAGAGCAGACGGGGCCCATGTGAGTATAGACCGAGAAGCGGAAATGTGGGAGGCTTCTACAAGTCAGTGGAGAAGAAACTGAGTCTTCTGTCCTTGTATGACCTTGGGAGAAACAGAGAATTGTTATTAAATTAAACAAAAACCAAACCAAGACAGTCTAATACCTTTTGTCTGGCAACAGGTTGTTTGTTTTTGTTTTGTTCCTAATAAAATTCATTTTAGGCACTTATGCTTTGTCCTTGGCTCCTGGGAGGCTGCCTCTTCTGTGGACAATTTCTTTATTTCCTTGATTTTCCAAATCATACCCTTCACTGAATTGCCTTGGGGGCCCAAGCTTAAAATCAAAACATTAAACTGATAAAATATAACATGGCAACAATTAAGGCAGCAGCAAACAAAACAGTGCATTAAAAAGAAAAAAAAAAAAGAACAAAACACACACAAAACTAGCCTCAGAGCATTTTTCTTCCACTTAGAAAAAGATGTCTTAGTGTTAGAAGCCAGAAGCTTCCAGGCCACTCAACTGTGAGTGACTCTTGGGTACGGTAAGCAGTATGCCTGGGTTATCTTGACTTCTTGAGCAGGGCACTCAGGAAATGAGTGAAGGAAGGAATGTTAATAGAAGGGAAAGAAGCTAAACAGGTAGGACTCTACTCCCTTATTTTCCCAGCAAAAGTGGCTCCTGCACAGAGGTGGGAGGTAGCTCAATATAAGGAAGAGGATCCTGGGCCAGGAGTCAGGAAACTGCTTTTTTTGACCTGGCACTGCTGTGTGACCTTGGGCTAATCTCTTGCCCTCTCTAATCTTCAAATTTTCTTTTCTTCTTTGGAGAAACTGGACTAAAACCAACACAAACACTCTCCAGAGAGGCTCCCTTTGCCTCCAGCACCCAAAGTCGGCCCCCTTATCCACTGTGACCATGGGTTCTCCCTGGGCCAAGTCACTTGAAGGTTTCCCACAGCTTTCTTCTCTCTTCTAGGATGACAGTTTCTCTGTTTCTTTTTTCCTTCAGTCTCATTGGAGTTTTTAAAGCTTACAAAAGATTGAAAAGTTATTACTGAAGTAACAAGTCAAACAGTTTATAGATATATAAAGACTGAGTTAATCTTCTCTCTTTCATTCATTCCCAGCCCACTTCCTCCCATCTAAGTACTAACCAGGCCTGACCCTGCTTAACTTCTGAGATCAGACACAATCAGGCACCTTTAGGGTGGTATGGCCATAGACCCATCCCATTTCCTGACACCCAAGTGAGGCCCTGTGGGGCTCCCAGGTACAAAGTCCCTTTTGTCTCCTGTTTCTTATAGACCAGACTCCAGCTTCCATGACCTTCCCTGAGTTCCAAAGGGTGGATTTGAATGGCTGCCAATTAAGAGAGGAGCAGCAAAGTTAAAGGGACCAGAGAATCTCTTCAAGATTGAAGGCCACCTGAGATCAGATTAAGCCCTGCTCACATGTCAGAGACTTCACCTTTGAACCATTAGTATATTACCTTCATCACTTCCTCCCAGGTTGGGGACTTCCCTGGCCATCTAGTGGTTAAAACTCTGTGCTTCAAATGTAGGGGGTGTGAATTTGATCCCTGGTCTCGGAACTACACATGCTGGATTGCACGGCCAAAAAAAAAAAAAAAATCCTCCTGGGTTGGAACACATAGTCTTTCAAGGCAGAAACCCGTGTGTCTCCTTTTGCTTGGCAAAGCAATAAAGCTGTCCTTTTCTGCTTCACCCAAAGCTGTCTCTGAGATTTGATTCGGCACCAGTGTACAGAGAGGCTGAGCTTTCAGTGATTTTCGCTATACTCAGCCCACTTCAACCAGTTCAGGGGCCTGGCCTCATGTACTTCCTTGCAGACAGACACAGGCATCCTTGGCTTCAGTTCCCTAATCCACTCTCTCTTTTTTGTTTTACACAAGGGGGTCATGCTAAACACAAAAGTCCACAACTTGCTTTTTCAGTTAATAACATATCGGAGCTGTTTCTCCAGATGTTTGGCTCGACCACAGGCTTTTGAGTAATAGTAGCAGCTCACATTTGTAGAGTGGGTACCATGAGCTTATGGGATGCATAGAGCTAGTTATCAGCCCCGTTTTTGTTCTTGTTTTGTTCACTGCACAGCATGAAGGATCTTAGTTCCCTGACCAAGGAACGAACCCATACCCCCTGCAGTGGAAATATGGAGCCCTAACCACTAGACCACCAATGAAGTCCCTTACAGCCCTCAGGTAAGAAAACTGAGGTTCACTGAGGTCAAGGCCTCAGCCACACACCCAGGGAGTGGCACGCCTTGGATAGGCTCTGGCTGCCAGAGTGGCCTAGCCAGCCCCCAGTGGGGCAATTGACAGAGGCAGGAGACAGCATGATACAATTTAGTGCCTTCTAGTTGTTTGGCTGAGACAACAGTGCCACTCAAAACCACCTAGTAAATACATTTGTACAGACTGGAGCTTCAGTTTTTGTAGGATGGAATCAAAAGTGGGCCAGAGGAGATGCATGGGTTTATTTTAATAGCTAAAGCCAGATTAACTGCCCAAAGGCTTGTAACAAACCACAGTCTCATCGGCATAATTTCTTCTTTATGTGATTTTCTTTCTCAGAGCTGAAAGTGTCCTTGGAGAGCAAGGAATCTAGTTGTCTCTTCTTGCCCATAAAGGTACAAGCCCAGTGGTAGGGACCGACTTGGAGGGGTCCCCAGTGGGATAGGGGCAGAGGTAGGCCCCATCCCTCTTGGCTTGGACCACTGCTACACTGTTCTTCCCTCCAGGCAGTCTCTGCCCTCATGCTCTTCTCCCCTGTCACTCTCTTCTTGCCTGTCCTTTTATTTATCTTTTAAAACAATATTTATTTATTTGGCTGCACTAGAGATCTTAGATATGGCATGGGGGACCTAGTTCCCTGACCTGGAATTGAACCCAGGCTCCTTGCACTGGGAGTTCAGAATCTTAGCCACCAGACCACCAGGGAAATTCCCCTTCCTTGTCTGTTCGTCACACCACATTTGGCATGACACTACTCCTCTGCTTACCAAACCACCCCCAGATGAACCACTGACCATGGGACCTATCACAGTTTCCTAATAGACATTCAAGCTCATCCCAGTCCGTTCATCCTTCAAAGCCAAAGGCAAATTCCACCTCCTCAGAGATGCCTTCCCTGACTATCCCAGCTTCTCATCTCAGCATCGTTAAATGCAGCTAGGCCCGCTCTCCAGGTGGCTCCGTCCAGGTGGAGCCACATTACAGAAAGACCGGCCAGGAGGGGGCAGTGCACAACCAAAGGAAGGTCTTTCTAAAGGTCAAGGTCACTAGGGTGCCTGGAGCCCGTGCCACCCCCCACTGTGGTGTGTACCCCTTAGTCTCTCCAGTGTGGATACCTGTAGGAATATGAGGTTCCATCCAGTGGTGTGAACAGTGGCAAACGCCGCCTCTCCCTGCGTCTCCCTGCATTTCTATAAAACAACAGGGATGGACTGGTTGGATGTTTCTGAAAAGTGGAGAGAAATAAATGGACATTTAAAAATGGAAATCATGATGTATTTATTTTAAAGTGTATTAGACCAAAAAAATAACTAGCACATCAAACCTGTTATTTCACAGATATTATTGCTTAGAGTGGGGCTAAAGTAGGCATTCAAGTAAAAAAAAAAAAAACAGGGAGTCGATGCAAAAGACAGTATCAATTAAATAATATTACAGGTAGTAAGATGACGGTGAATGGCTACAATTGGGAAAACACTGGTCTGCTTCTGATGTTCTAGAATTCTGTGATTTGCAGTGACTCCTGTCCTCACTTGGGGTGGAGGCGGGGAAGAAAGGAAGGAGCTGCTGTAGGAGCTGGAGCGCTGGGTCTTAGAGTGGAGGGGCAGGAATTCAGCAGATGGGCCGGGTCCCCACCACCAGCCCTTCCTTTCCCCGTGGAGGGTAGGGTTCTTGCCCTCCTCCCCGCCTGCTTTCTCAGCTTCCCTGCAGTTACTAAGGAGTGGGAGGCTGCGAGGGGCTGTGTTCTGAGAGCTCATCTGCTCCCTCATTCTCACCCAGCACCCTGTTTTGGCATAAACTATTCAGGGTGATGATTAACAAGGATGCGGGAAGGCACTGGGGATGGGAGGAAAAGCAAGGTGGTGTGGTTAGCGTTTGCTCACAGATGTGGATGTCCAACCTGGAATGACCATCTAAGGATTCCCAGGCATCAGCATCACCGGAAAATTCTTTAGAAAGACGATTCTAGGGCCCCACCTTAGGCAATTCTGATTCTGGGGGCCCAGCATCTGTGTGTTACAAAGCTCCCCAGTCCCTGCTGAAGCTCCTAGGTTTGCTTCTCCCTCAGTGTACCTGGGGAGACACCAAGGCTCAGAGAAGTTGTGTCACTTACCCAGAGTCACACAGCAACTCAGCAACAGATGTCCTGATGATTCCTAGCTCATTGCTCCCACTGAGTATCCCTCACTGAGCCTGGTCCACAGTCTGCAGAGAGAACGCCACTGGCAAACAATTTTTTTGAGCCTCCTTTGCCTCTGGGCTTCTTAAGGATTTTCCACAGAAAAGAACATGCTGTGTGAGCAGCCATCTGCTGAGAGGGCTGGAAGGGTTGATGAGGGGTGGAGGAGGGTGGCAATGGAAGGGGTGGCTGGGAGATGCGGGTTTCTCTCTGCAGTTGCCAGCCTGCACAATTAGCCTGCTGAGGGCAGGAGCCAATTTGGATGATGCCGTCAATAGTTGGGTTTTCACATGGGATCCTGAAGGAGCAGAATCAGGAGCAGTGACTAGGATACATTTCAGATGGGATTTTCTAACAGAAATTAGTGACCTGGGAGACAGTTGACCCTGGAGCAACTTCCAGCTCCCTGCTTTCCTTTATTATAAAACATTTAACATGAAGAAATACAGGGCCAAATACATACCATGTTCCCAGGGACCTAGATTGCGAAGCATGACATCACAAATAAACCGGGGCTTCCCAGCCCATTTCCCCACCCCTGCCCACCGCTCCAGCCCACTTCCCCACCCCTGCCCACCGCTCCAGCCCATTTCCCCACCCCTGCCCACCGCCCCAGCCCGGAGGGTCACCACTGCATTCCCTGAGGTTGCTGTGAATCATTCCTGTACACATTTTCATATTTATGCTATGTATGTATGTATTCATAAAACACATAGTTTTACTTTGCAGATTTTTCAAGTTTTTGTAAATGATATAATATTGTACGTTGCCTTCTGCAACGTGTTTTTGTTCAACATTTTGTTTGAAATTTATCCATGTTAATGTGCAGAGCTCTGCAGAGTACATTATCACTGTTCTAATCCTTTTCACTCTAGGTACCACAATTTATTAATCTTTTTTTTGGCTGATGGGCATTTGTTTCCAGTTTTGGGCCATACAAACCACACGGCTGTGGACATCCTAGAATCTGAGAGTCTGGCTAGTTTCTCCCATGCCCCATCTAGGCTTAAGCTGCAATCTTCAGACTTTGGAATTTATGTCAGTCTGAGAGGGGCCAAATGCCTCTCCTTTATATTTTTTAATTTGTATGTCTCTGATCCCTGGAGCTGAAAGATTTTCATCGGTTTATAGGTCTCCTGGATTTCCTCTCCTGTGAATTGCCTTTGTATCCCGGGCTGTGTTTCCTTGGGTTGTTTGTGTCGTTCTTATTGATCTGGGACGGCTCTAATCCTGGGTCTGCTGTTACTATCTTATGCCAGTCAGTGGCTTGTTTTTCGCTTTATTTATGGAGTCCTGATGCACGAGGGTTTTACATTTTAATATAACCAGCGGCATCGATCTCTTCTTCTGTGGTCTGGGCTTCTGTTGGTTGTAGAAGCTGAGCCTGTTTCTCCACTGTAGCGTTCCCTCGGGAGGCCTTGTGGTGGAGTGAGAGGTGGGTGGATTTTCCAGCTGGGCCGACCTGGGCTGAATTCAACCTGAGAGGTTTATGGGCTAGGTGAACTTGGGCGGAAGTTACTTTACCTCTGGGTTCCAGCTTCCTCACTTTAAAAATTGGGATGAAGGGGAATTCAATCCTAAAGAAAATCAACCCTGAATATTCATAGGACTGATGCTGAAGCTGAAGCTCCAATACTCTGGCCACCTGAAGTGAAGAACCTACTCATTGGAAAAGATCCTGATGCTGGGAAAGATTGAAGACAAGAGGAGAAGGGAGTGACAGAGGATGACATGGTTGGATGGCATCACCGACTCAATGGGTATTAGTTTGAGCAAACTCTGGGAGGTAGCAAAAGACAGGGAAGCCTGGCGTGCTGCAGTCCACGGGCTTGCAGAGAGTTGGACAATTTAGTGACTGAACAACAACTGGTGGTTAGGACTCGGTACTTGCACTGCCGTGGGCAGGGTTCAATCCCTGGTTGGGGAACCGAGATCCTGCAAGACTCACAGGGCAGCCAAAAATAAAAATAAAATAAATAAATAACAAACTAGGGATGAGGACAGTCTCCAGTTCTCTGGAGGTGGTGGGGGGGAGGGCAGTGGCACTCAGTACTGAGGCGCCCAAGGAGGACTCACTGAGAAAAGACTCTGGAGAAGTTGACCCCTGAGACCCATCCAGTGTGTCTTCCTCTGCCTTGTCTGGGCCAAAGGGATCAATGCAGTCTCCTCCAGTCTAAGTACTGGCACATCTCAGAGTGGGGCTGTGCCTTTGGAGGAACTGGAACATGGGGAATCCAGATCTACCATCCCTGGGTCCTGGGCCATGCTGAGCAGCTCTGGAGGCAGGGACGTGAGTGAGTGGCATTCCTGGTTCTGGCAGGAGAGGAGGGACCACGCACACCACAGCGGCCGAAAGCAGCCCATTCAGCGTGCCAGCAGACCTTGGAGGGCATCTGATGGTTCCAAGGGAAATATTTGCTGGGGAAAGAAAGGGGCACATGGGCCGGGTGGCTTTCACTCACACGTGACCACATGACGCCCACACAAATGGGTCTCTTGAGGCCACAGCAGAGGGGTTAGCCCTGTTACCTCCATCCTGGGTACAGTACCCCGTGGGGGTGGGATGAAGCTGGGAGTGGGTGGACAGAGCCCTCTCAGGTCAGCAGCCTCTTGGATGAGGCCACAGAGCTGTAGTCAACAAGGCCAGAAGATGCCTATTTATTCATCCTACTTACTGACCCCGAAGCACTACCACTGACACCATTACCACCACGGATGGAGGTTTCAGCCTGCTCAGATGACCAGAGCACTGGGATGGCAGTCAGGAACACTTTTTACCTTGAAACTGATTTCTGGAGTAGGCAGTACATACTCATGATGCAAAATTGTAAAGGTGCGAAAAGGATGCAGAGAAAAGTTAAGTCTCCCAGTTCCCACCCCTCCCTTAGATTCCTAGGAGGAAGCAACATTACTGCTGAGTATATACATATATGCATTTACATGACATTGATAGTGGCACATTGTACACACAGCGGTAAACCTTCTTTTTGTTTTCCTACCTTATCTTGTCTCTCCAAAATTCAGGACCTGGGATGTAACAGGCAGGAGTGAATGTTCTAAGAATGATGGATCAGTGAATGGGGGGTGGTGGATGAGTGAATGGTATCCACCCAGGTTTAGGCTTCTTGTACTCGGTATTTTGAGACATATATCCCTAACCTTGGAAGGTTTCCTCTTCCCTTGGCATGTTGCTGCAGGTGGATAAATTCAGGCCTTCTTAACCCTGGCACAGAGCCATAATGGGGGAACTAAGTGAACAAGGCTGCTGAACAGCTTAATTGTCATTTCCACCAGCAGATGGTTACCAGGGAGACTCAAAGAATGTTAGAACCGGGAGGGGTTTTTCAGAGACGAGGAGGCAGCCTGACAAAATCTCAGAACTTGGGTGGGTCATTCCACCAGTTCTGTACGACTTTTTAAATGTTCATTCCAGTGATAATCTAAAACAATTAAAAATTATATTTTTGGACCATTTGATTGCCTGTCCAGTGATGTTGCATGGCCATGTGACTATACCCGTGCTGGGGTTTGTGTTTACGATCATACGGGCACTGAGAGAATCAAGGATTCCACAGCCCACTGAATAAAACAAGGATTTCATATAGATCAAACTGAGCAGGTTCTTATATTCTGTGTCTGCAGAGCCCCATGGTCAAGATCCCTTGACATGTTCTTAGGATCTTTAAAGGCATCTGGACGTTACTGTAGTACCAGAAACTTGGTGAAGAAAAGAGGACGCCAGGCGAGGATTGGGAGCCTGGATGTGAGTCCTGTCTCTGCCTCTGATTGATTGGGTCACCTGGACTCTCCTGTCTCTTCTGTTTTACTTTCTCCATCAATAAAACAGGGATCAAAATGCCTTCCTCACAGGATATTACAAAGGCAAAATGAGAGAGTAAATGTGAAAGTTCAGTCTTTATGAGCGTGTTCAGCCCTCTCATTTCATGAAGGAGGGAGATGAGGTGGGAGGAGGTGAAATGACTTTTTCAACATCAATTATTGGCAGAGCTAGGCCGGGAACCCAGGCTCGTAACTTCACCTGGTTCTCCTCCACTGCCCCGGGCACCTAGGCCATTAGCAGTGATGGTGTGATTCTAATTCTGGAAAGTGTAATAATAACATCTCAGAGGGGGCCTGCCACTGTTTGGGCAAACACACTATCTTTATTTTTATTTGTTAAAGAGATTGAATTAAGGAAACCAAAACAAATAAATGAGCACACTGAACTCCCCACAACCACACTTCTCTTCCTGGAGCAAAAGCAAATTCTTCCTTAGGCAAAAGGTCAAATGGAAAACAGAACACCCAAACAAGCCCTGTAGTGCCTGACACTTTGATTTACCAGTTGGCTGCGGTGAAGGGCCACGGAGCTGGGTGTGTGTTTCATTTTCAGCACCTGCTACTCTGGGAGATGTGGTTTCAGGGTCAGGGTCATCCAGGGCAGGCTTTGAGCTTCAGAAATCAGGGACCATGTCTGGTCAATGTTGTTTCCTCCAAGCTCAGCTCAGGGCTTTGCATACAGTAGGTGCTCAATCAATGTTTTGAGAATGAAGGCACGTGTGGCTAGCATCACGTTCTTTGTTTTTAAAGATTTGGAAGTATGGGACTTCCCTGGTGGTCCAGTGGTTAAGAATTCACCTTCCGATGCAGGGGGACACCTGTTTGAGGGGCTTTCCTGGTGGCTCAGATGGTGAAGAATCTGTCTGCAATGCAGGAGACCTGGGTTCGATCCCTGGATCAGGAAGATTCCCTGGAGAAGGGAATGGCTACCCACTCCAGTCAGTATTTGTGAGCAACTAACACTTTCACTTTTTTCTTCACAGGGAACTAAGATCCCACATGCTGTGGAGCAACTAAGCCCTCGCATCCCAACTAAAACTCGACATAGCCAAATAAATAAATATATTAAAAAAAAAAAAAGATTCAGAGGGGCATCTCAGTGAAGACATGTCTCACAACTCCCTGTTCAAAACTAGGAGGTCAGGAAGCAAAGGAGTCAGGGCAGAAATGGCTTGAATTTGAGGGACCCGGCAAGTGGTAAGCAAAGAGTGAGGCCCAGAGGCTGAGGTCAGACACAACAGGATGATTGATTGATCAATTGATTGATTGTATTGAGTCTCTGTGCTGAGTATATTCCATATGTCAGGCTCTGGGCTGGATGCAAGGGATCCCCAGTGGAGAATATCTTACATCCCAGGACCTCCAGTCTGCGATGATGAGCACTCAATAGTAAAGAAGAGTTTGGGCTCAAAGTCCTACTGTCCAGCACAGGGGACTCTGCTCAGTGTTTCGTGGCAGCCTGGATGGGAGGGGAGTTTGAGGGAGAATGGATACCCGTATATGTATGGCTGAGCTCCTTTGAGTCCCTATCAAAACATTGTTAATTGGCTATACTCCAATATAAATAAAAGTTTTGTTTTTTTTTTTTTTTAAGAAGAGTTTGGGCTTTGAATCAAACAGACAAGAGCACAAACCACAGCTCCACACTGTGTGACCTTGGACAAGCACCTTACCTCTTCTCTACATGTTGGTTTCCCTCCTTGTAAAATGGGATGCAGACTAGTAACTGACTCCTCCGCTGGTAAGTAAGATACAATCCAAAGGCACAGAGCACCTGGCCCAGAGAGATTGCTTTGCACCTGCTATCCAGCATGGCCATCTGATGGGGCCTGGACCCGACTAAGCGTGGGCCCAGCTCCTCCCTCTGCCGGAGCCCCCAGCAGCTTCTCTGACCCAGCTGGAGGAAGAAGCTCTGATGGGCATCTCCTGTCCATGTGCATCAAGTTATTTATAGTTGATTTGTTATTGTGGTTGTTGTGGTTGTTATTTCTATCTACTAAGAACATTGAGCTATGAATAAACTGTGCATTTCTCTTGATGAATGTGGAAAAGAATTTCTCTAGGGGGTACATAATAATAATAATAATAAACAACTGGAAAAATAAGGGCATTGAGTAATCAGGATGAATGCCATGGAGCTGGAACCTGGTCTTGGAGGTGTTCTGAGAGGCCAGGTGTTACCCTGGTAGTTGCTGGATCCTGGAGAGGTTGGCGGGGGGCGGGGGGGTGGTCCTCAGGGTAGGAGCTGGGGTAGCCAGTGCACAGAGCGTCACGTGGTCAAGGGATTGGGGAGAGACTCAGAGTAGTAGCTATTTATCAATCAATATTGGTTGGTTATTAATAGCAACATGGAATTATTTCAAAATTTTAATAATCAGTGGGGTCAGAATGGTAGGCATTGGTGAATAAATACCTGGGAGTATATATCTCTAAGAGTAGACTTGCTAGGTTGTGGAGAAAGTGACTGTTCAACTTTATGAAATATAATACAGATCATTTTCCAAATCACTTATCCCCACAGACATTTCTTCTAGCAGAAAGCATCAGGTTGATTCCCATCCTTGCCAACATTTGGCACTGTTGGGTTCCTTTTTTTTTTTGCCAATCTAGTGGATGTAAAATTATATCTCATAAAGGTCTCAATTTGTATTTTTCTGAATCCTAATAAGGATAAATATCTTTTCATATGTTTATGGGCCTAGAGTTATTTGCTTAAAGGACCTGGGTCTGTGACACCACAGAGAACATTCTGCTTCCTGCCTTGATCAACAGCCAGGTGGAATAGTAAGAGTACTGGGTGGCAAGACAGGAGACCTGGGCTCCAGCCTCAGTATGGCCACACACCCACTCTGCGACCTTAGGCAAAGTAGTTGCCTTTTCTGAGCCTCAATTTTACCATCAGCCATGTTGCTGCTGCTGCTAAGTCGCTTCAGTCGTGTCCGACTCTGTGCGACCCCGTGGACTGTAGCCTACCAGGCTCCTCCTTCCATGAGATTCTCTAGGCAAGAACACTGGAGTGGGTTGCCATTTCCTTCTCCAATGCATGAAAGTGAAAAGTGAAAGTGAAGTTGCTCATTCGTGTCCGACTCTTCGCGACCCCCATGGACTGCGGCCTACCAGGCTCCTCCGTCCATGGGATTTTCCAGGTACCAGAGTGGGGTGCCATTGCCTTCTCTGCAGCCGTGTTGGGGAGACCCTTATTCTGCTCACAGTTTGGGCAACTAAGAGATCAAGTGAGATCATCTAAGTAAATGTGCTTCGGGGACTGAAAAATCCTGCACCAGGCAGGGATATATATGCATTCCCTCTTTGAAGATGGTTTAAGAAGGCTGTGAAGCCCAGCAGAGCAGGAACAACCACCCAGCCTCCTGGAAGCTGAGAGCTCTAGCTCCAAGGCTTGAATGAATGCCTCCTTCCTTCTTCTGGCCTCCAGGCACCTCTCTACCCCCATCAAGCAGAGAAGAAACAAATCTCTTCAACTCCCAGCACAAACATGCCTTAGGTACCCCAAGGGGCTTTGGGAACCCAAACTTATGCTCAGGCTGCTCGAATGTGAAGACTGTGGGCCCTCTGGGGCCTGGTGCTAACCTGGGATGGTTGCTGAACCGGCCGCTGGGCCATCAGGTGGCCACGGACCTGGCTGCGCAGGCTGAGACTTAGACGCAGACACACCCCTGCGTCTCACTCTGAGGGTCACGGTTCGCTCTTCTGCTCCTTCTGGCCTCGCCTCCCTCACCTCAACAGCAGGAGGGTCAGCCGAGGCAGGCATGTCTCAAAGTGTGTGCTATGGAACACCAGCCATCATAGGCAATTACTCGCTCGGTCATGTCTGACTCTTTGTAACCCCATGGGCTGTAGCCCACCATCATGGACAGTGGTTAACGAGGGGAGGAAAGGTCTATGGTGAATGGAGCATTGAGTTCTGTTATTTTTGCAGCTAACAACATTTGCTGAACGTACCAGGCACTGGGTTCAGCACTTTACAAGCATTTTCTCATTGACCTGTTACAATTACTCTGAGGCCCTATGTCTGGCTGCATTTTACCGATGAGGAAACGAAGGCTTGGCAAGGTTAGATTTACCCAAGGTCTCTCAACTGGTAAGCGGCAGAGTCATGATTCAAACCCAGGCGGCCCATGTCCAGATCTCTTGTTCTCAATCAGGTTGAATTAACAGGGTGTGGTGATGAGTGACATTGTCAGGGGAGAAAGGGGAAGGAAGAATTCACATGCGCCCCCCCCCCTTTTTTTAAATTCAGCTCAGTGTCATATAGTGTCCTGGCGGGTGGTGGAGAAATACAATGAAAACAACAACAACAACAAACCACCCACTCTACCCCTTAGAACTTCAGACAAGGAAAAAGATTTAGCAGAGCACGAAGCATACTGAGTTGAGTCTGGGGAAACAAGTCTTCCTGAAGTGGTCTCTTTTTAAGCCAAGACTTAAGGGACCATTGAGCATGTGGAGAGGGCAGGAGAAATGGCACATGCAAAGGCCAGGAGCTGAGGTAGAGCATGGAGAGTTGCAGACACAGTGGACTGAAGGGGCATAGGCCTGGGAGGTGAGAGCCTGGATGTCAGCAGAGGGCAGTCACTCGAGGTCTTGACTCTGAGGCTTCTAGATTGGGACTGGGACAAGGGAGGGGAGAGAATTTGAGGAAATACTGGGGGAACAGTGGTCTGCTGGCTGGAGCTGGGAACATGGCTGAGGGCAAAGGAAATGGTGGTAATGAGCTTGGTTTTGGCCTCCAGAGTGCTGAGAGGGGGTCACCGTTAAGGTCTTTTCCACTGCTGACCTTCTCAACTTCCCTGGAAGGAAGGAACATCTCCCTGCGGCCCCTCCACCCCCAAATATTCTGAGCAGGAAGGAGCGGGATCTGTTTTGTCAACGCAGCTTGCAATAAAGAGTCTCATTCAGGGAGGCAAACAGCTGCTTGACTATTAATAGGCAGGGCCTCAGCCGCAGCCTGCTGGGAGGGCTCGGCTTGCAGTTCTGGAAAGGTGAATCTCTTCCTTCTGCCTGTCTGGAGTTTGCACCCGGTGGTGGAACAATAGGCTGGGTGCTCATTTCTCGGAAGGTCAGTCACCCTCAGATTTGGCTGGGGCAGCTCCAACACATGTGGCCAGGCCCTGCTTGGATGCTGACCTTCCCCTCGCTTCATGTTGGATGCAGCTAGAGGGAGAGGGAGCCCCGAGAACCTGGAGCTGGCCCAAGAAACAGACATCCATGTGGAAGGGGGAATGTCTGGTTGGGGTCTCCACAGATGCTCTTTTGGCAGATCAGGCACCCGTCCTGGAGGGGCTTGTGGAGAAATCAGAGTTGGGGCGGCTGGAAGGGAAGGGGGGTGTCAGCCTAGAAACAAGAGAACTGACGAGGGGATTTCCCTGGTGGTCCAGTGGCTAAGACTCCAGGCTCCCAATATAGGCGGCCCAGATTTGATTTCTGGTCAGGGAACTAGATCCCACATGCCCAAAGTACAAATTCACATGCCACAACCAAAGATTCCTCAGGCTGCAACAAAGATCGAAGATCCGGCATGACGCAGCTAAGACCAGTGCAGCCAAATAAATACATTTTTTAAAAAATTTAAGAAAAAGAATTAAAAGAGAGAGAGAAAGAGAGAACTGATGAAAGGAACTGGAGGATACAGGAGGTGGAGGTGGAGCCAGGGGTCAGAGTGAGCCCACACTTAGGGCATCTCTTGTCATGATCTGGGCCAGGGTTCAGAGGAGTCTGGAAGTCCAGACCTCAGAAGGTGAGGCCCAGAGAAGGCCACAGGTCCCTTCTGGCTGTCACTATCGTAACGCATGACCTCATGTGCGGCCAGCCAGGTCGCCCGTCCGAATGAGCGTATGGAGAGGGCGGCTGGGAGCGAGCTAATGGAAACCTGAAGGGCATCCTGGGCCACACAGAGGCCAAGTCCTGCCGTGTGAGCAGCCCCATGGCGCCAGCCCGAGCGGGCGCAGACCTCACAGGCTGGCTTTGTTCCCACTCTCTCAGGTGGCTGCTTCAGGTGGTGGCCACTTCAAAGAAGCCCCATTTAAAAGCAGGGCCTCGCCTCAAGTTTCCTAAGGGTCTTGTCTGGGCTAATGAGATCATTAAGAGGCTCCTTGTTAAATGGGTTTAAATAGGGTTTGCCTGTACGGCCTCTGGCTGAGCCCTACGCTCTGGGTGCAGTTGTTGTTTTAAAAAAATTTTTTTAGTTAATTTTAACATATGTGCATTTCTATCTGCGGACGTACTTAGCAATGAGCTTGAAAGTGTAGGCTCAGGCCTTGGACTGCTGGGGTTGCACCCTGGCCCCTCACTTTCTAGTAGTGTGACCTCAGGCCAGTGACCTACCAACCTTCACGGGCTAGGTTTCCCCATTTGTAAAGGGGACTGGTAGCTGTACTGCTGGATCATACTGCAGAGCCATCCGCTGATTCCCTGTTGCCCCAAGGAGAGTGACAGGCTCCTTAGAGTGGTCAAACTTTCACAGCCTGTGCGTGGCCCCATTCCTTAGCACACCCCCTTCCTCATCCTCCTCATGGGAGGCACATGGACCAGCCCTTACCTATGCTGTTCCCCATCATGGAAGTTTCTTTGCCTTCATCCTTCCCTGCCTCACCCTCCTGCTCCTTGAAGTCCCCACTAAAGGTCTGCTTTGGTCACTCACCAATTCTGTGTGTCCCCCGTGATGGGGCCCACTGCCTTGTACTGAAATGCCTGGCCATTTGGGTGGCTTTCTTCCCTAGACTGTAAGCTCCATAAGGGCAGGGACTCAGCCATGCTCCTCATGGTGTCTTCAGGGCCCAGAGCTGCACATGATGGTTTCTTAAACAGCCACCGTCCTGTATTTGCAGTTCATTTAAAGGCTAAGGCTGCCTCTGGCTATCCTGTCGTTGGCCTCCTTGAAGTTACCCCACGTCTTCTCACTGGCCTTGACTCAACCCCACTGTAGTGAAGGCTGTGTCGGGTAAAAGGCACAGGGTGGGGCCCTGAAAGCCAGGCCCCCCTGGATGTGGCTGTCATTCTTTCATCACCTACCTGAACTCCAACCTCTTGGTTAGGCCTATCCGGCTCTGCTGGGCCTTCCCCTGAGGATAGCATGCAGATTTCCAGAGCATTCTGAATCTTTGTACTTTCCCCGCTCCGAACCCCACAACACTGGTGTCTAGATTGACAGGGAGGTCCATGCGGGGGGTGCCTGGCTCCACATGGGAGCTCTCAGGCTGTCTGGCTGGCACAACAAGAGTGAAGTCAGGATCCTTACTGAGGGGAAATAGCATTTCTCAAGTCAAAGAGGTGAGCAAAGAACAGATAAATGGGAAGCAGAGTAAGAAAACTAAAGTTGGGAGTGGAACAGTCAAGAGAGCCAGGGCCAGCGTGGAGGACTGAGTGGAGTCTGGTGGTTCAGGACCAAGGGCATGAGCAAAGTAAACCCACTTCTATCTAACTTGCGCTGCTGGGGAGAGTTGGGCGGCTTACAGGGGCCACTCAGGCTAAATGCTTATCTTCCCACTAAACCAGGAGGTCCTCAAGGAGACAGACCATATACTCTTCACATCTCTGTCCCCAGAATAGCAGAATGAATCCCAAATCCTTTCAAGCAGTCAGCATTTAACAGAAGAGTTCTCTTTCCAGGGCACGTGAAATTGATGATACCTCTCCTCTGGTAAAAATAGATGTAATTTGTTGAGCTCTTACCATGTACCAGGCACGATGCTGAGTCCTTCACATCCATCATCCCCAGTGCTGTCAGCTCCATGAGAGCAGGAACCGAGCCTGTATTATCTCACCACTGCGTCCCCAGGGCCCAGCACAAGCCTGACACAGAGCTGATGCCAAATGTATATTTGTCGAATGAAGGAAATACTCCTTATAACCTGTATTTCACAGATAAAGAGCTGGATCTCAAACAAACTGAGTAAGTAAGGTTACTCAGCTAAGTGAGATGGAGAAGTTAGAATTTGCATTTAGGTTTGTCTGACTGCAAAGTTCACAGGCTTAGCCGTGCTTGGCAGTCACAGCTGTTATCTGAGACCTCGCCAGCAAAATGTGGCCTGAGAACCAGCATCAGTGGCATCACCTGGTAACTTAATGGAATTGCAGAATCTCAGCTGCACCCCAGGTCTATTGAATCAGAATCTTCATTGTAACAAGGTACCCAGGCGACTCAGATACACACTGAAGTGTGAGAAGCGTGTTCTCAGCGGTACATACTTCTTCCCTCCTCCTTAGCCAATCCACCCCCACAGCCACTCAGGGGGCCTACGCCCTTGATTGCCAAACAGCCTCAATCAAACTGCACTTGGCCATTGGGTCCTTTGTCCTTTGCCACGAGACTGCTGGGTGTAATTGTAGTGCCGGCAGCTTTGGCCATGACTTTTAAAATGATTACCACTGAAGGATCAAAAGCATACTTTCACCGTTTACATCTTGTATGCCCATCAAGAGTCTAGCACCTGGAGGTCCATGTTCATGGAAACGGAAAAAGAGTTTTTCAACTGGGGGTCTTGCCTCTGAATAGGGGGTCTCGTCTGCACAGGGGCCCTTCTTGATACTCTGCTGTTCTATATCCAATCACAGAGGTTGTAGATTTTCAGTCCAGTCTCTGTTTATTATGAAGACAATTTAATCCAATAATTATGTTCATAAACAATTCCCCAGTGATTTAAGAGGCTCTGCTCATTTATGTTTTGAAGCTTGTGAGTTTGGTCTTTCAAAACAGCGTACAGAATTGCTTTGTCTGACAAAAGGAACAGGAGAAGAGGGCTCATGATTTACTTCACCCAGGCTTCCCCCTTCCTTCTCTCTCTGGCCCCTCAGGTCCCTAAGCGATTGTCCCTGATGCGTCTCTAGCCTCTCCAATAAGTCCTGTGCTGCTCTTGTTCCAGAATTCAATGTAGAGATTTTCTCTAGAGTCACCTGCCTTCTGCTTACAGGCTTATCTAAATCAAGAGTTCTTATCCTCTGGTCTGTCAAATGAACTAGGAGGCCCTTGATCACCAAGAAACTGTATATGAGGACTTCCCTGCCAGTGATTAAGACTCCACCACCCGCCCCTGCCACCACCCACCCAATACATGGGGCACAGGTTCGATCCCTGTTCAGGGAACTAGATCCCACAAGCCACAATTAAAAAGCCCGCACGCCCCAGTGAAGAGTCCACATACTGCAGCTGAGACCCGGTGCAGCCAAACTCAGTTTTTTAAAAAAGAAATCGTATATGAAATTTGGTGCTGGCACGCATTTTCACAGGGGAAGAGTCAGTACTTTTCTCGGATTCTCAGTGGGGTCTGTGGCTTCCAGAATATCACTGGTCTCTCTGTCTCTGGACTTTCAGGACCTGCGTCTGTTTCTCTCCTTGTCCTCAAGTGACTTGGAGTTTATTTTAATGTAAAACTGCGAGTCTCACGTGACTCAGGACTAGAGCCTGTGCCATTCACATCAGAGGTTCTACCTTTTAACATACGAAACCCTTTTGCAAAGTGTCTTTTTCTCCTTAATCCAACACATGTGAAAGGAGTTGTAACTTCATGTATTTAGTTTGCAGACGATTCCTGATGCACTGATGACTTCCCAGATCTCCTAAAAAAAAAAACAAACAAAAACACTCTGCCCTCCTCCCCATCCTCCCCACCAAGGAATCTGTAGCTCACAGGTTGAGACTTTGGTTATAGATAATAAGAAAGGAAAGAGTCTTAGTTATTATCAAGACTGCTGCTGCTGCTGCTGCTAAGTCACTTCAGTTGTGTCCGACTCTGTGCAACCCCATAGACGGCAGCCCATTAGGCTCCTCTGTCCCTGGGATTCTCCAGGCAAGAATACTGGAGTGGGTTGCCATTTCCTTCTCCAATGCATGAAAGTGAAAAGTGAAAGTGAAGTCACTCAGTTGTGCCCAACTCTTAGCGACCCCTTGGACTGCAGCCAACCAGGCTTCTCCGTCCATGGGATTTTCCAGGTAGGAGTACTGGAGTGGGTTGCTATTGCCTTCTCTGATTATCAAGTCTAATCCCCCTCCTCCATTTTACAGATAAGAACACTAAGGTTGCTAAGAGGAGAAACTCCTGGCTCATGGTCAGAGTGCCTGTCAGAGCTGGGGCTAAGAGTCAAGTGTTCTGACTTACCAAATTCCACATCTGTCCTCCACTGAGGCTTGCACAGCTCCAACTACACAGACATTCTCAAGAAATCTTTGTGAAATAGATGAATGAATAGTGAGCAGGATAAGGAGGCCTGTAGATCTGATTTTTTCTGTTAGTCACTCAGTCATGTCCAGCTCTTTGCAGGCCCATGGCGTGTAGCCTGCCAGGCTGCTCTGTCCATGGAACTCTTCCAGACAAGAATACTGGACTGGGTTGCCATTCCCTACTCCACAGGATCTTCCTGATGCAGGGATCGAACCCGGGTCTCTTGCATTGCAGGCAGATTCTTTACCGTCTAAGGCACCGGGGAAGTCTGAGTCTTCTCTACTTAGCTAAAATAAGTTAATAGTCTTTCTCTCCCTCCCTTCTCCCCTCCTCGCCGCACCCTCCACCCCCCCCACAACAGATGCCTGGACTGGGCTGATGTAGCAGTTTGAGCCCAGAGGAAAAGCTGGAAGGAATTAGGGGGCTTCTCTCCTTGGAACTTACAGTTAAGGAGCCCTAACTTGATTTCATTTGACTCCAACTTCAGTTTCTAATAATAATCTTATGCCACTTTTCAAGCATACATGCATTCATTTGACTATTATTCACAAAACAATTTTTATGTATTGGGCTCAGCACAACAACACTGTTCTAGGCTGAGGATGTGAGGGTAAATACAGGCATGGCCGTGTCCTCTGGATGCCTGCAGAGGTGATGGCTACAAACCTTTGGAGGCCATAGAGTTGATTGTCCCCATTCTCCTGACTGCAAGTCTGATAGATCTTCATTGATCCAAGGGGGTCAAAGTAGCCAGGATCACTTTCTTCTTGTGGTGGGCACTGCTGCATATTCCAACTCCCTGTGCATGACCAAAAGGGACCTAGAGGACACTGAGTTCAATGCTTTGCTTCATATGGGGACACTGAGGCCCAGAGCAGCCATGGGACTTCCCTAAGTAATCAGAGAGTCAGGTGTCCACCCAGGACCCTTATGTTAGTCTCCATGATTGGTCCTGAGGGCTGGATTAAGCCAGGGGCAGAGACGAGGGTGAAGGCAGGAGCAAAGGCAGAGGACAAGAGACGGGAACACACACAAGGTGAAGGGATCGGGGAGGAAGGCCACCCTGGCTTTTCATTTATTGCTCTGAAGTTGAAGAGAGGTTGCTTTGGATGTGAGGTCAAGGTCACCGTCACAGAGAACTTGTCATGCTGCCAGCTGCAGAAGCCGAGCCCAGTTCAGAGACAGATGCTGTCCTCAGGAACCAGGGGGCCCAGCAGGAAAGCATAATTGTTACCAAATTTATGAAGCACTTCCCTGTACCAGAACATTTATATGTTTCAGCACATTGACCTTTTCAATGAGAAAGTTGCTGCTCAACCCAAAGAATTCTTCCCCAAAGAATCAAGAGGATCAAATAATCATTATTATTGTTATAGCAGTAATGTCAGGAGCCATTTACTTGAGATGCAAACAGCTGGGAGCCAGCAAGCAGTCAGACACAATGGTCAGAGGCAGTGTATCTATCCTGATTTTACAAGGCGGAAGTGACTACACTGAGGAGGAGAGATTTGCTCAAGGTCCCACTGCGGACCAGCAGTGGGTGGGATTAGGACTTGGGTCCTCCTCCCCAGAGGTCAGGACTTGCCAGGTGGCGCAGTGGTAAAGAATTTGCCTGCTTATGTAGGAGACACAAGAGACATGGGTTTGATCTCTGGATTGGGAAGATCCCCTGGAGAAGGGAATGGCTACCTACTCCAGCATTCTTGCCTAGAGGATCTCATGGACAGAGGAGCCTAGCGGGCTCAAAGAGTCTGACACTACTGAGCCACTGAGCATGCATGCAGTCCTAGAGGTCAGGGTCTGGCCTGATGCCCCCAGCTCTGCAGCCAGCCTCAGGGAAGGGGAGCACAGCCTTGAACAGGCCAGGCAGTTCCCACAGCTCCTCACCCTCCCTGACTCTGGGGGTGCAGCCCTACTGGGTCAGTGCCTGACCTCCCTGCACCCCCTTGGCAAAGTCATCACCCACAAGCCCAGCCAGCAGTCTTCAGCCCTGTACTGAAGCTGACACACTTCTGCTTGGCTGAGTCCTGCCACCAGCTCCGGGGCCACGGACGTCTCAAGCAGTCTCCAGGTAGCTCACTTTGAGGGTTTCCGGTCTCCCCATTCTTAGCCAGAGGGAGACGAGTAGAGAAAGCCCCAGGCCTAAAGCTGAGGGCCTGGTTTTG
This sequence comes from Oryx dammah, assembly GCF_014754425.2. Classification (NCBI taxonomy): domain Eukaryota; kingdom Metazoa; phylum Chordata; class Mammalia; order Artiodactyla; family Bovidae; genus Oryx; species Oryx dammah. The sequence goes on from NW_024070189.1 coordinate 48,372,974, forward strand.
CAGTAATGTAGAGGGGACCTCGCATAAAGCTCATAAAGAAACCAACAGGAAAAGTGAGGGCAATTATCTCCGGATGATATATATGTGTGGCCAGGGAGATGAGGGTTCCCAATATCTTCATCCACAGAGCAGGGCCAGGAGATCTGAACAGTAAAGGGACTCACTCCTGCGATGAACAGAGGTGATGTCGAGACGGTGCTGCACACTGAATCCCTTAATGAGAATGAAATGAAAAATTCCATTATATTTTCAGGCCTTCTCATTATACCATTTTAATTTGATGCTAACATGTCTTTAATACCTCTCTGAGCTTTGCTAGCTTGTGTGTGTGTGTGTGTGTGTGTGTGTGTGTGTGTGTGTGTGTGTGTATACACACACATACTAAAATCTTTTTTTTTTTTTAAAGCAGGCCTTGGGCTTGGAGCCTTTGGCAGGCAACAGTATCTAGTTAGAATTTAATAACATTGTTTTTATGGTATTTATTTTTACTTTTAGCTCCTATTTATGGCAGGTGAGACTGGTTTTCCATTTGCAGTAGTGATATAAAGTTTCCATTTTAAAGACATTTAAGTTAAAAAGAGTCTATTTAAGGAAAAATACTAAATGAATAATAATACAGGTGGCTTGCAGACATAACCTACATGGTCAAGGTGGTATGGGTATCCATGAAATTTGGGAAATACTGACACATGAAATCGTGGAAAAAAAGTCACATATTCTCAGAATCAAAGACCACTGAATTTTAGAAGTCCAGGATTATAGAATCCCAGGACACAGAATCTTAGAACCATGAACCCTAAAATGAATAATATAGTATATGAGATACTATAAAACATAGTCTCTCACAAAATCTTTGCATGTGGAGGAGAGAGCCTTGAAGCCATCTGTTGGTTCAATTCCCTCATTTTGATGTGGGGAAACTGAGGTCCCTAGAGATTAAGGATAGAATAAAATAACATATGTGAAAGAGCCTTGTAAAACACAACATGTTCTTCAAACATTAAGAATATTTGGAAAAGGGTCCCCTAAAGTCATAGGACTTTCTAGCAGGGAACTGGGATTGAAATCAGCTCTCTTAACTCCTGCCCCTGCATCTGGGACTTTCTTTTCCTTCTCAGCTATGACGAATTTCTCTCTCTTTCTTTAAATTTAAATTTTATTTTTTACATATACACACTTCTATATTTATTTGTTTGCTTGCTTCTGACTTTGCTGGGTCTTCATTGCTGCACACAAGCTTTCTCCACTTGCAGTGCTCAAGCTTCTCATTGCGGCGGCTTCTCTTGTTTCAGAGCACAGGCTTGAGGGTACGTGGGCTTCAGTAGCTGGCATTAGCCATGGCATTTGGGCTTAGCTGCTCTGTAGCATGTGGAATCTTCCTGGCCCAGGGATCGAACCCATGTCCCCTGCATTGGCAGGTGAATTCTTATCCACTGTGCCACTAGGGAAGTCTTACGATGAATTTCTTGAGGCTCCACTGGCCCAGCCTCGGCCTCTGCTGGGAGCTGGGGGGACATTTGCACAGGGCTGGGCTGCTGGGACCCCTTCAGAGGTGGGAGCAGAGGAAAGGGAGGCCATGTTCAGGGGTCCCGTGCAGTGCAGTGGGGTGTAGGTGGGGGAATCGGGGCATATTTAGTCCTCTCCATTCTCTGAGCTGCAGAGGCCTCACCTGCCACACCAGAATGTTACCAAATGCCTGCCAAGGGAAAATCCATTTTATGGTTCTAGCTCAGCTTTTTTCTGGGGCCTCAATTTCTTCTTCTGCCCAATAGTTAGGAAACCAACCAACATTCTTCCTGATGCCCAGAGCTGCAAGCATAGTTCCCAGGGTCTTATCTGGAAAAGGAAGGGCTCCATCGCAAGGGTGTCTTGGAGGATCTCAGTAGGAACCAGGATGTTAACAAAGCAAGATCTTGAGAGCTATGACTCATCACTTTGTTGAGAAAGAGCCCTACACCCCAGCTTCTGCCAGAGTGACCTTCCTTTCTCCAGGGACTGGAAATTTATGGGCTCTCCTTGGCTTGGGGCCAACTGCCCTGAAAATTGGAGCTTCAAGCTACTGCAACAGGCTGGACCACATGGGAGGTCAGACATGATGACTCAACCTAGTGCCTCTGGGTGCCCCGCTTTTAGAATTGCCTACTGAGCCTTGGGCACTAAGTGCGGCCCATCCAGGTCCCAGCCCTTCCTCACACAGTAGGGAGAGGGGTCTCTGGTAGGGATCATGGAGGCAGCCGTTTCCTGTAACCATACAGCCAATGAGCCCTTTACTCCTGATGACCAGACCGCAGGGAACTCCTTCAGGCTAATTTCCAGGAGATCCAAGGCCACAGTGCTGCCCCCTTCTCGTGGGGGGCACCTCATCTGCCAGCCCTACATTTTCACACCCACTTCTGAAGTACGTTCTCTCTCCCTCTCCCCGGGAACTGTTTCATGTGGCTCGTGGGAGGGCAAATGCCATGGGCAGTTGCTGCTCTGTAGCTGCCCGACTGGGGCTGCAGCATCTCTTCTTCCTGAGGTGGCCCGCAGCCCACCTCTTGGGGGCCAGGTGCCCTGGGTGTTCCGTGATGTGGATTCCTGCGCAAGTTCCAGGTGACCCAGTAGCAGCCCCCAGCCACACGCCTGACCCTTTCTGGCCTCCACCATCTTCCAGACAGGCGCCTGAGGAGGAGGAAAAAAAGGACCACTTCTCACCGCCGGCCCTCAGGAGTGTCTAAGCCATTCTCCCTACATTAATCATGGAAAAGACAGCCTGCCCCAGCCCGGGAGAGAAAAAGTGCCTTTTTCATCTGTCTGGCTACATGGGTCTCAACATGAAAGTTCAGCTCTGGTTAAGCTCTCGCTCTTGACAGCCGTCCCGCCGCCTCTGACCCCTCTCAGGCTCTTTCAACCACACCCGCAAAAGGTAACAGGATTAAGTCAACTTCACTCTGCCGAGAAATCCTTCCATAGCCTGTCTTGTCCACTGTCCCATGGAGGCCAGTTCAGGCTCCTTGGCACCCAGCGGCGGGGTCCCCGCCCTCTCTGGCCGTTACCCTGGGTTGGGACTGTTAAGTATTTCCTCATTAAAGCCCTGGCAGCTCAGCTCAGGTCTTCAAGCCAACACCAATAGTTACAACCGCCCCAGAATGTTTGGACAGATTTCTGCAGTTACGAGTTTATGAAGTTGAAAGGTTTTTATAGATGGGGGACCATATTGGCCTTAAGGGAGACTATTTCTCCGGGAGGGGTGGTGAGGGGAGGGGTAAGTGGGTGGGTGCTGGCACTGAGTCGGCTATCTTAAGATCCTCGCGGCAGGAAGAGGAGACGAAAGGGCCAGAAGGAACCAGGGAGGCCAACCAAAGAGCAAGCATAATGAGCCCGCACTGCCAGGAGGTGGAGGCAAGAGTGAGAGGGGACAATGAGGGGCACTTTTGCCTCCAAATGAGGAAATAAAAACCCCATAGAAGGCAAGCACCAAATCCGGAATGCCTTTTCAACCAGAGGAAGAGCTGTTTGATCTTCATTATTTTCTCTTCCCAAACTGAAAACCTCAGCAAGATAAGGGAGGCTGGGGTAGGTATCAGAGATACTGAGGACCCCTCTCCCCAAAGCTGTTGCAAATTATTGTGAATGTGCTCTCTTGGGGAGAGGATCCCTAAGCTGTGTTATGTTCGAAAAGACGTCTGTGGCCAGAACTCCTGAGATATACCTACCCTCCCATTGTATTGATAGGAAAATCGAGGCCCATTCTAGTTGATCATCCATCCATTCATCAAATATTTATTGACTGTCTAAGCACTGAGGCCACAGTTGGAATCAGACAGAAGGTCTCTGTTGGCTCAATGCTGATTGTCATGGGGAGGGAGAAGGGGAGGGACGCAGACATGGGCTCATAGGATGGGGCCGGAGTTTGGGGAACCATCTCTGAGAAGTGACATGTCATTTGAGGCTGTAGATTCAAGGAGGCAGCCATGTGAAGGTATAAGAAAAAGTGTTCTTGGCAGAGGAAATAGCCAGCTCAAAGGCCCTGAAGGTATATGAGCTTGGTGGAAAGGCAGGGGGTCAGTGAGCAACACGCAGAAGCGGGAGCAGAGGAGGCCAGTGAGATGGGTCACGCAGGAACACGGCAAGGAACTGGGGGTTTATTCTCAGGGCAGTTGGAAGCCACAGAGAATGTGGAGTAGAATACTCTAGATTCTATCCACATGGAGAATCTCCAACTTAGAATTCCAGAAGGCAAGCCCAGCATTCCTCCTGCTGTACCACACTGCCTTTCCCCAGACTGCCCTGCATCATTCCCTCTCGGTGGAAAAGAAGGAAACTCAAGGCAGGATCTGGTGGGTGGGGTTGCCTCCTTGACCATTGCACTAATTCTGCTTCTGCTGTAGGCCACTCTGTATGAAAGGGCCCCACTGTAACATCAGAACCAGAGAGGGAAAGGGGCTGGTCCTAGGCCACACAGCACATTCCCAGCAGAGCAGGAAGTAGACCTAGTTCCTGTCCTAGAACTGCGGTCTCCCCACTGGTCTGCAGGTTCTTCTTTATCACGACACACTGTGGTCCTGATAGCTAATCATACGCCGGGGCCAGGCTGGGGCCCTGTAAGGGGGCTGGAAAGGGTCTGGAGCCAGAGGGAAGGACAGACAAAGAGGAGCCAAGCAATCCTGGAAGGGAAGCTCAGAGAATGGCCAGGAAACTCCATAAACCTTGTCCTACTGGTAAAACCACCAAAACAGTGAAGCAAAGCACCCACCTCCTTTCTATTTTAAAGAAATTCACACTTATATTAAAAATGAGCTATGGGACTTCCCTGGTGGTCCAATGGTTAAGACTCTGTGCTTCCATTGCAGGGGGCATGGGTTTGATCCCTGGTCAGGGATGTAAGATCCCACATGCTGCACAGAATACAAACCTTAAAAAAAAATTAAAATTTACTATAATTAAAGCTGTTCACATGTCATTATTATTATTATCATTTTTAAAAAGAGTTATACAGAACCTATGGTGTCATTCCCATGCAAACCACTGATGAACAATTTGGTATACTGTAGATCTGAGTTTTGCTTTCTCTTAACTCCACCATGGAATAGAAAGCAAAAGCATAGAAAGGAAAGAGCTAGACTCTTGGGCCACCTTGCATGTGACCTTAACCTTGCTGTGCCTTCCTTTCCTGAGGGGTCAGATGAGGATACCTGGAGCACACTGCTGGCAGGCTTGTCGTGAGGAGTACACAAGATCAGCTACTCGGGGGGGCCGTGGCTGGGCAAGAGTCCTCTCAGGGCCTTTCTGCTTCTTCCTCTGTGGTTCTGGTCCTTTTGTGCCCTCTCGGCCCTGAACGTGTGGCGGTCCCTACCCTTCCTGGCCTAGGCCAGTGTCCACTCCTCCGAGAAGCCTTCCCTAGAACCTGCACCTGGAGAGGCCCCCCCGAACCTCCTCAACACGTTGGCCAGTGTCTTGAGAACTCTCTGTTTCCAGGGCCTCACAAACGTTTTTTCTGTTGTTCTTTTTTCTCTCTTTTTGGCCTCGTGGCACGTGGGATCCTAATTCCTCAACCGGAAACCAACCCACGCCCCTGCATTGGAAGCTCAGAGTCTGAACCACTGGACCATCACAGAGGTCCCTAAGAGTTTCACACTTCTTACTGTGACTGCTTGCTTCCAGATCTTCCTTTCTCCTCAGACCTGGGATTTCATAGACCAGACACATTTCAAAAAAAAATTTTAATTAAAAACTGGGAGGCTGAGTCCCTTCACGGTTCTCTTGAAACTATCACAACATTGTTAATCAGCTACACCCTGATACAAAATAAAAAGCTTTTAAAACTCAAACTGGGGTTCTGTATCAACCTAGAGGGGTGGGATGGGAAGGGAGATGGGAAGGAGGTTAAAAAAGGAGGGAACCTGGGTCGGGAAGATCCCCTGGAGTAGGAAATGGCAACCCACTCCAGTATTCTTGCCTGGAAAATCCCATGGACGGAGGAGCCTGGTGGGCTACAATCCACGGGGTCGCAAAGAGTCGGACACGGCTGAGCAATTTCACTTTCACTTTCATGGCTGATTCAAGTTGAGATTTGACAGAAGACAACAAAATTCTGTAAAGCAGTTATCCTTCAATAAAAAATAAATTAATTTTAAAAACACACACAAAAAGCTTTTTTTTAAAAAAAAAAAAAAAAGAGAGAGAGAGATTGAAATAGGATTGCCAGCTATTTTCTTTTACAAAATACAGTATTAAAAGACTATCGTTTAAGATAGCCATGATTTCCACAAAGAACTTTTTGATACTAGACAAAGCAGGAAGAGCATAACTCCTGAATAAAAGACAATTCTTTAAACTGAGTGACTGAAGCTTTAGGGAGAACTACATTGTTCTTATTCTCATTTTGCTGTAGACCTATGACATCTACCCCTGGGACCAGATTTGGAGCCGTTCTTCATCAGATTCTGCCTCATTCTGCCTAAAAACATACTTGGCAGCGCTCTCTGCCCCAGCGGGGTTTTCCCCCAGACCCTGACAGCCGAGATATTCAAGAGGTTATTTATTTATTTATTTTTCACCTTGAAGGAGCAGCAGGGTTTGTGGATTCCAAAAACTGTCATTAATCCCTTAAAAAATACCATGTTCCAACCCAAATGTGGACATGCTTTTAAATGTTTGGAGTGCCTCCCTCTCCCTGTCAGCTTTCAAGCAGTAAGGACTTCAAAGGCCATTTCCTTGCTGAAATAAACACTGGGGCTGGAGGTAGGGGAGAGAAACATGGGCTTGTTGAGTGGAAAAGAAAATTGTGTTTTCCTTCTAAAAGGCGTCCAGACCCATCACAGAGAAAACCGCCTCTGGTCTGGAGGACAAACGTTCAGAAGGCTGAGGACAAGTCTGGGGGTATATGTGCTGTGATGACTGGTCCCTCTACCCTCGTGTGTTTCAACATGGAGTAGGGATGAGCCTGGGAGATTCTATGTGCAAGAGCCACGTTGGTGCCTGAGAAATGCTATCAGTTGAGCTAAGAGTTCCACTCTGGAGCCTCTTAGTTTTACTTATAACACAATCACTTAATAGCTGTGTGGATAAAACTTTTTCTCTCCTCGGTTTCTTCATTTGTAAAGTGGGAGTAATAGTCTTTTTTTTTTTTTTTAATATTTATTTACTTGGTTGCCCCAGGTCTTTAGTTGCAGCATACAAACTCTTTAGTTGCAGCATGTGGGATCTAGTTCCCTGACCAGTTCAATCGAACCTGGGCCCTCTGTGTTGGGAAGGTGGAGTCTTAGCCACTGAACCACCAGGGAAGTCCTGGGGATATTAGTTTTTGTGACAATCAAGCCAGATATCCATGTGTAATTGCTTAGAGCAGTGCCTAGCATGTGTTAAGCACTAGATACATGGTAGCTGTTGTAACTGTTATTCATGAAAATGTCCAGAGAGCGGGCTGGCCGCCTAATTCCCTTCCCAGAGGTTTTACCCAAACTTGACAAGTTCTATGGTTCTGTTCACCTTACAGTCTTATCCCACTCCCTCATCAGGGGAAACAGCTTGATTCCCTGGAGAAGCTTCAGGCCCTTGGCTCACTTGGCAGCCCGGGCAAGCCCCACCATGGGGGTGCAGATTGGGTGGACTCTGCCCTTCTGAAAGGCATGAGGGAAAGGTGGCACAGAGGACTTGGGTGCCGGCACCCTGGCTTAGAGCCCCTGCTCAGCCATCTATTAAGTTAAGGCCAATGTTGCAGGCCTTCGTCTGTACAATGGGACTGCCAAGAGAGCCCTTGTGAGATGCAGTGAGACGATGCTTGGACAGGGTGCAGGGGAGCACTTCTCCTCTTCCTCTTCTTTTAAACACTTTTTCCCTATGTATTCGATTTTTTGCCTGTTTGCTTGCTGCGGCTGTGCTGGACTTCCACTGCTGCCTGGGCCTTCCTCTAGCTGCGGTGAGCAGGCGCCGCTCCCTCGCTGTGGTGCGTGGGCTTCTCTTGTTTCAGAGCATGGGCTCCAGGGTGCTTGGGTTTCAGCAGTTGCAGCTCCTGGGCTCTAGAGCACAGGCTCAGGAGTTGTGGCCCACAGCCTTAGTTGCTCCCTGGCATCTTCCCGGATCAGGTATTGAACCTGTGTCTCCTGCATTGGCAGGAGGATTCTTTACCACTGAGCCACCAGCCCCTCTCTTCCTCTTCCTGTCTGTCTCTTTCTTTTCCTTTTCCATCTTTGCCTTCTTCTTCCTCAGTGGAGTCTGTATGCAATGGCCTCCTTATATATCCTTCAACATAACCTGTGGCCGGTCAGGTCTAGACTCCGGGAAGAAACGTGGGCCTGCACCTGAGACTCAGGGGAAGGGAAGAGATGAGTAAGGAGAGAAAAGAGCAGAAAGGAATCAGAGAGATGACACCCCAGAGGTGAAGCTGGAGAGAGAGGGGCCCAGTCTGAAAGCTGTATCAGTGCCAAGGTCAGGGAGAGGGTCCAGAGCCTGAACCCCCTGTGTGTCAAATGAGGGAGAGGAGGAAGTGCTCCATGGAGTGGGGGCGGGTAGCTGCCAGTCCACCATGAGACAGGAACAGCTCAGAAAGGACCTGGCCACCGTGTGTGCAGAGTAGAGAGAGGGCCTGGTCTTGGTTGCGGGGCAGGAAGGTCCAATCAGGCAGCCAGGGAGACAGGATTCTTAGGAACACAGGTAGAGGAGGCCCAAGCTGGGACGGCTGAGCACTGTCCCTGGATGCCATGGTCCACACTGGGGACCCAGCCCCCAGGCCTTCCTCCCCATCCCCTGAGCGACCATGCAGGTCCCAAGTCACTTTCTCTGAGAAGCTTCTCTCTGGCTCCTCTCTGCCCTGAGCCTGACCCTAGTCCACTGTCGCCTGGCGCTCTGTTCTCTGCTATCGCACTGACTGCAAGCCGAGTTTATTGTTCGGCTCTTCCTCACAACATGTAAGATCTGAGCGTGGACACCCTGGAGCATCAAGTTCACCTCCCTATCCCCTGGGCTCAGCTCCACGCCTTGGGCAGAGCCAGCCGGCAGTAAATATTGGTTGAACAGATAAAGACGAGCTAAAAAATATTGCTTAGCAACAGCAATGGTGAGGAAGAAAAGGTTTCTTCGGTGGTCTTGACTACCCCTCCCTCTCTTCCTTCCACTATATATCAAGCAGCTACAATGTGCCTAGTGCTATGTTAGGCCCTAGGGTGCAGTGTCGAATGCAATGGAGAAGGTCCCTGTCATTATAAGGCTTGTATTCTAGTGGGGGAACCGGAGAAACAGCAAGCTACAAGTAAGGGTACAGTGTCTGGTAAGGATAAATGTTTTAGGGAACAACAGTGTCAGGGCTGTGTGTATGCGTGTGGTCTTAGGCTGGGAAGGAGACACTTTGCTGACTCCTGGAGATGGGAATGAAGTGAAGTGATGTGTCACACCTACATGGGGGAATGGAGCTACTGGTGGCGGGCATGGCAGGTATTAAGGCTGGGTGGCAAGGGCAACCTTGGCATATTCCAAAGTGGTTGGTTGTTAAGCTGTAGAAAGACAGACTTAAAGGGCTTCCATCCCAGCCAGCCTCATCTGTGATAAAGGAGGAAAGACCCTCAAAGAGGGGAAGGCATTGCCCCAGCATGCCAGTGGCAGGGCAGGAAGCAGAACCAGGAGTCCCGGCCTTTGAGTCCCTGCCACTGTGCCCATCCTCAGCTGCTCCTGGTCAGTGTCAGTACCCTCAAGGACCACTTCAGGCTGGAATCACCCAACAGGAAAGCAGGTGGGGTCTCCCAGAGCCTGCACAGCCTCAAACCCTCATTGTGCAGGTGAGAAGACAGAACCAGAGAGAGGGGAGTCGTTCCCCAGGCCTCTCAGAAAGCCCAGCCAGCACGATTTCCAAACACCAGACGCATCGTCTTAGAAGCCTAGCAAGACACTGAGTAGGGGGCCGCATCGAAGGCTCCTGGATGAAGGCATGAATGAAGGCCCAGGGCTAAGGGGAGATGCAATGACTTGGATGAACTGTCTCTATGTTATATGCGCTGGTTCCCTGTGGTGATGATCAAATCAATATTAATGAATGTTTATTCAATTTACCATGTGTCAGGCACTGTGCTGACTTAACTGCATTGCCTCTAAATTTAATCCTTGCAATTAGCATACGAGGTGGCAACTAATCCTCCTACTTTACAGGGAAGGAAACTGAGACTTAGGGAGCCAAGTAACTGAACTAAGGAAAAGGAGAAAGGGTGAGTTCATGAGAGAACCTTGGAGATGGAGAGGTTTGGGGGGCTGACTAGGGCACGTCTAAATAGCAGAGTCCGTAGAAAAGCTGTCACTGCAGTAAGTCTGCCCAGCTCCTGGGAGAAGATGGGAGAGCAGTCAGGAAATCTGATCTGTGCATGGGGTTTCAAGTGGGAAGGCCCCTTCATGTCACCTCCTACCTTATTTGGGTCTCACAAGAACCTGGTTGGGTGTGTTTCCTTGTCTTAGCACGAAGAAGAACAAGACCAGGAAGGGGAGTGTCCAGGGTCACACTGGGAGCCGAAGCAGCTGTCCTCATGCCCCAGCCAAAGCTCCCCGCTCACCTGCGTCCCAGTTCCTGTGGTCCCATGGGGGAAGTCAGAGGTCAAGAGGCCATGTCTCCCGACTCCTGGCATTTCTGGTTGAATCATGTTCCCCAAAAGATATGCTGACGTCCTGACCTCAGTACCTGTGAAAGTGGCCTGGTTTGGAAATAGTCTCACAGATGAAATCAAATGAAAATGAGGTCATATTGGTTCGGAAGGGTAGGCTAATCCAACAGGACTGGTGTCCTCTATGGAAAAAGGAGAGACAAGCACATGGAGAACACCCTGTGGAGATACAACTCATAAGGAGAATGCCCTGTGCCAGAACAGAGGCAAAGATTAGCGTGACACTCCTGCTCTTGAAGAAAGGACAAGGTCCGATGGCCACATCAGAAGCTAGGAAGAGGTAAGGATTCTTACCCAGAGTCTCAGAAGGAGCATGGCCCTGTGGACACCTTGATTTTGAATATCTAGTCTCCAGAACTGTGTGAGAATAAATTTCTGTTCCTTTAAGCCACCTCAGTTTGTGGTACTTTGTTATGAGAGCCTTGGCAAACTCTTGTGCTTGGTGTCCAGTCTTTCCACCTAGTATTCAAAAGAACCCTCAGGAATAAGGGGGAGGATCCCCAGGCCTTTCATGCACAAGCCAGAAGCAAGGCCAAGGCAGGATTCCAATGAAGAGGGAACATACTGATAGCTTGATGCTTATAAATATCTTCTTATGTACCAGGCATTGTTCTTTGTGTTTTACATATATTACCATTTTGAATCCTCACAACAGTTATGCAAATAGAAGAGTTCTGTTGCCATCTCTATGTTATAGATGCGGAAACATCCCGAGGGAGGTGAAGTGATGCGTGTAGACCGCACAGCTGACAATCAGCAAAGCCTGGATCCAGATACAGGCAGTCTGTCTCTTTACCATGACACTGACTGGGGCAGAGGTGGAGGTGTGCATCATTCCTGCCAGAGACAAACAGACAAGCAAAGTCCTGGGAGGAGGAGACTCCAGGGCACTTTGGACAAAAGTCTGTTTTCTGTAGTTTCCTAAAGGAATGAGCCCAGGGAGGGAGGCCTGGTGAGGGTAAGAGCCCTCCATAAGGAAGACCAAGGCATGGTCAGTGGCAGTACCACACGGGGATTAAGGCTGTGGGCTCTGAAAAGAAGCCCCCACTGCATCTTCAGCGTGCTTCTGGGCGACATGCTGTGTTAGTCAGGAGAGTTAGGTGGTGCTGTGTTAAATAAACAACCTGAAAGCCTCAATGGCTTGTTTCTTGCCTATGTTATCTATTCACTGTGGTTCCACCAGGTGTTCACTTTCCTTGGTTTGGTCCTTACTCAGGAACCTAGGCTGGGAGGCAACCGCTTTCTGGAAAAGAGAGTATTGGAGGATCATTTAATCAGCAATTAAATGTTCCAGCCTCAAATAATGTACAGTTCAGGACCAGAACTGGTCATGTGGCCCCATCCAACCAAAATGCAACCAGAAGATGTCATCCTTCCTTGAACCTGGAGGGCAAAAATCCAGAAATGTTTGGTGAACGGCACTAATGAGGAGCACATAGCCAAGCTGCATTAAAGGACTGGGTCACACACCGGGAAAAACAGGCTTCCTTTTCCCTCTCATTTTAGCTTTCAGATTCTTTCAAGGAGAAAGCCTCCGTTCAGCTCCAGTGTGTCACAGACACCTACCTGACACGTGTTAATCTCTCCTTCTCATCATTTGAGAGCAACTCTCAGGCTCAGATCTTTGGACTGCAACAGTATTTAGTTAGACTTTACTCACATTATTTGCTTTTCTTAATATTTAATTTATTTATTTAAGCTGTGTCGAGTGCAGCACATGGGATCTTTAGTTGAGGCATGTGGACTCTTAGTTGCGGTATGTGGGATCTAGTTACCTGACCAGGGATCTAACCCAGGCCCCCTGCACTGGGTGTGCAGAGTCTTAGCCACTGGACCACCAGGGAAGTCCCCGCATATTATTCAATTTTCATTGCATTTATTTTTCTTTCTTTATTTTAATTTCTGGCCATGCCACAGAGCATGTAGAATCCTAGTTCCCTGACCAGGGATCAAACCCATGCCCCCTGCAATGGAAGCATAGAGTTTTAGCCACTGGGGCCAGTGAAGGCTCTGATTGCATTTTTTACCTTTGCCTGAGATGGGTTTTTCATTAATAGTAATAATAAGAAGTTTCCTTGGAGAAAAAAAGATTAATTTAAGTAAATAAAACAAGACCAGGAAAAAAAGAAAAAAAAAAAATCCCAGAGGGAGCTTTAGAGTCAGAAGGCCTAGATTCAGATCCAGATTCCTCCACTTAACAGTTCCTTGACATCAGGCATGTAATGGGATCCCTCTAAGGCTCGGTTTCCCCATCTGCGAAATGTCAGCAATAGGAGAAACCATGTCACAGGGCTGTTGGGAAATGTTGGTCAAGCTCTTATCACAATGCAGGCCCATAATAAGTTCTCGACATGAGCAATTATGATCCAGCTGAGTGGCCTCAGCTTCCCTGTCTCTAAAGTGGGTTCAGGGGAGTATCTACGGCAGGCTGTCATCCCTGCTGAGGACAGTCACATAGATGCCAGTGGGACTCAACTCGGCAGGCGAGTCTGGCAGCCCCCTCCCCTCTCTAGCATGGGTCCCTCCCTGCAGGTGTTGTGCTGGGCCTCTGGCTGACAGCTGTGTTTTCTCTGCTCGGCAAAGGTCTTAACCATAAACAGCAGAAATCCAGTGACCTCCAGCCCCTGGAAAGCCTCATTCCAGGGGCCTGTGTGAGAAAAGGCTCCTTGTGTCTGGGGTAGGGGTGGTTCTGCATTCCTCAGGCCCAACCATTCGGGCAGATCTGCTCCAGGAATGCAGCTGCAGGGCCCAGGCGGCCCCCCTCCCCCGCCAGAAATAGTCAGCGCTGGGCAGCTTTGCTGTGGTCTCCCTGCTCCAGGGAGGCCCCGGCTGGTGCTGGGAGGGCTGAGGGTCACAGCATCCTGGACAGGACACAGGCTGTCCCCTGGGGAAAATGGACAAACCCTCCCAGCTGAGTTCTGATTCAGGCATTGAGGAGTCTTGCCCTGGAACCCTAGCCCACAGTCATCGAATTGCGTTTAGAAAGAAAAGAACATGTTTTAACACAGCGTGAAAAGTCCTGCCACGCTGGCAGCTTCATCCACCTCCTTGCCCTTCCTGCCCCAGCAGACCTTCACCGGGTGCTGGGGGTCACCCTTGCCTTCGCCCTGGTGGAAGCGCTCCCCCTCCTACCTCTTGAAAAAGCTGGCCCCTCACAGTTCAACCTTCTTATCTAGGTAAATGTCACCCCCTTAGAGAGGTCGCCCCTGGTCACTCCATCTAAGTGGCCTCCCTAAATCACCCTCAACCATATCTATCACTTTCTTATTTATTATCTGTTTGCCTACTTATGATGTCACTTTTCCCCCATTAGAATGTAAGTTCCATGATGGTGGAGACCACGCCTACTGTCAACATCTGCGTTTTCTTTGTTCACCCAAGGTCTCAACCATGAACATCAGCAACAAGATGACTTCTAGTCTCTGGAAAGCCCTGTTCTCAGCTCTGTAAATATTCAATAAATATTGGTTATGTGAATGGGTGAATGAATAAAAGAAGAATGCCAGAAAACAGCTTGGATAATATTTGCAATCCTTTTAATAATAGCATTCAGTTCTTAAGTGCTTTCTCTCTGCCCTGCACTGCGTTGAGTGCATTAAATACAGTATTTCATTTAGTCCTGTTGCAGCTCTATGAGGTGGGTACTGGTCTTCCCATTTTCAGAGGCCCAGAGAGGTTAAGGAACTTGCCTGGGTCACATGTGAAAAAGAGGCAGAATTGCAGCTCCAGCTGCAAACCAGGTTTATCTAATGGCAAATTCTGTGCTCTTAACATCCCCCACTCCCCCTGCACCCAGAGGTGGGGAGTGACCTGACCAAAGAGGAGTGGAGGGGGCGTCAGAGAATCTTCTCACTGCCTCCCACTTCGTCTCCCAGCCAGGCCCCTTCCCTGAGAGCACACAGGGTCAGTGTCTAGCTTCCGGGCAGCACCGAGGCAGCTGAGGTTTCTCTGAGTCATTAGAATCCCTGAGGCCCCCCTACAGGTCAGCTCCCAGGCCATCAGGCTGTGACCCAAGGCCACTCACCCAGCTGGCTCTCACACCCAGGCTAGCCAGAGGATGCGCGAGGCTCGCCCCGAGTTACAGGGGAGGGCCTGTGGCTGTGCTGCCATGCGCTCAGCCCTGAAGAATGCTGCTGACTCACGGCCGGCGGGCTGGCCGCTGTGACTCAGGGGCGGTACAGGCCCGGCTCCAAGAGGAGGAGGCAGGGTCTCCAGGTGGAGTGCACACCAAGCCCCAGTCCCGGGACTGACATGCCATGAGGGCTATTACCCTGATACCCTCCAGTTCCATGACCTCAGACAGCCCTAGCCTCAGTGGGCCTTGAACTTCCTTGTCTGCGCAAAGAGCAGAGCATGATCCATGACCTGTGGTCATCTGCCATGAAGATAATGAAAGTGCATGAGAGCCAGGTGATGTGGGGCCTTGAGTGTCGGTGTGAGGAGGCTGGACAGGACTTGACAGAGGCTAGAGCCCTGAGCTGGGAGCTGGGAGTCCTGGGTTTGTTGACCTCTTCACACCAACTCATTGCATGACCTTGGTAAAATTACCTCCCCGCTCTGTCTCCCTCATCAAAGGCCTGCTTCTAGTGGGCAGAGTGGATGGTCACGGACTTGAATTTGTCCATACGGTTCCCTCTGCTGAGAAAGCCCTGGCTGCTGTGTCTGCCTCCTGAGCATTCAATGGCCTGTTCAAATGCCACTTCATCAAAGGAGCCTTTCAGAAACCCACTCAAAAGTCATGGCTCACAGATATTAAAATGATGGGAAATGATGGCATGAATCTACATTTGATGACATTTTAAAAAGTCCAAAATAGATTAAGTGAAAAAAAAAAAAAAAACAGGAGACAGAATAAAAAGCATTAAAGGCATTTTTATCTATATATGTGTGTTTATAGCTAGAAATGCATTAAAAAAAAGATCTGGAGGATATCTATATCTATATATATTTATCTATATGTATGTATATAAAATGTTAACCATGATAATCTCTGAGTCATGACAATTATGGTGATATTTATTTTTTCTTAATATTTTTCAGGGTTTTCTAAAGTATATGCAATGAGCATGTTACTTTTATAAACAGACTTTAAGCTTCTTTCCAATTCTCTTTTAGCCCTAATCTTTAAAGCTTCTTTTATTTATTAAACTAAAGTATCATTTTCTCAGAAGAGCACCCTGCCTCCCACCTCTTCAGGAAGTGTAACTTCTCCAGACTGCAACCATGTGACAAGCAATGGGAGTTGCCCTCTTTCTGCAGATCTATCCCTAGTCCCTGTTGATTGGCCAGGGTGGGCACCTGTTCCAAACTAAGCCAATCAGAGCTCTTCTCTGGGACTTTTAAATTTCACTGTGATAAAATTCATGTAATCTACAATTATAAGAGTTAACAATTCAATTCAATGTTGTACAACCACCACCTCTATCTACCCAAAACCCTTTTATCACAGCCAAAGGAAACCCTATACCAGTTAAGCAATTACTTCTGATTTCCCCCTTCCAATTCCCCTAACAACCACTAATCTACATTCTGTCTATGGATTTACCTCTTCTAGATATTTCACATAGATGGAGTCATATAATATGTGAAATTTTGTGTCTGGATTCTTTCACTTGGCATATTAGTTTTGAGGTTCATCCACATTGTACCATGTATCAGAACTCCCTTCCTTTTAACGGCTGAGTACTATTTCATTGTACGTATTTACTACAGTTTGTTTATCCATTCATCCCTTGAAGGCTATTTGGGCTGTTTCCACCTTTTGGCTACTGTGAATAGTGCTGCTATGAATATTCATGTACAAATATATGTTTGAGTTCCTGTTTTTAGTTTTTTTGAGTATATAACCAGGAATGAAATGGCTAGGTCATATGGTAACTCTGTTTAACTTTTTGTTTTTCCACAATGGCTGAACCATTTTACACTCTCACCCATGAGATAGCCACAAAGTCTCCAGGATTTTTTTAACTTGAACCAAGAAAGAGCAGCTCTGAGTCTCTTCCTGGTGAGTCTGGGGATATGAAAATGACACCCACAGAAGAGGAAAGGTAGAAGATGGAAAGACTGCAAGTCATCCCCAAAGCTTCCTTCTGTCCCACCTCCATTCTCACGGTTACACAAGCCTTGCCTGCACTGGCAGGTTGGGTTTCTGTGCCCCCAAATGTCCTGATGGATCCCCTCTTCCCAGTGCTGCATTCAGAATCTTGATGAGACATCAAGCCCCAGACCCTGGGGCTGAGGGTGCCCCAGACCTAGCCCTCTACACGGGGAGCCACGACATACCACCTGAACCCTGAAGCCAAACGGCTCAACCAAAGTCTCCTTCTGCTGCTCCCCAGGTCTTCAGCCAAGAGCCCAGACAGACTCTAAGGAAACATGACCCTGGCTGGTCCTATAATGAGAGTCAGCGAAGAAGGCTGGTGGTAAGGGCGGGTGGGAGGTGGATTAGAGGGGAGAAGCGGGCAGGGGTTCTCCTGAGGACACTGAGAAGCTGGGAAAACTGAAGGCAGGCTGGAGGCCAGACTGGGGGTGGGGGGGGTGCGGGGTGGGGGTGGTAGGAGGAGGGAAAGGTGGAAAGAAAAACCCAGAATTGCCAATGTTTAGATGGCCTTTCACAGGGTAATTGAGACAGTGGGTCCATGGCCAAACACGAAGGTAATGTTCCTTCAGGTTCTAAGAGTAATAAATCTGATTTTGTTTTCTGGGTGGGGAAAAGGGATGAAGAGTGATGGGAAAAGGTGGTTTTGGAGGCAGGGTCCATGCCATTCAGACTCCTTCATTCTCCAGAGTCTCAAATCTGTGATCTGGGAACAGAGCCCACCTGCTTGCTTTTCTAAATAGGATCTGGGGAACACACACTGGCCCCAGGAAGAGGGCCTCTGGGGTATGTCCTAGTTGTGGACAACGGGAGAATGTTCTGGATGGCTTGAGTGGTGTAGTGTTTAGGGGATGAGGGCAGGCCACAGGGGCAATCTTAGGTAAACTTAGGAAATTACCTAGGTAATCTTAGGAAAATGACTTTGTCACCATTTTCTATAGAGAAAACGGAAAGGTAATCACTCTTTCCTCTTTCATGGTTAGTTGCATTTTTCTTTCTTCTTCTTTTTAAATATTTACTTATTTGGCTGTGTTGGGTCCTGGTTTCATCACGTGGGATCTTTCATTGCTCTTTGTTTTCCACAGTTGCTGCGCTGTTTTACATTCCCATTCATAACATAGCCACGAAGTCTCCAAGACTTTTTGACTTGAACCAAGAAAGAGTGGCTCTGTAATTCTGGCTTGGTAATTGTGGCACATGGGCTTAGTTGTCCCTTGGCCTGTGGGATCTTAATTCTCCACCAGGGATCAAACCTGCATCTCCTGCAGTGGAAGGTGGATTCTTAACCACTGGATCACCAGGGAAGTCCCCCGCACTTTTTAATTTCTGATAGTTGGAATGCCTAAAACACAGGACTTCACACAGGATGTACTCACTGATTGTGGTACTGCTCCAGGTTGGTGGCCTAGAGACACAGGTCTTCTGTCCAATCCTATTCCATGTGTGTCTTAGTTCATGTGACACATGGGCTGCCATAACAGAGCGCCACAAACTGGGTGGCTTAAATGCCAGAAGTGTGTTATTGCCTCCCATTTCTGGAGGCCAGAAGTCTGAATCAAGGTGTCATCAGGGTTGATCCTGCTGAGGGCCACGAAGGAGAATCTGCCCAGGTCTCTCTCTTGGCTCCTGGCGCTCTGCTGACAATCTTCTGTGTTCACTGTCTTGCAGATGCTTCACTCCAATCTCTGCCTTCATCTTTACATGGGGTCTTCCCTTTGTTTGTATCTCTGTTTCCAGCTTCCCCTTTGTATAAGAACACTGGTCATACTGGGGTAGGTCCCATCCTACTGACCTAATTTTAACTTGAGAACTGCTATAAAGACCCCTTTTCCAAATCAGGTGACATTCTGAGGTACTGAGGGTTAGGGCTTCACCATATCCTTTTGGGGGGACACCATTCAACTCATTGACAACAGGATAATCATCAAAAGGAAATAAAAGGCCCATCCACATCTCAGTAAATGGCACAATTTCGTTCCTTTTTATTCATGGCCGAGTAAAATTCCATTGTGTATATGCGCCACATCTTCCTCATCCGTTCCTCTGTTCAGGGACTTTTAGGTTGCTTTCATATCCTTGCTATTGTAAATAAGGCTGCAATAAACACTGAGGTGCATGTCTTTTGGAATTATGGTTTTCTCTGGGTGTATGCCCTGGAGAAGGCAATTGCACCCCACTCCAGTGCTCTTGCCTGGAAAATCCCATGGACCGAGGAGCCTGGTGGGTCGCAGTCCATGGAGTCGCTACTAGTCAGACACGACTGAGCGACTTCACTTTTACTTTTCACTTTCATGCATCGGAGAAGGAAATGGCAACCCACTCCAGTGTTCTTGCCTGGAGAATCCCAGGGACGGGGGAGCCTGGTGGGCTGCCATCTATGGGGTCACATAGATTCGGACACGACTGAAGCAACTTAGTAGCAGCAGCAGTTGGGTGTATGCCCAGGAGTGGGATTGCTGGGTCATATGGCAGTTCTAGTTTTTGTTTTTTGAGGAACATCCATACTATTCTTCATATGAGAACCTGCTGTATTAGCACAGGGAACTCTGCTCAGTGTTCCGTGGTGACCTAAATGGGAAAGAAATCCAAAAAAAGAGGAAATATGTATACCTATCGCTAATTCACTTTGCTGTACAGTGGAAACTCACACAACCTTGTAAAACAACTATGCTCCAATAAAATTTTTTTTAAAAGGAAATAAAAGTTTATGGTACATTTCTAATTGTATGAAGTGTATGCCAAAGAATATTCCTGACAAGAAATAATTTCCATTGTGTCTAAGTATCTCTGAGCACTAAATCCTCTGCTTACAATTGGCCAGGCAGGCCTGGTAATTGGAAGAATTTTCCATAGCCTAGTTTCTGGCCCTTTAGATTTCAAACTGTTTCTCTTCTCTAAGACATACTTTCGTGGCCAGATACAGGGAGACACGTTCACATCACTGTGTGAGGTCTGAGCCTGTACATCTGGACAGGTGAATGGCCTCCATGGACAGAAAGAGGGTCCCAAAGATATTTCAATACACAGCTGACTTACCTGTACATGGAACCTATACATGCAGACTAAATATTTCCCCAATTCACCGTCCCTTTAACCAGACCCGAAATGCCATGGCCATCCTGACACAAGGAAAATATGACAGCGAGGAAGGAGGTCAAAGTGGAGTCAGTGATCTCAAACCATTGCAGTTAAAATGACTTGTGCAAATTTCACGGAAGCACATGACCATGTGAACACACAGCCAGGGCCCCTCCTGGGGATTAGGGAAGGGCTCATGCCAGCAAGAGATCCTGAAGCTTATGCCGTACTAGTTTTATGATACATCTGCCTCAGAACAGGCACTCTCTCAGTCTTAAAAAAACCCCACAAACATTCATTTGAGAAAAACTTATTCACCTACTGTGTGCCAGACCCCGTGTCAGACACAGATGAGCCAGAGACAGATAAAACAAACTGAGTACAAATTAAGCATCTAGACATCGAAACCTCCCCGAGGGGCCCAGCCCTGGAGACACTGGGTTTTCCCAGGCGTGAGTCATCAAATAAAGTAGAAAAACTAGCCTCAGCTTCAGCTGGAAAGCGGGGCCCTTCCCTTTGAAAAGTGTGGTGAAAACTCCTGGGAGAAGAAGCCTTCTCCCAGATTTATCCTACCAAGATAATCTTGATGCTGGAGCCCCTTTAACAATCAGAGTTCCAGCTCAAAAGGAGAGGTTATCCATTAAACCAAGAGCGTGGGAGTCAAATCCCCCCAACTCAGACCTCAGAGCCACACTACTCCCAGGAAACTGTCCCCTGCCTGGATCTCTGAACACAGGGGACTAGAACTTCAGCCTCTACATTCAACTTGAGGTCCGGCTCAGAACCTTCCTGCTTTGACCCAGGATGAGCAGAAAGTCATGACTTCCTAAACCAGTCCTGCTGGTAACTGGTCCCAGCTGCCTGCCTCAGCCCCTGCCCAGCTTCACCCAGGACCCTGATCCCCTAAATCACCGTGAACAGCACATACTTTGGGGCATCCCCCTCTCTGAGCCTCAGTCATATGTGAAGTGGGAAGGCAGTAGACTATTTACTCCCAGAAGGCCAGGTCATTTGTCCTGTCCACCCCTGTAGCCTCAGGCCAACTGAGTGAAGGGTACACAGTTGGAGGTCAATAAGTGTTAGTGAATGAATGGGATGAAGAGATTCTTGACTTCTGTGTGGAGGAGCAGTAGCTGGTACTTGTTCAGATTCAAGTGACAGACATCAACACAAACTGGCACCAGGAAGACCGTATGGGTTCACATCACTCAGGCGCAAGGGTGGTTCTGGCTTCAGGATTCAGATGCTCAGATGCTGTTAGTATGGATCTGTCTGCCTCCGCCTCTGCGCTTTGCTTTCCTCTCTGTTAGGGTTAGCCCCAGGCAGGTCCAGGCTTACAGTCCAGTAGAAAAGAGACTATCTTATCAAAAATTCAAATGAAAATCTAAGAATCAAGTCTCTCTGGACAAACTTGGATCCCTTGTCCATCCCTGTGGCAGGGGGACATCTGATGCTCTGATTATCCAAGCCTGCCCCTGGAGTTTACCCACCAGCGGGGAAGAGTAGTTCTTTTTTTTTAACTTAAAAATTTTTGCAGATTGGGAAGAGATGCTGTATTGGGTCTTAGTTGCCGCACGTGGGATCTTCATTGTGGTGCACAGGCTTCTTTCCAGTTGTGGCCCCAGGGCTTTAGAGCCCATGGGCTCTGTAGTTATGGCAACTAAGTACGGGCTTAGTTGTCCCATGGCATGTGGAATCTTAGTTCCTTGATCAGAGATTGAACCTGAGTCCCCTGCACTGGAAGAAAGATTCTTAATCACTGGACCACCAAGGAAATCTAAATTTTTTTTTTTTTTTTTTTTGAGAAGCATTTGTGCAAAGGAAAATCTGGGTTCTGGCTCCAGGAGAGGGGAAAATGGCTCCAAGGCAGGCAGCAGGTGCCCACCACAGAACTCGACTGATGGCTGAACATTTGGGCAACTCTTTCCCTCTCTGAGCCTCAGTCTTTTTGTGTGTCCTTCCTAGTGCTTTTGTGGGGTCCAAATGAGACCACAAAAATAATAATAGCTAACATTTATTGAGGTATCACTAGGCCCTGTGCTAAGTAAACCTTTTACACGTTTACTTTAATATTTACAACAATCCATTTTACTGATGGTTGAGAGCTGTTCCAAGGCTTGTATGCTGTCACACAGCTAGCTAGCAAGGGTGGGGCTGGGGTTTAAAGCAGTGCCCTCAAGCATGAAGCTATATATAAACTGTAAATAATTTTACAAGCATAAGGGATTATTAGTAATGGCCTGTACTGTTAATAATAGTAATTTTTAAAAAACCCTGAAAGGGAAATTCAAATAAATTCAAACAAATGTTTGTTTAGCACCTACTATGGGCTGATCACTCACCAGGGGCTCAGAAGGAGACACATAAATAACTGTGAAACAGGCAGGCTGTGATCTAATAAAGCCATAAACACGCCCCAGGGGAGTGTGGGGAGCAAGAGATTGACTCCACATGGGGAAGGGAGAGGTGTGGGGATCTGGAAAGGTCTCTTAGAAGAGGTGGGATTTGAAGCTGAGCTTTAAAGATGAAAGGACTCCAACAAAGGGAGGAAAGAGAAAATCAACTTTATAAGGGACCTGGAAGGATCTGAAGACCCAAAGCAGAGTTCCTGGATAAGAGTTAAGCATTTCTTTGCAAAACAACTTCACACCAGCAGGAGCTTCAAAAAGTGATTGACTAAGTAGAGCGCAGCAGTTGCCATGGGAACAGAGGCAAGCCTTGTCCCTGTCCTTAGTGCTCATTCCTGCCTTAGAGCTGTCTAGCCAAGGCCAGGAGGCAGCGGGGGCTGTGCTGTGCTGTCCCCGAAAAGAAAAAGCCCAGCAAGATTGCTGCCCTGAGAGGATGACTCTTGGTTCACAGAGAAGCAGAGCTGACAGGTGACATCTGGGTCTGAGAAGATAGACAGCCAGGGGAAGCCTGTGCCTTGAAGGGCTTTGGGACATCCTGAAGCTACTGGAGCTGGCAGTGGGGCCTCAAAGACGGGGGCTTGAGGGCAGGGAACAGGCTTGAGAGCAGGCTTGCCAGGGGGTTCCCTTCCCCCTCAAGCCCTGAGGGGTGAAAACCTTCAGGAGCCAGACCCACCTAGGATGCTGGTGTGAGGGAGCCTCCTAAAGTATGTATCTGTGGCATTCCCAGGCCCATTCAGACCTCCCAGAGCCCTTGGGACCACCAGAGCATTCCAGTACACTGGGAGAGTTGGCGTTTGACCACTCAAGTGCAAAGGGGAAAATGGTAGTGAAGACACTACAGATGGACCTGGTGTCTTTAAAGGGAGGGAAAATGGACAGCAGTCATTAGATTTTAGACCTAGCTTCAAATCCTGACACTTCCCAGCTGTGTGACCCTGAGAAAAAGACTTGTGCTGTGCTGTGCTTAGTCACTCAGTCATGTCCTGCTCTTTGTGACACCATGGATGGTAGCCCACCAGGCTCTTCCATCCATGGGATTCTCCAGGCAAGAATACCGGAGTGGGTTGCCATGCCCTCCTCCAAGGGATCTTCCCAACCCAGGGCTAGAACCCAGGTCTCCTGCATTGCAGGAGAATTCTTTACTGTCTGAGCCACTCTTTCTTTACTTCTCAAGTTTCTCCATCTGTAAGATGATGGTAATAATTTTACCTACATCATAGGACTGCATGGGAAGATCTCCTGGAGAAGGAAATGGCAGCCCACTCCAGTATTCTTGCCTGGAAACTCCCATGGATGGAGGAATCTGGTAGGCTATAGTCCATGGGATTGCAAAGAGTCGGACACGACTGAGCGACTTCACTTCACTTCACTTAGGACTGCATGAGATAATGGATGTAAAGTGTCATGCATGGTACCAGGCACATAGCAGATGTTTAATAAACACAAGATATTATTATTCTAACTTCTGAACTTCAAGCTGGTAATCATTTAGGGTTTTTTCCCCCCTAGGCAGAGTCTCCTTATAAATTTGGGCTAAAAGCCAGTTTCTTCAAGTAGTACAATAGATGATGACAACTGAAATATGGTGATGGTACTCATTTACCTTCCATGTATCCAGTGACTATGATGTAGGAGGAAATCAAAGTTCTCCCCCTAAGTGCTGGACCAAGGGGCTGGATTCTTTTTTTTTTTTTTTTTTTTTTACTGCAGTCAGTGGATAGCCATTGAATGTTTTGGAGGAGAGGAATGACTTGACTTAGAGGGAATGTGGATTTTTATCCCTGAGGCTGTACACTTGTAGGAATAGACTCTAAATATAATGACAATAGAATCTAAGTATAGTAACAATAATAACAATAGCCATCCATTCTTGAGAGCTTATTATGCACCAGGCACTGTGCTGAGTTTCACTTGCCTTGTCTGTTATAATCCTGACAATAGCCTTATGAGGTGGGTACTATTATTATTTCCATTTTACACATAAGAAAACTGGGGTGCTGAGAGGTTAACTCAGATGACTAAGTCACACAGCTAGCAAATGGAAGGGCTGGGCTAGAACACAGGCAATCTGGCTCTAGCATCTTACCTTTAACCCGAATGCTCTTGCCTTTCCTGAACTTGCAAGGAACGTGGAGCCCTGGGCTGGGAGGAGGGGGCGGCAGTGCTGGTGGGCAGCCTGGCATCCTCTGTTTCAGGAACCCCCCAATCTGACTGGGTTTCAGTGGCCCCCACTCTCTATCTGATTGTCTGAGACTTTGCCTCTTTCTTGGAAAGTCCCATCTGGTGTGTGCATATGTGTGTGCACGTGTGCATATCTGTGTGTGTATGTGAGAGAAAGAGAAACTTCAGCTGAAGTGAAGACAGAAGCCTCTGGACATCAAAGTGAGAGGAACCCCAGATAGATAGATGGACGGATGGGCTGGAGGCAGACCTGGGACCCATTAGACTAACTTCTCCCCAGGCTGGCAGATGCCACGGCGGGAACTTCTGAGAAGGCGGAGAACAAGTCCTTTCATATGGCCTCCCTTTGAGCTGGCTTCGAGGTGGGGCCGGGGTCGGGTGGGTGGAGGGTGGGGAGTGTGCGGAGAGGCAAGGCCACAGTCGGGCTGGGCAAACAGATTGGGCAGCGACTGTGAGCACAGAGCGCCCATTGTGTACCCAGAGCTCTGCTTTCAATAGTCTGCTCGGAAGAATGTTTCATTGAGCGCCAGAGAAAGGAGCCATTGAAATGCCCCAGGCTGGGGCCCTGTGAAGGGTTAAAAGCAAGGGGCTTTGGGTGCATGGGCTCTTGACACTCCAGGCTCAGATGTCTAACACAGGATCTTGACAGGCAAGGGGCACTCAGCTAGACCACCAGGAGGTCCTGGAAGCAGGAGGTGGGGGAATGTATCTCCCCCGGAAATGCTAAAAGGGGTGCCCTAGCATGAAGGAGGAAAGCACTTTTCCTCCCAGAACCATTTTGCCCCAGTACAGTAATATCCAGCAAGAACCGGGCCTCAGCTGCCCCTCAGCCTGCCCACCAGGGAGACTGGCTCACGTGGGCAGGCTAGTCTTTACCTGAATTCCTTACACACACTTCACTGGGGCCCTGGAAATACATTTTCCTATGGTAGCCAGCTTGGCTTTCTTAGACAGCTCTGACCTTACCATTAACACTAATGAATTATAGTTAATGATGCACTAGTTGACAGCATAGGGGTTAAAGCAAAAACCAGTGGTCACTGAACAATGCAAACTATCAGAAACAGCCCGTGGAGTGGAATTCCGTGCTCCCACCGGCTTCTTGGACGAGTGCCACGCACCCTCTCAAGCTGCAGAGGCTTATGGGGCCTCGACGTGCAGGGATCATAATCCTGGCATCTGAGAGTTGCGAGGAGGAGGCAGGAGGCGGATGAGCTATACTGGCCCCTGGTTGCTGAGCCTGACCTCCAGCATCACAGCTGTGCAGCACCCTCATCACCATGGAACTACTACAGAAGGCAGTGCCTCCTGAGCCTGCAACTTCTGGGAGGATCCTCTACAAGCTGAAGCTGAGCTTACACCATGAATCTGTCATACTAACCATTCTGGATGGGAAAAAATAGTTGATGCCTTCCCTAGCTTTCTTAAAAAGAGGATCCTGAACAGGATTGACACTCTGGAGGACAACCCATCATTACTTCTGTGCTCAGTTGTGATTTGGTGATGCCCTTGATTCTGTTTGGGTGGATATGGCTCTTTGTTTCTGCATCAG
This sequence comes from Oryx dammah, assembly GCF_014754425.2. Lineage (NCBI taxonomy): Eukaryota > Metazoa > Chordata > Mammalia > Artiodactyla > Bovidae > Oryx > Oryx dammah. The sequence goes on from NW_024070189.1 coordinate 48,398,912, forward strand.
ATGGCTCCAAACTCTCAGGCTTGTGGAATTTATCAGGCTGATTTTATGTGTATTCCTTTATTTCTCCTTAATGTTTTCACTATGAAACTGTATTACTATGAAACAGGCAGGTGCCTCTTGCCACTATGTATTCCCTCCGAGCTGCTCCCAATATACTTGGGCTGACAAATGAAATCATTAGCCTTGTAAGAACTGTGTGTGAAGTAAGAGTCAGCAGGCTTGGAGTGGGGAAGGCCTGAGGAGCTCTGCTCCAAGTTAAAGGATTGAACTCTGTGACATTTTTGTCTATCCAGAGGCCTTCTATGTTTTCTTTTAGATCCTTGATTTGGTCAGCATAGACAAACTGAGTTGCAGAGGATGACAGCATGCATAATCTGTGCATAAGATCTTTGTCAAGGTCAATTAAATCAGAAGGAAATAATATCTATACTAAGGTAATTTTAGTTCAAAGATGGCTAAACATAACATACACACCTACACACATGCACACATCCCCCCTACAGTAATACACACACACACCTACACACATACACACACCCCTACACAAATGCACACACACATATACCACGCACAGCAATGAAAGACAAAGCCACAAAAAGAGACTGACCTGTTTTTCACCCTTATATCTTGACATCCTAAATTTTCTGGAGACAAAGAGTTAGAAGTATAACAATTTCAAATTGGAAAGAACTTCTAAAGTCCTTCAGTTTTGGTCCCCATTTTAGTTCAGGAATCTTTCCTATTACCTCCTGGACAGAGGGGCACCTTCCCCCACCCCCGTTGCATGGTTCCAATAATGAGGAGCTCAGAGCTTTTTGAAGTCTGATTTTATCAATGGAAATCTCCAACACAAGTAACGCCGCTACACGCCTGCCACATCTGACCTGCATTTCTTGTGCGGGTGTTAGGCTTCTGGTAGGGTTTTCACATAGCTGTCCTTTGGGGTTGATGGGGTAGGTGTGCTCCTATAGGAATGGGGGAGCAGATTCCTCTGTGAATATTTCTGCTGTCAATCATCTTCTCAACTAGAAACTGCAAAGGCTGGTTTAGCTGGAGAGGGAACTTCTGTTTCTCTGAGCCTTACTTCTTGGGTCTGAACTTGAGACATCTTGGAGTTCTTGAGAGTCTACCTGGATGGGGGTAGCGCTGATGGACATTGTCCTAGGGAAGAGGGCAGGTAGGCGCATGGTAGAGAACACAAAGAGAAGAGTGAGCCACCTTCTGAAAGCGACATGACCTGGATTCACATTACTCTGTGTATTAAGCTCCCCCCTTGTCATCCCTGAGCCTTTAGAAATGTCTAGTTTCAATGTTGCACCCTGACCCAGTTGTATAATGGCATTAAAGGAAGAGTTTGAGGGTCAGGGTTTATTTGTCTAGAATATCAGAGGCAAGGATGGAACCCTCTGAAGCCACTGTGGGTTCCAGTGATTACTAAGGGACTCTTAAAAGAAATGTGAATATTGGGGAACAAGAGTCCACCCACTCCTCTTCACATGGTGATTCACCCATCACTGCCATCCTTTTATTAAGCAAGCTGCCAGATTTCCTACAAAAGTAATCCCTTAAATTGGCCTGAAATCTGTTTTCCAGTAACTTGCACCCAAGGACTCAATCTTTTCTCTCAGAAACACAGAGAACAATCATCAGAACCACTGACACTCATCGAGTGCTTACTGCGAGCTAGGCATTTACTAAGCACAGTGTTTTATTGTGTTTATATTATCATCCCATTTTACAGATGAAGAAATTGAGGCTGAGGGAGGCCAAGTAATTTGCCCAAGGCCTAACCCCAAATAAGTGACAGGATTTGAACTCAAGCAGCATGATATCAGAGTCCATGGTCTTGAACTCTCAGAAATTCTGCTTGTCTTGTCCCTGTGGCAACCCCACAGAGATCTGCAGCCTGTGAGCTGGCCTCCTTGGATCTGTATCTTCAAGGTTGCATCCCCACCCCATCCCCCTTGCTGTTTTTCCTTGTGTCATTTCTCAGGAGGAACTTGGTCAGTTCAGGAACCAAGAACCCAGGTCTGGGACAGACAATGCAAAAAATGCAAAACCCAAGTCCATCTGACCTCCTGTGACCTGTCCCACTTTGACATCCTGGACAGCCTCAGGCTGAAGCCTCCGGAAGCACCATTTTAGCAGCATTCCCCTCAGGACGCTGTATTTTTCCTGTCTGTCCTCAACATTTCTTCTGCCAGAACAACAGGCTCAGTTTTCCCTTCTGATAAATCTGGTCATCCTAAATATGGGGCTTTGAGCAAACAGGAGTGGCCAGCCCCACGCAGCCCTCATTTCGAAATGCAGATTCACTTTGGGCTGCTATTTTGGAGGTCTGGTTTCTTTCCCCACACACAGTCGTTTTAAAGAAAAGAGAAGGGATCACAGCAGAATATTGGCAGGGGAAAGATGCTGGGAGAGAAGACCCACCTGGGCAGTCTTTGTATGTCAAAGTTCCTAAAACACTGGCTCTTAGAGGAGCTCTGTTTAAAAGAGGGTCCTTGGTTACATAAAATTGGGAAAAACAGCTTTTGGAGATCAGCATATTAAAGACTGAAGGTCCGGTAGTAAAAACAAGGAAAAAAAAAAACACTAACTAGTTTTGTTTAATTCAGTTCTCCCATTAAAAAATACAGCCTCGTTAAAATCTGGAAAACAATGATGCAGAGCGGAAGCTGCAAACAGGCACCCAATGGCCTAAAATATTCCCTGTACTTTTTTTTTTTTTTAATTGATGGGAGCCAGTCCTTGAAGAGCTGGAAGTAGCTTTAGACAGCGGTATGCAAATCTTCTCTTTTTCTTATTTAAATAACTAATTAATTATTTCTGACTCTATTTGCTGCTATTCCCAGGTTTTCTCTAGTTGTAGCGAGAGGGTACTATTCTTATTTGTGGTGCCTGGGCTTCTCATTGTGGAGGCTTCTCTTCTCGCAGCTTGTGGGCTCTAGCGCACGGGCTCATTAGTTGTGGCACAAGGGCTTAATTTTCCTACAGCGTGTGGCATCTTAGTTCCCAGGCAAGGGATTGAACCCATGTCCTCTGCATTGGCATGCAGGCTCCCAAACACTGGACCACCAGGGCAGTCCCTCCTGATAGGTTTGATTTGGCCTGTACAGTGCTTTGATTTGGCTTTAAATGAATTACTAGCTCTTAACAATCGGAATATTTCTCATAACAATCAAGATTTGGGTGTTCTTGGAAAATCAGAAGATCTGCAAACACTGGTCCACATTTTTGCATAACGAAGGTCAGCTGGACTCAAGGCTGAGGTCCTTTGCCCCATGCGCCTGCTGCCTTCCTCTGGCAACACAGCAGCCTCTCTGCTTGACTCATGTGTGATACTTGCCTGGCCCAGGAGTCCCTCAAGCTTGCCTTCTCTGGTACAGAGATTTTGAGTGGGTGTTAGCCTGGGTGACCCTCGAGGCCCATTCATCTGTTCATCCCAGCGATACCCGTACTGATGGAGCTTCTGGAGCCTGGGGGTAATGAGATGTGTACAACAGCTCTGTCCTCTGGATACTAGAGCTGCCAGTCTAGCTGTCAACTGAAGAATGAGGAGGGGGAGAGGTTGAGGAGAGAGCTAAGCCTGCAAGGCCAGCACCTAGTTTCCCGATTTCCAGACCCTGGTAAGTGGCAAAGCCTTCCCTATTCTCCACTGCTGTCTCTACTGCTACTTCAGGCAGCCACTGTGAGCCCCGGGGAAGAAGCCACCAATTTGTTTGTGATCTAGACAAGTTTCTGGCCACGTCCAGGCCTCAGTGTCTCCAGTGGCGGACTGACCCGGTTGGAATAGAAAATGATGCACATCCCTTCCAGGGCTGGCGCTCGGATAAGCTAAGACTCCATGATCAAGGAATGTCTGACCAGGCCATTCCAGAGCTATTCCATCGAATTCCAAGCAGCCCCCCTTCCTCCTTTCCCCAGTCTGGGCTAGGGCGGAGGCTGGAGCCAGAGGGCCCAGTAGGCCTGGGCTTCCCGCCCGGGGGCGGAGCCGCCGCTGGACGCCCCGCCCCTCCACCTGGGGCTCGGCCCGGCAGATGTTACAACTTTTCTCTCCCGCGGTGTCCCCCACAGACCCGCCCAACCCGTGCCTCCCTCCCCTCTTCTCTTCTGGGGTCCTGCCCACCTCCCTAAGGGGAGCCGACAGTTCTCCCGACTCCGGGCGGGGCGAGAGGCCGGGCCGGGGGCTGGAGGGTCGGGAGGAGGAGAAAGGGAAAGCAGAGGCGAGAGAAATTAGGAGGAGGGAGAAATCAAGGGCTAGAACGAAGAGGGGAGTCAGAGGATGGTCGAGAGCATTTTTTGGAAGCCGCCGCACCGTGTCTCAGGCTGGCCTGGCTGAACTAGGGGAGAGGGACACGAGCGGCGCAGGGCGGGCGCTGGGGCGGCGGGAGACTGCTGGTCGCGGGCCTGACCTCCTCAGAGCGCCCCGCTGCGGCCGCGCACGTTTGGCCACACCGTCCCGCCAGTCCCGGACCGACCGCTGGGTCGCCCCCCGGGGACGCTGAGCGCTCTAGCAGCGTCCGGGCCAGTCGCCCGGCGGGCGTGCGGGCCGTGCGCCCTGGGCGCGCGAGGCGGTGAGGCCCTGGGAGCGCTGCGCGCCGGGACGCACGGGCCGGCATGGCGATGCACGCCCTCACCGGCTTCTCTCTAGTTAGCCTGCTCGGCTTCGGCTACCTGTCCTGGGACTGGGCCAAGCCGAGCTTGGTGGCCGACGCGCCCGCGGAGGCTGGCGTGGAGCACCCCTCGGCTACTCCACCGCAGCCTCCCCACATCATATTCATCCTCACCGACGACCAGGGCTACCACGACGTGGGCTACCATGGCTCAGATATCGAAACCCCCACTCTGGACCGCCTGGCAGCCGAGGGTGTCAAGTTGGAGAATTATTATATCCAGCCCATCTGCACGCCTTCACGGAGCCAACTTCTCACCGGCAGGTAAGCATGACCCAAGCCACTGATGCCGGTCCAAGCCCCAAATAAACCCAGCTGTAGGTTTCACTTTGTACTGACATTAACACCATTGGGAGGTGGGAAGCCCCGGCTCACAGCCAATTCTGTCTCCAGTTGACTGTGTGATCATTAGTAAAGACCTTTGCCCTTTCCGGGACTCGGTTTCCCTACCTGTACACTGAATGGGTTGGATCATCTTTGGGGATCTAACCCCTCTGATGTTCTAGGACATTCAGACTCCATACCATGTGAAGGAGATATCTGATCATCTCTTTGTTAGAGGGACATGGAAGCCTCTGACATCTAGGTTTGAATATTGCTTCTGTTAATATTTACATACCCTGAGGCCCGAGCAAGGTGTGTAACTTCTCTAAGCCTCAGTTTTCTTGTCCATAAAATGGGGTGAAGAACAGTTTTTAATCTTGAAAAAGAGTGGTGAGGATGGAACCAGTTGCATATAGGCTACTTCGTTATCAATAAATGGCAGCCGCAATGTTACTGGAAGGATTAGGGCCTCCAAATTGTTTAATGATGACATTGGAAAGAAGCCAAGGAATGGATAGGTGGAGGAGAAAGGCACATACAGGATGCCTGACCTGTGTAGCCTTAGGCTAGTTACTTCATTTCTCAAAGCCTCTGTTTTTTCATCTGCAAAATCCTCCCAAGTTGGCTGGGAGCCCCAAGGAGACGTGCTGCTTTCTCTGTAAGGAGTTGTCCACAGGCAAGGTGGTAGGATTACAGGATTAATAGAGCAGGGAAACAGGAGGTGGGTGTGTGGAAGGCAAACTCTGGCCACTTAGGAGAAAATCCTTTGGCAAGGCTGAAGCTAATCCTCCTTGGATGGAGTCCAAGGCGTGCTTTCTCCCAAATTCCATCCAGAAGCCACTAGCGTGATCTCAGAAACCAGAGCCATAGTCTTCCTGTTTCCTGGATGGGAGAAACTGAGTCACAGAGTCAGGGAGGGCCAAACTCGGTGCCTGTGCCCAGCTTCGGGATGGGTAGGAGAGAAGTCTGAGAAGCCAGGTGCTTAGAGGGGCCCTGGAGCTGGGAATCAAATAGTTGCCTTTTCTTTCTTCAACCTGGCACTTAGCATTTAGCTCTAGGAACTGAGAGAGAGAATCGGAAAGAGGAAGGGGCGCAAGTGTATGAGTTGGGGGTGAGGGCTGACAGTAAAGACCCAATGTTAGCCGGCTTCCAGAAGAGGGAGGAGGAATCTGCATTCCCAAGAGTGGTGTACAAGTTAGCATTTCTCTCCGAGAGATGACTTTTGGTTTAAGCAGGGGAATGAGCAGCATGCAGGGCAGCGTTCCAGCCCTGCCACCTCCCCACCCCCCCCATCTGCAGAGTTAGCTGAGCATGGCCGGGCAGTGTCTGCCCTCCGCCCCCTGCAGCTAGCTGGCTCCATCTGACTGATGCTGACTACTCTCATTAGTGTTTGTTAGTGCATCCAGTCGTGTTTGGTAAAGCTGGAGAGAGCCAGTTTCCCATGTTACTCACTTGCAGACAGACTAGTGACTCTTAGCTGGCCTACCCACGTTTTACCAAGCAGGGTTCTATGGTGTCCAGCCTCTGCGAAAAAGAGGCCTACTGCCACCCTTGGGTACTTCTTGTATCAAATCTAATCATTCATTAGCTTAACCCAGGGTCTGCAGAGGCCACATCACTGATAGATTTTGAGTGTGAGTTACAGAGACCTGGGCTCAAAGCTCAGCGCTCCTGCTTGCCAGCCGTCTTGAATTTGGGCCTGTTCCTGCACTCTTGGGAGCCTCAGTTTTATCATCAGTGGAATGGAAGTAATAACAGTCTTCACTGTAGGTTACTTAGGCAAAGTAAGTGAAATAGTGTGTGCAGCCTATACTGTTAAAAATGGCAGTAGTAGCTAATGATAGGTGACAACCAAAACAGCTTTAAGATAAGGAAACCAAAACAGAAAAATGCACCCCAGTGACCAGCTTAAAGGTATCAGGAATTTAGGTCATGACTGGCTTAACTTGGATGCCTGGGAGTGAGGAAAAGGTGTGGGGTTCTAATACATTTGTGAAGTTTCAGGCTTCTTACTTAGGCTGGGGCTTGTAAGCTTGACTAACGGCAACACTCTAAGCAGATAACATGGGCGCCTTGACCACAGAAGAAGAAATGGGATAGAAATGAATAAGTGGGGAATGAAGAGTTCTGCTCACCGTTTGCTCCTACCTCAGGGTGTTAGCCTGTGTGAGTGACCTGGATCTCAGGGCCACATAAACTTGCAGGCAGGCACCTGAGAACTGGTCTCATAACATCTGTGAGCTGGAAGGTTTTTACATGTGTCCCATTCCAACCAGCTCACTCCTCACATAAGCTAACTGGGGCCTCCATGGGGGAAAGAAGTGGCAGCCTAATTTACCAGAAAAGGGTCTGTGTTTGGGGACTCTGATTGGCTTTATGTTCAGGTCCTGGCTCTGCTCCTGACCACTGAGTGAACTTAAACAAAGTCTTTCCCTTCCTCTGAACCTTAATTTCTTTTTAAGTTGAGGTGAATAAACTAGAAAATGATTTGAGTCCCTTCTGGTTCTAAAATGCTTTGAGTGTCATTCTTCATTCATTCATTTCATAAGTAATTGAGTGTCCTTGAAACATCTCTGGAGCACTAGGAATACAAAGAGGAGTAAGGGGCAGTCTCATTAAATATCATTGGGCCCAAGAACATGTACGTACAGCCAAGTAGAATCCTATGGCTAAGTTGGACCAGTGAAGGTTTGTACTTAATGCTATAAGAACCCAGAAGCAAAAGTGGCTCATTCTTTGAGTGAGAAACTTTATAGTGATGGTAACATTTGGGTTGGACTTTTAAGAGTGACTGCTGCTGCTGCTAAGTCGCTTCAGTCGCGTCCGACTCTGTGTGACCCCACAGACAGCAGCCCACCAGGCTCCCCTGTCCCTGGGATTTTCCAGGCAAGAACACTGGAGTGGGTTGCCATTTCCTTGTCCATTGCATGAAAGTGAAAAGTGAAAGTGAAGTCGCTCAGTCGTGTCCGACTCTTAGCAACCCCATGGACTGCAGCCCACCAGGCTCCTCCTTCCATGGGATTTTCCAGGCAAGAGTACTGGAGTGGGGTGCCATTGCCTTCTCCGTTAAGAGTGAATAGGAGAGGAGAAATATCAATAACCTCAGATATGCAGATGACACCACCCTTATGGCAGAAAGTGAAGAGGAACTAAAAAGCCTCTTGATGAAAGTGAAAGAGGAGAGCGAAAAAGTTGGCTTAAAGCTCAATATTCAGAAAACGAAGATCATGGCATCTGGTCCCATCACTTCATGGGAAATAGATGGGGAAACAGTGGAAACAGTGGCAGACTTTATTTTTTGGGGCTCCAGAATCACTGCAGATGGTGACTGCAGCCATGAAATTAAAAGACGCTTACTCCTTGGAAGAAAAGTTATGACCAACCTAGATAGCATATTCAAAAGCAGAGACATTACTTTGCCGACTAAGGTCCATCTAGTCAAGGCTATGATTTTTCCTGTGGTCCTGTATGGATGTGAGAGTTGGACTGTGAAGAGGGCTGAGTTGTGAAGAATTGATGCTTTTGAACTGTGGTGTTGGATAAGACTCTTGAGAGTCCCTTGGACTGCAAGGAGATCCAACCAGTCCATTCTGAAGGAGATCAGCCCTGGGATTTCTTTGGAAGGACTGATGCTAAAGCTGTAACTCCAGTACTTTGGCCACCTCATGTGAAGAGTTGACTCATTGGAAAAGACTCTGATGCTGGGAGGGATTGGGGGCAGGAGAAGAAGGGGACGACAGAGGATGAGATGGCTGGATGGCATCACTGACTCAATGAACGTGAATCTGAGTGCACTCCGGGTGTTGGTGATGGACAGGGAGGCCTGGCGTGCTGCAATTCATGGGGTCTCAAAGAGTTGGACACGACTGAGCAACTTAACTGAACTGATCTAGGAGAGGAGGACTTGCTCTAGACCCCATGACTAGTTAGTGGCTTAGAATGTAGGGACCCTGCAATCTGGAGTCAAACTGTTGGGGATACAAATCCCAATTCTAATTACTAATTTTGTGACTCGCTGGTTAAATGATTTAATTTACTGAGCCTCCGTTTTCTTATTTGGGAGATGGGAATAATAATAACAATAGGCACCCCCCAGGTTAAAGTGAGGATTTAGTGAGATAATTCCTATATAGGGCATAGCACCGCAATACTGAGCATACAAGTGCCTGGCACCAGCCTTTGTTATTGTTGTTGTCATGATTAGCTTGGATTCAACTCTTAACTCCCCAACTTCCTAGCTGTGTGATAGTGCTTGAGTGACTTAACCACTCTGGGCTCCAACCTCCTCATCTGTAAGATGAAAAATACCTGCTTCAGTTGATTTTGAGGGTTCAGTGAGCTAATGCATTTGAAGTGCTGGGCACATTTGATAATACCTACTGGGCTTCCCTGGTAGCTCATCTGATAAAGAATCCTCCTGCAATGCAAGAGACCTGGGTTCAATTCCTGGGCTGGGAAGATCCCCTGGAGGAGGGCATGGCAACCCATTCCGGTATTCTTGCCTGGAGAATCCCCATGGACAGAGGAGCCTGGCAGGCTGCAGTCCATGGGGTTGCAAAGAGCCAGACATGACTGAGTGACTAAGCACAGCACAGCACTAGTTACTTTACTTTTCTTGCTGGTAGAGCTGGGACCTGAGCTCACCTCGGAGTGAGTGTTGGAGGTTGGGGAGCCAGAACAGTGGTTTCTGCCTCACCAGTGATTTCTGTGTCCTCCCCTCTTCCTGCCAGATACCAGATCCACACAGGACTTCAGCACTCCATCATCCGCCCTCGGCAGCCCAACTGCCTGCCCCTGGACCAGGTGACACTGCCCCAGAAGCTTCAGGAGCTGGGCTACTCTACCCATATGGTGGGCAAGTGGCACCTGGGCTTCTACCGGAAGGAGTGCCTGCCCACGCGCCGGGGCTTTGACACCTTCCTGGGCTCACTCACAGGCAACGTGGACTACTACACCTACGACAACTGTGATGGCCCAGGGGTGTGCGGCTTCGACCTGCACGAGGGTGAGAATGTGGCCTGGGGGCTCAGCGGCCAATACTCCACTCTCCTCTACGCCCAGCGCGCCAGCCACATCCTAGCCAGCCACAGCCCCCGGCAGCCCCTCTTCCTCTATGTGGCCTTCCAGGCGGTCCACACGCCTCTGCAGTCCCCGCGCGAGTACCTGTACCGCTACCGCACCATGGGCAATGTGGCGCGGAGGAAGTACGCGGCCATGGTGACCTGCATGGATGAGGCCGTGCGCAACATCACCTGGGCCCTCAAGCGCCATGGTTTCTACAACAACAGTGTCATCATCTTCTCCAGTGACAACGGCGGCCAGACCTTCTCGGGGGGCAGCAACTGGCCACTGCGAGGACGCAAGGGCACTTACTGGGAAGGGGGTGTGCGGGGCCTGGGCTTTGTCCATAGCCCCCTGCTCAAGAGAAAGCGACGGACAAGCCGGGCACTGGTGCACATCACTGACTGGTACCCGACCCTGGTGGCTCTGGCAGGGGGCACTGCCTCGGCAGCTGATGGGCTGGATGGTTATGACGTGTGGCCAGCCATCAGTGAGGGCCGGGCCTCACCGCGCACGGAGATTCTGCACAACATTGACCCACTCTACAACCATGCCCGGCACGGCTCCCTGGAGGGTGGCTTCGGCATCTGGAATACCGCCGTGCAGGCCGCCATCCGCGTGGGCGAGTGGAAGCTGCTGACAGGAGACCCCGGCTATGGCGACTGGATCCCACCCCAGACGCTGGCCGCCTTCCCTGGCAGTTGGTGGAACCTGGAGAGGATGGCCAGTGCCCGCCAGGCCGTGTGGCTGTTCAACATCAGTGCTGACCCCTACGAACGGGAGGACCTCGCTGGCCAGCGGCCAGATGTGGTCCGAGCCCTGCTGGCCCGCTTGGTGGACTATAACCGCACAGCTATCCCTGTGCGATACCCAGCTGAGAATCCCCGGGCCCATCCTGACTTTAATGGGGGTGCATGGGGGCCTTGGGCCAGTGATGAGGAAGAAGATGAAGAAGAGGAGGAAGGCAGGGCTCGAAGCCAGTCCAGGGGGCGACGCAAGAAAAAATGCAAGATTTGCAAGCTGAGATCCTTTTTCCGTAAACTCAACACCAGACTGATGTCCCATCGGATCTGATGGGTGGGGCTGAGATACTTTCCCATGCAAGCTGGCCCTGTTCCTCACCAAGGAGGGGCTTCCAGTCAAGTCCTCCTCTTCAGGGAAATGGGGGCCATACAGTCTCTCAGTTGAAGGGTGGGTAGCTTGGTTTGGGGCTTGGGGGAGAATAAACAAGACTGGGATGCCCGGGGTCCCAGTCCTGCCTCTGTTGACTTGCTCTATGGCCTTAGGTGACCTGCATGAGCTCTCTGAGCCTCATTTCCCTCATCTGGAGAATGAGCTCTAATGACTTTGTCGCTCTGTGGTGTGGATCTGGTGCCTGGAACCACAGTGAAGTTCCCACCGACTTTGTCACCGCCTAGCTCACTTAAGGCCTTGCTCTTGAACCCTGAACCTTTGTGGTACTTCCTGGGTGAGGGGCCACCCGGAGGCAGCTCCAGGCCCGGACCTGAGCTGAGGCATGATGATCTTGACCTCTGTCTGAAGCCATGCCCTGAGTACTGAGGTTGAAGATGCAGGGACCTGGGACCTTCCTGGCTCCTCACAAGACCTGGGCCAGTCCTGGGGACAGACTGGTGGTGGTGAGCTCCCCTTCCTGGAAGGGAAGGGGAGGACTGGGCCTGGCTGTTAGCTGCTGCAGGGTCTAAAGTAGTGGAAGCAACTGTGCAAAGAGCCCCACGCCAACCATCACAACATCTGGGTTCTGCTCTGACCTTGGGCCCAGTCCTCCTTCCTGGGCCTCGAATTCCACACCAGCACAAGGGGATGGTAGCCCTGGCTCTGCCTACCTCACAGGCCTGTAGAGAACCGGCCGCAGTAATGGTTGTAGAGGAACCCGTGAACTTGATTAAAACGCAGGAACACAGAAGCGAGGGCTGCAGTGCTGTTGTGAGCTGGTGTGGGTGTGTGCATGTGTGTCCTGGGCCAGGTGTGAGCTCACCATTGGTCCTGGGTATGGTCCAGGGGACAGAACATGTGGGTTCTGGCCCAGTCCTGCCCCAGATCCTCTATGTGGCCTCGGGCCCCCTCTGGACCTCACTGTCCCTGTGTACAGTGAATGAACTGAGAACCCACCCCCTAGGTGTTCTGGGCACCACTGGGCGTGTGTGTATTGGGGGACACGGGCTGGGCAGTGGGGAGGAGGGCGTGGGGGTTTCAGGGCTCGCTGGCTGGGTAGCGGCCTCTATCTGCACACTGCGTTCTGCATATCTCCCTTCAGCTTCTAGTCCATGCAGCGTGTGTAGGCGAAAGCCCTGCTGTGAATTTTGAAAATAGTTATTTTTGTCTCTGGCAAAGGAGGCCTGTTAGGACTCGTCAGCATGCGGATGAGCGGGACGGGTGGGGTGGGGTGGGGTGGGGTGCGATGGGTGCGGTGCACTGAGAGGGGTTCAAGACTTGGTGGCAGAGCGGCAGGCCTACTGCAGAGTGTGGCTGAGCCCAGGAGTGACGGTCCGGCTGGGGCTGCACAGTGGAGCTGACCTCCATGTTCTGGGCCCCTTCCCCGCAACCCTGCTCTTGTTTCCTTTTTCTGGCTTCCCTCAACCAGAACCCTTCTCTGTCTCCAGAATGTCAATGCCTGGGTTGTGATTACGCAGGGGCCACAACCAGCTGAGGCCTCTGGGTTCCAGCCACCCTCAGCGTTTCCGCCTGTTCTGGAGGGGAACTCTGCAGTCCCAGGGCTGGCTCATCTATGGTCTGCCACTTACCTGAGATATTGCAGCTCTGCAGGACCCTCGTCCCAGTCGTGCAGACTGGGCCCTTCCAGAGTGGTATGGAGCCAGGACTCCCTTGCTGCCCCAGGGTCACACCAGCTGAGCAGAGGCCTCTCGTGTGTGCTGAGTTGGCTCTGTCTGAACAGTCCCACTTCCAGCTTCAGCCAGCCCTACTTCTCTGCCTTTGGTGGCCACAAGTGCAGGACCATAAAAGGCCTATTTCTACTTGTTTCTAGGCACCAAGGCATCCCCTCTGTGGCCCACTGGGCCCTAAACATGTAGAGCCCACCTGGGATGGGGGCTTGGGGCTGGTGCCCGCTCCTGCTGCCCTGAGAAGGAGGCCTGATCTTATCTTCAACCCAGCCTAGAGCTCAGCAGCCTCAGTTTCCTGCCCAACCCAGAAACAAGCAAACAGGCCAGGAGCCCCACTCAAGTTCAGCCTGTGACCCTGTCCATGGCTCAGCAGACCCCAAGCCTACCTAACCAGGGTGCTGGTAGCTGACTGGGGCCTGGGACGGTGGAGGGTCTCAGGATAAGGAGCAACTCAGGGCTCAGGGCAATGTGATGAGAGGCTCAACCTGCTTGCCATGGCTTCTGCTCTGCCCAGTGAGGAGCATGTTGCCCAGTCCCCTTCCTCCTACCACCTATGGCTCCTACATTCCCCTGCAGCCAGGGCACCTGGCTGGACTCTGTGTCAGGTCTCTGAATGGCATTCCCAGGCAGATACTTGATTCACCTGTGGCGGGGAGGGGTAAAAGGGTGGGCAGACCAGGGGCAGCTCTGTTCCCTCGTCATAGATCTGGGGGGAGTGGTGCCCGGAGATGCCAGACAGTTCCCCTCTTTTCCCCTTGACTGGACCAAACAGCCACAGATCTGCCAGCCAGGTGGGTTAGGTGACCAGGCCCCTGGGAGCCAGGAGAGAACCCCAACCTGGCTGGAGAAGCAGGGCTCTGGGCACATCCCCTGCTGGGCCTTGGCACCATGTCCTCCTTTCTCTTGGTGCCTATTGGGCACCTTGGGGCCTAGGCAAGTAGCCCTGACTGCAGGAAAGAGGGGGGCAGAGGAGGATAAGGGAAGGAGCACTGTGGTGGGAGTCAGGTGTTCTGGATTGTCATCCTGACAGCTCCTGACTTCGGCGACTGCATGAAGGCAGCTTCTTCTCTCTGGGCCTTAGTCCCCTGTCTATAAGGGGATAGGGCTGACTCTGGGCCTGTCCAGCTCTAGAGAAGTCCTACAGACAGGGCAGGGGTGCTGAAGTCAAACAGATCTTTGACTAGTAGGTCTTGCCACATCTCTGCAAAGCAGGCGATGATTGTACCAATCTCACGGACATTTGTTGTGAGGTATAAAAATAGTGCAATATGTAAAGTGCTTAGCACAGGGCTTGGCTCTAAAGTGGAAAGAACTATTTTTCATGTCCTTGGAGTCAGTGAAGGAACATCTTGTCATTACATTTCTCAGGAAGAAACGGAGGTCTCAGTGGGAAAGAAGAACTGCCATAAGCACTCACTGCCAACGGCAGGACTAGAACTTGGGTCCGCAAGCCGCAGGTTGGGCTGTGCCAACCTGGGCCCAGTAGCTGGTGCCACCTCTGTGGGACACCTCAAGGCACAGGGCCTGACCCCTGCCTCCTCTCCCTTCTGAGTGCGAGGCTGGCATTACTCACTGCAGTTAACAAACCAGATCGCTCTCCACCCAGACCCTCTGTAGGCTCTTTGCTCTCTTGGCCCACTTTCCACTGATTCTGCCCCCATGCTCACTGCCCTTAATGGGACAGGCCTCACGGGGACTGTGTGGATGGCACGTTTTCTATGGTGCCCGCCCAGGCCCTGCAGGGCCCTGAGACACTCGGGCATGTGCATGTGAGCTCGTGTAGGGGCTCTGGAAGCTGGCACATGAGTCAGCTGTCACCCACTGCTGTGACCCAGGAATTTGGCCCTGCTACCCGTGTACAGCCTGTGTTCCTGTTCCCTGTCCTAGCATGTAGGTGCCAAGCTCAGCACCCTCCAAAGCATCCACTCCTGGCCACCAGGCTGTGGCAAGCAGGCCTGCTCTTGAGTACTGCATGCAAGTTGCAGCTGGGGGCAGTGCACATGCAGGCTCTCCTGCCTGCCGCTTCCCCGGGGAATGGGGAGTTTGGCAGAAACAGTCCCCCTGATGCAATCAGTCTTGTGCGCTCAGCACCACGCAGGCAGGGCTGGCTCCTCACTGTCCGCCACCACTGGGCACAGCTACCAGCCTCTTGGGCACAGGGGAAGCAGTGAATTAGCAGTCATGCCTCCTCGGCAGGGTGGCAGTTACAGTCAGGATGGGGGTTGCCTGTCTGAGGCAGTGCCCACACCTATGTTTGAGGCCTTTGAAAGTTCGGAGGTGTGTGTGTGTGTATAACAAGGAGTTGCCAAGGAGACCTTTTCCTCTTCTCCATTTTCCTCCTCCCTCTCCATCCTCTCCAGTCATCTCTGCAACATCAGGACCCTACAGCCTGGGTCCTGTCCACCCCCTAGGACTGTGTGCACAGGGTCCAGGCCAGCATGGGGAGGAAGAAAACAAATGAAACTGAAGAGAGGAAGGGAGACAGAAACTTGGAAAAGGGATAAAAAGGAAGAGGAAAGACAGGGATATCTGAGAAGGAAGGGCTCAAGGGGAGCAAGGAAGGATTGAGGAGAGGGGAGAGGCTCAAGCCAGCTCCAAGCCAGGCTGGACTATCACCTCCTTTATTCAGAATATTAGACCCCCATTAATACAACCTCGGGGCACAATTCCCTTTTGTCCTGTTTGTTAATTTCTAAAGCAGCATTTAAGTTAGTTAGTACCTGACATGCTGGGCCTGTTCTCCTGCCCCAGTCCTTTGTACTGCAGGAATGCTGCAAACCAGGACAGGCAAGGTGATGTCCAAACCTGAGCTCAGTTCCAGTGGGAACTCAGAGAATGGCACCTGGAGTGATGTGTGGTGTGTCCTTCCATGATTCAGAGGGAGCAGTATGAAGAGGGAGTGACTTTTGAATTTCTTCCTAAGAATCATTTCCCATCTTTTGAGCATTTACAGCATGTCAGACACTGTGCTCATCTCATTTAATCCTTAGAACAGCCTTGGAGCTAGGGAATGTTAGCACTATTTTGCAGATTAAGAAATCAAGGCACAGAGAAGCTAGGCTACTCATCCCTAGCTAGGCTACTCATGACAGCCTGTAGGTCATGGAGTCAGTCTAACCACTGCCCAGCACTGCCCCTCCTCTCCTCTGGGCAATGACTCAGGTACCCTCGGTGGTCACTAACTACTGCCCAGCGCTGCCTCTCCTCTCCTCTGGGCAATGACTCAGGTGCCCTCGGTAGTCGCTAAGGATGGTTCCAGTGCTTTCATGTGTGGAAGCAGTCTCCTCCTGGGGACAGGCTAGCAGGTCTGGGATACGGGGGTGGCAGTGCAGCCTTTCTTCAGCTCACCTGCGATCGCTTCTAGCCTTTAGATGTATATTCTGTGCCCTGCCCGCTACCCACCAGCTGTGCAGCCCCTGAGCAAAGGCCTCTCTTCTCTGCCTCTGAATTGCAACGTTGGCGGCAAAGCGGGAAGCATATTGTGCACAGAAACCAAACTGAGTGGTTTTTCCTTTTTCTGAAGGTGGTAATGGTGCAATTAGTGGCTAAGCCATTTACCCCCTCCTCCATGACTCTCCTCCCCTCCTTCCTCTCTGCCTCCCTCCTGTTTCTCTCCTGGGAAGAAGTGGCTGCATCAGAGTCAACTCCATCATTCTCTCCCACTCCTGACTCGCCCAGGAAGAGGGACAGAGCTGGAGAGTACCCAGATTTCCCCAGGGGCCCTAGAGGACCTAGGGTTGTATAGTCAGGGATCTGCTGGGGCTGGGGATTACCAACAAGCAGATAATGTGTCTACTAAGTGAGGTGACCAGTAAGGCGATTTGGAGATTCTGAAGGAGGGCTGGGCTAGAAACCCAAGAGAGTTGGGATCCTGGATCCTTTTACTGTGTGGTCATTGTGGGCAAGTGCCGGCATGGAGGGCTGCAAAGGGAGCTTGAATGGAGGAGGTGGGTGTGAGGGTCCGAGATTCTGAGTTCAAGCTGCAGTGATGGAAGTAGTCATTGTCTCACTTTAGATCTTCTTTTTGCCGCTTCTAGAAACTAAAAAGAGGCCTCATGTTTACATACTTCATAAAGGCCTCCACAGCTCTCAGCCTACTCTATCTTCACAGCCTTCCTTTCCAGTGGCAGCTAAAAGGAGCGAGAGGCTCAGAGAGGGGCTGTGACTTACCCAGCACCACACAGTCAATATATGTTAAGACTGGAATTGAACTCAGATCTTTAAATGCCAGTTCTTTTTCCTCTTAACCCCCCAGGTCTTGGGGTGAGATCTTGGGGCCATAGACATGGTTACCGCCCTGAAGAGTTGAAGTTGGCAGGGAACGTGCCCACAGAATTTGGGAATGAGAATTTTAGGGCAGGTCCATGGCCACTCCCCTCCAAGCCAGGCCATGCTCCCCTCCCCAATGCCTCTTCTGCCTCTTTCACCTTGACGTGGAGCACGAACAGAAACTGGGACATGAGCCCCAGGAGACCAGATCTGCATGGCCCCTCCGGGGGCCTGGGCTAAGAGTGTGGCTAAGGAAGAGACCTCCGGAGGGGACCTGAGGGACAGCTGACTGTAATAGCTGAGAGGGGCTGGGATGAGTGGGCCGCCAGGGATGTTCCCTCCAGAACCCCGATAGCTCCTCTGCACTTCTGCCCCTAGCTAGAGTGCCAGTGTGATGGACAAGGTGGCAAAGAACAGAGAGAGGGAGCGCAAAATAAGAAAGACAGAGGCAGAGGCAAAAAAAAATTACAAGGGAGCAGAGAGATAGTTAAAGAGGCTATAGTGATCTACTGAGAGAGAGAGATCCCAATGAATTAGCCATCATTTCCCTGTAAACCTTAGAACCTGGCAGTTGCCAGGGCAACGGGGCAATACCTGTCTCTCCAGAGGAGATGAAGTTGCCAGGGTAACTGCTTCCTGTCTTTTCTGGGGACCATCCGGAACATGGCACCCACTGGCCGTTACCATGGTAACTGCCTTTTTGCCCCACTTAATCCCATCCTGTCTGTTACAAGGGCCCACAGTTAGAAGTGGGGGTAGTGGGAAGACTGAAGATCACTTGTGAACTAAGTTTGTTCTCTTCCCCTTCTGCCAGCCCCTCCCTAAGTCCATCACCTTGGGGGTGCTGGGTCCACCCACCCCTGGGCCCACACAGGCCTGCAGTATTGTGTGTGGTAGGGCCAGGGCGTCCGGGAGCAGGTTTTGCAGTGGAAGGCAGGCAGGTGTTGGGGAGGCAGTTACCGGGGCAACGGGAACAGGGCGTTTCGGAGGTGGTTGCCATGGGGACCTGGATGCTGACGAAGGCTCGCGAGGCTGTGAGCAGCCACAGTGCTCTGCTCAGAAGCCCAGGGCTCGTCAGTCAAGCCGGTTCTCAGTTCGCACTTGGCAGCACGGGCAGGCGAGTGGTCCCTAGTTCTGGGAGCAGCAGCGCTCCGGTCTTGGTCCTACAGCCCCAAGCCTCGCCTGCCCGCCCAGCGCCAGGATGGCCACCATCACCTGCACCCGCTTCACGGAAGAGTACCAGCTCTTCGAGGAACTAGGAAAGTGAGTTGCAGCTCAGAGAGTCCTGGAGGGCTCAGGGGGCTCAGCATCATGGGTGGGGGGCACCTGCACTGCTTTCCGTGCACACACAGGGAGACTGAATGTGCTTGGAGGTGCTTGCATGTGCAGAGTGCCTAGAGTTGGGCACAGGCATGTTTGCCAAGCTGTGCCAAGGCTAGCTGCGTGAGTGTGTGTGTAGAGGTGAAGGGTTGACAGTGCGTGGCAGTGTCTGTGCATGCAAACACATACATACACACACAACTGCACATGACCTGGGCACACACAGATTGGTAGAAATTCAGGATTTAAAAAGGTTCTTCCCAGTCAGCTGAGTCCAAGGCTGGAATCCCCTGTTGAGTTTTTTTCTTGAGGTGGTCATCTGGCCTCAACTTGGTTACTTCTGGTGACAGAGAGCTCATCACTTCCTGGGTAGTTCCTCCTGCCTTTAGGCACCTACAGCAGCTGTGCGGAGTGGCTGACTTCTCCTTATAAGCACAGCCCCTCCCCTCCTTCCCCCTGCCAGCTCTGCCAAGGGTGACAGCAATGGTACAGGAGGGGTTAATAAATGAGCCCCTGTTGAGACTTCTTGGGTGTTGGGAGGAGGGGAGAGACAGTCAGTGAGCTGTGGGAGGGGGGATTCTGCTAATGCAGGGGCTAGTGATGTGAGGGTGCACCAGCTCTGGTCCCTCATCAAAGTTGTCCAGCCTCAGAGCTCATTTCCTGCCTTTGATGACTGGTGTGGAGAGAAAGATGGGAGGAGGTGGGGGAGGGAGAGGAGAGCCCCTTGGGATAGCCCCATGGACTGTGGAGTGTCCGGGGAGCACTCCCAGGTGCCGCCAGCTAGGTTTGTGAAGCATCTGGAGATAGATCCACAGTAGGGGTACAGTTTGGAGGCGGAATTTGCCCTATGGGCAATGCAGCCCCAGTGCCCTGGGTGGCCGCTGATATAGTAGCAGGAGTGCAGGGGAGAGGCACCCTGTAGGCAGATATGTGCTGCTGTAAGGTCTGAATATGCACACGCAAGGGTGCATTTTGATGTGTGTTGTTGTGTAAGCACTGACTCTGTGGTACACTTGCGTGCACTGAAAAGGTGTGCAAGTGTTCATGTGTATGTGCCCTGGGGCAAGGTACTGGTGTGTGCTTTATGTGGAGGTCCTGAAAATGCAAGTGTGCCCTGCAGGGGTGGATGGATGCAAGTGGCACAAGGAGGTCCGTTGGCTGATTTGCACGAGAACGAAGGTGCATACATGCGTCACTTATGTACACATGGTTGGAGCTGTGTGCACATCAGCTGTATGTAAATATATGTCTGTGTAAGGATGCGCAGGTGGGACGTGGGCTGGCTGGTGTCCCTGTGAGGTCTGGATATGGACATCTGTGCGGACCAGGGGCCATACCCATGGAAAGGTTTATGTGTGTGTGTCTGAGGCCTGGGCCCATGGGCTCGGGTGGGAGTGTGGCTGCTGAAGGCATGTGCGAGCTCAGGCTGGTGTCTGCATGTGTGTGGGAGGTGGGCCCGTGACTGTGTACAAGTAGGCTGCCCGCACACACACATGCACACACACACTTGCACACCAGGCTATCCTGACACCTATAGGCACACACCAGACCCTTGTACAGACACATACCCATGTGCAGACGTGTGCTCACTCCTGTCTGCAGACTTCCTGTCTTTCTGAGTGTGTTTTTGTCCTGAGGGTGGGGTGTGGACAGCAGGAATGAAATGTTTGGGGCTGCTCTGGAGGACCCAGGCTGTCTGCCACACTTGTGCAGGGACCCCTTCTCAGCTGGGTTCCGGCATCCACTGGAGCCAAGGATTCCCTGATCAGCTGGGCGCTGCCTTTCAGGGTGCGACCAAGGCTCAGTTCTGGGAGGACTGCGTCACAGAGTGCAGTGAAATGGAGTTGAGATGTGACTCAGGCGCTTATAAAACTGCTGTTTTGCCCTAAGTGGAGATGGCTATCATGAAGACTGGGTGGTCTGGTGGTGACTTGGCAGGGAGAGCCTTCTTGGCCCCACGGTCTGCCAGGGCTCTTGCAGGGATCAGGGCATGGGCAGAATTTCTGGAGCCCTTTTGTGACCATGGCAGAAAGACTGAGGGTAGCAGGCAAGGCCAGGCCTAATCTGATCAATTTCCTTCCACAATTACCAGTGCTCTTAACATTTTTAAGGTCACATATTCCTCCAGGAATCTGATGAAAGTCTATCTTCCCTAGAAAAATGCTTGAACCTACGAAATGGTGCGGGCAATGTCAGGACTCGCCAGACATCAGGAAGCCTAAGGATGGGGCCTGAGGATGCTTGTATTGGAAAACAAGGAGATGAGGTGCTACCCCTCTGATGCCTGGGTTTAAAAGGCCACGGTGCATCACTGGGGAGGCAGGGCTTTCCTGATTCACTCGAAGCTTCAATCCAAATGACCAGGTAGTGGCAGCACTCAGCACAGGGCACAAAGGCCCGGACCTTACCACCCATAGCACTGTGACGCTGGACAGGCTACGGCGCCTGTTTCCCACAACCTGTAACCTGGAGACAAAGAGGGACTGGGAGGATGAAGTGAGAGGGTTCTCATGAAGACACAGTGACTCTTGTGGCACCCTGAGATCACCACTGCCCTCAAATGGGGGCTGGCACCTGCCAGGGCTTTGCTTTTTGACAGGAGTTTGCCCAGCTTGGCAGAAGGGGTTGACCAAGCCCTGCCCCTCACCCACCAGGCTGGCTGGGATGGGACAGGCTCCTCTTCTGTCGGGATGAGCAGCGCAGATGCCTACGGAGACCACCCTTCAAGGGGTGACCCAAGGCCCTGGCCAGCCAGGATACTACTGTTACCACCTGGAAGCTGCACTCCCATTTCCAGGAGCCCACTTCAGATCACCAGCATGATGATTGCCAGAGGCAGCTAGGCTGGCCCTCCAAGGGGCCATGGGGGCCTTTGACCTCCTTTTGCAGGGCCCTGGCCTCCTAGCTGCAGAGAAGGACAGGAGGAGGACACGAGCCTCTTGAGGGATTCCTGGCACCCTGCCCAGTGAGGCCTGGCTCCTGACTGCAGGCCTTCGAGGACCCCAGGGTAGGGCTGGCTAAGGATGTCAGAGGAGGGGCTCCTGCCCCGCCTAGGGGGCAGCCAGCTGAGGGGGTTGAGGGGTCGGGGTCAGAATTAGTGCTCTGGGGCCTCTTGATGCTCCTGGATGGAGGTCCCACTGCAGCATACAATTCACATAAGCCAGGAACTTGATTCCACTTTCCCTAGAGGGTTGGGGTGGGGCTGTCTCTGGGAACCCAGAGACTAGCTCACTTCCTCCTTCCTTGACCCCTCCAGTCCTCCTTCCTCCCATGGGAGAGGGAAACAGAAGCCCAGACCTTAGGAGCACAGAGGCTTGTTTGGAGGCAGGAGGCAGGTTGCAGCACCCCCAGCTCCAGAGTCAGAGTGGGCCTGGGGGCTAGGGTCAGAGCTCCCTGCAGACCCAACCTTCTGGAAGACCAGGACCCGGGGTGGGTGGGGCAGCAGGGGGAGGAAGGGGTGAATTCCAGGAGATAGAGAAGGAGAATGCCTCTTCTAGCCCTTGACATTCTCCGGGCTTTGAATCCCAGTCCCAGGAGAGGTTAGTTAGGGAGGCAGAATTACCCTGCAGCCTGTGTAATCACTGGGCTGTACAGAGAGAGCCTGGGAAGGAGATTTTACTTGAGAAGGGGAGGGAGAAGGGAGGGAGGACAGAGAGAACAGCAACCCAGTCTTTTCTCTCTAGAAAAGGATCTGAAATTGACTCAAGGGTGGTGTTGGAGCTGGGGGAAGGGCTGCAGGGGCCAGCAAGATTGCCTGAGGGAGAGGGGAGAGCTGGCTCTGGAGCCCCCATGGCTTTGTATCATGAACAAGGCTCAGGCTGAGCTGATCAGTGGGGGACACTGGAGACCAGAGGCAGCTCCCTGTTCTGGGGTGGGGTGGAGGGGGGGAAGCCAAGGGTCCTGGGTGCTTAGGTTCCTTCGCTCTTGGACACAAGCTCTGACATCTGCAGGATGCGTTTCTCAATCCCACTCTCTTCCTGTCAGGGCTGTTAGGAGGATCCTAGGTGTAATACTGGAGAAGAGAAAATACCTGTGCAATGAGGCACTATCCCCTGCAAAGACAGGACTGTGTTTTTATTTTGCTTCTGACAACCTGTCACCTTCACAGCGCTTTGGGGCCAGTGTGGCACTTTTCCACCCACTAGCTCATCCCTGAGGGAGGGAGAGGACTTACTCTCCCATCTTTCAGATGAGCAGACTGAGGCTTGAGAAGGTGAAATGACCTGGCTCAGGGGACTGGTGGCAGCACTCATGCTTGCGTGTAGGTCCCCAGCACCGCTCATATGGAGAGAAGACTAAGGGGGCCCTCTCGTGGTGCCCTGCCTGGGGAACACTTCCAGGGAAGAAGGGTGTGCCCTTGCGGATGAGGAAACTCTGAACTGTCACTTATTTTCCCATCATGATTCTGCCTCTAATTGACTGCACCAGATTCCTTGTCCCTGGTGTACCTCAGCTTTACTATCTGTGAATTGGGGATCAGAGCACTTCTGCAGATGCTGGAAGGCACCGTTAGAGTTGCTACCCTCTTTAGCCTCTGCCTGTGAAAGGCACCTGTGGGAAATTTCAGGCTTCCCGAACACCAGAGCTGGGAGGACCATAGACATTGTCTCCTCACAGCATCAATGGTGGAGCCAATACCCAGAGAGACAGTTTGCCCAAGGCCGCAGGAAGAGCCTGTGGCAACGGCAGCCAGGGTAGGGGGCCAGGGGATGTTCAGGGGCCAGCAGCTAAGGATGGGAAGTTGGGGGCAAGTGGGACAAGGGAAGGGGACAGCCTTCCCCCACTCTTCCTCCAAGCCACCAGAGCGGAAGGCACGCACATGTTCTGGTGCTTGCCGCAGCCCTCCGCCCCCACGCGGCCGCCCCCACACAGGCTGAGACACACTGACACTGCTGAGCCCTGCTCCCGCCTGCCCGCCTCCCTGCACAGGCACGCAGTGACTGCTGCCAGCATTCCTGCAGTCTGGGGCCCCAGCCCCCCCAGAGGGTGAGGGCACAGCCTTGGAATGCAGTGCCTGCATCCTGTTGCTAGTGCACGCTTGCACACACGCACACACACACACACGCACACACGGGTGCATATGGATGTGTATGCTGACACACTGGCTCCAACAGGGCATCAAGCAAGAACCTTACCTCCCAGCGCAGGGAGAGCAAGGTGATGCTGGCAGGCTTCTGGGTCGTGCCCCTGCTGCCACCACCTCGCTCTCATTCTCCCTTGCGTTCGCTCTCTTGCTCTTGCCGTCTTTCTCTCTCTGTCCTTCCCTGCATCTCTGGTCCCTGTTTCTCTCTCTCCTTCCCTCTTTTGTGCTCTGGTCCGTTGGCCACAGTCCACCCCTCCTACACACACGTTGATGTGTCATGGTCTCTTCCGAGCCTCTCTGTGGTGTGGTAGGAAGCTTCCCAGCCCAGGCCAACCTGGCGCAACCTCTGCCCCACCACCCAGCATGTCACGGGCTGCTGAGACCCAGCCCAGGCACTAGATCTAGGTCCCTATGGGACTTGGGTGCCCACCAAGATGTCAGGTGGGGCTGTGAGGCTGGTGGGACCTTCTGTGCTAGAAAACACTGACGGCCTTGATGTCTCAGCATCATATAAAAGGAGGAACAAGTCTGTGACCCTTGCATCCACTCAACAAATATTTCCTGAGCATAGACTCTGTTCCTGGCCTCGGGCTGAGCCCAGCAGGTACCACATGCCAGACTTATGTCATCTCTGCCCATTTGGGGCTCATGATCTAGTGGAAATCTGACATTAACTAAATCACTTCAGATATTGTTATTTAAATGCAACTGGATAAAGGCTATGAGCACAAACATGGGGTTATAAGCTACAAAGAGACCTCAACTGGTTGGGATGATGGAGGAATCAGGGAAGGCTCCCCTGAGGCAGTGACACTGGGGAGTGAAAGCTGAGTAAGAGCTGGTCAGAGGGAAGAGGGTGGAAGAGTGTTTCTCACAGTGGGAACAGCATAGGCAAAGTCTCTGTGGTGTGTATTTTGATGGAGCATGTCAGCTCCAGGGGGTTGGTGGTCTTACTCTTCTTAGGCATTCTCTGTTGCTTTCAACTTTCTTTTTTTGGCGGCACCATGGGGCATGTAGGATCTTAGTTTCCTGACTAGGGATTGAACCTGAGCTCCCTGAAGTGGAAGCATGGAATCTTAGCCACTGGACCAGCAAGGAAGTCCTTGCCTTCAACTTTTGGATACCTAGGGGCTAGAAGGAATATTAAAAACCTGTAGCATGTCTAGACGCCCCCCCCGCCCCCCCGCGGGCCGGGTGGCCAAGGTCTGGAAGCCAAATCAGGTGAGAGAGGGCCAAGAAGCTGGGGACTTTAGCAGGGAAAAGAGACCCCTCAGGGGTATATTCTCTCCCCTTATCCCTGCAGGGACATCTTGAGCCCCAGAGATGAGACAAGACTGCTCTGTATGGCTCTGGAGGGCAGAGCAGGGCTACATGTCTAGAGTAACAGGGAGATAGATTTCAGTTCAACCTAAAGAACTTTCTCATTGTCAGAACTGACCCTCTACCCGCAGATGAACATGGCCTTGGGAAATATTGAGCCCTGTTCCAGCAGATACACATGTGGAAGCCCTCTTCTCACTGCTGGGTCTTGTTTCCCTCCTTGCCTGCATCCCTGTCCTTGTCTGGTAAGATGCTTTGCTAGAAGCACAAAGTGGGAGATGGTTTAGGGGTCAGAAGAGCCTCAGTTGCATACGAATATCAGAATGAAGAGTGCTCTCTTGTCTTAGGGATGGGGAAATAAGGTCCAGAGAGGGTCAGGGGCTTGCCTGAGGTCACACAAGTCAGTGACACATGAGATCTGGGCCCTTCAGCCTCTTTCCATTTCAATTCTTGGCTTTTCACCCCTTGGAGTCTTTCTCTCTGAAAGTCTTTGGGGTGTACATGTGATTGGAGCCAGGCCAGGAGGCTCCCTGAAGCTGGGAGAAAGCAGCCCCTCAACATTTCCCCCTGTTTTGCCTGCTATGATCGTCACCAAGCTCTGTGGATATCTATTTTTTAATTTTCCTTTTTGTAACCCATTCAAGAAAACCTAGGCACAGCCCAAACAAGGAACATGTTGGAACTTCTGTTGGTTCAATGTTCCCTGCAGCAAACAGACACTTCGGGTTCCCAGGCCTTCTGTGTCTCCAGCAAGGCTTCTGCTGGGTTGGCGTGGGGCAGGCCTGGGAGTGCGGGACGGCTGGAGTCTGGAAGTGGGCGGCGGCAGCTGGGGTGGAGAGGAGGAGGGATGTGTGGTTTCAGGAAAAGGTCCTAGGATTTCCTAGCTCTCAAATGCTAGTTTGTGGAGCTTGGGGAAGAGCTGCTTGCTGAGCTGGGGAGAAGAGAGAGAGAAAACCAAGCAAAGGGGATTCTGAGCCCCCAGCCTCTGCTGCCTCTGCTCTGTTTGCCATTTGGGGACCTGCATAGCTGTGTTTGTTTCTTATTAAGAAAGGATACTATTGCTTAAAAAGAAAAAAAAAAAAAGAGAAGGCTTACAAATGATCAATAGTTGATTTCACTGATGGATGAACTGAAGCCCCCACAAAGTGAAGGGATTTGCTTAAAGTACATAGAGGTGGGTGTTATGGAAACAGGGGCTTCCCAGGTGGCTCTAGTGGTAAAGAACCCGCCTGCCGGTGCAGGAGACATAAGAGACATGGGTTTGACCCCTGGGTTGGGAAGATCCCCTAGAGGAGGGCATAGCAACCCACTCCAGTATTCTTGCCTGGAGAATCCCACGGACAAAGGAGCCTTTGCAGTCCATAGGGTCGCAAAGAGTCGGACATGACTGAAGTGACTTAGCACACGCACACACACGTTGTGCAAACAGGATGTTCCTTTCATTTCTGAACAAATCTGATCCCAGCTTTTTAACTGTTTGAGGAATCTAGAAGCCCTCAGAGAATCTCACATGAGCCACAGTCACCCCCCAAAACACATACTCATTCCAACTCACAGGATGTTGTATGTCATTTCCCACAAACCCCTCACCCTAATGCCCATCTGTGGACCCCAAGTTAGGGGAGTCTGAGAGTTTAGGGTATTGAAAAGAGCAAAGGATGATGATTCAGGACTCCTGGGTTCAAGGTCTTGGCCTCAAGTTTCTTTCTTCAAGTTTCTTTAACTGTAGAATGGGGAGAGAGTAGACCTCAATGGCAAGATATTCCTGCGGTGTCGGCTGCAGCTTCTTATGGCCCACACTCTGGCCCCTCAACTGGGGCTGCTCCAGTGACCAACCCCAGCTCTGCACCTTCCCCCAGACATTCAAACCCCATCTGCTGCGGGTCCCATGCCCCCAGGCCTTGCTCTGTGCCAAGTGATCAGACCAGCTAACCTGGACTGTGAGTTACTGACCACCAGGAAGTATTACAAGTTAATCCTCTCACAGGTAACAGGTCTGTTTACCTTTGAGCAGACACTTTCTGAAATCACCCCAGCTCATCTCAGAGAGGTAGAATGCTTAGGGATATTAACCCGGAGTGGTGCGATTTGGAGAGAGAAAACTGCACTTTAATTAAGAGGTGCCGATCACATAGTATTTCTAGTGAGTAGCTAGAAATTTGGGACTAGAATTCTGAAGTGAAAATGGCTGTGTAGAAGCAGATTTCACTCTTGGGTGACTCTCAGTGGCTTTCATCATTTTGCGGGGTTGGGGGGAGGTGGGTGGGGGCAGTGGTGGTGGTCAGAGAATCCCTTGTGAAGCTAATGAAAACTATGCATCCTCTCTACAGAACAATGCACAGACCCAGAATAATTTAGTTAAAATTTTAGGGATGTTCACGAATGCCCAGAGCCTCCACAGAGATCCCACCTTAATGGTCCTGGGTAGAAGGGATGGCAGGGGAAGAGGTAAGGATGGGTGGAGAGAGAACAAGGAGTAGAGATGTTCAGAGGGGGATGGGAGGGGGATGAAGCAGCGACAACAAGTTGGGGGGGGCGGCCTGCCAAGGAGAATGTGGGACCCAGAAATGAGAGAGAAGATGGGCCTCAAACTGGGTAGCCACTGGGGCCAAATGTCACCTGTTGTGGGGCAGGCTAGGCAGATCAGGCCCACTGGGGACTGCAGGGGCGGGGGTGGGGGGCACTGGGTGGGCGGGGCTGGCACAACTTTTCTTCCAGGGAGCCCGGGGGTGGGAACCAGATTGTGGTGGGTTCATGAAGCGTGGGAGGTGGGAAGAGGAGGCGGCAAATGTCGGACACTTGCTCTGGAAGTTTGGCAGCAGAGGAAGGAGGAGGAAGGAAGTGGCCAAGGCTTGTGGGTCGAGAGAAAGGCTCCTGGTTTTTCAGCTTTTCAAGTTTGGGGAAGGATGGTTGTTTATTTCTCCAGAATGAGGGAGTCCTGGGTGTGTTTGAGGAAGCAGCCAATGAAAGGAAGACCCTAGAGACAGACGAGACTCCTGATAGTCAGACCCCCGAGGAGTGCAGAGTGGCTCCGGGACTGCGCCGTTGTAAGCCGTGTCTGGCTCCGGGACTGTGCCGTCGTGAGTTGTGTCCGTCCCCATCTGCTGATACCCATAGGCATGCCCCGGGCTCTAGAGTGAAGGTGGGGAAGTTGCCTTGAGGGCAAGATGGCGGTCACTGATCTGGGGCTCAGGGACCTTTTCCCATCCCTGTGTACAGATGCTTCTCACAAATGGCCCAGGAGGAAGTGGGGCTGCAGCTCCTCGTGTCCATCTTTCAAGTGGAAGGATAAACAAGCTGATAACCAAGCTGAGTGAGGACCCCAGGTGTTTGGAATTACTGCGAGTCAGCATTTTGGGGTATTTCGGGCCAGAGAGGGTGATGAGCCTCCTGTGGGCAGGCAGCCAGCAACTCCCAGGACACTGTGCCTGCCAGGCAGCCGGAAAAGCAATTTCCCAGTGTAAATCTTGCTTTTCATGGCCCATTAGCACGTTCCCACATTTTCAGCCACGATGGACCCACTATCAGCGTGCCCTCGCCCTTCCCGTCTGTCTGTTGAACCAGGTGCTGCCTCCCTGCCTGCTTACACCCAAGGCAGGTTGCTTAGGCCTGGGGAAGCACCCCATCCCCTCACGATGGTCCCCCCATACCTCCTTCCCTGGCTTGCTTCTTTCATGAGCTTGGCAAACAAGGTCCATTTTGCTTCTGATGATGCCAGCTGTTCTCATCACTTCGGAGATAATGATGCCTATAAAAGGCGTTGTTTCCTGAGCATTTACTGCACTCCAAGGATTGGGCTAAACCCACTGCATACCTTAGTCTCATATTGAATCCTTGAAACAACTGCTCAGGGTGGGTACTAGTCTTTACCTACATTTTACAGGGGAGGAAAATACCGAGGTTAAATAAGTTGCTAGTAAGAGGCTGGACCACAATTTGCACTCTGGTTGGTCTGGTTCAGGACTGCCAGTTCTTATCCACATAGAACTTCACGATCCAACCTGGTGGTCACTAGCCACTTATGATGATTGAAATGAAATAAAATTAAAAATTCGTTTCTTCAGTCCTACTAACCACATTTCAAATGCTCTATAGCCATAGGAGGCTAGCATCTGTCACGATGGACAGTATTTCCATCATTGTAGAAAGTTCTGTTGGACAGCTCTAGTATAGAATATTGAAGGTGGAGGGAAGCCCCTGGTGATCTAGTAGTTAGGACTGGGTGGCCTGGGTTCAATCCCTGGTTGGGGAACTAAGGTCCTGTGAGCCGTGCTGCACAACCAAAAAAATAAAGAATATTGAAGGTGGAAAGGTCTCTATACTTTTTAGCCTCATGCCCACACCAATCCCCACGAAACCTGTGAGGCCCACACTGGGGGAGACCCCTCCCCAAGACCTCCCAGCAGGGCTGAGATCTGAGATTTTGTCCCTCCAGTGTCTGTCTATCTTGCATACACTCCTCCCTGCCCAGATTCTGTGACCCTCTCCTAACACATGTACACACCCAGGGTGACGGCACGTGTCACCACATACATGAGGGCATTGACAAGCTGCTGACACACACGTGTGGGCAGACATGTGCCCCTGAAACCTTTGTACCCAGGATCCACCCGAGGACATCCCCCACCTGCCAGGGCCCTCCCATGCAGGCTTCATCCCTTCCTCCCTGGACCCCTGGTCACTCTCTCCCACTCTGCCCTCCCCATCCTGGCCTCCTCCCCTTTTCGGCCCTGTCCTGTTTCCAGGCTCCTGCCCACCCACCCACTGGCCACCTGCTCAACTCAGGGCCGTGGGAAGAGTGGGCTGGCTCTTCCTTTTGCCAAAGCTGCTGGGCTGTGGCCACTTGCTCCCACAGGACGAGAATGCAGAAACATGCCTTTTTTAAAACAAAAGATTAAAAAGAGAGGAAGTTAGGGCTGCGATCTTGCTGCCCACACTCTCATTTTTGCTACAGAATCTCCTCTGCACCCCCAGCCCTGATCCCCAGCACCAGAACTGGCAGGGAAGAGCCTTTCCACTCGTGGATGAAGACCTGAGGCCTCATAGGTAGAAAACGGGCTCCCTGGCCCAGACCATTTCCTCACCCCATCAGTGATCAGTGTGTCCTGGCACTGTGCCCAGGGTTTCGCGTGTGTTGCCTCACTTAATCTCCCCCCAAAACCCAGGACAGAGTTATTATTATTGCCCCCATTTTATAGGAGGAAACAGAGTTGAAGTGCCAAGTTCAGTATCACACAGCTGGGGGTCAGTCACGATCAGATCACAGGGCTTTGTGAGCCCAAAGCCCCTGCTTTTGGGGGTCACACTGTCTTGCCTTTGGTGGAGTCAGGAGAACAAGGACAGGCAACCTGGATTCTTGTCACAGCCTCGGGAGGAATATGCCTGCTCCCTTGAGGCTTCAGTTTCATGTCCTGAAAAAATGAGGGATCGAAATTGCAACTTTGCAGGGTTGTTGTGAGGGCCAAGGAGCTTAGTGGTGAAGGTGCATCGGAAGGGAGTATGCCTTCTGGGTTTTCGCGAGTCTAGTGTTCTCTGAATTGGTTTTGATGAATCCCTCCTTCTACGTGCGTGTGTGTCCAGTTGTGTCCAGCTCTTTGAAACCCAGTGGAGTGCAGCCTGTCGGGCTTCTCTGTCAATGGGATTCATCAGGCAAGAATACTGGATTGGGTTGCCATTTCCTCTTCCAGGGGATCTTCTCAACCTAGGGATTGAACCTGCGTCTTTGGCATCTCCTGCTTTGGCAGGTGGATTCTTTGCCACAGAGCCACCTGGGTTAGAACCTGGGATTTACACAAAAGCTGGACACTGGGTTGTGAGGAGGAAATTCAGCAAGCATGACTTCTCTTATTTTATAGACGTGGCTCTCAGGTCCTCAGTTCCTGGGGTAGAGCCTAGGTTCGTGGAGCCTGCTAAGCCTCTGCACAGAGCCCCATGCATGTGTTAGCTGCCGGTGAATGAGACAAACCCTCCTTTCCTGCCCCTTTTCTCCCTGGAATTCTCAGAATCTTTCCCAGAAGGGTCCATTTGAAACATGCTCTCTTCTCTGGGGCTTCTGAGAATCATGGCCTCCCACTGGGCAGGAAACTGAACGTCCCAGTCTGAGTAGGGTGGGCACCTTCCTCAAGTACCTGTTCCTGTTTCTAACACCCCAGACTGACGCCCTCTCCCTGTCTAAGTTCAGTCCCTCTCCCTTAAATCTACCTCCTGTTCCTATAGTAACATTTATGGAGGCCCTGTTGGTCCTTAGGAACTCTGTCTGGTGGATGGACGAGCAGCCGTGGTCCTGGGCTAGCAGGGGAGGTGTGTTGTGCTGTCATGGGGAGGGAGCTTCTCAGGGCGGGAGACCCGCTAGGCTGCTCCCTCCACGTGGAGGACCAGCAGAGCCCCCCAGCCAGACAGCGGTCTGTAGCTGTGCCCATGAGTTCTGGCCTTCGCCAGCTTTCCTACAAGGTCATATTTCCTGGCCTCTAGCCCACCTCCCAGATCTTCCTTCCTCATCCTTCTCCAGTTTCCCACCCGTTCCCTTCATGCTGCTCAGACACGAAGCCAGTGACAGAACGCCCTGGGGCCTGTGAGAACAGGCATCTCTGCCAGCCTGCAGGCTTCCTTGGTGCCTGCCAGCGTCCGCCCCTGCTCCATCAGCTGCATCTGTGTAGCTGGGACCTGCCTGTGTGCTTGGGAGAGGGGATCAAAGTTTGGAAGATATGGTGGGGCATGGCCATGTCAGGAACCTGGGTGTGCAGGC
Organism: Oryx dammah; assembly: GCF_014754425.2. NCBI lineage: Eukaryota > Metazoa > Chordata > Mammalia > Artiodactyla > Bovidae > Oryx > Oryx dammah. The sequence continues at coordinate 48,430,571 of NW_024070189.1, forward strand.
CCGCAAGCGGCAGGTTCACTGGGTGGAGAAGCCAAAAATCTGGGGCTGCAAATATCTGAGTTCAAAACACAGCACCGCCCGTGTGACCTTGAGCAATCTCCCCTGAGCTACGGGGAAGCTCAGAGTTTTGGGCTCTGCCTCAGACTTAAGGAATCAGAATCTGCCTTTTAACAAGATGCCTGGGTAATTCATATGCACATTAAAACTGGAGAAGGCTGCACAGGAGACTTGTTCCTTGCCATTAGCCTGTGGTTAGGGTGATAATAGACCATGGGCAGTGTCTGGCCCCTTAGGGACCTCCTTTGTGATGTGAAGGGGTTGCGCCAGATGATGTTTGTAGTAGAAGGTATAACATGGCACCTAGATGCCAGATCTAGCCCTCAAACTAGTTTTGTTTGGCAAAATATTACGTTTAGATTTGTTCTGATTTATTTATTTTTAATTGGAGGATAATTGCTTTACAGTATTGTATTGGCTTCTGCCATCTACCAACATGAATCAGGCCACAGGTGTACATATGTCCCCTCCATCGTGAACTTCCCACTCCATTCCCTCCAGGTTGTCACAGAGCATTAGATTTGGAAATTTCCTGTGTGACCCAGGGAGCTAAATTTTTTGGAATAAGATACCAGTATTTAACGGAGAAGGCACCCCACTCCAGTACTCTTGCCTGGAAAATCCCATGGAAGGAGGAGCCTGGTAGGCTGCAGTCCATGGGGTCGCTAGGAGCCGGACACAACTGAGTGACTTCACTTTCACTTTTCACTTTCATGCATTGGAGAAGGAAATGGCAACCCACTCCAGTGTTCTTGCCTGGAGAATCCCAGGGACGGGGGAGCCTGGTGGGCTGCCGTCTATGGGGTCACACAGAGTCGGACGCGACTGAAGCGACTTAGCAGCAGCAGCAGCAGCAACCAGTATTTAAAATTTGGGAAATGTCACTAAAATATCCAGTTTCTAGTTTTTCTTGAAAAATCAAATAATGTGGAAAATGGGCAAGTTCCACATGGCAACAATGTCTCCTATGAGCCGGGAAACCCACAGCCCTTGCTTCAAGTTCTTCCAGCCACAAATATTTTGAAGATAAAAACCCAGGAGCCTCTAAAAACATGTGAAAAAAATGCTCAGCCTCACTCTTGATATAAGAATTCCAAATTAAATCTACATTGAGTCGCCGTGCTCGTCTCACTAGTAAAGATATAAAAGTTTGATCACACGTTGTATTGACAAAGGCCGAGGGAAATGGTCCCCTCACATATTAGCATGAACATTGGTACATCTCTAAGATGGATCGTTTCTCATTATCTTTCAGAAGTACCCTACAACACCTTTGTATTGTTTTGTCACTAAGTCATGTCTGACTCTTTTTCGACCCTATGAACTGTAGCCTGCCAGGCTCCTGTCCATGGGATTTCCCAGGCAAGAATACTGGAGTGGCTTGCCATTCCCTTCTCCAGGGGAAAACAACAGCTACCCTTGACCAAATAATATCTGTTCTAGAAGTTTATTCGCAGACACTTGTATACATGAAAAGCGAAAGTGAAGTCGCTCAGTCATGTCCAACTCTTTGCAACTCCATGGACTGTAGCCCACCAGGCTCCTCCGTCCATGGGATTTTCCAGGCAAGAGTACTGGAGTGGGTTGCCATTTCCCTCTCCAGAGGACCTTCCCAACCCAGGGATCAAACCTGGGTCTCCTGCATTGTAGGCAGACGCTTTACCATCTGAGCCACCGGGGAAGTCATGGGAAATGTAATTCTAAGGCACATATATGAGGTTAGGCATTGCAGCACCGTTTGTCATAGCTATAGACTGGAGCTATAGACTGGGACTAACCTAATTGCCTGTCAATAGGGGATTGGCTAGGTAAATTATAGGACAGCCACATGATTAAATGAGAACTCTTTATGTGATAATATAGGAGGATCTCTAAAAAAATTTCTGAAGAAGAAAAGGGTACAGAGCAGCATGCAGTGTTCAGTATTTGCATGGGGGAGGGGGAAGGTATCTATGGAAAGATGCTCTGGTAACACTGGCCGCCTCTGGGCAGGGGACCTTGGAGTCTGGGGTATAGGGATGGGAAGGAGCCGCTTAACTTTCCACACTTTTGTATCTTTTGAACTTTGAACCATGTCAATGTGTTAACTACACAAAGAATAAAACACTGAAAACTTCCAGGGACCTGCTGCTGCTGCTGCTAAGTCGTGTCAGTTGTTTCCGACTCTGCGCAACCCCATAGACGGCAGCCTACCAGGCTCCTCCATCTCTGGGATTCTCCAGGCAAGAACCCTGGAGTGGGTTCACTTTCCAGGGACCTAGATTCTGTGATTCTAACATTGCATGATTTTAGTGCTTTAGAATTTGTCGAGCCTAACTTAATATGACTGGACAAAGCTCAACTCCCACGAGGCCAAGTTCCTAACAATTTACTACCAGTGGTTCCCATGGGTCTCCAGGCCTGCTCTGTCCCCAAGGTATGCCACTAGCAGCTCCTACGAGCTTGAGCAGCCCTGAGGGAAGGCTCCCTCCCAGCACAGAGCAGCTGCGTGAACTGTGGTGTCTCCTGGGAACACAGCCCTTGGGCCCTTGCTCACCCTCTTTGCCTCCTCTGTCCTAGGGGAGCCTTCTCAGTGGTGCGCAGGTGTGTGAAGGTGCTGGCTGGCCAGGAATATGCTGCCAAGATTATCAACACGAAGAAGCTCTCGGCCAGAGGTAGGTGCCAGATCCATGCCTGGCCCACCCTCCTCCCTTCATCCTTCCCTCTATCCCTTGGGTTAGAACCGGGACCTGGGTCTCTCCTGAGTGATGCTGCTGTCAGAGGTGGGGGCTCTTCTTCCTGTGGGTACTATGAGAATAGACTCCTCCATATTTCTTCCTTAGGGAGTCTAGACTGGATGCCGTAGCCTCTCACAGGCCAGGCTCTCTGCCCCTCATCCACCCACCCAGGTAAAGCCGAAGCTGCCAGGCAGGCCCTCCTTTTCCTGCTGTTCTACCATTCGCCTGCATTCTCACTGCCAGGCCTCTGCGCCTGCCTCTCTCTCTGCCTAGATGCTCTCACCTGGCTCCTTACAAGGCTGGCCCTTTGTCAGCCTTCAGGTCTCAGTTCAATGTCACATCCTTTGAGAGACTTCCCTGCCCCCCAGATCTGAGGGTGACCTCCCCATTTTATGTCTCTTGTTACTGTTTACTATCTTTGTGGCTTTCTCCCAATGTGGAGAAAGTATCCCATTTACTGGTTTGGTACCTTGTTTACTATTCCTCTTCTTTTATGACCATAAGCACCAAGAAGATGGGGCTGGGTCTCATTCCCTGTACGTGCCCAGCACCCGGGACAGCGCCTGACATATCCGGGTGCTCAATCAGTGTCCTATGAACACCAGGTGTGCTGTGCCTCGACCGCACCAGTCCACCTTCTGCTTCCTAAATACTCCCTTGGACAGTGGCTTCCCAGCCTGGAATCCCCTGGAGAGCTTCAGACATTCCTCATGCCTGGATCCCACATCCCAAGGGTGTAATTTAATTAGTCTGGGCTGTGACTTGGGTTTTTGGAAATGATCCCCAGGTAATTCTAATTTGGACGTGGTTCTAAACCCGCAGCATCAGCACCATTAGGAGATTGTTAGGAATGCAAATTCATAATTCCAGATGTAAGTGATCAGAATCTGCATTTTGACAAGAAACCGGTAATTTGTATGGACTTTAAACTTTGGAGTGCCTGCTCTGAAGCTATGTTCTTGCTCTTAGCATGTGGTTAGGGTGGTGATGGTGGTGACCACAGTGGGAAAGATTGTCTTCAAAGATCTCCACCCTGAACAGTGGGTCTGAGCTGCCTTAGGGACCCCTAAGTTGTGGGGGGCATTCTGGTGGGTGAGGCAGGTACAGGAGGGGGCTGTGCAGCCATGGCTTGCGCGGCATGGAAGGGGGTTGGCAGAGTGTCCAGGTGTTTTTCTGGCATAGTGGCAGCTGTCTGGGCCAGGGCCCAGCAGGTGTGGGTTTCGCAGAGGCCAGTACAGGATGTTCACATTGGGCCCCACAGGCCTCCCAGCAGGCTCCGTGTTTCACCGTGTGCTGCTGCCTTTCATGTCTCTGGCTCAGCGTTGCTGGGAGCCTGGCACTTTCTAGTTACCAAACTCCCCCGTAGACAGATCAACATCCTGCAGGGAAAAGAGGCTGGGGTGACGGCAGTCCTCTGAAGACCGAGGCCTGCCGTGGCACACAGCCCATGTGAATGCTCGTGCAGAAGGGCAAGCCCTGCGGAAGGTCCAGGGCCAGAGCCTGGGGCGGGAAGCCAGGGCAGGCAACAAGGCCAGCAGGGGCACTGCCTCACACGCAGATGCCAGGGCTCGCCCTACCGTTGCTGTGTGACTAGTGGCTGTCCAGTGCCCTCTCTGTGTTTTATATCACAGATGGTCAAGGGAGATGTCCCAGTCCCTGAGATACAGCAGAGGCAGGGCTAGAGCCATGGCTTGGGGTGACAGGTTGTGTTGCCACGCCCCTGCAGGGAGGGAGAATCAAGAACCAGGGTCCTTCCTGGATGCTGGGGAATCTTGAGCCTGTTCAGCACAGTCTCAGAGCCACATCCACACAAGCACGAGACAGACAGAAACACATGTGGGGGGATGGAAGGAGCATCGCCTCTTTTCTGGAAGGTAACTAAGGGTTTGGGGGAGTGTAGACTCTGGTCTGTGCGGTAACTGCCAAGCCCCCTCTCTGGTGATTTAAGAAAGCTCTGACCTCCTGGGAGGAAGGTGCCCAGGCCTTGGTGAGTGTGAGGGGCTGGGGGGAGGGTCTCAGAACCTTCCCAAAGAAGCCTGCCAACTGCGATGCTTTTCTCCCAGCTTCCTTTAACAGGTTTCTTTGTTCGTTCTTCCTGCGGCCTGTGGCGGGGAGCGTTTTAATGCTGGATGTTTGGCAACACACTCCAAGCTTCTCCTGCTGGTTCTCCTGGGTGACTCTGGCAGTTCCCAGCAGGGGCCATGCCCCCAAGAGTGTCCTCCACCCCCACCCCAGGAGCTATGGCTTCCCCTTTCCCATGGGGCCAGGCTCTTTTATTGAGCAGCTCCCAAACCCGGGAGATGATTTTTGTGTGTATTTTTAAACTACTCTTTTTATATAAAATGCTCGTACTATAAACAATTCCAAGAAGCCATAAAGACATGAAATGAAAGGTAAAAATGTTTCCCTGTCCCAATCCCTGCCAAATCCCCCTGGGAGCCTTTTGAAAGCTACAGCTGCCCCAGTTCCACCCCTGAGGGTGGAGGATTCAATAGGTGAGGCCCCCCAGTTCCTGCCTTTACAAAGTCCTGTCAGCAGTGACAACAGCCAGGAGATGCTCAGCGCTAACTCCCTGCCAGGGGCTCTGGAAGCTTCCTAGCCACAGCCTCACCAGGCAGACAAACAGAAAAAATTCATCAACATTTTAGGGGATGGTGGGCACATGGACCTAGCTAGTGCTGCCAGAGGTGACTGGCCCCCGTCCAGCAACCTCCACAAGCCTCACTGTCCACCTGAGCACTGAGGGGTTACTTCCTCAGCTCCCTAATGACCAGTCCCAGGACACCAGGTGGAAAGCATGGTATGAGCTCGCTCAGCTGTCCCTGAGCTTCAGGTTTATGCAAGGGAGCGTGCAAGGAGGCAGTGAGACGCATCTTTCTTGTCTTTCTCATCTACTTCCCCACCCCTTCCCCCTTCTTGGTGCTCCAGATTATTTCTCCAACTGCCCAGGATCTGGAGGCTTTTTGAAGTCCTGTGGAGGGAGGGGACATTTCCTGTTCTGAGACTAGAGGTCTATTTTCTGCCCTGGCTCCTGTGCCTCTAGCCAGAACCCCGCTGCCCACATACCTGCTGGAGCCCACTCGCTCTGCTGGCAGAGCCCTCAGGCTTCCCCAGGTTCTGCTCTGCCCTGTCATGCCCTGCTGGTCCTGTCTGGCCCCAGGAACCTCTCCCCAAAGTTCCCACCCACCCACCGCCTGCCGAGCTCTGGGCAGACTTGGCCCCCTTAACCCCAACACCCTGGAAGTCTGCCCCCAGGGAGGGAGGGAGAAAATTCACAAAGCATCTATCACAGTGGATGTTGGGAGCAAGGCTTCCTGGTGACCAAGCAGGAGGCTGCAGACTAACTTCTCTCAGATCTCTCACCATCATGGGACTACAATGAACTGGATGGATTGACTTCTCAATTATGAAAATAGGAGGCAATACAGTACAGTAATTATGAACATAGGTTGAAATCCCAGCCCTGCTACTTCTTGGGTATGGGAATTTGGACAAGCTGCTTATGACTGTGGGTCCTCGGAACATAGCAGAAACCGGCAGTCAAGGTCTTGCTGTCATCACACCTGTTTTCTAGGCAGGGAGACTGAAAAGAACATTAAACACACCAGTAAGCTGGGTATTTTCAAGTAGTGATGAGTATTAACAAAGAAAATAAGACAGGGTAATGGGGGTGTGATGGGGCTGGAGGAAAAGGCAGCTGGGGAAGTTAAGGAGGTGACGTGGTGCTGGGACCTGCTTGAGGAGAAGGAGGCAGCCATGAGAAGACCCAGGAGAAGAGTATTTCAGGCAGAGGGCACAGCAGGTGCAAAGGCCCTGAGGTGGGAAGGAGTTTGCAGTGCCTGAAGCCACAAAGGAGGTTAGTGTTGGCTTCAAGGCCAAGATGAGGCAGAACTCAGCACCCTGCAGGGTCTTTCTGGATGTTTTTGAGGACTTCGGATTGTATTATAAGTACTTTAGGAAGCTGTTGGAAAGTTTGAAGGCAGGATCTCATTTATATTTTAATAAGAAGTCCTTGGCTACCCTCTTAACTATTGACTGGGGGGCTGGGGGGAGCCTTTAAGAGTGGTTCCTCAAAGTTCTGAGTTGTAACAAGGCTTGACCACATTGAAGATTACCTTGATTTTGTCAAGAGACTGCTTAACGGAGCAAGCCTCAAAGGTCAAGAGGAACTCAGTCCCTATATTTCTTGAGGTTCCCTGCATATTAGACAATGAAAACATTTCAAACAGAGTTACAAAAATTATTATATAAAGTATATGTTTACATTCAACAAATTAATGCTTTTAGCACTGAAGGTTGCAATGCGATGTAATTGTACTATGCACAAGATGATTACAAGATTTATAAAAACAGTTCCTAGCATTTCCAGCAGTGACATCTGGTAACCAGTCACATGTTTAAAGCTGTGTGACCAGCGTTTTCTTATTTCAATCCTGTTAGTGTAACTCTGCTCCCAGGTGACCTTACATGGAGAAAAACATCAGAATTCTGGATTTAGGTCCTTTGTCCCCTGAATGTGTAGCCTGAGCTGGGAATCCCCTCGTCCCCTCTGATAGGTCCCACTTTGAGCTGCCTGGCTTTTGGTTCTGCTGGGGATGGTGGGTGGGGGGCAGGGTCTGGAGCTGGGGAGGGTTCAGCCATCCTCTGCTTACTGAGGGCTCTTGGCCAGCTCTGGATGGGGATCCCCCTCTTTTGCCTGAGAATCAGGCTTCCTTCCCTTCCACCTCCCTACCCTGAAGGACTTGGAAGGAGACAGAGAGGGAGGAGAAACGAGGATGCCCCCAGCTGGGCCAGCCGTCCCCCTTTAGCTTGCAGCTGCCTTCAACTGGGGAATGGAGTTTACACTCTACTGAAAGAGGATTGGACTTAATTGCTTTGCTGATGGAAAAGCCACATTTCAGTATTGATCTTGGTTTCTGCAGCCCTTGGAGGACAGCTGGTGATTCCACTAACAGAGAGGGGAGGGGACAGGGGAGCTGGCAGCCTAGGGACAGGGCTGGGATTTTCTTTCTTTTCATCACCATCCCTGGTGCCCACCTTCCCTGGAGGGGCCATTCAGAGAGCGGGGTTCTAGTCCTGACTCCACCACTGAGTATCTGTGTGAGTTCCCTGCTGTGGGCCTGAATTTTCCCACTCGGGAATAGGAGGCAGATGAAGAGGATAGTGATGAGTCAGGGTGTAGAGAACAGGACAGCATTGGGTTTTGAGTTTTATTTTTATTTATTTATTTTTTGAGTTTTTTTTTTTTTTTTTTTTTTGCTGTGCCACATGGCCTGCGGGATCTCAGTTCCCCTACCAGGGGATGAAGCTGAGCTGTGGCAATGAAAGCCTAGAATCCTAACCACTTGGCCACCAGGGAACTCCCCGACAGGGTTTTACTGCTCACCCATGGAGTCTGACTACCTGGATACAAAGCGTGGCTCCATTGCTCACTGCAGTGTGACTTTGAGTCAGATACTTAACCTTTCTGAACCTCTGTTTCCTCCTCTGTAAGGCCAGCACAATGGTAATGTTATCCTCAGAGGATTATTGGGAGGGCTTGAGATGTATATAAAGTGCTCTGCGTAATACCTGACACACAGTAGATATTCTGTATTTGTGACTGGCTCCTATTATACTCTTGGTTGTTTTTTGTTTTTTTTTTTTAATTAAGGCATTAAGTACCAAATTGTGAGAAAAGCACCACAAAGGAAATTGAAAAATGATCAAAACAGGGACAGTGATGCCCACAGCCCGGGCTTATCAGGAGGACTGAATGGGGTCACGGGTATGATTGTGTTCAGCAGTCTCAGAGTCAGAGATCATGGGTGAAGATCCTGAACAAGGCCTCTCTCCCAGGTGGGCAGGGAAATCTAGGGGGTTTGGACAGAAGTCCCAGGAAGCAGGTGGGAGATCTCTGGGTAAGCCCCCACTACCCTGCAGATTCTTTGGGGCTCTCTGTGTCCTTGGTGCTGACTTCTCTCACAGGAGGCATCTTCTATAAATTAATACAACCCTTCTCCTGCAGAGAATACCTACTCCCTTAGAAAGATTCATTTATTCAATGATTTGTTCTTTCATTTAGTTATTTCTTCTTTTTTTTTTTAAGGTTTAGCTTTAGTCATCTTTTTATTTATGTATTTTAAAAATTGTATTTATTTATTTACTTTTGGCTGTGCTGGGTCTTCATCACTGCGCGGGCTTTCTCTAGCTTCAGAGAGCGGGGGCTATTCTCTAATTGTGGTTTGAGGGCTTCTCGTTGCAGTGGTTTCCCTTGCGGCGGAGCGTGGGACTAGGGCCTTTGGGCTTCCTTGGTTGTGGCTCCCAGGCTCCAGAGCACAGGCTCAATAGTTGTGGCGGAGGGGCTTAGTTGCTCTGAGGCATGTGGGATCTTCCTGCTTCAGGGTTCGAACCCTCGTCTCATGCATTGGCAGGCGGATTCTTTACCGCTGAGCCACCAGGGAAGCCCATTCATTTATTTCTTGAGCACCTTCCATGGGCCAGGGATTTAGGTAGATGCCAGGGGTACAACAGAGACCAAGTCTTTGCCCTCAGGGACAGCGACATCCCTGAGACAGAGCGGCCTGTGCTGTCTAGGGGCCCTGGGAATGCAGAGGCGGAGCCCCCAGCAACTGGCAATCAGGGTGGGCTGCCAGAGAGAGTGACATCCAAGGATGGCTAAGAGTGAGTGATGGCCAGTGCAGAGCAGGTGGGAGGCTGAGAGGGAGCTTTCCAAGCTGAGAGAATCGCATGTGCGAAGGTCCCAGAGTGAGAGGGCTGGGCAGGGCGTGCCTGGAGAGCTGAGGTTCAGCAGTTCCACCGGAGAAGGTGCAGTGGGAGGGGCAGGGCTGGGGGAGGGCAGTCGGAGCCTGATGTGGGGGTGGAGGTGTTCCAAGCTGCCTGGAGTTTGGCTCTGATACAGGCAAGAGATGCCCCTCGGTTGAGAACCCTGAAAACCGAGACCCAGAGTGGGGAAGGGACTTCTGCCTCACTGCAGCCTGGGTCTCTCTCTTCTGCTGCATCCCACTGCCTTCTTGGAGAACCCAGAGGCTCTGCCCAGGAGAGCTTGCCCAGGCCCTGGGAGGGAGAGGTCATTAGCGGCTGTGAGGAGGGACAGATGGGGTGGGTGGAGATGCCTCCCTCCCCTGGACTCATCTGGGCATCTGTGTGTTTCAGACCACCAGAAGCTGGAGCGTGAAGCCCGCATTTGCCGCCTGCTGAAGCACCCCAATATCGGTGAGCATGGGGGATGGGCGAGGGGTGTGGGTGGGGCCTGGCCCAGCTCCCCTGCCCGCCCTGGTGGGTGTTTGTTAAGGGAAGGGGGCAGCTGCTCTCTTCTTGGGGATGGCAGCAAATAGAGGTGGGAAAGGGGGTGTCTTTCATGGTATCCATACTCCTCCCGGAGCAGCTTGGTTGGGGGGAAGGTGAAGAAGGGGCCCTTCCTCCCAGCCCACGCTGCCGGCAGCCTCCTTCAGAAAAGCTGTTTCAGGAAAACTTCCGAAGCTCTGAGAGATGAAAATAGGCCAGGCTTAGCCTTGACCAGTGTAGCCCACTCCCCAAGCCCACCCCCATGCTGAGTCAGCCTGGCACCATGGCCCTTCCCACCCGCATGGACCTGCAGTGCCGGTCTCTCCAAGCCAGCTCCAAGGTGGCCCCTGCCCCAGAGTGGACTGAACGCAGGCTGCATGGAGTGGCTGTGCCCAGGGCAGGCAGGATGGCTCTGAAATAGCACCTGGCTGCCTGACCTCCCTTCCCCGTCCCTGCACAGCTGAGGGGCTGTATCACTGTGTGGCAGGGCTCTGAGTCATGATGGGGAGGGAGTGCAGATTCTAGATATAGTTCTGTCAGGGAATGGCTGTGTGACCTTGGGTAGGAGCACTACCCTCTCTGAGCCGATTTCTCCCGTCTTTGCCAGGAGAGGGCTGTCTGGACGAGCTGGGCATCTTGTTAAAAGGCAGATTCTAGTTGAGTGGGTCCGGATGGGGCCTGAGGGTCTGCATTCCTAACACACTGTGAAGTGACACCAAAGCTGCTGGCTCACCAGTCACACTTGAGCAGCAAAATCTAGGTGCTCTGTAAGGAACATTCCAACTCCGACAGCTACCACACCTTCTCCCTCAGGAGGGGAGCATCTCTCTGTGTCCAGGGCCCCAACAGTTAACTCCTCTGCAGAAGAGTAGCATCTCCATCTTCTATTTATACCCAGAAAGCACCTCCCCTTCCCGTGCCCGGGGAAAGGAGCAGAGCTGCACAGACAGCAGCTGGAGGCTTGGGGCTAGAGTCGGAGAAGGGGCAGCAAGGCAGCTGGTGGGGAGCCACCCTGGTTGGCCCCTGACCTGCTTATGACCATGGGCAATTCCTGCCCAATCTGGGCCTGCCTCCAGCTCCCCAGCTGTACAATGGAGGGAGTCATGAGTGGTCTTTGACTAGAATTCCATGGTTCTTAGAAAGCCCTTTAATCCTGGAAGAGGGAGATGGGTGTGTGTTTGTGCCACTGCGCAATTGCAGTTGTCTGCGGTCAACACTTCCCCATCCTTCAGTCGCTCACTCCCAGCTCTAATAGGGAGCAGTAAATTATGGGCTCTGGGGCTGACAGACTACAGTCAGATCCTGGGTTTGCTGCTTAATTGCTGTGTAACCCAGGACATATTGCTTAATTGCTCTGAAGTTCAGTTTTCTCATCTGGAAAATGGGAATGATAGATACCTTGTAGGCTTATGATGATCAAACAAAGCATAGCACAATGAGAGGCCCCAGGGAAGGGCTCTGGATCATTTAGCTGCTCCACCTTTTCTCAGTCTACACCCTCCACCAGAACAACCTTACCGAAAGACTTACCTTTTACCTGAATCTTCGTATGATTCTCGTTCCTCTGAGCCATGAAGATTTTGAGTCATTGGTTTGGGGCACTATATATAATATGCTGGTTAAGAAAATGGAATTTTCAGTCAGACACACCCAGTTCTACCCATTATTTGGTATCTGAGCTTGGGCAGGCTATGAACTTCTCAGACTTAGTACTTTCCACTGTGAAATAAGGATACTCATGGTACCCACTTTCTAGAACTGTTGTGAGGGTTAAGTGAGATATTGCAAGTAAAGTACTTAGCACAAGCCTGGCAGGTGGTAGAATCTCAGAAATGGCAGCCATCATCTTCATTATCATCATCACTTGAGTTATGACTCCTTCATTCATTGACCTGATGTCAAGGACATCCGAGACCCCACCATGTGCCAAGGCCTCTGCTAGTCTCTGAGGACGTGTGGAAGAAATGAGGGTGGGAGAGGAGTGGGGTAGCTGATGGACAGGGAAGTAGAGAGCAGAGCAGAGATCCAGAACAAGAAGACGCTTAGAAGAACCTAAAGCTATTGTCAAGGCTGGAAGGGTCCTTGGAGGGTACCACTTTCTGAGCCTCCAAGCACCTCAGTTCAAAGTAGTTGTAATCTGTCCAAAAGAGTGCAGATCAGTCCAGATGTGGCTATAGAACCTGAGAAGTGGGTCTGTGCCCAGAGAAACTAGACTATTCAAGCTGCTTAGTGATCCCAGCCAAGCTCACTGCTCTCTGCCCGTGTGTGGCCACAGCCCAGCCCTAAGGGACTAAGTCAGGGAGGTTGCTGGCTCAGCACAGGGGGAACAAGCTGCACCATACACGAAGCATTTCCCTCCTAGATCTTACTTCGGGGAGGACAGCACTCTGCTCTCTGTACCATTAGCACCTGCTGATGAAGTGGACCCCCACCCCCACCTTAAAAGCCACCCAAGGAGCAGGAGATAACCTGAGAGTTTAGCAGGTGATATGGGGTGGCGGAGGGAAGCGAGGTTAGTGAGGAAGATGGCGATGTCTTCATTTATTAAGTTTTTCCTAGAGCCAAGCACTGTGTTGAGCGCCTTACTAGCATCTTTGAATTAACTCCTGACACCAGTCCAGTGTAGTGGTATTGGCTCTGCTGCTAGGAAAGGAGGCTCAGAGAGGTTACATAATTTGCCCAAAGTCACACAGCTTCTAAGAGGTGGAGCTGGTAAGCAAAGTCAGAGAGTCTGACAGCAGAGCCCATGTTCTCAGTCCTTCTGTGACCATCAGGGATGTCTTGTTGGGGGGCAGTGGCCAGAGGAACAAGTATGACCCTTCCATTTCTGAGAAAGAAATGGTAACTGTTGGAAACAGGACAGAATGCCAGAAGTTCATGAATCCAGCTACACAAATGAAAACTAGGCTCCAGATTTGTTTGTTCTGTGATGGGCACAGACATGCCAGTCTTCCCACCGGGCAGTGGCACCACCACACAGGCCATAGCCTTGGGATCCTTGCCTCTCTTGGGCTCTAGGCTGTTTTTCCTCAGGGCAGCCTCCAACCACAGGAAGAGAGGTTTTGTGCATGAAAACAGCACTGAAATGAGGAATCCTGTCTCCTGTGCTCTGAGCCAAGATTTAGCCACCTCTTGGGGACTGAAGCCAACTCCAGGATCATCCCGCAGGTGGGGCCTGGAATCCAGCCCATATCCCCCTGCTCAGAGGGCCAGCCTTCAAAATCAGCACAAAGGCACCATCGGAGCTAGAGGAAGCTCTGGAGACACCCTCTCCCATTCTGTCCATTTCCCTGAGCCCCGAGGACCTTCTCTAAAAGAGGATGAGGCTTCTGGCCAGAGGGAACCCTAGTCTTCTTGGAGCTCCTCCCAAATGGCTGTTGACCTGGTTCTAAAAGCCCTTTCTTGAGATGCTTCTGGATGCAGCTTGGCTTCTCAGAGATTCTCACAATCACACACACACACACAAAAGGAGTTAAAACCTTAAACACCTGAGCAGAGTAGAGAAGAAGAAATTTGATCCTAAAGAATCCTTTGGGAATAAAGGGTCTTTCTCAAAACTTTACCTTGTTACACCATTAAAGCAAGTTTACGGTAGATAAATGATAAGACAAATAATTTTAAAGTATTTACTATAATCTCAGCATATGGAGCTAACATTGATAATATATATTTCCATGTGGTATCTGATGTCTGTAGCTTCCTAAGTACATCTAAACATATCAGGTCAGGTTTCCTACAAGCAGAGCCTGAGGCAAGGATTCAGGTGTGTGTGGGAACATGAAGGCATGCTCTCAGGGGAGACCTGTAAGGATAGTGAGAAGCAGGATGGAGGAAGGGGAAAGGAACCAAGCAGACATGTGGCTTCAGGTTAAGTCTAACTCTGACCTGATCCCAGGTGAAGGGTGCAGTGGGGAGGCCTCTGGAACATAAACCCTGTCTTGGAGCTGTCCCTCCTTTAAGGCAGACTGGCCCTTTGCATGGCCTCTGCCTCCCCACATTAGTTCATCATTGCCTGAAGGCTGTCGGTAATCTTGTGGGCAAAGTGGGCAGTTCCATCAGCAGTGGGCAGTTCTCCAGAGAAGGAAGGCACCTGCGCATGGTTAGCCAACCCCCCAGCAGCTCCAGGATGGCTGCACCATCTTCCTACAGGAGGTCTGAGCAGGGCACCAAAATAGGGCTTTCAGATTCTGCACACACAAAATATAAGATGCTCAGTTCAAAACACACATACATTTCAAAAGTCTATTTTTGCTTTGAAATGCATTTAAAAGTTGAAATAGACTGAAGGATGAAGGGATAGATAGAAATATAGTAAGGAATATATAAGAAATGGAATAGGAAATGACAACCCACTCCAGTAACCTTGCTTAGGAAACCCCACAGACATAGGACCCTGGCGGGCTACAGTCCATGGAGTCACTGAGTCAGACATGACTGAGAGATTGAGCATGCACACACATTTGCGAAAACACTAATAATAGAATCTAGGTGGTATGTACATAGGTATTCACTTGACTGTATTTTGAAATTTTTTACTATAAAATGTTGATTAAAAAATTAAAGCAGGATTAAATTGTACATAATCAGGCTACTTAGTTTTTCAGTTCAGCTCAGTTCAGTCGCTCAGTCATGTCCAACTCTTTGCGACCCCATGAATCGCAGCACGCCAGGCCTCCCTGTCCATCATCAACTCCCGGAATGCACTCAGACTCACGTCCATCGAGTCAGTGATGCCATCCAGCCATCTCATGCTCTGTCGTCCCCTTCTCCTCCTGCCCCCAGTCCCTCCCAGCATCAGAGTCTTTTCCAATGAGTCAACTCTTTGCATGAGGTGGCCAAAGTACTGGAGTTTCAGCTTGAGCATCAGTCCTTCCAAAGAAATCCCAGGGCTGATCTCCTTCAGAATGGACTGGTTGGATCTCCTTGCAGTCCAAGGGACTCTCCAAGAGTCTTCTCCAACACCACAGTTCAAAAGCATCAATTCTTCAGCGCTCAGCCTTCTTCACAGTCCAACTCTCACATCCATACATGACCACTGGGAAAATCATAGCCTTGACTAGACGGACCTTAGTCGGCAAAGTAATGTCCCTGCTTTTGAATATGCTATCTAGGTTGGTCATAACTTTCCTTCCAAGGAGTAAGTGTCTTTTAATTTCATGGCTGCAGTCACCATCTGCAGTGATTTTGGAGCCCCCCCAAAATAAAGTCTGCCACTGTTTCCACTGTTTCCCCATCTATTTCCCATGAAGTGATGGGACCGGATGCCATGATCTTCATTTTCTGAATGCTGAGCTTTAAGCCAACTTTTTCGCTCTCCTCTTTCACTTTCATCAAGAGGCTTTTTAGTTCCTCTTCACTTTCTGCCATAAGGGTGGTGTCATCTGCATATCTGAGGTTATTGATATTTCTCCCAGCAATCTTGATTCCAGCTTGTGTTTCTTCCAGTCCAGCGTTTCTCATGATGTACTCTGCATATAAGTTAAATAAGCAGGGTGACAATATACAGCCTTGACGTACTCCTTTTCCTATTTGGAACCAGTCTGTTGTCTCATGTCCAGTTCTAACTGTTGCTTCCTGACCTGCATACAGATTTCTCAAGAGGCAGGTCAGGTGGTCTGGTATTCCCATCTCTCTCAGAATTTTCCACAGTTTCTTGTGATCCACACAGTCAAAGGCTTTGGCATAGTCAATGAAGCAGAAATAGATGTTTTTCTGGAACTCTCTTGCTTTTTCCATGATCCAGCGGATGTTGGCAATTTGATCTCTGGTTCCTCTGCCTTTTCTAAAACCAGCTTGAACATCAGGAAGTTCACAGTTCACATATTGTTGAAGCCTGGCTTGGAGAATTTTGAGCATGACTTTACTAGCATGTGAGATGAGTGCAATTGTGCGGTAGTTTGAGCATTCTTTGGCATTGCCTTTCTTTGGGATTGGAATGAAAACTGACCTTTTCCAGTCCTGTGGCCACTGCTGACTTTTCCAAATTTGCTGGCATATTGAGTGCAGCACTTTCACAGCATCATCTTTCAGGATCTGAAATAGCTCCACTGGAATTCTATCACCTCCACTAGCTTTGTTCGTACTGATGCTTTCTAAGGCCCACTTGACTTCACATTCCAGGATGTCTGGCTCTAGATGAGTGATCACACCATCGTGATTATCCGGGCCGTGAAGATCTTTTTTGTTAGTTTTGCTTTAAAATAGTTTAAAAACATCTTTCAGGCATTATTTGTAAATCTATACTATTTAAGATTTTAAAAAACATTTTATTTAAATTTGTATCCCTTCATCTTCCATCTTGGGTCCCCATCTGTGGAGGCACCCACTCTCCAAACTTTATGCAGAGAATACTTCGGCCACCTGATGTGAAGAGCTGACTCATTGGAAAAGACCCTAATGCTGGGAAAGATTGAAGGCAGGAGGAGAAGGGGATGACATACGATGAGATAGTTGGATAGCATCACCAACTCGATGGACATGAGTTTGAGCAAACTCTGGGAGATAGTGAAGGACAGAGAAGCCTGGCGTGCTGCAGTTCATGGGGTCACAAAGAGTTGGACATGACTGAGCAACTGAACAGCGACATGAGGGCCATATGCTTTAAGGGACTCAATATTGTATGTGGCAGAAATTCAGATGGCCCTGGGGCTCACAGTGAAAAGTCTCACCCCCCCACAACTCCAGCTGTTCTAAATCCCTTCCCCAAGGCCGCCTCAGTGCCCACATCGCTGGATTATTCCAGAGAGACGAATGCCATACCCAAGGTGAAATGCAGCCTCCTTTTTAGAAAGGACTGTGAATACTGCTTTGCTCTTTCACCAAACAACAAAATTTAGATATGATTCCAAACTAGTGAATAAAGAACGCTGCATTATTTTAACATTTTCCATTGTGTGATGTACCATAACTCTTTGAGCCCACCCTCCCCGCTGCCCATGGACCTGTTTAGGTTGTGGTACAGGGAAGGACATGAACTTGACCTGGGAGAACTTGCCCTTGGCTGACAGGGTGCAGGCCCCCTAGAGTCAGCCCCAGGCCTTGGGCTCTCCCTCCTTTTTTTTTTTTTTTTTTTGAAAGAAGCTTAGGGGGTAATTTTGGAAGCTCTGGGCTCCTGGGAGCTTTGCCTCTGTTCTTGGTAAATGAGGTATGAAAAGATGACAGTTTCTCAACAGGCCAGAACTCTGGGATTGCTGTCTTTCCCTTGTCCACCAGCTCTGTTATCTTCTCAGAGCTGGAAGCGGAGGAGGGCTATTAGCGCAGGGCCAGCATTGAGTCCACATGGATTCTGTGCCTCATGGAATTCTCACAACAAGCCTGCAGTTCCAGGAGTTTCATTCTCATTGTCCAAGCAAGGAAAATGAAGTCATGTCTGACTCTTTGTGACCCCATGGACTGTAGCCTACCAGGCTCCTCTGTCCATAGCATTTTCCAGGCCAGAGTACTGGAGTGAGTTGCCATTTCCTTCTCCAGGGGATCTTTCCAACCTAGGGATCCAACCTGGGTCTCCCGCACTGCAGGCAGAGATGCTTTACCATTTGAGCCACCAGGGAAGCCCTCCAAGCAAGGAAAGAGGCTCAGAAAGGTATAGCAACTTGGTCAAAGATGCACAGCTAGCAAGTGGCAGAGATTTGAGTCACAGGCTCTTTCCATGACCCTGGCCTGCCCAGCAGGGAAACTGAGGGTTGGAGAGGGGAGGGGACTAAACTCTGACCAAAGCTGGGGTCTTTTGTCTTTATGCTCAGGCTTCTTTGGGTGATGCCTGAGATCAGTGAAGGCTTCCCTGGTAGCTAAGACAGTAAAGAATCCACCTGCTAATGCAGGAAATATGGGTTCAATCCCTGGGTTGGGAGGATCCCCTGGAGTAGGAAATGGCAACCCCCTCCAGTATTTTTGCCTGGAGAATCCCTTGGATAGAAGACCCTGGCGGGCTATAGTCCATGGGGTCGACAAGAGTCAGATATGACTGAGCGACTAAACAACAACAAAGGTGAGCCTTGGTTCATGCTTTGTCAAAGCACCTGGTAACTGGCTTGAGCTCAGTGACTCTCAGAGAAATTGGAATGTTGGCTATTTGAAGGGTGAGAGGGGGGTGAGTGGGGAGCCCTGTGTCCTGCATAACCAGCTACCTTGGCCCCTCCTGCAGTCCGACTCCATGACAGCATCTCTGAGGAGGGACATCATTACCTGATCTTTGACCTGTAAGTCTGGCCTCACCCTGGGGTGTCCAGTGGGGATGGGGACAGCCCTGGCAGGGATGACTTCACTGGGTCCCTTGGTTTAAAGTGTCCCCATAGCCCCCAGATTGGGCTGAATTCTCTCTTCTGATAGAGTTTCCCAAAATGTGGTAGGCCTGCCACCCAAGCAGTGCAGGCTGGTTTTCCTGACACACCAACAAACACTTTTAACTTTCATCATCATATATTTAGTTTTGCTTCTATTTGTGGCCAGTGATGCTGGTTTTTCATTTCTAGTGGTGCTATGAAGTTTCCTTTCAGAATAAATTTAAAGTTTTTAAAACCAGGCAATTGAATGAAAAGCAATCACGAACTGAGAGGCCTCAGTGGCTCTTGGCCTCATCTGTAAAGAACAGCACTTGAGACAGTGGGGAGGCTGTACATGGCTGGGGTCGGGGCGTGGGCGGGGGGCAGTGGGGCTATTGGAAATCTCTGTACCTTCGGCTCAATTTGATGGGAACCTAGAGCTACTCTTTAAAAAAGTCTATTAAAAAACAACAGCAACAAAAAGCTCCAGCCCTTGGATTTCCAAGAGCCTGATGAATCATAGTGACATGTTCTGAGTGTCCCACCCCCAGTCCTGACCTCAGCCTGGCTCTGGTGGAGGAGAAAGCCGAGGATGGAGGGGTGGACTGAAAGTCAGGAAGGGAGTTATATCAGAGGGCATCCCCGTGGCCTCTGGGGCCCCTCTGGTTGGGGCTGAGGTTCTGAGGTCCCTGGGCCCCATCCTTAGCTTCCTGGAGACTCTTCCAAAAGACGCGGCACCTGGGGCCTTTGTGGGAGGGTGACTCTGTGCCTGTCTCGCCAGCGTCACCGGCGGGGAGCTGTTTGAAGACATCGTGGCCCGGGAGTATTACAGTGAGGCGGATGCCAGGTGAGTGAGAGGTGCAGCCTGGCTGCGGTGCCCGGGGGCAGGGCACTCTGCCCTGGGGCCTCCCGGGGAGGCCCGCCCTCACCCACCCCTCTTGCTCTCTCCCCAGTCACTGCATCCAGCAGATCCTGGAGGCCGTGCTGCACTGCCACCAGATGGGGGTGGTGCACCGGGACCTTAAGGTGAGTGACCCCCACCCCCACCCCCACCCCAGTGGCCGGCTCATGTGATCCCAGCCCCTCCCTCAGCCTGCAGAGCCAGGGCTATGATCATAGCCCCGTTAGCTTTCCTGAGTTGGGCTGCATGGGAAAATTTTCCCCACTCTTCAGATGAGGAAACTGAGCTCAGGGAGGTAGAACATCTGGACTCGGGAGCCAGGTCTCCCGACTCCCAGCCTTAGGTGATTTGTCCCAGGCCAAGTGAGAGGCAGCTAGACTGCCAAGGCTGGCTCTGGGCGGGTGGGGGGTACAGATTCCAGTGAGGCCACCTTCTAGCTGCAGGGCCTCAGTTTCATTATAGTGGGGGTTGCCATAGCAACCTCGGTACAGGGTCAATGAGGATGTCAAAGGAGACAGCACAGTGCCTGGAACGTAGAGGTGTTGTTAATCTTGCTTCCGGTCTCTGGAAGGAGTGATGGGTAGGAAAGCAGGCTTCGAGGCCTTCCGAGTCCTGCCTCTTCCCACTTGAAGTGAAGAGCAGGACTAAGCAGAAGCATGTGTGGGCTTGGCACTGGCTGCACAGCCTGGCCAGTCAGCACGGCTTCATGATGCTCCTCTGCTGGCCTCACAGCATCAGTGACTGGCAGCTGCCTAACATCATCTCCCTTTTGCAGAGCAGGAAACCACGGCCCAAAGAGTCCAAGGGGTTTTCGCAGTTCAGTTGTGCTTGAGCTAGGGCTGGAGCCCTGGCCTCCTGACCCCGGTCCCCTGCCCTCACTGGGCTGGGGCTAAAAAGCCACTGAGTGAACCTCCTGCTTCTGCACCAGCCCCTTCTAGGTGACCCTGCTGGGTGTCCATCAACCGTCTGCTTTTTGACTTTCGGTGACTATGAACTCACTTTTAATGGGGTAGCACCTTGAACTGTTAGGAAATGTTCCTTCAGTCTTTCCCCATTGTGGGGGCTTCACCTGTGAACCCCAGTTCTACCCTTTGGGGCCACACAGAGCTCAAGCCCCCCGCACAGAGCAGCCCTGGAGGCACGTGGGTGGCTTTGCAGTAGCTCCTGAGGCTTCTGCAGGCTGTTCTCCATTCCCCTCAATGGAATTCCCAAGCCTTCCTCGTCCTAGCCCTTCCCTGGCCCTCCTTCTGTCAGCCCAGACCCCTCCCTGGGGTGCAGTGCTCTGACTAGAACCCCTGCTCACCCCTGACGGTCACAAGCCATCTGTGGCTCCGCACCCCAGCCCAGTTGAGCTCCCCGCATCTCAGTCTAGACCTGCAGGCAAGTGTGGGCGCAGAGAGGGTCTCGGGCCAGATTGCAGGACAGCTCTCCCCAGGGGCCTGTTCCCTTTATAACCACAGCCCCTACCCGAGAGGAGGAACAGGGAGAGAGGCAGCACAAATTTAGGCCACTCTGGGTAGATTAATTAGTGGCACATTCATCAAATCAGGGCAGAACAGCTACCAAGACCCAGGACATGCTGGGAACACAGTCCCCAGAGGACCAAAGAGGCCTTAACCAGGGGCAGATGGAGCTATACTTGTTTGTGTCCTGCCTAGCTGTGGGCAGTGAAAGGTCAGATGTGGAACCCCTCCTAAGTTCTAGTGGGAAAGTGGGTCAGAGGAAACGAGCTGTCTGCAGAGACTGGGAGCCCACACCCCCCATCTACAAACGAAAAGTATGAGTACTGATGCCTTTCAACCACTTGTAGGACACTGGGAAGTGCTTTACAGGGATTTATTGCAATTAATCCATATGCCACCCCATGAAGTAGGTATTATTCCCACTTTTGTAGAAGAAACTGAGGCCAGAGAATTGAAATGAATTTATCCAAGTTCCATAGCATAGAATGGCAGCACTGGGATCAGAAGCTAGGGCTTTCTAAATGGAAAGTCCCCACTCTTACTACCTCTCTGTCCTGAGGAGAAGGATTTTCTGTCCTCAGACAGCAGAAGATGGCAGCCTTCATGCCTCCATAGGACAGGTGGCACGTAGGAGGTCCTGCAGCAACCAGCCTGGAGGGGCTCAGAGCACATCTCTAGCCAGACTGTGCCTTGATCTGGTTCTATCATCACCAGCTGGGAGACCTCAGTCAAGTGACTTAACCTCTCTGAACCCCAGTTTCCTTATTTTTACACATACTTCAGTGCTGTCTATGTGCTGCCCACTGTTTTAGGTCCTAGTGATACACTGGTGGACAGAAACTCATATTATAATGAATAAGCACATAGACAGATGGGAAAACACTTAGAAATTGTGATGAGATCTATGAAGGTAACAACAAGCTGCTAAGACAGAAGATACTGGGGAACTCCTCCTTTAGTTAGAGTAGTCATGGAGGGCTTCTTGAAGGAGGTGACATGGTGAAAGCTGGATGATGAGAAGGAGCCACACCTGTGAAGCTCAGAGGGAGAGCAAATCACGCAAGGGGAGCAGGAAGTACAAAGGCCCTGAGGCGGAACGAGAGTGACTGTCTCTGAGGATGCAAGAAGGCCACTGGAGAAGGAGAGTGCTTACCCTAAAGGATTGTTGGGAAGACAAATCGAATGATGCATGCAAACCCCTTAGCCCAGTGGCTGGCGTATAGTAGAAGCACTGCCCCACTCCTCCTCAGCCCCAGAACCAAACCCTGCTGGAAGCTGAAGGAGGGCTTGGCAGGCTGATGAAGGGTCTTCCGTTTGCAGCAGATGGAGGGCTGCAGTGGGGTAGTCCCGTCTCTGGGAAGTGCAGGGGTCCTGTGGTTCGGGCTGGAGGGAGGCAGGGGCAGGGAGACTCTGGATCGCTCAGCTGCTCCTCCTGAAAACCCAGACCTCTGGAGGTGAGATTCTGAATCTGCTCACTTTCCCCTGACTTCTTCCTCTCTCGCATTTCCTCTTCTCTCTGGTCCTGGGAAGCCGGAGAACCTGTTGCTGGCCTCCAAGCTCAAGGGTGCTGCAGTGAAGCTGGCGGACTTTGGCCTAGCCATAGAGGTAGAGGGCGAGCAGCAGGCATGGTTTGGTGAGTGGGGGTAGGGGGTGGCAGGGGTGTTGACAGCCAACCTTGAGTTGACACAATGGCCTCTGCCCGAGCAGGGGCTGGTTAGAGGTGGCTGTTGCTCTAGCCAGGGCTCAGGGAGCAGACGGTTCCTTACCCAGACTCTTTGCATCAGTGGTTGTCACCCATCCTAGCTCCCTGGGGTCCAGGCCTGGGATTTGGGTTTCCATTAAAACAGTACATGACTTCACACGTGCATCCAACACTGTCGGCTGGAGGCTTCTGTGAGTTCCCCAGCAGCCTGGGTGCTAGATTATCATCTTGATTTTACAGATGAGGAACAGAGGCTAAGAAACTAAGAATAGGTTACAGGAAGTTAAAAGGGGTGGAGTCAGTTGACCCAGCGTGCTCTTGAGATTTTGGCATAATTGAGTCCTTTCAGCTATCTGGGAATACTTTTTAGTGAGCAATGTTGATCAGTGGTTAAGAGCTTGAGCTCTGCGTTCATATCCTGCCTGTGCTATTCACAAGGTGTATGACTTTGAGTGAGTCATTTCTCCGAGACTTCATTTCCTCGTCTGAAACATGGGGATAATAAAATATGTTCCTTGGGACTGTGTGAAGATTAAATGAGATCAGGCATAGAAAGTTCTCAGTCTTGCTTAGCATACATACTCCTTAATAGGAGCTATTCTCAAAATAACTTACCAAAACATTTTGGGTGTCCATTATTTTAAATAGTTCTCCCAACAGTGCTGGGAGGTGTTTAGGATAGAAATCCCTAATCCCTTATTTTACAGATGAGGAAACTGAGGCCCCAAAGGAAAAGGGACCTACCTAAGGGACTTAGGGCAAAGCCAGTGTTAGGGATAGGCCTCCTGCCACCCCAGGACCAGATCCTGGATGGAGTGGGGAGAGGGTGAGGGTTCAGCTCAGCCTGGAGCTGACAGGCCAGGACCTTTCACCTCGAGGACCACCAGCACTTGACTGGTGGAGGCTTCAGGGAGGATTCTGCCAGACATCTGCGACTCTGAGGCAGGGCCCTATGGGAAGGGCCCTGGGTTGGATCAGTGGCTCCGCCATGAGGCCAAAAAGGCAGGTGGGAAGGGCCCTGGGATGGATCAGGGACTCTGCCGTGAGGCCCTCAAGGCAGGTGGTGACAGTGCACTATGTCCTTGTCCACCCTGGTCTAGAGGTGTTGCTGTCTTACCAGGTCAGGGCTTCGAGCCCTTGGCTGGCTCTGGGGGCAGGGGGTGTTTTCCCCATCTCCAGGGCAGCCTTGTCCCTCTTCCAGCAGGATCTTGCTCCCAGTTACTTACGTGCCAACCTCTGTGTATGTGTCTGCCTGTCTGTGTGTCTGGGGAGCAGGGTTCGCAGGGACACCCGGATACCTCTCCCCAGAAGTGCTGCGGAAGGACCCGTACGGGAAGCCTGTGGACCTGTGGGCCTGCGGTGAGTCCATCTGAAGGCCCCTCTGTCCCCCTGGCTGCCTGCCCTCTGGTGCCCTCTCCCTCCTTTCCCGTCACTCTCCTCCATGTGCCCCCCATCCCTCCTACTCCTGGGGCTCAAGGTTCTCCTGGTCCTCTCCCCAGGGGTCATCCTGTACATCCTGCTGGTGGGGTACCCCCCGTTCTGGGATGAGGACCAGCATCGCCTGTACCAGCAGATCAAAGCTGGCGCCTATGATGTGAGTGGTGCTCCTGTCTCCAGCCTCCTTGCCAGCCCCTGGGCCCCATCCAATGAGAGTCAAGGGCCAGTGAGGCCAGAGACCCAAGGATGCCTCCCTCCTGCCCTCCTGCCACTCTCTAGCTTTGGGGTGGGGGTGACCAGCAGGTGGAGCCTGAGGGCTGACTGGAGCCAGACAATGAACTGGCCATGCTAGTGACTGGAGCATCTAAGCGATGGGGATTTAGTCCATGGGGCCCTAGAATGCAGAATTAGAACAAAAGTAGGGTGAGATATAGAGGGGGCAGGCCCCAGAAGCCAGATTATCTCTCCATAGTTATACACACACAATTATATAGCTGACACACATAGCAGTCTTCTAAATGCTTTCTATTATTATAATCTTCATACCAGTCATGACATAGATACTGTTATTACCGCTTTTTTACAGATAGGGAAGCTGAGGCACAGAGAAGTTAAATAACTGGCCAGACCACATAGCTAAGAAATGGTAGAGCTGGCTTTAGTGAGTCCAGGCAGTCTGGCTTTGGTGTCCATGCTTCTGCCTACCAAGTATACTGCTTTTCTGCACAGCTGATATCTATCAAGCCATGTGCTGTGCATTTTACATCATATTTAATCTTTACAACATCTCTAGGGATAGCTTGAGGGGTCACATGTCCAAGGTGACTTGTCCAAGGTCACACAGCCCAGGAGGCAGAGCTGGGACTTGAACCCAACCTTCCGATTCTGAAGACTGGGCTGTCACCACTGACCTCCTGCTCTCCAGATAAGACATGGCCTCAGAAGAGCAGAGGGAGGCCTCCTTTCCCCCAGCCATTGCTCTGATTTGTCCCGGGGTCAGGGGACCTTGCCCCAACTCCTCCTGGTTGTGGATGCCCGAATGGATGGGCAGTAGGACCCCTGCCTGCTCCCCTGCCAGTCAGGGGCTGGGGGATCGCAGGGGTGGCCTGGGGTAGGCTGGGCAAACTTGGCCCCTCTGCCCCTTCCAGTTCCCATCACCAGAATGGGACACCGTTACCCCGGAAGCCAAGGATCTGATCAATAAGATGCTGACCATCAACCCATCCAAACGCATCACAGCCGCTGAGGCCCTCAAGCACCCCTGGATCTCGGTGAGCCTTCCTCAGCAGAGCCCCTCCTGAGGATCCCTCCAGACCTCAGGATCAAGGCCCTGACAGAGTCCTGGACCTGCCCACTGCCCCTAAGGCCCAGCTTGGGGCTGAGGGGGCTTATTCCAAGAGACTGACCTTGCTGTGTTTCTCAGGTGGAGAGTGGCAGTGGGAGGCATTCTGAGTTGGCACCATGACTGGTGGGGGGAGCTATTGGCTTCAAATGTCTCATGCCAGGATGTTTATACCATCCCCTAGAACAGAGAACTGTTCTTCACAAGATACCCACCCCATCCACAGGATATTCTGAGTGGGGGGACCTCGGGTGGGCCTGCCTTCCATTCACAGACCTCTCCCCTACTTCCTCCAGCACCGGTCCACCGTGGCCTCCTGCATGCACAGACAGGAGACCGTGGACTGCCTGAAGAAGTTCAACGCCAGGAGAAAACTGAAGGTAACAGCAGGTCCTCGTCCTCCATGCCCCACAGACAAGGGAATAGGCTGGCCTGGGCCTGCACAGAGGCCAAGAGACCCGCTCACTAGTTCTTTCCTTCACTGAGTCAACAAGCGTTATTGACCGCCGGCTGTCTGGGCTGGGCAGAGCGGTGGCGAGGACAGACAAGTGACCAGGACATTACGGGGCAGTGGTGAGTGCTGTGACCGCCTGCCAGAGGGCACAGAGAGGGGAACAGATCTGCATGGACTAGGGAAGGATCCCAGAAGTCTTTCTGGGCAAGTGGCATCTGATCTGAGATCCCAAAGGATAAGCAGGTATTAACAGTGTAAAGTCAGATGGGGCAGGTGTTCTAGACACGGAGAATAGCCTGTGCAGAAGTATGGAAGCATGAGCTTGACCCCTTAGGGGGACAGCAAGTGTTTCAGCGGGGCAGGGAGAGGTTTCCAGGAATGATACGCAACAATGATAGGGGTGAGAGACCCCAGCTGCCAACCGCTAGAAAGGAACAGCCAAGGAACTTGACAGGGCTGTGCCCCGAGGAAGTCACAGTGTGCCCGAGGCGAGCCCTGAGCCGCCGGCCTTTCAGCAGGTCTATGTTTTCTCAGGGCTGCGACAGGTCCTGTCCTAGACCTTGCCGGGGGCCCTGTGAGCAGGTAGGAAGGATGACCGAGGGGCCCCCAGCTGGTTGGAACAGAGAAGCCATCAGCATGCTGAGTGACAGATGCTCAGGCCCTGGCTCCTTCAGAATTTCCTCACCAGCTGCCCCCAGGCCTGGTGTGGTGGCTCAGGACAAGGACATGGGCCAAGGGGGTGGTGGTGAGCGTGATGCCACGGGAACTGAGTCTCACCCCCAACCCCCAGTGGGAGCTGTCATAGATGTAGTCTCAAAATGTCACAATCAGGGAGTCTTAAAATCATGGACCGCTGTACTCAGAGAATCTGAATTGGCCATTGGTCTCCAGCCCCCTTGTTGATAGAGGAGGGTTTTTCCTCATTAATCCTCCAAGGTTCTGAGCCCAGGAACTACAGAGAGGTGGATGAGCCAGTACTAGAGTGGGGAGCTTTGTGTCCAGGCAGGAGATGGAGACAGAGCTGAGGGGTGCAGAGCCTAGTGTCCTTGCCCCAGCAGGAAACTTCCTTGGCCTTTAGGAACCTCCACTGACAGGTGTGCCCGAGCACATCCACCAGCTCTGGCCAGGCCAATGGGATCTATTAATATCTGCTCCTTGGATGGCCCTATCCCCTAAGTAGTGCCAGTTAAGGCCTAGCTCACCTCTGCCTTACCCTTCCCCCAGGAGGCGGGGGTGGTCTCGGGGCTGTGGGATGGGAGAAGTGGAGGGCAAGGAGCTTCAGAAGGTTTTTGTGTCTGAATGGAGCCCCTTCCTCTCCTTCCCCACCCCTCCCATCTCTGTCTCTCCTCTCCCCTCACCTCCGGCCTCCTCTCCCCCAAAACTGCCTTCTCTTCTCTGTTGCAGGGAGCCATCCTCACCACTATGCTGGCCACCAGGAACTTCTCTGGTAGGTGGTAGGACCTCGGATTCATCCTCACATACATCCTGCAGGAGGTGGGGGCATTGTCGGATGGGGTATCTGAGTGCCCTCAAGCCAAAAGGCCTGGGGAGATGGGGGCTGTAGAGAATTCAGTGACTAAGGGCTTAGCTCATCTGATACCACCTGCAGAAGTGGTAAAGGTCAAAGATCATCAAGCCAAGGGCCCATAAGGAAGGGTTAGAAGTTAACCCTTACCTCCCCTACCTCACAGTGGTGCTGGGTTCTCAGGCTGGACCGGCTGTGGGGAGGTTCCCCATATGTCAGGGTCCAGATGTGGGAGGGACAGAGCCAGGCCCAGGAGGAGCAGCATTCCTGTTCCCCACAGTTACCAAGCAGTTCTCATGCTTTCACTCATGTGGCCTTTGTGACAAGGCGATTGCCACCCCTGTTTTCTGAATGAGGAAGCAGAGGCTCAGGGAGGTCAACTCTGACACACCCCAGGTCACGCTGCTAAAGGAAACTTTCAGGGCAGGTGCGACGAGTCCAGAGCACGTGCTCTTACTAGGCTGAGTCACCAAGGAGTCCAGGGTAGGAGCCTTTGGCCTTGGTCAAAGCCAGGCTGGTTAAGGCAGGGAAGGCCCAGTGACCTGTGGCACGTGGCCCCGAAGAGAGAAGGGGAAGGGATTAGCATCAGGGCTTAGCAAGAAGCTCTCCTTGGCATGCTGGAGAGTGCCGTGGCCAGCGCCCGCCAGAGGCGTCTCCGTGGGGAGCCCAGGATGGCTGACAGGGCAGCTGAGCAGATATAGCAAAGCTCACCCGAGGGGCCCTCTGGCTGGGGCTGGTGCCGGGGCCGGCCAGGGAGGGCTGCTGTGGACAGGTGGCCAGCCCCACCACGAGGGCTCGGCTCTGGGAGCTGCCAGCCTGGCTTCTCTGAGAGGGCCCACCTGCCCATTTAACCAGCTGGCAGAATAAGACCCAGGCCTGGGAAGGCCCTGGAACTTCAGATTTGGGCTTTCCCCACCACACAGAGCTGCCTTCCCACGCGCTCCCCAGACAGGGATCCTGCAGTTCCTTAAACTGAAAGATGAGCCACCCAGGCAGTCAGAGTCTTTTTTTAACAACTAAAGGGCCCCTCGGGCACTCTAGTCCAGAGCTCACAAAATGGAGTGCATAAGTTATTCCCTTTCTCTCCATGTGCTTGGGGGGCCAGTGGTGTTTAAAAAAAATTTTTTTTTGGGGGGGGGACAGTGGGCAAGAGTTTCCAGCATTTAAAAACCAGGAGATTTCATAGAAAATCTCCTGAAAATTAGAATATGTGGCCTCTGGGGACCCCCAATCCTGTCATAGTGGGCTGGAGTGAGGGGGGCCCTTGGAGGCATGAGGGGCAAGTCTTCCCTTTGCTTGCTGTGTATCCTGGTCCAGCCCACAGAGTACACGGAGGATGGAACAGCTATTCCTCTCAGCTTTGGGATACAGAGGTACCCTATCCCCAACTTGCTTTGCAAGGTGGAAACTTGGCAAGAGGGGGAAAAATGCACAAGAGCCTGAGAGGGGTCATCGGTGGGAATGTGAGGATGACTGGCGGGCTGGACCAGCTGTGAGTCCCATCCTTCCAAACCTCTGGGGCATCAGTGTTCAGTACCGCCCCTCCTCCCCAGTTTGCTCTCAGCCAGTGAAGGATTTAACATGGCTACTGTTTACTGAGCATCTATTGCATACGTGTCAAGTGCTGTGTCTCATTTAACGTAAAGCCATTTGCTTGAGATCTGGAGCCGCCAGAAGTCAGGCTGCGCAGGGCTGGGTGTCCATGCCTTGTCCTGCCTGGTGCCCTCTCCAAGGGCTCTGACCAGCAAGTGAGAAGGAAGGAAATGGGAAATGCCAGGTGAGGCCTTCTTGGGAGTTGTCGCCCTGCTTTTCCTGGCCACCAGGGAGATGGCCAGCCCCAGCACAGAGCTCTAGAGTTTGAGGATGGGGAGGCCTCTTCAGGGAATGGGTGCTCTGGCTGGGGTGGGCACCAGAGAAGCAGGGAGTCGGGGGGGTGGGGGGCATTGCTTCTTATCACCAGCAAAATGCAGCCCGCAGCTGTCCAGAGTGAGTAGGCAGGGCTGACACATGACCTCCGCAGCAGCATGGGGCTAAAATTAGAGCTGGCCGGGGCGGGGAGGGAGCGTCCAGCCCTGGGCTGGGGAGCCGGGCCTCCGGGTTGGCCACCACCAGCACGAGTGGTGACTGGGATCTGGAGGGAATCCCCAGACTGAAAGCGCTCCCACGGTCTGGGGCACAGTGGGCACCTCCTCAACCCATGGAGCCAGAGGGTCACGCCTAACACTGCTGAGAACTGGGGGGAGCCCAGGCCCACCCCTACGCGGTGGGCCACCGGCAGTCCCCGGGCCACCCCACAAGGAAGAAGAGCAAGAGGAGGAGGTCTCCTCACATAGCTGCTGTGGCTTGGTGTCCTCCGCGGCCCGTGGATGTTGCTCTTCCTCGCACTGTGGGCCCTGGTGCCCTGCCTGGTATTGATAACCCTCTACTTTTTCTCCTCTGCAGGCGGGAAGAGTGGAGGAAACAAGAAGAACGATGGTGTGAAGGTAAGCCCCAGCCAGCTCAGCAGGGCCTGCCTCTGGCTTGCAGGGCCTGGCTTGCAGGGCTGGGGTGAGAACCAGGCTTGCCAACGGGGTTCTGGGCAGATGCGCTCACCCGTGCAGCCTGGGGTCCCCAGACCCAGAGACCTGGGCTTCTGTGCCCACCCTTCCACCAGCATGGATGGGGGCAGGTGGGGGAAGGGAGGGTTGAAAGAGGGTGGGAGAAGCAGGTGGCTTGGGGTTGGGGTGGGCATAAGGGTAAATTAAAGGAGATTTCTGTGATTCTGGAGGACTGGTGAGTGAGAGGGCACAAAGAAGGGACAGAGATGTCATGAGGGGTGACCTCCTCCTTCCCAAGTGTGGGCTGGCTGGAATGGGCCCCTGACCCAGTGCATGCCCCAGTCCAACCTACAAAGCCTGCAGGGGATGGACAGCCAGTCCTCTTGGCTTTGACATCCAGAGGTACCCACCCCCATCAAGGCCTGCCGGTTCAGTGCTAAGAATCCCCTCCTCCCATCCCCCCACCCCACCCCACCCCCAACCCAGGCCTGCCCCATCCCCACCTCTGATGCCTGTCCCCACCCCTGATGCCTGAGCTGCTTCCCTCCACACCCCACTGACCCATCCTTCCCTCCTTTCTCTTCTCCCTCTGCTCTCTGGGGCCTGGTCCCCTGCTCTCTGCAGCTCCCTCCTCCCCTGCCACTGGCTCGCCTTGTGGGTTCTCCTCTCTTGAGACCCTGCCTTTTTCTGGGCTCAGAGCCCTGCCTGGCCAAGGGCCCCAGGGCTGGTCTATGCCCAGAACACTGGAAGGTGTGGGATGCTGTCCAAACACAGCCACCCAGGTGGTCTGGTGGCTTCATGGCTTGGTTCATAGTGGCATGTAGAGTCTCAGGCCCCTGGCTTTGATCTGCCAGGGGTTGCATGGAGGGTACTGGGCTGTTTGCCTGAAGCCAGGATGTGGGCCTTCTCTCTGCTCTTAGCCCTTTGAAGGCTTTAGTTTCCCCATAAGAACAGTGGGGAAGCCGGGCGATGTGAACTCCATGATTTCCAAGATTTCAGCTTTAAAAACAAACAAAAAATCATTTTCTCTTCTCATCTTGGGTGCTGGAGGAATATGTAATTATTTGGTTATCAGTCAAAGCCCATGATTTTCAAATGAAACTCCTTGGAGCTCAAAGCTTCTTGGGAGGCACCTCTGGCAGCAGCTGGGGAGGGACTAAACAGTGGGAGACTGAGCAGAGAGGGCTGGGCCTTGCTCACCTACTTCAGCCAGAACAGCTCCATGGACCAGCCATCACAGTGGTTGAGAGAGCCTGGGTGAGCTTATGGCCCATTATTTGAATCTGTTGAGTCTGTCTTTCTTTGTTCAAGCAACAGGTAGAAAGGGTCTCCCACCTCCCAGAGCTGTTTGTGAGGATGTACTGAGATACTGTGTTTTGAGGACTTAGCACAGTCCTGGCGTGTGAGACTCACGCATGAGAGGCTAGTCAATGGTATTATCTTTTCTGCTCTATGTGTTGGGACTTTTGGGTACGATTTCTTCTGAAGTTTGCTCAAAAAAATATTTGGAAACCACAGATCTAAAGCCAGCCTAATTTGCAAAGTTGACACACATCCGTCCCAGATGCTGTAATGGAATCCAAGATTGAGTTTGGCTTACTTGCTGGGGTTACCCATGAGTCACCCCCTCCCCTTCCAATGTGAAAGGGTGATGGGTGGGGGGCAGGCATGGAGCGGCTGGGGCTCAATCTGGCCCTCGTGTTTAGACACTGGGGGTGCTGGGTGCCGTGGGAAAAATCCTATTTGGGGGATATGAGGCAGAGGCCACAGGTGATGATGGGCTGAGGCCCATGTAGGAGGAGGGGGAGGAGGGGCCCAGACAGGGCTGCCGAGGTCTGCTTGGTACTCGGGTATGACTCTGGCAAAGTCGGTCAGGGCCTCCCTCAGGCCAGGTCGTGGAATGGAGCTCCAGTCTGGCTCCTCTCCGGTTGTGGCCAGGAGGCGGAGGCTGTCTGAGGGCAAGGACATCCTATAGCATGGCAGGGCTCTGGCTGGCCACTGCAGGACCTTCCAGCGGGCACCGCTAAAGAGCGCGCCTCTGCTCCCTGTAGGGCAGGACAGACCCCTGGTGACTCTTCAGGGTGGCCTGGGTGTGGAACAAGAGACACACAAAGGTTGTTCCTGGCCCGACCCTTTCTCTGCAGCTCAGCCTCCTCCCACTGCTTGGGATGAAGGAGGAGGAACGTCTATCAGGAAGGTGAGAGTGGCCCAAGGGGCTTGGCCCAGGGTCTGGCTTACAAGATGTTGTTCTGGGAGGTCCATTCATGTTTTTACTCTGACTGAAACCGGACCTCAAGTCAAGAAGCCAGAGTTTTGAGCCTGGGCCCCACTGTTCTCTCCCCTGGGGTTCTGGGTCATCAGTTCCGTCATCTGTGCAAAAGAAGAGCTGTTTTCGGGGAGCTGGTGAGGGTCTCCCACCGGGGCGGGCCTGGTGGAGTCACACCATGATGCTCTCCGGTAACCAGCACGTGCTCAGCCAAAGTGGGAAACACACATTCCTCTTCCAACTCAGTCCCTAGAGACAAACCATTGCTTTCACTCAGAGCTTAGTTGAAGAAGCACTGATTGGTTCCAATGCTGGAGGAAAAACTGGCTGGTTCAAGATATGACACAATACAGTACTTTATAGGCTTTTAAGGGCTTTTCAAGGCTAATTTTGACCATCATCTGTTTCTACCATCCTTGCCAACCTTAGAACCATCTTCTCCATTTGGTTCTAAGAGATGTGACCCTACTTCTGGTGACAGCCCACCTTCGAAATGAAACTAACATGCTGGGTAGTGTGGGGTTATTACTAGTATCATCATCATCTTTGTGATTCAGGAAAATTGAGTCTTTCCATTACCAGGAAGCAATGCCCCCCCGTCCCAACCACTACTAGGCCACTACTCCCACGAAGAGGGGCTGCCGCTCCCACCCCTCAACCCCACTCACTGCCCCTGTTGGTGTCCCATCCGTGCGTCATGACCCCACCCCTCCATGTCCCATCCTGTCACTGTATGTCCGAATCTGACGCAGTCTCTGCTCTGTGTTCCCTCCTCGTGTCCCACCTGGAACCTCCTGGCCCCTACGGCCGTTCTCCGGTTTCTGCTGACAGCCGAGCTGTGTGGGCCTGTCCCGTCCAACACGCGCTGTGCCTGGCCCGGCTCCAGCCAGGAGTGAAGCCGACACTAGGAGGAAAAGAGAGGGGAGGAGATGAGAGGGAAGGGGAGGAAGGACTGGCTGCCGGATGCGGAAGTCATACCGCCCGGGCCAGCTGGGGCAGAGGCAGGGGCTATGAGCACCAACACTGGGAAAGCCCAGTGAGCCACCCTGGCCACCTCTGCAGAGGCCCTGGGTGGAAAGGAAAGGATCTCAGGCTCCTGGATCTTGGAGTCAGAAAGCCCAGAATTAGACCCGAGGACCCTCAGAGAATACCCAGGGCCTCCCCTGGCAAAGGCCTACCCGGAGGGCATCTCAAGTCTCCCCACTGATCCCCACACAGAGCAGCTCAGGGAGCAGCCTCCTGGCCTCTCAGATGTAAGTGTTTCCAGGATGAGCCATGAGGAGCCATCAGGCTGAGGGTACCTGACGACCTAGACAGGGCAGAGGGCCTGCATCGGGGGTTCCAGCCTCTTCACTGTTAGTTGCTATCTGAGCCACCTTGAGCCCCAGTTTCCCACCTGTGCGATGCAAGTGTCAGTCTTGACCTGCAACCTCCTATGAGTGTGAGTCTTTAAGACTCCAAGCTTAGAACTGAAAGAGGGAGAAGATAAGTTACATGTTCCTCTTTCCTTCCCTTGATTCCCACAGGTCACATGGCAAATCCCTGCAAAATTAGGATAGGCTGAAGGGAGGACCCTCAGGATTTTTGAGGTCACTTAGGGGACTGGTTCCCACCCCTGTCTCTGCTTTGGAATCACCTGGGAACACCATTTAAAATAAATATGCCCAGGCTCTGATGCAGACCTGGTTATCAAACTCCTGAGAGAGGGCCCAGTTATGTGTATTTTGAACAAGCTTCCTGAGTGACTGTGACACTCAACCAAATCAGGAGTGGGGTCCTTTCAGCAGAGACACAGGGGGAGCCTAGGAGGAGACATTGAGCCTCATCTCCAGACCTGAGCTGAGACAAAAGGTCTCCAGATGTTTTGTCCCTCAAGAGCTTTGGATTCTGGAGGCCTTAGGCAACTAGTATCTGAGACCCAGGATTTGTTTCCACATCCCAGTTTGGCATAAGGGGAGCCCTGGTCCAGAAGAGGCTTGGCCTGGAGCTTGGTGGTTGGGTTGTTGAGACCCAGGCAGCTGTGCATAAGGCCCCAGAACTCCAGGCTGGAGAGGACTGTCCCTGCCGGGTCAGCTGCTGCTGGTGGCCCTGACCTTGTCCCGACACTGTGGCTGGCAAGGGACCACAGAGAATGACCCCAAGGCCCATCCTCCTTCCAACCCTCCCCTGTTGTTCGTTCCTCTGCTCCCTGCCGTTTTCACGCTGTGTCTTTTCCTGTCCCATCTCTTCTCCTTGTTTTTCCAGAAAAGAAAGTCCAGTTCCAGCGTTCAGTTAATGGTGAGTGTCTGCCGTCTCCCAAACGCCGGTAAATCCTGGGCCTCGAACCCTCGCTCCTGCCTCCCTCCTGCAGGCTGCAATGGGAACCCGGGGCGGGGAGAGGGGGCTCAGGGCGTGCTTGGTACGTGTGCCTCGTGTGACAATATGTATGTTGTGTGTGCGTGTTGTTGGCGTGTTTCTGTTGACACCTCCAACTCCATGGCCCAGGCCAGCAGCCTGACAGCAGACCTGGGAACTCCCTTGGAAGCAAAGGTTGATTTGAACCCCATCCCACATCCAGCCGTGGCTTCTCGCTTCTCCCCACCCTGGCTCTGGAACTCAGCTTAGGGCTTGGTTTGTGCCAGTTGTGGCCGCTGAGGGGCTTGGTTTGGCCAAAGCCGTGGAGGCCCTTGTTGAGCTTCTGCGAGGCAACCCAGGGCCTGCCGGTGGCAGAGGAGCCACCAGCCCCTGCCTCTGTCTAGGGGTTCCTGTGGTGGCATGGCCCATGCCCCTCTTCTTCTGACTCCATTGCTGTCTCCCTCAATTGTGTGGTTTTTCTCCCCCTGAAAAGCCCAGGCTCTCTCACACTGGGCCTCCCCGTCTCTCTCTTCCTCCCCTGCCAGTGTGTGTACTCCTTCCCCATCCTGTGGCCACCGTGTGCCTCTCTGCCCTCCACACCCCCTCTCTGCTCCCTCCAGCAGACAGGGCTCAGGACAGCGCCACCCCCCACCCCCAGCCCTCCCAGAAAGGCCAGAGCTCTCCGTGCCTCCACCCCTTCCTTCTCACTCTGCTCCCGCCACGCCACCAGCCGCCGGCTGAGTTGGGCCCGTTCCCTCCTTAGTGGAAGGCTGACGGGATTTTTCAGTGCAGCACCTGGACGGCAGAGCCGATGAGGCTTGCGGAAACGGGGCCGCAGCATCAGGCAGCTGGGGCAGCCCCCCGCTGACCCCACGTCTTCTTGCTCAGCAAGCGGGCCTCACCACCTCCCCTATTCTTTTTGGCAGGAATCTTCGGAGAGCACCAATACCACCATTGAGGATGAAGACACCAAAGGTAGGAGGGGCCTTGCCTTCAGCATCAGGGATCCCAGGCCTCCTGGTGGGCCCCCTTCGCTGACAGTCTCCTGCCTGGAGGGGCCCCTAGGCCAACTTTGTGTCCTGTTTCTCTACAGAAAGCCTTAGTTTGCTCCCTATAGGGTACGTTGTGGGGCAGCATTTCCCCGTATGGTGTGCCTGGCCCACTAGTGGTACCTGGATGGACTTTTCTTATGGCAGCAGTTATGTGTTGACTTTAACATGTATTAAATTAATTCAATGTGAAAAAATTAACATAGTCAAGTCATAAATGTAGAAGTATACATTTTCCTTTGGAAGTGTTTTTGAAATTTTTAAAAAAGACGAGATGATTTTTAAAATTCAAAGTAAAGGAAGGGAAAGCAGAAATGCAGAAAGTTCAATAAACTAGAATATGGGAAACACTGCCTAGGACCAACCCAAGAACTCCGATGGTGGTCCAGCGGTTAGGACTCTGCGCTTCTAATGCAGGGGGCACAGGTTCAATCTCTGGTTGGGGAAGATCTGCATACCCCTCGGCATGGCCAGAAAAAAAAAAGATCAACCTAAAATTCAGGGGCTACTGTAGCCAATAACTAATAGTGTTCACCACACTCAGATGGAAGGGGGAGCAAGACCCCAGATAAGCGTGATTTGATAGTAAGAGAGGAAATAATAGGATGGCAACAGGAATAAGAATGGCTGTCTTTTATGGGGCACTTGCTGTGGGCGAGACATGTTTCAACTGCTTGATATTCATCTGAGCTTTACAACAAGCCTAGGAAGAAGGTACTGTGATTAACCCCATTCAACAGCCCAGAACCTGAGGGGTTGAGTAAATTTGCCCAAAGTCCCAGAGCTCATAAATGGTACAGTTAGGATATGAACGCAGGCAGTGCACCTCAGGGCCTGGCCTGTAGCTGGGGAAGCCTTGCCCGGTGACAAGTGTGCTTGGAGCTTAGAGGAGGGAGGGTGGGGGGCTGACATCTGCACCAAGTCCTTGGATGAGTCAGTGATGTCCTGCTGTTCTGCCTGTACCCGGCCCTCCTTATTGCCCCAAGACAGGGAAACCCAGCAAAGCTGGGGGTTCTCACACTCGGGCATGTATCTGAGATGCTTGGGCAGTCACTGAGACCTAGAAAAACAGCACCAACCTGGAGAGACCACAGTGGTACCAGTCGAGATATTTTCAGGAGTTTAGACGACTTGCTTCTAAAAGAATACAGTCATGAGGAAAAGAGCATTTTCTTATGTAATACATATTCTGCACCATTGCCATTCAGGCTGATTTAAGACAGTTTTAACACAACAAACCCTGTGAGGCTGCCTCCTGACTCCATCAGGATGTTTGGAAGACTAGGCCCACCCTGTGTGTATTCCTCTCCGGTCATTCCCAGCTGGGAGTGGGGTGGGGTGGGGGGTGGTGACTCCATCACCGTTGCCTGGTGCCAGAGCAAATCAAGTTTCTACCATGGCATTCGGGACAGCCTTCAAAATGCATTATCTTGAAAAATTTTTGGGATCAGGCCAGCATTCTCAGCCCCTCAAGTATGATTTATAACCATATTCCTGGCCCTGCTCTTGTGGATTCTGATTCCATAGGTTTGTGGTGGGGCAATAGAGGGTGTTTCTGAGACATTTGCTGTATTTGAGGTTCCCTGTGCCAGTGGTAAGAGTTAGGTGCTGGGTGTTTTGAGGAGACGTGTTGTAGCCTCATAATCCTGGTCTCAGAGCAGACACAATCTGTGGAGGCAAACAAGCCCTGTGATTGTTCACGGGAGTCTATTTGCTGGGTGACTTTAGGCAACTTACTGAACCTTTCTGAGCCTCTGTTTCCTTAACTATAAAGAGATGACGATAATAGCACCAAGCTCAGAGGACTGCTGTGCAGATGAAACAAGAGGCTATGTCTAAAGTGCTTACGCAGTGCTTGAAATATGGTCACTGTTTAATAAATCTTAATTTCTTTTCTTTCAAACTGGAGCTTATGGTTGAATGACTGGAAGCCATACGGCATTTTCCTGGAGCGTCAGTTTTACTCAAAGATTATTTTAAGATAAATATTTATATGTTAAACAGACAGAGAAGTGTTTGAAATAGAATGTAAAGTTTGTATCCACTATTAACATAATGTGCAATGTGCAGACCCGTTAAAGACATTTTCCACCTGGAGTAATGGCTCTGGGTTGTATCCCCAAGGCCTGACATTTACAATCATTATCCTCTGCTTTAGAGATATCAGGATGGGAACATTTGTGAAGTCTTGAATTTTAGTTCATTTATGTCCCTTTTAAAGAGAGGAGGAATAAGTTGCCCTGGTGGTCCAGTGGTTAAGACTCCGCACTTCCATTTCAGGGGGCATAGATTTGATCTCTGGTAGGGGGACTAAGATCTCACATGCCTATCGCATGGCCAAAGATAAATAAATAAAATAAAAAGAGGGAAGCTGAAGCCCAGAGAAGAGAAAGGGCATGTCAGTGTTATTAATGGTAGGACTTGGAGCCCATTTCCTGCCTCAGTTTCCATACATGTAAAGGGCCATGTCTGCTGGAAAAGATACTGGCCCAACCAGGAGCTTCTCCCACTGTTTGGCAGGAGAGAGGAGCCCTGTGCCTCCCCCAGGTTCTTCAGGCCTCAGAAAAAATTTCCAGAGAACCATTTTCTGGTGTTAATTTGTTAAGTCTTCTTACTAAGTGAGAATAGCAGCTGGTAGGGTGGATTCTGACCTAACATTAAAGTTAATTAGAAATGTCATCCTCCAGGGAACATTTCCCCCTGAGCAAAGAAGGGGACATGAATATTTCAGAGCCCCTCAGGCTGATACACAGGCCTCTCACCCTCTGAGCTGCACAGGACTCTGCTAGGCTTCCTCCCCACCGCCCTCCTCCTCCTGGTCAGCTTCTTGAAAACTCCGAATCTGGGCAGAGACATTCTGGGAAATTTCAGCCGGGAATGCTGATCTCATCTCAGCCGCCATGTGCTGTGTGACCTTGAGAGAGTGTCTTAACCTCGCTGGCTTCAGCTTTCCCAGCTATGAGGGAACACTCTTGGTTGTCTGGGTGAATGCCTAGAAGATTAAAAATGCCAGAGTTGCTACTGAGCAGCTGCTGGATGAATCTTTCATAGAGCAGTGGATCTGCTGAGGACATGGGAGGGGCTCACAGCAAGAGTGAATTTCTCCAGATCTAAGGAGCATCAGAGTCCCAGATCTTTGGTCTCAGAGAGTGAAGCGAGGGAGATTCCCACCTGCCAGGCTTTAACCATTGGCAAACTTGGTGTCCTACGTGGGTGAAGGCCAAGTTAGGCACTGTCTCGGGATGCATTAATAGAGGTATAGTGTCCAGAATTGGGGAGGGGATAAAGAGTGCTACCCTAGGCCTGAAATTCTGCAATATTCAAGCTACATCAAGGACTGTGTGCTCACACTCACAGAAGCATCTAATAGCTTAAGTACCCCAGAAGAGTAGATAGACAGCTTGAGTGAGATCCTGCAAACCACATGCTGGAGGCTTTCAGCCCTGAGAAGAAAAGGCTGGCAGGTGGAAGGCTTAAAGTCTGGGATATCAGGTACACAGTGCAGGGCCCCAGAAACTAAGGGGCTTTTAGGGGAAGATCTTAACATAAAAGAAGGATGTGGGTGCAAATGGAAGATGCTCTGCAGCAGTGTGGTGGCCTCCTAGGCAGGCTGCAAGCCCCAAAACTTCAACCAAAACTGAAGCATCACATATCAGGCTGCTGGGAAGCGTCCCGGCCTGGCTAGAGGCTGTCCTCAGGGGGAACTTCCAGTTCAGAGCTTTCCACTGAGGATAATCACAGCTTTCAGTTATGGAGCGCTGGGCACTGCTCTCAACACTTTTACATAATGCATCATTATTTACATAAATGACTTGATATAAAGGGCTTGGAACAGTAGCTGGTTCTGAGTGAGGACCATATGTGTGTTAGTTATTTTCGTTGATATATTCTTAACTCAACCCTCAGAACCACCCTATGAGGTAAGTACTATTAGTAGCTCCATTATACATATTGGAAACTGAGGCAGGGGGAAATAGCTTGCCCAAGGGCACATGGTTTCTGAGTAGTAGAGCTGGGGTCTGGCTCCAGAATCCATGCCCTTGACCACTTGGCTAGTCTTTCTGACGCTCTGGGGAGAAGCAGCCCACAGGAGATAGGGTGTTAAGCAGAAGCTCATGGAATGTCAAGCGGGAAGGGCATGTAAAGCCGTGCAGACAAAACAAGGCGGGTGACTCGGGCCCCAGGGCCTGCCAGGAGCCTGTGAATTTGCCCTGTGGGGTCACCGTGATTCCATGTGGGAGCGGCTAGAATGAGGTGTCTCCTGATAGCAGTGCGTTTCTCTCCATCCTCAGTCTCTAGCTTGACCAGGAGACTGGGTTGTTGGGCTCCAAGGGACAGAGGCCACTAGGCAACTTGGGCAGTTTCAGGGAACAAGCAAAGACAGCAGCCCCAGACCCTGATTTGGTTTATCCACCCATTCATTCATGCTGCCTGTCTCAGTGCTAGGCAAGACAGGGTCACCTGGCAGAGCTCCTGGTCTAAGACACTCATTCCCAGTCCTGGTGATTCTTAGAGGAGCCAGGAGATAAAGACTGTGTCACTCACTGTGGTGGCTGACACTGGAGAAGGTAACTTCCAAGATGGTTATGTCTACTGAGCACTCACCACGTGCCAAGAGCTGTGCTGGGCACCGGGCCCTGCCCTGAGGGGCACGTGGCGGTGGGGGGGGGGGGCGGCGTGCAGAGACGGTGATGATGGCTTTGTTGCTGCACAGACATCGGAGCAGACGATTTCACCTGTCGCCTCCAGTGTGGCTGGAGCTCATCTCTGAACAGGGAGTGAGCAGCATAGGAAGCTGTGCTGGGAGGCTTCAAGCTCCGAGGCTTGAGCACTGGCACGCTCCCTCGCTCTGCAAGGAATGTCTGCAGAGCCAGGCCTGCTCCAGGGGCCAGTGAGCCTTTGCAGCGCTCATATTAAATATTTGAGTTGGGGAAGAGACAGCTCATGGGCCCAACGTGACAGGGAACATGTTGGAGCTCCCAGGTTCTGGGAAAGGCCCTGCGCTGGAAGCCAGACTGCACACCCGGGATGTTCTGTGTCCTTGAGCGGGCCGCACCTCTTACCAGGCTTTTGTTTGCCCAATAGCTGGATAAGGAGGCTGAGTCTGCGGTCGCCAAGGTTCTTGCAGCTTGGGTGCTCTGTGATTCTGTGTCCTCTGGGCCTGAGGCGAGCTCCCCGTGTGAGGTGGGCCAGGGTGGCTCCTGCAGTTGGTAAGGAGAGGGGCAGGCCGGGTCGAGGGCTCTGACAGGAGCAGCCTCCTTCCCACACTCCCGGCCCGAGAGACGGGCAGTATGTCCCCCATCTCACCTGAGGCTGCAGCCAGCTCACTGACCAGGTTTGAGGCCAAGCTTGAGCCTGGGGAAGAAGGGAAGGAGGACCTGGGAAACTGAGTCAGGCTTCTGGCAGGACAGCCCTCCTGGAAGCCGGGACATGTGACTCCAGTTCCTTCATTGCCGAGGCTTGGTCTCTTCATGGATCAAATAGGAGGAAACTGGCTTTGCCTCCCCCCACCCCCAGGGTGTGAGGAGCAGATACAACTGCACGTGGGAGGATATAGGAAGTGGGACCTACTGTGTGTACCTGCTCCAAGTGCCTCAGGCACACCATCTCACCCTGTAGTCATAGCAACTCTGGAACGGAGGCATTATCGTCTCCATATGATGGATGGGAAAACAACCCGTGGCCCACGGCTGAGCAGCTGATAACGACCCAGGCTGGGATTCGGATGAAGGCTAGCTGATACTGAAGCCTGGGTTATTTACACTGCTTGTTCAGCACTGAGTGTATAAGAGGTGATAGCATCCCCATTTTACAGATGGGAAAGCTAGGGCACAGAACGTCACACACCTCATAAGAAAACTGATATCTACTCTACCAGAGAGACAACAGCTGTTTGTGGTGTTTCAGTGGGGGAGGCCAGGTGTCAGTAACTGGGATTCACTATGCCTGGAAAATTCTGGAAAGCTCATGCCTGATTCTTGTAGGTATGCAAATGGAATAAAAACTCACCCAGACCCAAGGGATAAATAAGCCCTGAGCCCTCCCTTAGTGCCCCCAGCTTGGACCACAGGGGAACCTCTGGTTTTTGGCTGCTGGTGGTGATAGTCACAGGTAACCTTGCTTGGATTCAGGTGGCAAAACAAGGTGATGGAGAAGGTGTATTTTGGAGTCAAGACTTGGGTTCAAATCAGACCTAGAGCCAGAACCATGCTTGCTCTCTGGAAGCAGAGGCTGCCAACTAAGACCCAGGCTCTGCCCTTTGCGGTCGAGGGGACTTTCACACCCTGCCACCTTTCTGAGCCTCAGTTTCTTCTCGCACGAACCGGGAGTGATGACACCCAGGGGCAGCATGAGGACAGCTGAGACAATGTGAGGCCCTCAGGACGGGGGCTGGTGCGAGGCAACAGCTCAGGACCCGGGGGCTGGCGCCACATCTCCATCACGATCACTGTTATCTCTCTGTGTCCCCTCCTGCCTTCCAGTGCGGAAACAAGAGATCATAAAAGTGACAGAGCAGCTGATTGAAGCCATCAGCAATGGAGATTTTGAGTCCTACACGTGAGTCGGTTGGGTGCCTTCTGCATGTCCTGCCGGAATCAGGGGTGCTGATGGCTAGCGCCGGGGGGTCTTTGTCTGTGACCCCCATTCACTCACACTGCATGTGCCGTGAATCAGGCTGAACTCATTCAGTCTGGTATGCCTTCTGACTTTATGCTTTCATTAAGTTTTTTGCTCACAGTAATTGTCTATATCTCAGTCCTGCTCCTCTTTCTGCTCCTATCTTGGTGTCTAGGAAGAATACCAACAAAACTTTTCCTCCCCCAAGGGAAGAGGGGGTGGCTTCCAGTGCAACATGGGCCTCCTCGGGAGATAAGCTGGGAAGGAGGGGAGGGAGGCAGGCCCTTCCTCAGTCCGCCCATGTGGGCCTGGGCTACACTGGACTTCCTCTGACCTCAGATGGGCAGGAGCAGGCAGGAAACCAAACTTCAGTGAGCAGGTGGGGAGCAAAAGAACCACCATAAAAAGCCATTCTGAGCCATCCAGGGATAAGGCAGAGTGCGCAAAAATAGCATGATATAAACAAATGGTATGACACATTCCCTACACACCTGGGCCAGCCCTTGGAGAAGCGACCAGTGTACAAAGACTGGGCTGGAGCGCCCCCTGGTGGTCATCTTCAGCCTTGCTGGTCTAGGCCAGGAGCGGACCTCACTGGGCCCCCAGGAGAGCCAGGATTCTGGTCTTGGCCAGGGCTAACAAGGCCCAGGTCTTTTTGGTGGACAAAAGCTGCCAACTAAGGGCAGAATGACCCTTGCCTGTTGGGTGAAGTAGGAATGACCTGGGTGGGCTTTGCTCCTTGGGCAGCCTGATCCTGGTTACTGCTATATGCCCAGGAGTTGAAGTTTGTTTCTCAAAGGCTGGGCAGGCCAGGTGCACCCTGATTGTGGGAGGGTTTCAGCAGCAGCGGGTGACAAAGCCCCAGCAATCTGCTGATTATCTCTGGAGAAACAAGGACCTTGGAAGGTGCAGGTGTGAGACGGAGGCCGCATGTACTCGTGAGTGTAACGTGCACATTTATGACTGCGTGCATAAGGGGTGTGCATGGGTGTGTGTGCATGTGTGCCCCTGAGGGTTGCATAAAAACACGGAAATGCACTGTTGAACAGGTTTTGCGTCTGGCCCTGGAAAGAATTAAGTCAGTGATGAGAGAGCCTGAGTGTGGCTCTGGGGACACAGCTAGAGGGAGGGAGGGAAGGAGAGGTGTCTCCTGTTGACCCAAAACCCCCGAGTCTTCCACCTCTAAGATATCACTTCCTCTGTAGCCTAGGTTTTGACCCCTTGCTATGACCTCTGGGGCCTGTGGTGCTGAGTCTGACTCTGTGTCACCCTGGATAAGCCTCTTCGTCTCACCGAGCCTGTTTCCCTACATGTACAATGGAACTGGAGCAGATGGTTTCTGAGTCCCTTCAGAGGTCCAGAGACCTCCTGCAGAGGGGTTCCTTGGAGAGAGCGAGGTGGTGCTTAGTCTTCCAGATGGTCAGGGCTCAGAGCCCCACCTTAAAGGACTCTGGATCTGGAAGGATCCTGGAAATCCCACATGATCTGAGAACAACCCCGCTGGCCAATCCGTCAGGAGAACCTGAGGTTCTGAGTGGAGAGGCGAGTTGTCTGGAGTCACACAGAGCGGTTAGGACAGAACAATGGCAGGGTGCCCTGCACTCACCACAGCTCCGGCTCACAGGAGGCTGGGCCCTCCGCCATCATCTTCAGGCCCTCCCCAGGTTGGGATCTTTGTTTGTCCTGGGGCACTTCCTGTCCCTGGCTTCACTCTCATTGCCACAGGGGTCCACGTTGTGTCATAGACGATCTCAGAGACCTAGGGATGGGGGAGACAGTTTTTTCCTTCCTCCATCTGGCTATTAGGGTCTCCCAGAAAGCAGACGTGAGTGAGAGCACTGAGCTAAACATACATAGCAGAGGGCCTGCTCAGCCACGCCCTGGCTCCTTCCTCCCAGGCACCACTTCTTGGACGGCTATCTTCCTCATCTCACAGAAGAGGGAGCTGAGGCTCCCGGAGGACGCTGCTGCCAACAATAGGATGCCTTCATTTAATGCAGCAAAATGCGCCCCTCCAGGGCCACGCCTGCTGTGAACAGAAGCCAATTTAAAGTGATGGAAAAGGTCCTCCTGCCCAAGGAAGACAGATTAGGAAAGCCCCCTCTGGAAGGATCTGCTGCCTGAGGTGGGGGGTGTGATGTAATCTGGAGAGTTGTGTACAGGCTGAGTTATCCCTGCTGGCATCTTGGTATGGCCCTCTTGCTCAGAGACGTTAAGCCACTGCTAGGGGGCAGGGGGCATGGTGGTCTCATGACGTGTAAGCGGCAGAGCCATGGTTTGGACCCAGGCTTCCCAGTTCCCAGTAGCACCTGCCAGTCAGCTGTGTCCACACTGTCCCTGTCCCAGCCCTGTCCCCTCCGCAGCCTCATTGATCCTACAAGGTGGGTGCAGTCACTTTTGATTTCACAGGCTCACCTTCCTGGGGTCCAGGCCCCTGGAATTAGAGGGGGCACCCGAGAGGCCACCCCAGCCCATCTTTCCTCTGACTTCCTCCCCCCAGGAAAATGTGTGACCCTGGGATGACGGCCTTCGAACCCGAGGCCCTGGGGAACCTGGTCGAGGGCCTGGACTTCCATCGATTCTATTTTGAAAACCGTGAGCAATCCCTTCCCTCTGGGCTGCCTGTTGTCTGCTCTATTCGGTGTCCTGCCAGATGGCACAGCAGGGTGACGGGCAGGGCCCCCGGGGCGGCTCAGGAGCCAGTGAGGAGGAAGGGCCCGTGTGGACAGGGCTTGGTACCGCCTTGGTTCTCTCTCCTAAGCCTGGTCCGTCCAACCGCTGCAGCTGCAGATGGGGACCTTAGATCACTGTGACAAGCCCTCCCAGCCCTCACCTGCCCATGACCCTGGGAGAGCCTGGGGAAGAACTTTATTCCCTTTCTACAGATAAGGGAGCCCCCCAGGGGCACGCCCCCAAGTTACAGTCACCTGAATGCCTGTGGCCACCCCAGCTGACCAGCTGGTTGCAAACTGGCATGTAGGTTGCTGTCCTGCAAGTGCCCTGATGAGTGGGCATGGAAATGCACTCTTGGGGGAGAAAG
Organism: Oryx dammah; assembly: GCF_014754425.2. NCBI lineage: Eukaryota > Metazoa > Chordata > Mammalia > Artiodactyla > Bovidae > Oryx > Oryx dammah. The sequence goes on from NW_024070189.1 coordinate 48,475,561, forward strand.
GGGAACCAAGCTCACACTGCTGTGCCCTGCCTGTCTGTCTAGGTCTCTGTCCGCATGTCTGTCCTTCTCGGGCCTCTCTTTGCAGGAGAGACCGTGGCAGCTTTGCACTCTGGGGCTGTCAGGGGGCTGAGGCTGGGCCTGACCTAGGGCGCTTTCTGCCTGCGTCTGTGTCTCGCCTTGGCCTGGGGTCAGACAAGGATAAACCAATGCACTAGCAGGTTAGACTCATGCAGCTTAGGACCCAGAGGGAGGCCCTGAGAAGAGGCATGGCCAAGGTCCCCCAGAGGGGAGGCACTGAGGCAACGCTCTGGGATCCGGTGCTTGTGGGCACCCATTGAAACAGCGCTGGTTCACACAGTGAGCAAGTTGGTCGCTTTCTAACAGTACATCTGGCTCTGCCAAGAGGAAAGGCTCAGTGTAATGTCAGTCTCTCTTAAATATCTACTGACTTTCTAACTCACCTCTTTATCAAAAAGAGAGAGGTCTCAGGCCCAGGTGCCTTGCAGGAAAGAGCATGGAGCTAGGATTACATAATTTGATTTCATTTTCATTGGGCTTATTAAAAGTGTATTCTGTAAGACTGGTTATTCATTAATGATTGTTTTAGAAAGTCGTCTTTTAAATGTATCTACATTAATAAAGTGAATCGATTTAAGGAAATATTTTCATAAAGTAAGTATGTGCACATGCTAAGTCGCTTCAGTCATGTCTGACTTTTTGCGACCCCATGGACTGTAGCCCACCAGGCCCCTCTGTTTATGGGATTCTCCAGGCAAGAATACTAGAGTGGGTTGCCATAAAGTAAGTATAGGTAGATGGTAATAACAAAGGTACTACTTAAGCAACTGAAGTTGGTTCTAGTCCAACTCTTCATTGTACAGAGGGGAAACTGAGGTCCAGAGAGAGGAAGCGACTTGTCCAAAGGACCCAGATTGTTGGTGACAAAACCTGGTCCCGACTGCCTCCAGTGTTATCCTTCTCCTCCCTTCCCCGTGTTATCCCCTCACCTGGGCACCAGAGGTGGGCCTTCCTCTCCTGTCTGCACACAGACTAATGGAATCTTGCAGAGCACAAGGGCTTAAGAGCATCCCCAAAAAGTTGTGAAGAAGGAAGTTACATTTTCTTTGACAAATCAAACACTGCTTTTCCAAGGCTAGCAACAGAGGTAGAGTGTGAAGAGAGGTGGCTGGACCCTACAGTCAGTCCCGCTCACCCTGGAGCTCCCTAGCTGATGACCAGGGGCACCTCTCTACTGGTCTGTCCTCTGGGGGGTGCTGGTTCCCCACAATGAACACCACAATCCCCACAGAGCAGAGATCAGGCTGAGCTGGCTTTTAAGACTCAGGGATGCAAAAGGAGGAGGAGACACGGAAGGCTGTGTAAGCCCTTGACCTAAACTCTGGCAGTGAGTCCCATCATAACACTGGCTCCCTGGACTCTGGGCTTGAACACCTGATCACATCAAAGGATCGAAAAGAGCAAGCACAGAGTAACTGCCTGCCCTGGTGCAAGTCTCACCCTCCTGGCTGCTTTTTCCTGCTGGAGGACCTGGCCCTTTCTCCCATACTATCCATGAGGGTAGATGTTGGGAGCCTAGTTTCCATTCAAGAGATGCCATGTTAGGGTGACCATTGCTTTACAAATGACTCTCAGGACCCCAGCCCTGGCAGACAGCAGTAAGGCCCAGTGCCCTCAACGGTGCTAAATTCTATCCCTTTGGGGATTGTTCTAGATTGTCCTAATTCAGCCCCACCTAGAGACTGACTTCTTTAGGTTCTACTGCATTTCTTTCAGAGACTGGCCTAGCTTTGGACAAGTCCAATTGCTTCTCTGGACCTCAGTTTCCAGATCTGCTAAATGGATGCATTGAACTAAACAGTGTTGAGAGCCTCCAGCCCTGAATGCTGTTGAGTATGCTCACAGAGGCCTCCTTGCATTTTGTGGGAGGGCCAAAGGGTGACCTCTGATCTCTGAGGTCACTCCAAAGCTTATATGCAAAAGCTCTTCACTCTTGCTATACAAGAGCCCAGAATTATAAAAGCCTCTTAGTCTACATATCTAAGACTCGGTGATTTGGGGTCATTTATCTAAAACCTGAGTATAATGTGAGTATCATATTTAGGTGCAGATATTATTCTGAAGTTGTGAAAAAAAATTTTTTTTTTTACATTTTTCAGGAAATCAGTGGCTCACAAACCTGGCTGGGCATCAGAATCAAAGGATGGGAGAGGGGAGGGAGCTTTTTTAATATGACAGATTCCTGAACTGGCATCTCCAAGGGCAGGGCTGGGCAATCTATATTTTGCATGAGCTCTCCTGTGGGATTTGGGCACATTTGGGCTACACTGAGGGAAGGTGTAAGAGTTCCACTGAAGCCCAAGATCCTAGTGACCCCTGTCCAGCCCCTCCCGAGGTGACTGTCTTCCTGTGTTTTGTTTTCTGTCTTGCTGAGAAAAATGGAGTGTTCCTAAAACCAAGCTGGTGATGATGATAATGGTAATAATTGTGGCTCACATATTACACAGAGAGGGCTGGTTTCGTCAGTTCTCCCAGGATTATAAGAGCTGTGCCTTTCCCCCTAACTCTGGGAAGCTCCACGACCACATCCCACGGCCACCAGTACCATCCCTACAATTCCAAGATTCTACAGTTTTAATGTTCTTCAAGTTTCCGTAATTCTATACGTTGAGAATAGAGGTGGCTAATGAGGTGCCCATAAGCTGTATCTGACTACACACGTTTCATATAGTCTGCATGATGTTTTAAATTTGAAAGCAATCATTAAACCTGAGGCATTGACATAGAAATCCAGATTTCTAGATTCTCTTGAAAAATGAGGTGTGGCAACATGAGTCCCACTTACATAGCAAACGCCAAGGAAACTGCACACAGGGCGCCTCCCCAGAAGGGACATGGCGCCCCGTTCACCACTGTCTCCCCCACTCCCTGCTGGCTCCTCACCCCGAGACACAGGGTCCGTAGTCATCTAGCGTCTCGTACCCAGTTCAGCCCCCTTGTTTGTGTACTCTCCTGGCCTCTGTACACAAGAGGCCATCACTAGGTTCACCTGTTATGTCTGAGATACCATGATTCTCAACTCCATTCCCCTGCGTTTGAAGAATTCACCTTGTCTTGAAGTCCACTGTATCTCCGCCGGGGTCTGATCTAGTCATCTACAAGCTGTGCCCTGACTCCCAGGTAGCTGAGCCCTGTCGCAGAGACCCGCTCCTCTGGAAATGAGGCAGGCAGAGGTGCTCTGCTGAAGGGGTTGCTGAGAAGTGGGGGAGGGAAGGAAGCGAGCCGGAGGCCCCCAGGTGCAACTCCTCCGCCCCCTCCCATCCCCGCCTGCAGTGTGGTCCCGGAACAGCAAGCCTGTGCACACCACCATCCTGAACCCCCACATCCACCTGATGGGTGACGAGTCGGCCTGCATCGCCTACATCCGCATCACGCAGTACCTGGACGCCGGCGGCATCCCCCGCACGGCCCAGTCGGAAGAGACCCGCGTCTGGCACCGCCGGGATGGCAAATGGCAGATCGTCCACTTCCACAGATCCGGGGCGCCTTCCGTCCTGCCGCAGTAAGAGCCCCTCCTTCCGACGATCTAAATGAACGGGGTGGTGTCGGTCTGGAGGTGGTACACGCTGGGGAACCTGGCTGCTGGATGGGCCCTGCCTGAGCCAGAGGTGGGAAGACCACTGGGAGGAGAGCAGGCCTGTGGGTCCCAGGGGGTGGGGGGAGGAGCTGCGGGTGGGACCCACAGGAGGCAACTTGAACTCCATCCAAGGAGGTGGGCATGGTGCCCTGAGAAGCACCCACGTTACCCACTGTGTCAACCGTGTCTTGCAGCTGAAGGACCAGGCTGGAGGCGTTGTACCGCAGAGATCCACTCTTTGTCTGTGGAATGTGGCTGCTGGTTCTCCCACTTGGATTTTGCTGGAATTCCCCCAACCGCATCATCCCACCACCACCACTATCACCGTCACCTTCATACCTGTGTCAAGAAAACCTGTCCGCTCGCAAAAGCCATCACAACTTCAGAGCAAATGGCCACATCTCCCCATTTCCACCTGTCACTCTTGCTCTCTGTCCCCTGCCAGGGTGGGGCTTCCTCAGGCCCAGGTGCCCTGGGTGCTGGCCCCGAGGACCCCCTCCCAGCTGTCATTGGCCTGGCCCTGCCTTGGCCGGAGGCCAAGGTCCCAACTGTGTGTTCACCCAGGGGCTGGGGAGGAGGGGCAGAGCCGGGAGGAAGGTGGCATCCGCCAGAACCCCCTCCCTGATCTCCCCTCTTCTGGGTCCTTGGGGAAGGGCAGAACAGCCAGCCCCCTGCACCAACCTCCCCCGTGGGAGAGGGCAAAAGAGGAGCAAGATGTCAGGAGCCTGCTGCCTCAGACCTCCGTCCTAACTCTTCTCCCATCCTGTCCTGCCCTCTTGTTCTCGACCCTCCTCCCTCAGTGTGGGGGGCTCGATCCTCTCAGGGTGCCCCCACTTCTTCCTTTCTTCCTTCTGCCGATGTTTACTTCCAACACTAGCTGCCCATTCCACCCATCCATCCGGCCTGGAGAATTCCAGCTTCATCATATCCGAAGGGGAGAATCTGATTGCTTTTTGAGGGCAAAAGAAAACAACCATTAGGTATCGCTTCTACTCGGACCGCATGCCTTTTTATAGCCAAACTTCTGTGTGTTTCGTAAGTGGATTTCGCGTTAATGGATATTTATGTAATAACTAGACCTCTCAAATTATTGTGAGAAGGTTTGGGTTGGGAAGGGAGGTGGGAAGAGGGGTGAGGGGTAGTTTTTCTTTTTTTCCTGTTCTAGGTTTGTTTTTGTTTTGTTTTGTTTTGTTTTTGTCACCTCTGAGATGGACTTTGTCACTTGTGGGTTATCTGGGGCTGAGGAGGACTCAGCCTGACAGGGAAGGATCTCTGACATTTCAGTCCCCAGGTTCCCTTGGGAACTGGAGAAGCATCAGATGTTAGTGCTGATGAAGAAATAGCAAATCTGGGCAGAGAGATTGGGGGAGGTTGTCAGGGTGGCAGTATCTGGACTTTATCTTGCTTGCCTCCCAAACTGAGATCCTTTCTACCATGCTGCCCAGGATTTCATTACATCTGTGCACCACCCTCAGCGCACCCCCATCCATCTCTGGGGGGTTCACGAGCATGTGTCTTCATGCGGGTCCAAAAAGAACACTGGGAGTTCTCCTCTTCACACCTGCTGCTGCGGCTGTGGTTTGCATCTCTCTTTTCCTTTCTCTTTCCCTCTTCCCTTGGGATTGACTCTGATGTGGAATGCCTTGGCACGTCCACCTGGATCTACTGTCTGCACTGTTTTCTTTGCATGACTTTATATGCAGTAAGTATGTTGAAATAAAAAAAAAAGAAGAAGAAGAAATAACACTCAGCAAAACCAATCTACATGTTTTGGACAAAAAAAGAAATAGAGGTTGTATTCTCAGTGTCCGACTCGGAATTATGTTGCTGCCTCCCTGTGCTTTTGGCCTCTGTGTGGCCGTGTTTTGCCAGCATGAGATACTGTCCCCTCTGGAGGATTTTAGGGGAGGAAGAGCCCCGTCTCCAAAGGTTTGGAGGACTCTCTCTGATCCCTCCAAACTTCTGGGGTGTGCTGGGTGTTGAGTGGAGCAGCACTAATGCGATGTGGCCCAGTATTTCCTGAGTTTTCCCTGATCGTGAGCTGTCTGCTGGGCCCATTCTCTTGCACTCTCGCTCCCGGGACAGGTAAGGCAGGCTGGGCAGGGGCCGCAGGCCAGGAGAGAGGTTACCCAGCCCTCCTGGTCTCCAAACTGGTTGACTGGCCTTTCTCCTTGGCAGAGACCCTGCTGCCGAGGCCCAGGGCAGGCACTTGGTCTGTCCCAGGTCCAGAGGGCTTCCCAGTAAGGCCCAGTGATCCCAGTGTCCCTGCAGCAAAACTGCCTGCCTCCCTTACAAGCTGCCAGCTCCCACAGCCATCCCCAAGCCAAAGGTGAGGGATTGCTGCCATTACCAAGGCAAAGTCTGGTCCTTTCTTCAGCCTGTTTCCCCCTCTGTTAAAAGGGTTAATATTGCTGCCCAGCCTATGTTACAGGGCTGATGGGGGATCAGACAGAACACTGGGGTGAAGACTGAACCCTGAATACACCTATGAGAATCGACAGGGTGAGTCACTGGCTGGATTCCTGTCCTTTTCTTGGCCGGCCAGTCCCCCTGCTCTCCCCTAGTTGCCCCTCAGCCCCTCTTTGTGCCTGTCCTCTGCTTATCAGCGGAGGACTACGGGGGAAAGAGCCACGTTATGGGGGTTATTAGGATTTCATTCCCAGCTCTGACCAGACTTGCTGTGTGACCTTGGGAAAGTCTTTTCCCTGCTCACCCCTCGGTTCCCCACCAGAGGGAGCTGAGCTGGAGGACACCAGCGTCCTGCCTTTTATCTGCTGACACGCCTCCTGTCCACTGTGCCCCTCTCTGGATGCCAGAGAAGTGGAGGCTGGTCCCTACCCCACGGTGAGATGGCTCCACTGCGAAGGCCACGCCTGTGGGTGTGCAGCCAGCTGGTGTGGACCACAGGGCATGGTGTGATCCTGAGACAGCAGGCAGGGAGACTGGCAGACAAAGTGGCCCAGAGCCCAATACCACCAGACAGTCAAACATCCTGTAGATGCAAAAAAATCCAGACCTAAGACAAGTCCTAGGCTCCAGCATGCAAACACATTCACGGGAAAGCATTCTCCCGTGTGTGCGCCCAGCAAGCGCTGATCCTGACCCCTGGCCTCCTGTCTCCCTTCAAGGGGAGACCCTTTAGGGGATGTATTTGCCAGACTCCCCGTGCTGGTATCTTTGTTACTATTTGTTTGGGGGTTTGTTTCAGTTCTTTTTTAAAATATGTGGCTGTGAACTTGAATGACCACTGCTCAAACTTTCTGCTATTGTGGGGTTGGGGGGAAGAAGGGGTGTCTGTTTTATTCTTGGTGTTTTCAGTGCAATAAATAGCTACCAACTTCTGTGCACTTGCTGTCTCTCTGTCTTGGTCAAGCAGAGCACTGGGGAAGTATGTCTGTTTCCTGTTCTAGTTCCTCTCCGTTGCAAAATAAAGACCCAGGTCTTTATTCTGATTGGACTAACTTGGTCACAAGCTCAAGGGTGAGCCAATCACTATGGGATTATGGCTGGACCTGTGTGTACTAGCCTTAGAGCTAGGGATGGGGCTGGGGTGCCCTTAACAAGAGCAATGCGTTGCCACCAATGGCCAAAAGAAAGTCTCCCTTAGGGACCTGGGGCAAGGCTCTTCTCCAGGCCTTGGTTTCCTTGTACAATGAAGAAATTGTTCCAGAAGTCCCTCCCTACCCAATATTTTCCCTCTGCCCAACCTCAAAGACAAGACCCCAGGCCCCAGAAGCCTTTAGAGGGGGAGGGAGAGGAAGGGTCTCTTTACCCATAGACTGTATATGAACCTAGAGTCGAGGGCAGAGGCCTTGGGGCTGGAGAAAGGAGTGGAGGAAAGGCTCCACTGGGGGAAGGGAGGCCACTACCACATTAGAGGCTAGTTGGTTCCCTGACCCCCAGTTGGTCAGGCTGACCCAGGGTGGTGATGTAGAGGTTTTGGCCCCCTCAGGCCATGACAGGATGACCAACCATTCATTGCTGACATGAATTTTCGGTACAAAACCCAACAGTCTCATGCAAAACAGATGAGTTGCTCACTGTAAGTCATGCCCCCACGTAAGAGATGTAACTTGGAAAAAAAAAAAAAAAAGCACAATGTTTGAGAATTGCAAGGTAAGTTTTATTTGGCAGCAAAATGAAGACAATATCCAAGGAGACAACATTTCAGATAGCGCTGAGAAACTGCTCCAAAGTAGTAGAGAGGGAAATCAGTATATATGTGATTCTGGTGAAGGGGGAGTACATGAAATCAAGCACATATTTTTTGCAGAAGGTTTCTGCTAGTCACGAGGAGCAGCTGTCACCATGAAGGATTTTGGTGCTTTTCTAGACAAAAGGAGATACAAGAATCGGGCTCATAAAATCAGCACCTAAAAATATCTAACAATCTGAAGACCCGTTCTGCCAGTTTTTCCCAGAGCACAAAGTTCCTAATTTCTGCTCTCCACCCTAAACTCCTTTCAAGGAGTATTAAAAATCAGCAGCTGCAGCAGCACATGATTTAATCCTTGTAGAGCTAGATTGCAAGAACTGACGGCAAGTGCCAATTTGTATTTGATGAAGGCCTGATTCCACAGGGCCAGGGGCAGGGTTGGCGGGGGTGACTTCTAGAGCCAACGGTCCTCTCCAGACCATGCTCTGGGTGCCTGGGCTTCAGAATTCCCGCACCAGCTGCCTTCTGGGTCTATCCTGGCTGCTGGCATGTGAGATGGCCAGAGGGCATTTCTACAGGGCATATGTGAGGAGCTTGGCAGTAAGGCTGAAAATGGCAAAGAGGTGTGAAGCAGAGGGATCCAGGCCCTTCATCTGCACTCTTGTCTTGGAGCCTGGCATGTCAGCGCCAGGACGGCTTCGACCTGAGCCTTCAAGTGCCCTGGATCTCCCTCCTGGGCCGCAGGAAGGACTTGAGAACTTGAGCTGCCATTGCAGACTCTCGCCGGCAGGTGGCAGCACAGGAGCAGATTACAGGAGGTCCAGAGCCGTGTGAGTCTATGAAGCTCTGGGAGCGCCGGGTAAACCTCACAGTGCCAGCCGCTATTATTATCGACAAAAGCATGATCTTTTACAGTTCACAGGGTGCTTTCACACCTCTTGCCCTAGTTGGAACAGTCCTATTTTGAAGATGAAGAAAATAAGACTCAGACGCAAAGAGGCTTCTTGCAAGACAGAGTCAGGACTAGCGCAAGCAGAGCTCCAGGGCCCTGGTCTGTTTCCCCTGGGATCCTCAGGAAACCACTCCCCACCCCGCCACCTCTAACCGCTATCCACTCCAGCTGGTGCCTCATCTCTTATTGTCTACATCTGTAGTCTCCACCTCCTCACTGCCCGTTTACTCCAGAACTCACTGCAGAGGACCGGATTTCTTTTTATTCCTTGCTCAATGCACAGCAGCATTTCTGCTCCCTTGAGGACACAGCTGCGGTACCTTCTCTGGGAAGCCCCACCTCCTTCCCAGCATGCACTGCGTTAGGTCCCCCCACAGGCTCCACAGTTTCTACCCACTCCCAGCGTGCACCGCATTAGGTCCCGCCACAGGCTCCTCTACCCACGCCCAGCATGCACTGCATTAGGCCCCTTCACACGCTCCACAGGCTCCTCTACTCCCAGCATGCACTGAGTTAGCTTCCTCCACAGGTTTCGCAACTGCCACTCCCCACTCCCAGAGTGCACTGCGTTGGGTCCACGTAGGCTCAGCAGCCTCCTCTACCTACCTCACCAGAGCTCACTGATTTGAAGTCACCTGAGCAAGTGTCCACAAAACCGTGAGCTCCTCGAAGGCAGTCAACACCTGGTCCATGTTGCGGATTCACGCAGCAGGTATCGTCGTCCCTGCCGAGGGTAGACCCCTGACAAATGTGTGCTGCTAAAATTGTTCACACCTGACCTTGATATGTGCTCTCTCACGACCCTCGGTTCACCTCTCTGTGGGGCACTACGATTCTCTGCATTCCACAGATAAGGAAACTGTGGTGCAGAAAGTGAAGACACTGGCCCAAAATGGCCCCGGGAGAGAGGGAGGTGAGATTCAGAATCGGAACCACTCTGAACACCTGCTAGGGCGTGCAGCCGCCGGGCTGGGCTCCAGGGAGGACGCAGAGATGAGCTAGCTTGTCTCCTGTCCCCAGGAATCTCTGACCCCATCCCAGAGAGTGAGAACCAGCACTCAGGGCAGACTAGGGTGACGGCTGGACCTGGTAGCAAGGTTTCAGGAGGCAGAAAAAGAGGCAAGAGAGGGTGGCAGCACCTGGGAGTTCTGGGAGGATTTGTATGGATGCTTAGCAAGTTGAGATGTGGGGGAAGCGTGCAGGCAAGAGCTGGGCTGAGAGCCCTGACCTGTGGGTCGGTTACGGGAGAAGGGAACCAGAAGTGTCAGAAGGCTGAGAGTGCCCCTGAATCTTACCGTGCTGCTTGCGTGCTAAGTTGCTTCAGTCGTGTCCGACTCTTTTTGACCCTATTGACTATAGTCTGCCGGGCTCCTCTGTCCATGGGATTTTCCAGGCAAGAATACTGGAGTGGGTTGCCATGCCCTCCTCCAGGGGTATCTTCTCCCCCCCAGGGATCAAACTTACATCTCTTATATCCCCTGCACTGGCAAATGAGTTCTTTACTACTAGCGCCACCTGGGAAGCCCCCTATCATACTGGGGGCATGCCTTTCCAGGGCATGGGTGGGTTTCCAGCAATGGAAAAGGCCTTCCCCAAACCAGGGCCATAGTAAATCTTTCAGGGAACATCCCCCAGCCGGTGCTGGGAGTGTTTGCAGAGGGCAAGGTGGGGCAGGTCCACTCCTGTGGGAATGTCCCCCTACTACGTCCTTCCTCCCAGGATGAGCCCCACCCTACCTTCTCCATCTGGGCCTGCCAAGGTCTCCATGGCCACTTCCCTCTGGGCAGCCGTCCCTTCCAGGGCCCTGGGCCACAGCAGGCAGGGAATGGAGTTATCTAGGAGTGGACTGTAGCTTCCCTCAGGAAAAAGGGATGGATTATCATCACTGTATGGTCTTGGGTGAGTTACTTTTGCTCTCTGGACCTCAGTTTCCTCATTATTACAACTATGGGGGTAAACTTGTGGCCCCCAAATACGGAAACTGGGCTGGCCGCTCAGAGTCACCCAGGAAGTTTGCTAAAAATACAGATATTCTAGGCTCCACCCACAGGGATTAGGACACATTAGGACTGGGCAGGGCTCCAGACCACTGTTGTTTTCGTAAGGACCTAGTTTGGGAATTCTGTATCGAGCACCCCCCCTTCCTTGGTTCCCACAGTCATACTGGGATTCAGTTATCGGCAGGCCCCACCCAGCCTTCCTGCTTCCCCATCCTGCTCCCCTGACTCAGCTAGATCAATATTGACCATCGGCCCCTCCCCTGCCTCTGACTTCTGTCACCCCAACCCCTGAAACTCTCTGAGACCCTGATCCTGGGGCAGCAGAGTCAAGGTCAAAGCAAGACTTTTGGCCCAGAGGACCTGTCGCACTCCCTGACCCCAATCCAACATCCCCTACCTCCAGCTGGTTTCGCAGGACATACCAGCTCACTGAAGAAACCATCAGGGCTCCTACTCATGAAGTCCATCCTGCAAGTGAGGAAAACCCCTGAATCTGGCTCCAAAGAGGTGGTGCTCCCCACATAGCTCTCCATGGCATGGTCACTGACAAAAGGCTGAATTGAACAGGCAAGGGCACAGAGCTCCCTTCTGCCCACGACTCTCCCTCCGGTCACCTTTGTGGGGCACAACGAGCTTTTTGTCTAACCCATTTATCTTACTGATGGGGTCACTGGCCTAGCCTCTAAGGAACGTGCCATGGAGCTGGGAGGTGCAGGCCCTATGGCTCCATCTTGGCCCTTCTCTGGCTCCAAGCACAACACCCCACTCTGTTTCTTTTTTTTTTTTTTCCCCACTCTGTTTCTTTACCTGGACAGCAAGCTCATGAGAACCATCCCCCCTGGAGAATTTCTACATGCCATGTTTTACGTGAAGCACTCTAATCGTTTTTTTAAGCTACGCGTCAAGCAGCTATATTATCTCATTTAATTTCCTGTTATTCTCCCCATCTGAGTCTGAGGACATCTGGGTTCAGAGAGGGCAAGTCGATTCAGCTGGTCACACAGGCAGTGAGCAGTGGAGTCGAGATTGGACTCTGGCCAGCAGATGTTGGGTCCTCCTGGGCTGCCACCCACTTCAATACTCAAAGGCATACAACTCACAGGTGTGGTGGACTTTAGCGGGAAAAGGCTTCCCTCACCCCCTGCCCACACCTCACAAATGAAAAGTAATCCTGAATGGGGCCACTGGGAGGAGGCCTCCATATGGCCAGAAGGGGCCGGCTGCTGCTCTGTCCTGGGGGAGAAGGTCAGGCAGCAGGAAGTCAGGCGGACATGGAGAAGGGTGCTGACCATAGCTCTGCAGGCAGGAGGCTGCTCCGGACGCCCTTCCAGGGCAAAACCAGCGTCAGCGAGGCCTCAGGCCCCAGAGGGAGCGGTCTGGAGCTCAAGGAGCCAAACTTTCCATGAGCCATTAGCAAAAAATGAGCCTGGAGAACAGTGTCCACCGCAGACCCGGAGACTCAGCAACCCTGGGTCACGTGGAATTCAGAGGGGCTGGGACTGTCTTAACTCTTCCCTGGCTATCCCCAGAGCCACCAAGAAACTGCTTTCAGATTGATGCTACACCCGTCGTGCAAAGCTGTGAAGTGGCAGTGTGGGTCCCCCAGGCCACACAGCCAAGACAGGCAGAGCTGGAAATGACCCCATGCTTACATGGCTGAGCAGTGTACCCGTCCCTCCCATGGTGCCCTGCTGCTGCCCCAAGCACTCAGGTCCAAGGAGTGTGGAAAAAAAAAAGAGTCCATAATTCCATGAAATGGTTTGTCTCAAAAGACCATGAGTTGCCCTGTGCAGGCTGGCCTGGGCTGTCAGAGCTCGCTGGATATAGGGCTGAGTCAGCCCCCATGAAGACTCCAGGAATCCATACCTGGGTGCTGAAGAGTGTATAGAGGTGGGCCCTAAAAGTATGGGCAGGATTCCAATGGGTAGATGGAGGAGGCACTAGGTCAGGGAGCCTGGACCTACACAGGGAACCATATAGAGATGAACTTGGCTGGGGTGGTGAAGGGGAACGCAGTGGGAGGGCCTACTGAGGATCAAACACCAAGATAACCAGTGTGACCCCCAGTGTTATCTCTTGACCCTGACTTGACCTTGGGAATATGGCTGCTCTAATGTGTGGCCAGAAGCCTCTCTCTCCTCTGCCCCACCCCCACCCCCATTTGCCCTCACAGATCATAGGCTGGAGGTCACTGCATTTGGTCCAGGGCCCCATCGCAGTGCCTCCCGGCATTGCCCAAGGAAACACCTTTTCTGAGGAGTCGCAGAATAGGAATGGAGGGCCCCAGGCCACCTTCCACCACATCCCAGCCAGGCACATTCATTGCCTCGCAGAACCCTCCACCAGCCTCCCAAGGTCAGGGGTCCATAGACAAAAAGATCAACTAAGGAAGCAGAGTGCTGAGTAGGTGTGGGGCGCCCTGGGTGGGGCTGCACTCTAGGTCATTCTCACTGGGGATTCTCAGGCAAGCCCTGCCTCTCTGACTGCTAAGCCCCTAAGTCTGCCAAGCTGTTGGCCTGCATTGAGAGCCCAACAGGAGGCCTTAATTGAGCCATGCTGCTTTATACCTTCCGAATCATTTTTAGAAATGGGACATATTTTGTAAAACTCCAGATTTCACTCTTCTCTTAAAAACCCAGAATATCTGGCAACCCGGGCCCACACTCTGAAGGGTAGCTGCTCCCTTAGAGAGACAGACCTTCTTTCCCAGCTCACCACAATCTGCACCAGGCCCTCTTGTCTCTCTAACACTCACTAAGGGTCAGCTGCCACTTACTCTCCCACTCAAACCTACAGCTTTGCTCACCCAGGTTCTCTGCCCAAGTCCCTGTAGGCACTTGGGTTTGGCACCTGCTGGGACACTCTAGGATTCCAGGCTAGGGTTCTACTCCAGGCAGGGCCGATGTCTCCTCTCAGGTGAGCACTGTGCTGTCAGGGTTTCCTCCAGCTGTCGTCCCTGATCCCCAATCAGCTCCCACTGCAATCGGGGCCTAACTGGCATCTGGTATAAGGCAGGGAGATATGAAGTCAATATGGTGACCAGGATGGGAGTAGTGGGGACACGGTGTGGGCAGCAGAGGGAGCAGAAGTGTGGCATGGCAGGGAAGGCTGTGGGAGCAGCAGGAATGGGAAAAATAGGAAAGATTGGAAGATTGGGCCAGGGAGGACAGTCCAGGAGCTCCAGAGGCAAGGCAGTGAGCAGGGGAAGCAGAGGCAGGAGGAAGCAGGGCAGGTGAGTGAGGCTGGAGAGGCTGAAGCTGGTGGGGTTCTGTAGAAACCTAGAATCCTCCAAATGCAGACTTGGAATCTAGGAAAAGAAAAGCCTAAAGTCTTAGGATCCTCCATTCCTGACTCCCAGGACCCAGGCCTACAGCTCAGTCCTAGAGCCCAGGCTCAGTCCTAGATCAAGTCCAGAGCATGCTTCTTCCAGGCCCAGGGCAGCTCTGAGCAGGCTAGGCACCAGGGACTCTGTGAGCAAGGCTTGAGCCCACCCCCACCCCCAGAGTGTGGGAAGAAGCCTTCTGAATTGTGATGGCCATTCCTGCATCTTTTGCAAATTAGCAAACCCATCTCTCCCCCACCTAGAGCCCCAAAGGGGGGTGGGGCAGAGGGGGCTCTGACCCTTTGTTAGGGGAAATTTATTAATATCCAAAATATGCAGCAGCCCCTCCTCTCTACCCCAATCAAAGCCTTTGCAGACACCTGGGCCTCGCATTTGAAAGGCCCTGGGGCCCTTTTATATTGGCAAGGTCCTGCCAGATGGGGGTGGGTAGAACCAGGAAATTCTTCCAGCCTGGGAAACTCCTGGGTCCTCCCAGTCCCTCTCTTGGAGCTCTAGCTGCTACTGCAGGTAAGGCTGAGGAAGACCTGGGGAGGAAAGGAGGACAGCCAGCCAGGGAAAAGAAGAGGACTGGTGGGCCCTGGTTTGTCCCCAGCTCTGTCTGTCTCCACTGGGTAGCCTTGAGCAAGTCTCTACCCCTTGGTGGGCCTTGGTTTGTCCACATGTATAATGGGAGACTAAGTGGTCATTAAGGACCTTCCTTATCATCCTTCCTAAGCCCCACCCACCCACTCCTGCCTTGGACAAATCGCAAAGCTAGTGTAAGGCCAGGAGGGCCAGGAAAGGTGGCAGCTGAGCTTCAGTTTCCTTATCTGTCCACTGAGAACCAGGAAGTTCTGTGCTGCCCACCTTGGGGCTTTCACTGGCAAGGAGGCAAGGTAAGGAAGATGACTTCATTGGTGTTTATTAACAATAAGCCAACAGAACACAGATGAGTTGGGGAGACGGGAGAGAGAAAGAGCACAGAGGCTGGACAACCACTCTAGGCCGCCCTGCCCCACAGAGGATGCCATGTGCAGGGAAGCTGCTCAGGCATTTTCCCACCCCACCCTCACCCTTCAGGGAAGGAGGGACCCTAGGGCAGCCCCTCCCATGCCTGGGGATTGAAGATGCCAGAGTCTCTGGGTAACCTGTCTCCAGGTCACAGGCCTGGGGTGTCAGTTGCTCTCTGCCTCTACCCTCATGCCCATGCCCAGGGACCCGCGTGCTGAAGCAAAGTGGGCAGCTTTGGGACCAGACAGTCATGAGTGTGAACCAGCTCCAAGTCTCTTAGTTGCCTGGTGGTCCATAGCCAAGGTCAATTCCCCAGCAATGCCTGGAGCTGGTGGAGACAGTGAGGGCTGCCAGGACAAGGAAGAGGGGAGGAGAGGGGCCCTAGGTCCTGACTGACCCCTTGTCTCCACCTCTACAGGGCAGTTAAGGTGCCCCCTCCTCCAGTCTTAAGCGTGTCCACGGCTCCCCGCACAGGAGGAAATGGGCTCCAGTGAGGGAAGTTGTGGGGTCCTCCTCCTTCCCCTTCCCTCCACCCACTTAACACCCTAGCTTAGGCATTGGCCCCTGTGCTCTGTCCTCAACAGGCTTCCCACCTCCACCCTGCTCACTGAGCCAGAAGTATATATTCTATCTAAAGCACAGGATCATGCAAACGCCCTGCCTGCCCATGTCCCTGACTCCCCCACTCCCTCAGTCTTCATTCACACCTGAAACCTGTTGTAACCTGAAAACACTTGCTTCTCCCACCGTTCTCCCTTCTCACGTGCCCTTGGTCACTCCCTGGACTGCCTCCTGGCCCCATGGGAGGAAAACAGGGCCATATTCTAACCTCCATACCTTGGCTGGGTGAGCACCTTGGCCAGAGGCCCTCCCCACCCTGCCCTCCTCTTTTTCTCTCTCTCCCCAAATCTGCCCATCCTCCAGGGCCTCAGGCCCTACCTCCTTTAGAAAACTTGGCCTGCACCCGTGACCCCATGGGGATCTTTCTCTCACTTGACTTGCTAACCCTTGATGGGGCCTCATGAACCTTGGGACACCCAAGTGTCCCTGGCAGCTCAAGATTCCGGCTACACTGAAGTATATGGGGCAGGCTCCCTTAGGGAAAGAGAGGGGGCTGAGTCCTGAACAGAGATGAGAGGGTGGTGCCAGCTGCCATGTGAGAAAGGGAGCTTGCTGGTTAGGAGGCCTGGGGTCCGGCCCCCTCTGCCATGTGACCTTGAGTAAGTCCCTCCTCCTTGGCCTCAGTCTGTCTGTCTGTGAAGAAAGGGCTGAGCTGGCTCATCTCAGCTTTGAATGTCTGTGTGTGTGTAGGGAGCAGACAGAGGTTTTGGGAGAGGCAGAGTTCACAAGAAGGACTTGCTTTGGGGACCAGCATCACCATGGCAGCCTCCAACAGCCTCAGGCCTCTCAGCACCCCAGAGGGTGTGCAGCTCTCCTTGGGGGCCGGCAGGGCCTGATGTCTGCCTTCT
Source organism: Oryx dammah (assembly GCF_014754425.2). Taxonomy (NCBI): domain Eukaryota; kingdom Metazoa; phylum Chordata; class Mammalia; order Artiodactyla; family Bovidae; genus Oryx; species Oryx dammah. The sequence continues at coordinate 48,492,126 of NW_024070189.1, forward strand.
TTCCGTCTCACATCATGGATTCCTCCTCCTCTGCAATCTCACGGTCTACTTCGATAGCCGTGTTCTCGAAGCTGGTGATGCCCCCATACTTGCGCATGTGCACCATCAATGGCTTGGGTGACTGGCTCCCGGCCAGCGTAGCCACATACATGCCTGTCCGGTTCTCCTCCAGTGATGGGCCCCAATCCATGGCCGGCCGGCTCGCCTGCTGAAGCCGCTGCAGCAAAGCAACCACAGGGGTAAGAACCAGGGCTGGTGGAGTGCTTCTTGCGGCTGAGCATTGGTAAAACCCTCACCAAGTCACCTGGATTAGTCTGCAAAAACCTGGGGAAAGGGAGGGGGTGCTGTCACTTCCCCAGAGGAGTGTCACATAAGTGGAGAGAATCCTGCCCTGCAGCTCACAAGTTGGGTGGGTGGTCTTTGGGCATGAAATTTAAGCTCTGCTTCCAGCGTCTGTACCTCAGGAACAGGATGCCTTCAAAGGATGGTTAGCAAGGCACTGAGATAAAGCTCTCAGCAGGGTGCTGGCAACAGAGTGAGGCCCAGTAAATGGTGGCTGCTGTTGTGGTTACATGGTAGGCAGTCTGGGAGTCCACTCTGGGTCCCTTTCCCTAGATGCTGAGTCTTGAAGAGCTGGGAGCTTTGGTGGGACACCCATGCCCTAGAAGGATAGAGACAGAAGGACCATGCCTCTTTCTCTTTTTTTTAGTCACAGTGGGTGGCATGTGGGATCTTAGTTCCTTGATCAGGGATTGAACCCACATCCCCTGCATTGGAAGCGTGGAGTCTTAACTGCTGAACCACTAGGGAAATCCCAGAGTGGCCATCTCTGACATTCTGCCTGTTTTACTCTGACCTTTCCCTCTCCCAGCCCAGTTTCCATGGAAGGAGGGAGCTGACTAAGATGATAACTAAGCCTGGACATTCTAGGGTTCCATCTTCCTCAAACCACATTTCCAGGCTCTCTGCCTGCCCTGCCAGGGAGAAAAGCCCCAGACTCTTCAGTGAAGAAAGACACCAACAGTAAGTGGAACCATGGGGTGTAGGTTCCAAGGGAGATAATGTATGTGAGCCCTGGGCTAAGGGCCTCGCACAGCCCCATACCCAAAGCATAGTGATGTCCATTTAAATGTGTTTATTGGAAGCATGTTACCCCACTGATCAAAAACCTGCCAAAAACTTGTCATCTCACTGGGAATGAAATCCAAAGTGCTCACCTGGCCTCCGCGTCTTGGCCCCTCTCTATCTTTGTGATGTTGGCTCCTGCCACACTCTCTCTACCAGCTCTGATGCAGTCTCAATGACCTCCTTGCTGGCCTCAAACATGCTAGCTCCTCCTGCCTCAGGGCCTTTGCACTGACTGTCCTTCTGCCTAGGATGCTCTCCCCTTAGACATCTTAACCTTGGCAATTTAGTCAGGTCTGTATCACCACCTCAGAGAGGTCTCCCGTAGTCACCCTGGCCTGAACTTCCTTCACTCTCTATTCCTGTATTCTGGCTTGGTTTTGTTTTTAAGTATTATACTTACCACTGCCTTCATATGTTTGTTTATTGTCTGTCTCCAGCATTTAAATACAAGCTCCTGAGTTTAAGGACTGAAATTTGTTTCCAGCTGCACTCTAGTGTCTAGACCAGGTTTCTCAACCCGAGAGCCCTGCTAACTGTGGTTAGAGAGGAGTTCTGCACACTGAACAGTGTGTAGCAGGATCCCTGACTTCCAGATGCCAATAGCATTCTTCCTCTAACCCTGCCCTCTCAGGACAATCAGAAAGTCTCTAGACATTACCCAGTGTCCCCTAAAGGCAAAATCACCCCTGATTTTGAGGCGATTTTGAACTGGCTTAGAACTGAGCCTCGTGCGTCCCAGCTCTGTGCTGAGGATGGGCTTATGTAATCCTTAGAGTATCCCTGTGGGAGGGTAGTATTATTACCTCCAGGCCCATAGATACTATCTGAAGGAATGGTTCTGAGACATTAGTTAAATTGGCCAAGGTCGCACAGGGGGGATGTGGTGGTGCTAGTGTTCGAACCCAGGCAGTCTTGACCGCATCCTGAACTTGAAAAATACCATGCTTTTCTGTGTCTCACAGTACTGACTATGTTGATGAGCTTTTTTTCTTCTCACAGCAACCCTATGGGCAGGTATCACTATACTTATTTTTTCCCCTTTTTTTCCTAGGGAGAGCGTGAACTCAGTCCCCCACTACCGCAAATTATGCAGTCGAGTTTTCTGCATTTGGGGAAATCACAGGGGTTAGCACATCTGGAGTGCGTTGGATGAACCACACCCTGGAAAACCACCTTCATGATCATGGCAAGTCCCCTGACAGGTAAGGACACTGCCCTCATTTTAAAGACAGAGAAAGCAAGGTTCAGAGAGGTGCACTCACTTGCTTAGGATCCCAAAGCTGGCAAGTGGCAGCCCCAGGACTCCTATCCTAGTGTGTCAGTGCTGGGAGCCCTGGTCTCTGAAGCTGGCACTCCTGAGCTGGACAGTGACTCCTCTGTGGGATTCACAGAGCCCCCAGTGCCCTGGCCCCTCTTCCTGACTGTGGATGGTGGTGGCAGCGGGACAGGAGGGAGTCAAAGCCAGGCTTGGGCACCATAAACTTCCTCCTTCTCTCCGCAGACACCCTGGCTCTCAATATGGAGACAAGTCTCCTTTAGCAGCACAGGTGGGGCTCCTGCTTCAGAGAGGGAAGGGGTTTGCCTCAAGTCACACAGCAGCTGGAGACAGAGCAGTGGCTGGACTCCAGGATGCCCCTGTGGTCCGTGCTATGTGACCACAGTCCACTTCTGCCAGGGAAGGGCTCTGAGCTTCTATTCAGAAACTGGAAGGTGGGATGAGGGACAGCCAAGGAACAGTGAAGGTGAACGAGCAGGGGGGCAGCAGTGTGCTGGTTAGCAGGCTGGGGAAGAGTGGAGGGGCATAGGAGTCCTGATTCCTAGCCAATTTCACTGTTACAGTTATTCCCACCCTTGTCAATTTCACGTTATCAACGATTTAACAACTGGCTCACAGTTTTCCTGAATATTTAACAGTTAGCTCTCATGAAGCAGTGGTGGTCGCTCCAGCACACTTCTGATGGTGGGCGTGTATGTGTGTGTGTCCCAAGGCTGTCTCTGGGCCCTAGCATGCTCACTCAGCCCTGCTCACTCTGACACCCTCTTGCCACCAGAGGACTCCCCGCCCACTGCCTCAGAAGCGGAGGACCCAGCATGCCGAGGGCACTTGAGGTTCAGAGGGGGTGGGTCTTCAGCAGCCATACAGCATCCCGGCACGTCCACTGACCCACAGAGGGCCCCTCCTCCCGTCTTCTGAGCCTGCAGAATCCCATGCCAAATGGCTTGTACTCTGTATGCTTCCTGGGTCTCCCCACAAAGCCTTGGCCATGGGCAGGGCTCCTGGTCACAGGAGGAGGGTGAAAGCTCATCCCTGGGGTCCCTCAATGTTGCTTCAGACCCGGAGTTCCACAGGAAAGCTAGCAACCCAAGTTCAAATTCTGACCCGTGCACAACTCACCATGGGACGGTGCGTAAACCCCTTGTCCTTTCAGGTTCCCCCATGACAGCGGAGCCTTGGCCAACATTGGTGGTCTCTGGATTGCGCCCCTTCCCTGCCAGAGGCCCCGCGTGGTATGAGGGGCCACAGAACAAGACTCTGGCCTCAGGGCCTGCTGCAGCCCAAGCCGATCTGAGCTGATTCACAACTCAGGCTACTGGTTAGGAAAAAAATGCTCTTCCCAGTTAAAAGCACCCTGCAGGCCCTGAAAAAGGTGTTGGAGCAGAGATTGTCTGCTCTAGAGGTTGGGCGCAGAGCAGGGCCATGGGGTTGGGGGCTGGGGGCAAGCAGGGGTGGGGCAGACTCACCTCCCAGAGCGAGCCCTCTTCTCGAAGCACGGCTACCAGCATGCCGGCTGGGATCATGAGGCAGGACAGCAGGCCCATCAGGATGCCCAGCAGCTCTGCCCAGGCTGGGAAGCGGTAGCTGCCATACTCTGAGGGCTGGTACTTGACGATGCTATACACCAGCAGGGCCTGCAGGTGGGGGCTCCCAGCATCACAGAGGGCCTCGGGCAGGCCCCAGGGCTTGGGATAGCCCAGGTTTGAGCTACTGTAAAGCCTGAGATAGCTCAGCCCAGGGCCATCCCAAGGCCTGAGAGAGCCCAGCCCAGAGCCACCCAGTCTCTGAGAAAGCCCAGTCTGAAGCTATACCAGAACCTGAGCTGGCCCATCTTTGGAGCCTTTGCAAGTCCTGAGACAGCCCTGTCCAGAGCTGACCCAGTGCCAAAGCCTGAGATGGCCTATCCCTGAGCTGCTCCAAATCCAAGGCTAAGAAGCACAGCCTCACCACCCCAGCCCTAAAGCTCTGAAGCCTAAGAAAGCCCCACTCATTCTGCCAGTCAAATGCAGGGCCAGGCCCAGCACAGCTACAAAAGCTGGGGACACCACGGGAGAGGGGAGTAGACTGGGATCCTGGTACTCACTCTATCCTCTAGCCCTGACAGAGGTCCACTGAGGGCCAGGGCAGTCCTCCCAGACTGAATGCCCAGAAGGGCCCTGCTCTCACCCCTAAGCCTCCAGCCAGCAGCCCTCCCTTCCATCCTGGTTACCAGGAGCGTGGCTGGGGACAGGAACAGCCAGCAGGCCCTGAAGTAGAAGCCCGGCTTGAAGCCCAGCATCATGTGGATGTCCCGGCAGAACCTCTGGATGCCTGCACGGGGAAAGGAAGGGAATGGTCCCACCCACAGCCTCACAAGCACCATCAGCCCCTCCTCCACCCCAGTTGCCCCCACTGGAAACCCTGGCCCTTGGGACCAGAGACCCAGTGCAGGGGGGCTCCAGGGTAGACTCCCATTCTCCCACAGCGGGGAGCCTGACTCCGCCTCCCACAGCCCCTCTCACCATACACCCGGGTGACGGCGAGGCACGTGGTGATCACCACCACCATCAGCCCGAAGCTGGCGCTGTAGTCGTCCAGAAGGACCAGCCAGTACATGCCCCCCTGGAACACAAGTCACAGCTCTGGAGTGCCCTCATCCCAGCCTCGATCCCCAATGCTGCCCCTTCTCCAGGCAGGAAGTGAGCTGGGAGCAAGCAGGCCAGCAGGGAGGGCAAGATGATAAAGTGTGACTGCTGTCTGCCTGCGAGCCCTCTATACACACCATCCGATTTGAGTCTCACAAGCCGATAGCCCATATGTAGACCCCACTTTATCAGTGGGAAAACAGACTCAGGAAGGTGAAGCCACTGTCCTGAGGTCACTCATTAGTGCAGGAATAAGGCTTGAAGACTTTTTAGACTCTAAAATCAGAACTCTGGGTCATAGGACAAGCGACTAGCTTCCTCCCACAGAGGAAGAAGCAGGTAGCTTGGGGCATGTTTGGCCTGGCCACAGACAGTGCTGCAGGTGTATGCCCCAGCCTTGCCCACCAGCTGTCTGCCCACCCCACAGCACCACTCACATCCGTCGTGAGGACCAGCCCCATCAGGTACATGGCCACGCAGATGAGCCCCGAGAACACAGCCTTCTTGGGCCGAAGGTAGTATGGGAACTCGTCCGTAACAGCTGTCACAATGGTCTCCAAGAAGGCAAACTGGGGGGAGAAGGGGACTCAGAGTTCTGCCCCCATCACACACATACAAACACACACAGAGAGGTCCATCCCACAGATGCAGATACACACAAACACACACATATCATATGCACATCACACATATCATACATACAGAAACATCATGTGAAGACATACACAGATACACAGGCATACATCTCACACTGGACAGATACACACAAACATAGATGCACCTACAGACAGAGACACCCCCATCACACACGGATAACACATGCAGCGAGACACACACACACCGCAGACACGGACCACAAGGCACGCCCACTGGCATGGGCAGCTCACCTGGCTGTCCAAGCCGAGAGTCAGCAGCATGAAGAAGAACAGGAAGGACCAGAAGGGTGACAGAGGCAGCATGGTCATGGCCTGCGGGTAGACGACAAAGGCCAGGCCAGGGCCTGGGCCGAGGGCACACGGAGTCAGCAGCCTGGGGAACGTGGGGCCCCACACGTGTACTTAAACACACATGATTACTACTTACACCCACTTGCGCCAAACCCAGAGATGTACACTCACTACACACTTCCAACACTTTCTTAACTCCTAACACACAGGCCAGCACACTGTCCGTGCTCCATAAACACAGGTTGATTTAAAAAATGAATTAATAGTACATGAGTAAACACAAGACCAAATATAACCCTCATTTGAATACGCTTACGTACACAATCATTTGCACGAACAGTTCCACGTACACACACACACTCAGATACTCCCATTGGCGTAAGACACTGATTCACAACATCATCCAAACCCTCAATGCACTTACACAGGCATCTCCATACAGGATGTGACTCATCTGGACAAGCAAGGCAAGCTCCTGAGATGTGACAAAACACGACAGTCTCCTCCAGAAAGCCACTTCTCTCCAGACACAGGTTGATACATATTCATTTGCACACCCATCCTTTTGCCCTTGAACACTCAGAAAACAGCTCAAACACACTCATTTGCATGCATGCTATGCATGTACACACACACACACCATACCCATCCTGATTGTCAGTATAGTCCACATATATGCTCACTTGCCCAGCCCAGCTGTGCCCGATGCACCCTCCACCCACCAGGGCCAGGCAGCCGCCCACCTGCTTTGGCTACTTGGTCCACAGGTACACCCAGCTCCTGAGACATGTAGCCCAGCACGGAGAAGATGGCAAAGCCAGCCAAGATGCTGGTGATGGCGTTGCCCAGGGTGACAATGAAGGTGTCTCTGCCAGGAGAAGTCCAGGCACAGGCCAGGGTGAGTGGCCTCCATCCTCACCCACAAGGCCCTCCCCGGTGAGCCACTCTCCTACCCACTCCAGCTGCCGGGGTCCGGGAGGCAGCACTGACCTATAGATATTCTGGTGAAATGTGTTGTAGGAGGCAAAGGTGAGGAGCCCTCCGAAGCCCACACCCAAGGAGTAGAAGATTTGAAGAGCAGCTTCGATCCACACCTGTGGCAGGGAAGGATGCAGAGGGAGGGCAGAGAGGAGAGGTTGGCACATTGTGGTGCCCAGAGAGGGAAGGAGGTAGGGCAAGAGCTGGTTGACAGGCCCAGGGATGCTGTGATGAAGGACCTGGCTAATGAGTGACAGCACCTGGGAGCAAGGCCCGCTCTAACACTGCAGGACTTGGTCAAGTTCCTTCCTCTCTCTGGGCCTCAGTTTCCCCATCTAGGATCTAGAAGATACTCTCTAAGCTTGGTCCAGTTCTGAAGAAAGTAGTGCCTTGTATAAATTTTCAGTAGATGTATACTGACAATCAGCCCCTGTAACCCTTTTACTGCCTCCCTAGAGTTGGAGGAACCTGGATTTGAATCCCAGTCCCCCCACTTTCGAGCTGTGTAGACTCTTCAGGCCAGTTACCTCTCCGGCCCTCATGTCCCCCGTCTGTACTGAGGGGATAGGAATGGTACCTGCCTCATAGGCTGGTGGTAAGGATCACATGACTACATTATGCACAATGCTAGAGCAAGGGGCAGGCATAGTCATCCACCCACAAGTAAGAATGCTACCTGTCAGGACCATTTTTCTATTATTATTACTAATATTGTCCTTGGGTTTTACAGTCAGGTCTGGGAGGAAATCCCAACTCTGCTGCTCCCTAGCTGTGTGACCTGCTAATTCTTTTGGGCCTCAGTTTCTTCATCTGTAAAATGGGAGAATAATGTCTACTTCATAGGATCGCATATAATAATAAAGGGAAAAGACACACAGTGCCAAGCACGATGTCTGGTACAGGGGATTCACCATGTGGAAGATCCTCCCCCCCACTCCCTTTCCTTAGGGAGTCTTCTTTCCACTCCCTAGCTTGACCTCTCGCTTTACATGCTGGCCTTGAGGGTCTCACCTTGGAAGACAACAGGTGGTGGAACTGAGGGGTGAGATAGAACTGGATGCCCTTCCAGGCCCCAGGGAGGGTGACTCCACGGACCAGCAGCATGAGCAGGATGAGGTAGGGGAACGTGGCTGTGAAATACACCACCTGAGAGACAGTAAATGGGGACAGAAGGGGTGACCTTCTCTCTTCTCTCCTCCTCTCAGAAACCCCCATCTTACTGACTCACCTCCCCAACCTTCAGGTAGCCCAAGTTAGAAACAGCCACCATCTGTGATGCTCTCTTTCCTTCCCTCACTCCCACCACACATCACTGCTTCCCAGAGCTATTCCCACCCATCCACTCTCTCCAGCCCTGCGCCCTGGTCCAGGCCCCCCCACTCCTCCCCTCCCCTCACACAAACCCAGCCTGCATGGTCATCAGACATTGGACATGCCCAAACTCTCCTCTGTCCTGTCTCCACCTGTTTCCAAACCTCCAGCTTCACCCTCAGCAAACACCATCAAGTCCTAAGCCCCTCACTGCCTTGGCTTGCACCACGATGACCTCCCCTGGCTTTCTAGTGGTCTCCATGCTTTCTAACCTTTCTTTTAATAGTTCTTTTCCTCATGGACAACATCTCAGCACTTTGCAGAGAGATAAGTTCTAATTTATAAATGATTGAGTAAACCACTCAGAAGGTTTCCAACTCCTAAAACAGCTCTTTGGCCCTTCCTACCCTCCATAAGCTACAGTGGGCTTTGTCTTCCCAGCTTCTAGCTGGTCTTTTTCGCATAACAGTTGCCTGACTTTTCCACCTGGGGCTGTTTCAATTTCCAGCTCCAGGCCCAGCCAAGTAGAGCACTCCACCCTTCTGCCCAGGGTGACTGGTCCAGAGATGAGTCTAAGACCCACCTATCCAGTGAGACTCAATTCTAGGATTTTTGAAACCTAGGGCAAGGGAGATAGCACCCCACTCCAGTACTCTTGCCTGGAAAATCCCATGGAAGGAGGAGCCTGGTAGGCTGCAGTCCATGGGGTCACTAAGAGTCGGGCACGACTGAGCGACTTCCCTTTCACTTTTCACTTTCATGCATTGGAGAAGGAAATGGCAACCCACTCCAGTATTCTTGCCTGGAGAATCCCAGGGACAGAGGAGCCTAGTGGGCTGCCATCTATGGGGTCACACAGAGTCGAACACGACTGAAGCGACTTAGCAGCAGCAGCAGCAGGGCAAGGGAGAACACTAAGTAGGAAAGATGTATGCCTGGTGTTGCTAGGGGCAACCTCATGAAGAATGAAGCCTGAGAAGTCAATCTGGAGGAAAGCATTGCTGAGAGACCAAGAGAACAACATTCCTGATCTGAACCGCTAGATCCAGCTGTACCTGAAGCAGACCCTCTGGACTTTCCAACTGAGTGTAATAACTGGCTTCTAGTCCTTGCATTTCAAAGAGCTGTGACTCATGCGCACCCTCCAGGCATTCAACAAACACTTGCTGAGCTTCTCCAAAGTGCCAAGCACTAGATTAGGATACAAGCTTGAATAACAGATAGGTCCTGCCCTTGGCATGTTTCTAGTCTAGTGAGCCAGCTTGGCCGCCATCCAGCCCCGTCTCCACATCTTTCTTCAGGCAGCGCCTTCCCCCTCCCCTCAATGTCCTCTCCCTTCCCCTCTTCCCAGTTGAAGTCCAGCCATCCTCTCAGGCTCGGTCCACACCCTGCCTCCTCCAGGAAGCCTTCGCCCTTCCCAGCCTCTCAGGCCTCCAGGGCCTCCCAGCTTCACCTTGCCCGAGGACTTCACACCCTTGAGGATACAGAGGTACACGATGACCCAGGCGAGCAGCAGGCAAAGGCAGAGGTTCCAGCGGATATGCCCGGGACTTCCGATGCCCTGGCTTCCTTGGATGTGGAGGACATAGCGGCTGTGGGAGACAAGGCTTGAATGTCCTCTGGTCCACTTGCCATGCTCCACAGACATGGAGTGAAGCTGTGGCCGGCCCGCAAGGCTATCCTAGCTATTCTCTGATTCCTCTCCGTCCTTCTCTGAGCAGCTCTGCGCCCAGGAGCTGGGCCTCTAGAGACAATGTCACCCAGGCTCCTTCCTTGTCAGTCTCCACATGGGTCTGGCCAATGGGAGGCAACAGCTGGAGACTGGATGATGGGTTAGGGTATTTGCACACTTGCGTGTATACATGTGTAAGCATGCACGCCCGCACACCATCAGAGGCTCTGGCTGTGACTCCCTTTTCTACAGCACAGCACTGGCTAGGTGGCCCTTCCTCTGAGGCTTTCGATCTCCCCTGATTCTGATAACACTGCCTCCTTGCCTCAGGGGCGGTATGACTGTCCCTCTTGCTAGTCCCTGGTGCCTCACATTTCCATGTAGATCCCCGCACCTCTGTGAAGTCCCTCCACTCACCCAACTCCCTTCAGTGAAGCCCTGTGACAGTGCCATCTGCTTCCTGCCTGCTCCCCAAGTGATGTAGCAGGCCACAGCATTGCCATGGAGACCCTAGGCAGCTGCCAGTGACCATGTCATGTTCTTTGGCTTTTAGTTGCAGACCCGAGCCTGTCCTTCCCCACTGGTCAGACATATTCCTCAGCAGGTGCAGACACTTTAGATTCATTTCAAGTGGACAAATGAATGAACTATGTAATAAATGCAGGTTGGAGGCTAAAACATTTAAAAACATGGGGCTCATTTGGGAGAAAACTCCTAAGAGAGTAGCCTTTTGCAGGCAAAGGGTTATGGTTATCTGGTCTGTGTCCTCTGGTCAGCCAATGGTCCCTACCTAGGAACAAGGCTAGTTTGGAATGTTCCAGAACAGGATCAAGCATCAGGAGGCCTTGATTCTAGTACTGCCTCTGCCAGTAAGTACTGAGCAAGCCTCCGGGCCTTGTTTTCTCAGCTATAAAGTGGGACTTTGGGACAGGCCAGTGGGCAGTGATACCCTTCTGACCCCCACCACTCAAAGGGGCTCGTGATGTGGCTGGTTCTGAGTTAACTGTGTCATCATCAAGCAACCCTTTACTCTCCTAGAGTCTCCTCTCTCCTGTTAGACTAACCCGAGATGGTCCTGTTTGACCATGGTGTCTGCTAAGTGTTTTGCCTACTAATATAGTCGGTGCTCAATAAACACAGATTGAATAAATAAACGAGTGACTGACTGCTACCATCCTATGAAGCAGGGACTCTTACTACCCCTTGTAGAGAAGGAAACTGAGCCTCCAGATGTTGACAATGACTGTTATCATCAACATCATTACTATCAGCTAGCATTTATTGAGCACTCACTATCCACCAGGCTGAGCAGCACAATTTATATGGTTTCTTTCCTTTAATCCTCACAGTAGCCTTCAGATACTATCACACCTGATTCAAAGATAAAGCATCACAAACCAAATAAATTGTTCAAGGCCACACAGCTGGTCAGGTGAAGAACTGGGGTTAGAACTCAGAGTCCATCCAACACAGCACCTGAACTCAGCCTTTGAGGCGCATGTAGAGCCCCATAGGAGCACGGGCACAGTGCTGCCCCCTGTCCCTCCCTGACTGCTGCTGGGCCAGCAGGGGCCTGACCTCCAGTACTCCTCGCTGGGGCTGACAGTGCTGGTGAGGTTGAGGGGCAGGGCCCCGTTGCCGTCCTTGGAGCCTCTGTGCTCGAGACAGAGGTCCGTGTTCCACCAGTTGCCACAGTGTTCCCAGGGCAGGTTGCTGGTGAGGGAGGCGAAGAGGTAGAAGAGGACATAGGCGATAATCATGTTGTAGTAGATGGCCACGAGGCCCACGATGAGCAGCATGGCCGCGCCGGCACCTGGGGGGGGAGGGGCGGCCTTCAGGCCAAGGAAGCCATCCCCTTTCTAGATTTCACCTCCCTCTCTGCCTAAAGGACAGAGAGTAGGGGGCAACCTCCCTGCCTCCCTCAGGCTTTCAACACCGCCCACCGACCCCAAGGCCTCACCTTTGAAGAGGGGGCTGATTTTCCAGACGGCCAGGGGTCCCAGACTGGAGAACTGGCCCAGAGACAGCTCAAGGAAGAAGAGGGGGATGCCGCAGATGGCCAGCATGAGGAAGTAGGGGACGAGGAAGGCGCCTGCAAGGAGGAGGGAGGGAGGGGAAGGTATAGGGATGGGAGGTCAGCTCCCCTTAAAGCCTAGCTCTAGCCCCACCCCCTCCCATGACTGGCAGACACCTTCACTTCTCACGTGGGGCTAGGCACTGCGGGACTGTCTTCTTTTCTGCCAGGAGATCACTGAGGGCCAAGTGGACATATGGGATTTACTTACCTCTGTAGCCCTAGTGCCCAGGCCAGGACTAGGCTCAGACAGACATTGAGTGAATGAATGAACAAATGACTGAGTGAATGAATGCACTCCGTGCCAGATAAAGCACAAACTCCTCAGGACAGAAATCGATGACCTTTAGAGTCTGCCTCCTGTCTACCTGCTCCTCCCCTCCTCCCAGTGCCGCCTCAGATGCTTGTGGCTGCCACCTGTGGTCGCCTGTGCCCAGCATCCCTCTTCCTCTTCTTCTCATATTGGCAGCTAACTCCTTTACAGGACTGCCCACCACCATATGGCTCTGGAAGGGCTGCCAGTCACACCAGCCAAACCCTGCCCACCCTTCCTGGGCACATATCCCAAGGCAGGCCAATTAGAGACCTTCCCTGTAATCCAACATAGATTCATTCAGAGGGAACAGTTCTGAGGATGAAGTCATTCCATAGTTGTCTTTGGCCACCCCCGACACACCTGTAGGGAGGAAGTCTGATCCAGGGAAAATGAGGTCAGCACACAGAGAGAAAAAGCCTCGGGAACCAGGGAGAGGGAGGGCAGAGACCACTGTGGACATCCCCGAGTTCCCGGAGCTTCAGAGGCTAGCACTCATCCCATACTTCCCCGTCATCCCAATTCATCTGTCCTCGCTTCATCTAGTTTTCCTTGCATTTCTGTCGCTCTGCCAACATGTGCTTCTTTAAGGAGTTTGGTAGAGACAGGAGGAGACACGGAGTGCTGGCAGGAACAGATTGGCTCCGGAGATGATAACCCTGGGGTGGAACGTTGGGTCGCCAGCGTGTGACCTTGGGCAAGGAACCTGGCCTCTCCAAGCACAGTTGCCTCATCAAAACAACAGTGCCCACCCAGGTGGTTGTCATCAGGGTTAAGTGAGGCAGGCCTGGGGCCTGGCAGATGGTGAGTGCTCAACCCCAGCTATTGGTGATGAGACTTAGAATAGCCACTTGATGAAGAAGCAGGGACAGAGAATTTAAGATGGAAAAGATGTTGTATTTGCAGCTTGAAAGGAAGGAACCAAGAGGCAAAGCTAGACTGAAGATTTAAGAACCCAGGAGTAACTGATTGATGGAGTGAGGTTCCAAGGGAGGTGAGGTGGGAGAGGAAGGGATGCAGAGAATACCGAGAGCGCAGTAACCACTGACAGGCAGATACAGCTCTTTATCACAAAGCGGAGGCAGCCCCTTCTGCCCATCACTCAGGGCCCAGGAAGTGCCAAGGCTTAGGGAGAGAACTGAGTGAGTATCTACCCTGGGGATGAGAGGGGAAGGAAGAGACTGAGAGAGGAAAAGTGATGAGGCCGGGTGAGCGCCTACTTCCAGCCCAGGTCACCGCTTTCAACTAATCAGCCCAGGGTCACATAGGGGACAGTGGCCAAGGTCACTTAAAACCTCACTCCACCCTGAGCCTTGGTCCACTGGCCTCGACACGCCTCATGCAGGCATCGGGCTCATACCTCCTCCATTGGTATAGGCTCGATAGGGAAAACGCCAGACGTTCCCCAGGCCGACACAGTAGCCGATGCAGGACAGCAGGAAGTCCAGCTTGCCTGTCCAGTTCCCCCGGTCTGCGGCAAAGTCCACGTCCAGGTCTACATCGCCCTGGTCGCTTGGGGTCATTAGCAGGTCTGGGGTGACAGGCTGCCAGGGAGAGACAGCAAAGAGGTGAGACAGAAAGGCGAGGCCAGGTTGAACTGGGACCCTCACCCCCACCCTCATCTTGAATAAGAATATGAACTCAAACAGGGCTAATTGCAAAGAACTCTATTGGTTCAGACAATCAACTGCTCTCACTGTTACCCTGGGCTGACACGTTAGCCCAGGAGCTAATGTTAGCCGAGCAGCTCCACGGCAGGAGCTCCTCAAGATTTCAGGTGACTACAAACTTTTGAGAGCATCAGGGTGGCTCTGGCACTAAGAAAGCCACCTTAATCTTAGTTTGGCTAACACAGAGGTGAAATCAAGTGATGTTCCTATTTTGATGATGATCTTAATAACAGTTACCATGTGTGAGCACTTATCATGCACTCACTGTGTGAAACATTTTACTGACATTACCTGATTTCATTCCCAAAACAATTCTGAGAGCTAGGTACAAACAGAGGTACTTGCATACGCATACTCAATTGTGTCCAACTCTTTTCGACACCATGGACTGTAGTCTGCCAGGCTCCTCTGTCCATGGAGATTCTCCAGGCAACAATACTGAGTGGGTTGCTATTTCCTCCTCCAGGGGATCTTCCCCACGCAGGGACTGAACCTGTGTCTCCTGCATTGGTAGGCTGATTCTTTACCACTGAGCCACCTGGGAATCTCTGAGAGCTAAGTATTCATCAAAGGGAAACTGAGGCTCAAAGAGGTATCAATGACACATCCAGAGCTTTTACAAGGCTGACTAGTGGGAGAACTAGGTCTCCAGTCCAGGCTTCCTAATGCTGAGGCCCAGATCTTCAATCACCCAGTGCCAAGTTCCGCTACTCCATTCTGAGCACCATATTTTAAGAACAATACCAGCAGTTTGGAGCATGTGCACAAAAGCAGGTGGCTGGACTGGAGCATGTTCAGGAAAAGCAGTTACAGGAGGACAAGAGGAAGAAGCGGGGCCCTTAGCATAGAAAGGATGGGGCATGGAGGGAACGTGGGCTCCCTTGGGTTTAGATGTATGCTGTGTGGCTCAAAGAGGCCTGCTGAGGACTGTGAATTTTAGTTCTGAAGCAGGAAGAAGCTACTGAAGCCCCAGTCTGTCTAAGGAAGTTGTGACCTTCCTGTCTCCGGAGGAGAGATGCTCGCACAGAGGGGAATGGAAACCAGCTGTCCCTAAGATCCCCTCCCATAATTTGAGGAGGGTGGAGAAGTTCACTGGGCATCCTCCCTTTAGGCTGGGGCTGGGAGATGGAGGCCCTCCTCAGGGTGCTTGGAATCCTGGCCTAAGGGATGTTGAGGTAGTGTGTCCGTGAGTTGTCTGGGCTTTGGACCCAGAAGGAAGCCCAAAGTCCCCAGGATGACTGTCTAAAATTCACACAGCAGCTCCCAGAAGTGCCTCTGGGAGCAGGGCAGGAGAAAAGGGGCAGCTAGACCTTTTCTGCTTGACTCTGAAAGCCATGTCCCATGTAGAGGAGAACAGAGCTGCAAAGAAGGCAGGTTATCAAATAGTGTCATGGTTTTCAGAGAGGAAAAAGGACCTCCTGCCTCCTGCCAAGGAACAACCATGAGAAACTGTGATTCCACTAGACTGGACATCAGGAGATGACGATTCTCACCCCCGGTCTGTGCCCATTCACTATGCAACCTTAGGAAAGACTCTTCTGAGCCTTAATTTCCCCATATGGACACTGAGGAGATTTCCAAAAACAAATCACTTGAAATGTTTGTAGATGTTTGAGGGAACAAGGGATTTTTTAATCAAAAAAGTTTAGGGAAAGCTGGGTTATCACAAGGTAAAACAGGTTTCTTTGTTGCAGGACTTGTCATATCCTTTAATGGGCCACTGTGCACTGTGACTCTCCAAGTAGGGTCTAGAACAGACAAATATCCTCCAATTCTACTTAAGAAAAGGGTTTCAAGGAGCTAGCATGCCAGGATATACTTGGCAGAAATGCAGATCTAGATAATCTTTAGTTAGTAGTCTTCTGGCTCTGATGGTCTGTGAGGCAAGATTCACCAAGGAGACTTCACTGCAGTGGTCACGAATCAGATCAGGTCCAAGCACAGGGACTCAGCAAACAGCTCTACCCAACTGGTCTTATCTCCTAAAATTGCCCTTCCTGGCACCAGCCCAAGGAGGTGTCTACATACACATCAGGTGACAGAGGACACTTTGCTGGTGACTTGTCATCTGACAAGTGCTAGGATGAGGATGGTGAAAGGAGGGTCCAGGTGTCACAGGACTGGAAGTTTCTGGCTGCGGTGGCAGAAATGTGGTAACAGCATTGGGCCCTCAGTGATAGCGACAGCTGTGGCGGTGATCCCGCCTGAGGCTGGCTATCGGCCAGAGGGGCAGTGGTGATGGGGGCAGCCTAGCATGATTGTGGGTGATGGTGACAATGAGGAAGAGCATGAAAAAGCTGCTTTTCAAGTAACGGGGCTCTAAGGGTTGAAACCAGTATGTTGCTGGGAATTTCTTAGCTGTGATCTCAGACATGCTGGGGTAAAGGTAGCAGCAGCTCCCAGACCTGTATGAAACCCACCTCTTCCCTCTGATTCCCCTTTCCCTCTCCAGCTGAATGGGTTTCAGCCCTCTGGAGCCACTCCCTCCCAGGTGAACTCTAAGAGGGATAGGGTAGCAGCCATTGACACTGGCCCCTGGTATTGGATGGGGAGGCAGGCCTGACACCCTGTGACTTCCCAGTCCCATTCAGGCCAGCTGGCAGGAGGGCCCGATAATGAGGTTCCTCTGATCCCTCCTGAGAAGCTGCTGCCCTTTCTGTGTTCACAGAGCGGTCCTGGCTCTCTGTTTCCATGGTGACAAGAGTTTCAAGAGCAGGATGCTGTCAGCTCCTCCCCCAGTCAGAGGGAAACCTGCTTCTGCTCCAGGGACAGAGGATGGGGTCCTCCAAAGCTGAGCCAATCCAAAACCCATGTGGTACCTCCATCCCAACCATGGGGTAGATCCCAGGGGGCTGGCACAGCAAGGATGGAACTAACTGAGAGACAGGAAAGCAACCAAATCAATGGGGCAGGCTGGAAGCTTAATGAGCAGCTTCACATGTCTGCCTGAATGTGAGGCTGCCACCCCTGATCCCCCCACTCCCCACCCAGAGTCACAGAGGAACACAAATCTGAGCTTGCCAGATCCGCACCCCTCTTTTAGGGACCAGCAAATGTAGTCACCAGCAGCAGCAGGTCTGGGAGGGGAGGATTTCCCAAGCCAAGGCTCTCATACCTTCTTCAGGATGAGAGAGACAATAGGAATTTGGAGTCTGACTTCATCATTGTACAGACGAGGAAATGAGTTTCAGAGGAGAAGAGGTGAGCTCAAGGTCAAATGGTAAATTAAGGGCAGAGCAAAGCCAGGACCCAGACCCCTGACTCTCAGTTGTATGCTCCTCTCTGAACAACACCATTCCTTTGCCACACTTGGTACTTCATCACTCCCTGCCCCCTTCTCTTCAAGACCAAGAGAGGGACCCTGAGGCCAAGGGCTCCACCCCTGCCCTGTTGGTTTTAGGTTGCTCAGTTTAACCTTCAGGAAAGCAGTAAGTTGCACCCCTCTGTGCCTCAGTTTCCTTGTCTATAAATGGGGGATAATAAGACCCAGCTCCCAGAATTGTTGGAGAATTACTTGAGATAAGGTTTCACACAACATGGATATTTACATAATGAGTGGCCTTGTGCCAGTGAGGGGTGGGGGCTCTTGTGAGGAGGGAGAGGAAGGAGGAGAGAGTAGGATGGAAAAGAACAGCGGCTGGACTTAAGACGCAAAAGATCCACAAATGACCCTAACAAGTCACTCATGTCAGTAAATAAAAAGAACCCATTTATCACAGTAGTTCCACACTCAGCTGCTCCAGGGCAGAGAGCTTGAATGAGTGCATGTTGGGGGTGAGGGTGTGGCTTGTGGGAGAGGGGACAGTCAACATACCAGCTGCTGTGAGTTCATGGTATCCCCCCACCCCAGGACTGGGGGGGCCTGCTTTGGTGCCCCTCACTTGGGACCAGCGATGGTCCAGGTTAGACAACATACTTGCCCAAAGTCACCGGGTAAGCGGCATTTGCAGAAATACTACCCATGACTTTGGACTTCTTGGTTAATACTGGTACTTTTAAGCCCAAAGCCAGAAACTTCCCCCAAGACTCTCCCTTCTTATGCACTTGCAACTTGGTTGGGAGGTCCAACCCCAAGGACAAGGTGGGGAGGGGCTGAGTTCCGTGTCTAGGAATACAGAGACCTGGCCTCCTCTCTCATGCCAGCTTCCACCCCACCTCCTGAGCTGTGGGGTCTTGCATTTCTTCCCTCCTTGCCTTTGCCTCCCTTGTGTCCTGCTGAGGGGCAGCCTGGGGTCTTAGCAGGGAAGCTAAAGCTGCCAGGAGAACGAAGCCAGTGGCGAGGAAGGAGGTGGTGGGCGCTGCAGGGGCAGAAGCACCTGCAGGAAACCAGAGTGCCCCTGCTGGCTCCCTGAGGCTGCTTCAGTGTAGAGTGCACAGATAAGGACCTGGTCCAAGCCCCCACCCCCATTAACCCAGCTCAGGGCTGTCTCAGTTATTCCAGCATCCCCCACTCCCCTAATTAGCTCCTGGGGGAAAGGGATGCAGGTACTGGGGAGGGGCGCGTGCCTAGCCCCAGCACCCCTACCTCCCGCCTCCTGTGGCTGCAGACACCTGTTTGCAGAACTTGGCCCAATGAACCCTAGCCTCTCCCCGCCTCCCCTCCCCCACTTCCGCCGTCACACTGCATCCGGACCCCCAGATGGGGAAGGCCACCCCCCCCCCTACCCCGCGCAGACCGTGACCCCGCCCCTCCCTGCGATCCAGCTCAGCCGGCCTCCTCGAGAGCCCTGAGCCAAGTGTAGGTGTCCTCGCCAACCCTCCCAGGGGGCTCGAGAGGGGGCCGGCTCCTGCACCCCTCCCTCAGGTGCGTCCCTGCCCTCGTGCCCTACCTTGCGAAGGTGAGCTCCCTGGAGCTTCTTCATCTTGGAAGGCAGGTCGCTAGGGCTTCCCGGCTTGGCTTTTCCTGAGCGCAGAGAGCGGGCGAGGGAGCAAGAGATCGTGTCGCTGGCCGGCTGCCGCGCCTTGGCCTCCGCGACTCCCGCACACCGGCTGGGGGGCCGCGGGCGCAGGCGCTGCCGTCTGCTACGGGCGTGGGGCGCGGGTTGGGCGCTGCAAACGCCCTGCCTCTCCCTGCGCAGCGCCCGAGGCTGGGGAGGGGCGCACCGCTGAGCCGGTGTAGACTCCCAGACTGATGGGCTGACTGATGGACAGAGGAGGAGGGGGAGGCGGGGGGAAGGGATGCGCACCCCCGCAAGCAGAGCTGCGGATTGGAGGGGCCCCGAGCGCCTGAGGAGGGGAGTCTAGGAAGGACGCCCTCGGTGTTGAGGCCTCAGCTGTCGCCCCCTGCGTGACCTTGGGCAAGTACTCTGCCCTCTCTGGGCCTCCCTCTCCCTAGCTGGGCAATGAGGGAGACAGGCCATGCACATAAACACTAACAGCCCGGTCTTAGGTTCCAGCATCCCTGTGCCTCCTCTTTTCTGTGTGACCCTGTCCATGTTACTTAAACTCTCTGTGCTGTCGCTTCTTTGTCTGGAAAGTGGTAACAACAAACTTACCTTCCTGACAAGGATGTGAGGAATCCAAGAAGTTTGTGCATAGAAAACATTCAGCGTAGGGCCTGGCACATTGTAGGGGCTTGGTAAACATTTATGGACTTGTC
Organism: Oryx dammah; assembly: GCF_014754425.2. NCBI lineage: Eukaryota > Metazoa > Chordata > Mammalia > Artiodactyla > Bovidae > Oryx > Oryx dammah. The sequence continues at coordinate 48,511,718 of NW_024070189.1, forward strand.
CATATGGGTTGTTCACTCTTGCCAACAAATGAACAGCCAATAGCCAGGTATTTATTCAATCACCTAACCTACCAATATTTATTAAGCACCTAAAGTGTGTCAGATCCTGGGTTAGGTGCTAATATTTTCTCAACACAGTGACCTGGAGAAGAGGTTATTATCCTTATTTAACAGAAGAGGAAACTAAAGCACAAAGATGTTGAGTTACTCAAGTTCACAGAGCTAGTGAGGGACCTTCATGACAGAGTCAGGCCTCATGGGCCTTCTAGACTAGTAGTGGTCCTGAACATGCCTCTTTCCTTGGGATGAAAGTTCCTAATAAGAACTTTGGGGTGAGGGGAAAGAATAGGGCAAGTGCCACTGTATGGTGATGATAGTTAGCAACTTAGATCATGAGCATGTGGGTTCCTGTTCCCCAGAAGTATGACCTTGAAAATGTTCTGGCTTCCTATCTGTAAAGTGGGCCATCAGCCAGTTTGGGCTTGGCTGACTTCTCAGAGTGTTGTGAGGGTCCAGTGAGCCCACAGGTAGGATGGGAAATTATTAGCTAGGGCTTCCCAGGTGGTGCAGTGATAAAGAATCTGCCTGCTAATGCAGGAGATGCAAGAGACTTGGGTTCTATCCCTGGGTTGGGAAGATCCCCTGGAGTAAGAAATGGCAGCCAACTGCAGTATTATTGTCCGGAAAATTCCATGGACAGAGAAGCCTGGTGGGCTATAGTCCATGAGGTCGAAAAGAGTCGGAAATGACTGAGCAAGCATGATTATATGCATTGGTTTGTGGAACTGAACCCATATTTGGTAGCAAGCCCAGCATATACATTACAAATCATGCTCCTTTCACTCTCAAAGGTATCCCAGCTCAGGCATTGCCCTGCTGGCAGCCAACACCGGGAGGTCTTTGGGGAGAATGAGATTAAGTGTCTGCTACCTCTCCTCTCCCTGGAGTGGGAGACAGAAACAGTTTAAAGCACAGCACAGGATTGGATAAAGGGCCCGGCCAGCTCCCAGGTGTACCTCTCCTCCCCAGGTCCCACCTGTCCGTCAGTTGCTGAATCGTGCCTGACTCTTTGCGACCCCAAGGATTGCAGCACACCAGTCTTCCCTGTTCTTCACTGTCTCCTGGAGTTTTCATGTCCATCGAGTCAGTGATGCCGTCCTCCTATCTCATCCTCCATCGCCCCCTTCTCCTCCTGCCCTCAATCTTTCCCAGCATGAGGGTCTTTTCTAGTGAGTCGGCTCGTGGACCAAGTATTGGAGTTTCATCTTCTGCATCAGTCCTTCTAAAGAATATTCAGGGTTGATTTCCTTTAGGATTGACTGGTTTGATCTCCTTGTTATTCAAGGGACTCTCAAGAGTCTTCTCCAGCATCACAATTCGAAAGTATCAGTTCTCTGGTGCTCAGCATTCTTTATGGTCCAGCGCTCACACCCATACACAACTACTTGAAAAACCATAGCTTTGACCGTACAGACCCTCGTCAGCAAAGTGTCCCTGCTTTTTAATATGCTCTCTAGGTTTGTCATAACTTTTCTTCCAAGGAGCAAGCATCTTTTAGTTTCATGGCTGCAATTACCGTCTGCAGTGATTTTGGAGTGGAGTGATTTTTAGGTCCCACCACCTATTCCTTTCTTTAAGCCTGGCAGGGCTTTCTTTAAGCCTCACAGGAGAGGCAGGGCCTCTCCAGACCCAAGAAGGAAGGAGCCCCTTAGCCATGAATGTGAAGGGGGATTCATTGAGCCCTACTGTGTGCATTGATGAGCTCATATCCAATATCTAAATTTTAGTTCTTTCCAACAGCCTGGAGAGTCATCTTTGTGCTTCCCTATTTTGCACCTGAGGAAACTGTCTTCAAGGAGTGAAGTTGTATGCTGAAAGTCACAAATCACTGAATCTTTGAGCTTCGAAGATAAAGCCAGCAGGGCCTTAGGCCATGCCTCAGTCAGTTCAGTTTAGTCACTCAGTCGTGTCTGACAATTTGTGACCCCATGGACTGCAACATGCCAGGCTTCCCTGTTCATCACTAACTCCTGGAGCCTGCTCAGACTCATGTCTATCGAGTCGGTGATGCCATCCAACCATCTTATCTTCTGTCATCCCCTTCTCCTCCTGCCTTCAGTGTTTTCCAGCATCAGGGTCGTTTGCAGTGAGGTCGTTTGCAGAAGGTCGGTTCTTCACATCAGGTGGCCAAAGTATTGAAGCTTGTTTCACCATCAATCCTTCCAATTAATATTCAGGACTGATTTCTTTTAAGATTGACTGGTTGATCTTGCAGTCCAAGGGACAGTCAAGAGTCTTCTTCAACACCATAGTTCAAAAGCATCAATTCTTCAAGGCTCAGCTCTCTTTACAGTCCATACATGACTACTGAAAAAACCATAGCTTTGACTAGATGGACCTTTGTCAGCAAAGTGACGTCTCTGCTTTTTAATATGCTGTCTAGGTTGGTCATAGCTTTTCTTCCAAGGAGCAAGCATCTTTTAATTTCATGGCTGCAGTCACCATCTGCAGTGATTTTGGAGCCCCCAAAAATAAAGTCTCTCAAAGTTTCCATAGTTTCTTCTTCTATTTGCCTTGAAGTGATGGGACCGGATGCCATGATCTTAGTTTTTTGAATGCTGAGTTTTAAGCCAACTTTTTCACTCTCCTCTTTACTTTCATCAGGAGGCTCTTTAGTTCTTCGCTTTCTGCCATAAGGGTGGTATCATCTGTGTCTGAGGTTATTGACATTTCTCCCAGCAATCTTGATTCCAGCTTGTGCTTCATCCAGCCCGGCATTTCGCATGATGTACTCTGCATTTAAGTTAAATAAGAAGGATGACATTATACACCCTTCATGTACTCCTTTCCCTATTTGGAACCAGTCTGTTGTTCCATGTCTGGTTCTAAGTGTTGCTTCTTGACCTGTATACAGATTTCTTAGGAGGCAGGTAAGGTGGTCTGGTATTCCTATCTCTTAAAGAATTTTCCTCATTTTGTTGTTGTCAAAGGCTTTGGCGTAGTCAATAAAGTAGATGTTTTTCAGGAACTCTCTTGCTTTTTTGATGATCCAACAGATGTTGGCAATTTGATCTTTGCTTCCAGGCCATGCCTGGGGAGAGGCAAAAGCCAGTGGTTCCTGGATCCAAGGGCCTGTGGCTGCCATCACACCTCTTACAGGATGGGTGGCAGGTTGACTGAACCACTCCCTCTCATTGGCTTGTAGGTTTCATTAAGCTCTAAGCAAGGCACAGAGAAGCATGGGAACAGGGAGTAGAGACAAGGCATTGGCTTAGGAGCCCTAAAAGACTCGCCTCCTTGTTGCCACTTCCCAGTAGCACCTGCTCCCCGCAGATCCAGTCCTGGAGGGAGCCAGTGCTAGAGGAGGGGAAGGGAACAGGGCTGGGACTTTAGTCATTCTCAGACACATCACGAGGTGGCCACCAAGCAGCAGCAGCAGTCACTGGGGCTCACCTTTCACATGGGGAAAGGGAGGCCCAGAGAAGTCCATGTATGGACTGGAAAATCATTCAGTGAAGTAGAGGCAGGTGAGGCCTGGAATCAAGGAGTCTGACCCCACCCAGACTCTGCCCTCCATGTCACAACTTCCTCCATCCTCACCCTCATCACCACAGCCCTTGTTGGAAAAGTCTGTACTTCATACAACAAACCCCCCTTCCCCAACATTTTTCACAAGACATTGTCCACATGAGTCAGTCACCTTCTGAAATGCTGGTTTTATGATCATGCAACTGGCCATGAGTTCTTCCACTGAGCACATTTGACAGTTGTTCTCAACACAACCCCGCTCCCCCTCCAAGGGGAAACTTGGGTACCACTTGGCAAAATAACTAGTTAGGAATCCAAACCTAATATATAATCTATTTCCCTCTTCCCCTTCCCTCTCCCTCTCCTTTATTTTTCTTAGTCTCACATCAAACCAGAAAAATGGGGATATGTACTGGACTTAAAGAAAATGTGAGATGAAAATGTACTTCCTTTTATTATATAGGAAGATATTTTTAAATGCATATAAATAAACATTTTTAGTTTGCTTAAGTGTTCAGACTTTATCTCTGAAGAGCATGTGTTTTGTTACACCAGCCAGTGGTGACTGTGAAAGATGAGGATCCAGACTGCTAGTCCATCTGGTGAGATTCAGAGAAAGTAGTTCTGGAGCGGCCATACCCTCTGAAGCCGCCCCATCCTACACCTGCTCTGCTCCCAGCTTCTGTGTCCCACTGGTTGGGCATCTCTTCCATGTAGTCAGGCTGGCTTCCTGGCTAGAGACCTCCTCTGTGTGAATACTCCACTCCCAGCCCCAAGTCCCTCCCTAGTCTTGATCTGTGGCCCTCTCTGCTCAGCCCACACCAGGCTCTTGGCAGTCAGTGACGCAGTCTCGTCCACAAGACTCAGGCTCTCAACACGGTGTTAGGGGTCTACAGAAATGTAGCGCTAACATACATGTTTCGGATGTGCTACAGGCCATGACTAGGTCCTGAGCCTTGCACAGCCAGGCCAGGCCAGATTTCACTTTTGCCTCCACACTTTCCCCATCTCTAATACCAACTCAGGGCCTGCCACCCAGCCAGCGGGGAAGCATAAAGTCACTATATGCAAAGCAGAAGCAGCACCAGGTCATTCCTGATAGGAAAACTCGAACACCTCTTAGCACTGGGGTGACTGCAGGGTCTGACAGTACTTGAGGGGTACTTTTCCTGAGCTATTACAACACCCAGATCTGGTTGAACTCTCTGTGTGGCAGGGAATGTATTATCTCACATGGCAGCTCAAGACATGGCTTGGAAGTTGTCTTAGATCAAAGTTTCCTTTTCCATGAAGCGCAAACAGCAGTTGACAGGTGATAGCCAGCCCAATCTGCAGGTCCCACCCAACCCCTTGACTTTCCAGTAGACAGCAGCTGCAACTCTTCCAGCCTGCCAGGCCTAGCGACTGACCTCCAGCCCCACGGAGGTCTTCCTGTGGCTGGGGACAGGCTTGTCCTGCCCCAGATCCTCCCATCCACAATCTGTCCTCTGCCCTGGGGGCAGGGGTAGTTAGAGCATCAGTCAGGCCTGCCAGTGCCTCACCCTAGGATATAGCAGCCCTGGGAGCAGGTGGCTAAAACACAGGACTTATTGCATGCCAGGCCCTGTGCTAAACACAATTCTGAGACAGCTTAGAGTATTTTATTTCCATTTGACACATGGGGATGCTGAGGTTCAGAGATGCTGAGTAACTTGTCTGAAGTTTCACAGCTTGGAAGTAGCCAAGCTGGAGTCCAGGCCTTGTGACAACAAACTTGCCAACTAAACAATGAGTCACAGCTGAAGCATGGCCCTCCAGCCCCTCACTCCAGAGCACACAGTGTTCTGTGGGGTGCTGGTAGGTGCTGGTAGGGGTCTCCTCGACAGTGAAGCATGAGGAAGGCTGGATTAAAGAAAATTCAGGGGGTTTCTTTGCTGTGGGACTTGTCAAGTCTTTGATGTGTTAATACACCTCTGTGACTATCCCAGAAGGGTTGAGTCTGCAGGACTTGCCAAATTTACTTGACCAGAGCCATTTTTTTCCTTGATAAACAAACTCCTTTGTCTTACAGATGGGAAAATGAGGCTGAGTCGGGAAGCAAGTCCCTGAGGGTCACACAGCAAACATTTCTGAAGATCAGAAAACTATATTCAATCCCTGCTAGCCACCCTGCCACCAATCTTCTTCCTCTGCTCCTGGAAGCCTCGTCCTTTCCCCTGGTTCCACCAGGTCCCCATGCCTTAGACGCCCACCACCCTCAGTTAAGCCGTGATGCCTCCCAGGCCACCAGGAGGAGGAGAGAGCAGAGCCTCTGCTCCTCAGGGACTCATGTGGGGACTAGCTCCACCTCGCGCGTTGCCATGTGCCCCAGGAGCAAAGGGCAGGCAGGCAGACTGCACACAGATTTTATGGCTGGGCCACCTCCCGGAACAGTAAACAGAGGGGCAGGCAGCTGGCACTGGATCCCTCTAGGGAGTGAAGGCCCCAGGCAACAGACTCCTCTCCACCTCTGATAGGGAGCTGAAAATAGCAGCTTTTCTCCAGAGTTTCTAAAAAGTAGACTTCAAGCTCATGTTGCTCATAATCTTTTTCTTTTTTTTTTTTAACCATTCCTCCGTCTTGGCTTAACAACACCCACGAGTCCTATAGGCCACACTTCAAACATCACCTTCTCCAGGAAGCCTTCCCAGATCCTCCAAGATAAGCTGGGAGCTCTCTCTGGACTCCCTGGATGCTCTGCTCCCCTGATACCTAAAGCATAGCTCAGACTGGGAATTCTGGGGGCAGGTCCAGTCATGCCTGGCAAGTAGGAATACCCAACGAATGTCATCTGTTAAAAGAAATCCCTGAGTATTTGAAAAATTTGAAAGACTGAAAGATTGAATCTGATGATTCTGCTTACAAAATGGACTTAAAATTTGACATAGTCTCATAGACTTACTCTAATGATGTCATGTTTTGATCTTTCAAATGTGTTTTAAAGGTGACCTTGTTGTATGCCTGCTTAGACTAGGAGGGACTATGCACTGAGAAGGATGAGGATGATTTACACTTTTTAAATATTTTCCTTTCATGCTATTTATAATGATTTTTATACATTTTTAAAAAGAGAAAAAAAAGTTTATTCTTGAAGCTGCATCCAAGAGATTCCATTCTCTGTGCAACACACTTGCTCAGTTGTGAGGTCTGTTTGGTTCAGAGAAAGTCCTCTGGGGGCTCTCTGAGGCCTGGTCCCCAAGGGACAGCCTGGTAGGGTGGTAGAAACTTGGTAGGGTAGACTCTGCCCCTATGTCACCTGCAGGGGCCTCCCCACAATCTGGAAACCCCACTGAGAATGGGTATGAGGGGATATGCTGTGTAGCTCAGAGAGGATCGTCATCTCTTGCCCAGGCTCAATCCTGCGGGCTTTGTGCTTTGCATCCCGCAAGGAGAGGGTTTGAGGCATGTGATGAGGGGGGCAAGTAGACCTGAGCCTGCAGGAAAAGGCAGGTGGCAGCTGACACCCTTCCCTTGGACCCCTCAGGTCATGGTCTGCAAACCATCTTCTCTGGATTCCATCTCCTTTCTCCAGGAGTCTGGTCCCTACAACGGCCTCCCACCTTTGAGCCTATGGAGGAGGAGCTAGCCCCTCCTCACCTTGCCCCCTGGGGATTAAGATTTCCCACCCCAGGTACCCTTATCCCCCTGAGGCCTAGAACACCAAAGTGGGAAAAGGTTCACTGCACAGATGGGCCCAGGGGATGCAGGGAGTAGGTGGGTGATTTGTCCAAGGTTACTCAGAAGGTCAGTGGTATGGCTTGGGACTCAGACTCCTGGGCCCCAACAGGAGCCACATTCCCAGCACCTGAGTCCTCAAGGCCCCCAGCCCACAAGGCTGGTCAGGGGGCTATGGCAGATATTCCTCCTTGACAGGCACTGGGGAGGAGGCACCCAGGAGGCTGGCAGAGCTGGGGCACAGGCCCCCCAGGGGTGGCCCTGCTGGGGTGGGGGTGATGTCATGGGCTGGCGGGGGTGGCTGTGGAGGCTGCTGCTGCTGCTTCTTCTTGTTCACTTTGCGCTCCTTGGCCCGCCGGTTTTGGAACCAGATCTTCACCTGTGGGATCAGAGAATAGAGATGGGGCAGGTGGTATGGAGACCGAACGACAGAGCCAGAGGAAGAGAGAGGGCAGTGGAGCTCTTGTTTCTGATGTGGCATTTGGGGCGTCCCTCTGGCTCCAGCTACCCCAACTGTTCATGTACCCGGAACATGTTCTCCCCTCCTGAACCTGTTCCCCTGCCATTTTTTTTTTTTTGAAGTACCTGTAATACTTTTTTATTCTGCCCAGCAATATATAGGAGTTGCAGCTGCTCCTCCATCCTTTTACTTTATTTTTTAAGTTTTAAGTTTTATTTATTTTTAATTGGAAGATAATTGGTTTACAATGTTGTGTTGGTTTCTGCTGTGTAACATGAGTCAGTCATAAGTATACATATATCCCCTCCCTTTTGAGCCTCCCTCCCACCCCCAAACACACCCCTCCACCCCTGCTCCTTTACTCTTAAGAAAACTTTTTCTGTAACCCTCTTCCTCTCCATCTTCCAAAGCTATGCTCTAACACCCCTCCTCCAGGAAGCCTTCCCTGTTCTCCCTGTGACTGCTCCCTCCTATGGATTTAAACAGCACTGATCAAAGCCCGCTGTAGCCTAGAATTAATCAGACCCGCTATCCCCCTATTGGTGCCCAGGGATATTGGGTTTTATTGGCCGGGGGATTTATGGCAGCAGCTCAGTTTCTGTTGTGTTTGTATGATCATGGCCAGGAGACAACCTCTCTGTCCTCCCTTGACTGAGCTCCATAATCTGCCTGGTAGCCTGGAGGCCAGACTTGCAGTACTGCTCCTGTGGCTGAAGCAGGGACCCCACACACCTGCCGTTCAGTGAGCCCCAGGTTGGCGGCCAGCTCGGATTTCCGCCGGATGGTGATGTAACGGCTGTAGTGGAACTCCTTCTCCAGCTCCAGGCGCTGGTGGTCGGTATAGACCACGCGGTATTTGTCCTTGGTCCGGGTCTTACCTGAGAAGCAGAAGTGCCAGGAGGAGAGGTGAGTAGGGAGAGGAGCCTGCAAAAGCCCAAGGCAGGGCTCCCAGGGGGAAGAACAATCCAGGACCCCTGAAGAAGAATGCTGAGAGAGTAACAATCAGGCTTGGAGACTCCCAACTTGGGAGTCAAGCACTGTTCTCATGCCCATCTGGGGTCCCTAACACTGAGAGAGAGGCTTCCTTGATGGTTCAGCAGGCAAAGTATTCACCTGTAATGCAGGAGATGCAGGGAATGTGGGTTCAATCCCTGGGTCGGAAAGATCCCCTAGAGGAGAGCATGGTAACCCACTCCAGTAGTCTTGCCTGGAGAATCCCACGGACAGAGGAGCCTGACAGGCCACAGTCCATGGGATCGCCGAGTTGGACACGACTGGGCGACTGAGCACAAGGCTCAGAGACAGGATGCAACTTGCCCAGGGTTACCCAGCAAGCTGCAGGTGGAGTTGGGGTTTCAGCCAGGTCTGCTGACCCAGAGCCCTCCTCTGACTGCCAGGCCCACCAGCTCTTATGCACCAGCTCCCAGGTATGGCTGCACAACAGACACATGGGGAACTTGTGAAAAACACAGCTTCCAGAGCGTCACTGAGCATGTAAACTCGAAAGCCTCGGGGTGGAGTCTGCATTTTTCACAAGCTCCCCAGCTGGTTCTAATTCGGGGATCCTTGGAGGAGCACCTGGCAGCAGGGGTAGGTTGAGATAGAGACATCGGCTGCTCTTCTCTCCCGTGGTGGAGAGAGCAGGAAGGGCCGCCGCAGCCAGAGGCTGGAAGCAGGAAGCTTTCAGAACTGCACTGGGGTATATGCTCCTCACTTCCTGTTGAATGCCTGTTAGTTGCTGGCCAAACAATCAGACAGAAAGTATTGGGGCTGCTGGTTGTTCCCCAGGACCTGTCAGGTTCCTCAAAAGACCCTGGTTCTAGACACGAAGCCCTGAGCTGGGGCTGCACACCGGAGGCTGGTCTGCTTGGAGCCATTCACACTCCAGCCTGAGCCCAGGCACACAGCAGGAGTGCTCAGGCCAGCCCACAGATATTTACCGAGTTCCTGCTGTGGGCCAAGTCCCCGGGTACAGCAGGGAGCCGAATTAACAGTCCCTGCCCTCCTGAAGCTTAGGTTCTAATGAAGGGAGATGAGTAAAAATAAAAAATATGAAAATTATTTGATATGTTAATTGATGAAAAGTTTTTCAGAGAAAAAAAGAAGGACTGGGAATTTAGGGAGGAGAGAGGCTACGATTTTGAACAGAGTGGTCCATGAAGGCCTTACCTTGAAGGGGAGCTTGAGCAAAGATCTAAAGGAAGTGAGAAAGAGCAATGCAGCTGTCTGGGAAAGAGGTGCCCAAGCAGAGGGAACAGTAGGTGCAAAGGCCCTGAGGTGGGGACGTGCCTGCTGTCTGAAGAGGGAGGAAAAGTGAGAGGCTGGTGTGCCCAGGATGCAGTGAGCAGAGGGGGTGGGCGGTCATGCAAGGCCCACAGGCCATGGAAAGTGCTCTGGGTTTTGCTCTGTCTGGGACAGGAGCCATCACAGGGTTTTGAACAGGGGAGACATGAGGTTTGATGTAAGTTTTAAGATGCTGCTGGATAGAGAACAGACTGGTGAGAAAGGGGAAGTGTGGGGAGACCTGCCATAAGAAGGTGGTGAAAGGAGAAAGAGGTGGTACCTTGGCTTCCATAAGAGACTCAGCCTTGGACCAGGAATTGGATGGGTTAATGTCAGGGATCTCTTTCAGGCTGGGATCAGAGGTCTGTCTGGAGAGACTATTAAAGAGTCATGCTTGGCCTGGGCTGCTGTGAGGGCCTGACTCAATACCAGTGTCCTTTTGTAAGAAACAACACGTGGCTATGACCAGGAGGCACATGCAAGCATTTTCAGACTCGCCCCTGCATCCCACTAGGGCATGGCCAGTCTGCATAACCATCGACCCCCTCCCACTTCACCCAGATGCCCCCACAACAACCTGACCTTCATCTCCATGGTCCCAGCTCTGGGCCTGCCTGTCCCTCAGCACCCCTGTGCTAACTACCCCCCCACACACTGTTCCAGCCTCCGCCTTCCCCACCCAGCCCACACAGCTTGGCAGGACAGTGCTGGGCTCCCCAAGAGCCAAATGGTTTGTGGAGAACAGGAGACGGCAGATGTTCCTGGGCTCTTTCCCTTGAGTTTCCTGCCAGAGCAGCAGAACCACACTGGACTCTTCCACAACCACTGACCTCAGCCCATTGCCCGACACAGCACGAGACAGCCCCGGCCCTCAGCCAGGCCTAACCCAGGAAAGGGACCAGGGAGTGGCTGCCGAGGCCTTGGCTCCAGATGGGGCCCCTTCTTGACCTAGAAAATTCAATGCCAGCTCAAAAACAATTCTGCCTAATGCCACCACCTCTGGAACCCAGCAGATCTCTGAACCCACAGCCCCGCTGGGTTCACTGGGCCACAGCCAGAAAGGGTCATAGAAGTTCAGTCTCCTCCCACATTATAGATGAAGATATTGACGTTCAGAATGGTTATACAGCAGCCAGAGGTCCAAATAAGAGAGGCCTTGTGAGTTCTTTTAGTCCAAACTCCCTGTACATTCAGGGTTACTGAAGCCCCAGGCAGTTACCAGGCCTGCAGCTCCTCATCCCACCAGATTTGGGGTCCACAGAGCCTACTATATGGCCCTCTAAGCATTGGCAATAGAAGCTCAAATGGCAGGCCCATCATCTACTTGTATTTCTGGAAGAGAGGGTCTAGACCATGGTGAGGGCAGATCCCCAAAAGTCCTGGCTGGGCCTGGATGGCCCTCAGGTTGAAAATGCCAAAAAGATTCACTTTTGGCAGTAGCGAGTGGAAGCTTCCTGCCCACCCAGACCTCAGCCTGAGAGATTATAAAGACACCCTTTTCCTCAGGCATCCAACCCTCACTCCTATCCACCCTGATGAGCAAGTGGGCATCCATTACACCCATTTCATAGATGGGGGAAATAAAAACTCAGAAAAGGGCACTTGCTGAGGGTCATCCTGCCTGGTAGTGGTACCAATCTGGGCTCAGGTTTCCTGACCTCCAGCCTGAGTTCTTTCCCCCAGCTCTGAGGGCAGCAGGAACTAGACAAGAGATGGGGTTCTGGCTGCATAGCTACTCCTCTCTGCATAGTTGCACCTCTAGCAAGGCTGCCAGTGAAGACCCAGGACCTGTTACAGCCTCCTGGACCCAAGAGAGGGGCTGGTGGGCTCAGGAACCCACAGACCAACTTCTATCTGGGGAATTTGCTCAAAGCACACAATTTATTGCTGAGAAAATGGCTCTGCCAAAGAACCAGATGTTTGAAATCATACTGTGTGGTCCAGGAACCAGAAAGTCCCGTCTGCTGGCCAGAGGGTGATAACGGAACGTCCTCCTTGGAGCCCAACTTGGTGATCTCAGCCTCATTTAACATGCACATGCCCTTTGACTCCTGAATCCCTCTTCCAGGGAGTGATCCCACAGAAAACTGCCCAGAGAGGTAGCTGTTTCAGATAGTACAAAAGTTAAGAACAATGTACATGTCTCTGAGTTAGGACTAGTTAATAAGAGATGGTACATCCATGGAGAGGACCATTAGGCAGTCATCAAGAAGAAATTATAAAGCTCAATATGTGCCAACATGGAGCAATTTCTAAAAACATTATGTTTTTTAAAAGGCAAAATGGTGTGAATAGTATGTTACTATTTTCGTATAAAAATGGAATACACACACACACATACTCAAACATGTTTGTACACCCATAGAGTTCTTTCTGAAAGAATATACAGGAAGCCAGTATCGGGGCTGCCTGGAGAAGGGACTGAAGCCTGGGAAGCCACAGGGAGGAGGGAGTCTTTGGGGTATTTGCATTTTTACCCCCTGAAGATGTGAATTTGTATTTTTAATGACAATCAGGCACCTTGGGCTCCAGTCCCAACTCTGGGCCAGAACTCTCCACTGCTGTGAGCAACCCTCCTTTCCCCTCCTGTTATCACCTGTGCCACCCTGGAGGCCCAGAAGGGAGGGAGCAGGGAGGTGCGTGACAGCGGTGGGGCAGGGAGAGGGCCCAGGATGAATGATTTACAGGCCTTTGGGACACTGGGCCTAAGAGGGAAGTCCGGACTCCTATAACAGGTGTCTGATGGGGGCCAGGCCACTCCCAGTCACCTAATGAATAACCCTCTGGGCCAGATGCCAGGGCACGTAGGTGGGAGAGAGGGTGGGAGTCCCCCCACCAGCTCTTAGGGGTGAAGCATGGGAGGAGCAGAGCCTTGGATAACTCTCCAAATGAGAGTCTTTTTCTCTGCTCTGGTTGTAGGATGCTAGGAACGGTCCATCCATATGCATCAGGCTGCCATAGAGGTTAGTAAGCTCCCCACCCCTAAAGTATGCACAGCAGAGGCCCTGGGAAGCTCCAGGCTAAATGTCCTGACTCCTGACCAGCAGCCTCAAATGCCTGAGGAACCTTTTAAAAGCACAGATTCTGGCCCAGAAGTTCAGACTCAGGGGGACTAAAATCGGGCTCGGGGATTTGATACTTGAATAGCTCTCCAGGTGACCATGACATATGGTTGTTTGGGCAGGCAGACCTCTAGCGCTTGCTGTTCAGCTTCTCACTGGCTGGGTTCTGAGCCTCGTGTTCTGTGTCTACAAAATGGCAATAATTATTCTAATAACAGACTTCCCTGGTGGCTCAGATGGTAAAGCGTCTGTCTACAATGAGGGAGACCCGGGTTCAACCCTGGGTTGGGAAGATCCCCTGGAGAAGGAAATGGCAATCTACTCCAGTACTATTGCCTGGAAAATCCCATGGACAGAGGAGCCTGGTAGGCTACAGTCCACGGGGTCACAAAGAGTCGGACACGACTGAGTGACTTCACTATTCTAATAACAGCCAATATGTCCATGTGTCAAGAACTTTGTATACATCTCTCAATAACCTATGAAGCTGTGCAGGTGTTAGCCCCAGTTTACAGATGAGAACACTGAGGCCCAGCAAGGTCTGCACATCTGCAGGTGGGACCTGGCCCAGGTCTGTCTGGTTTTAGAAACAGCACTAGAACCTATCACCCAGTGTAAGGTCTCCCATAATTAACTGCCACCCTGAGTATATAGGGGATCACTTGAGATGGATGGATTAATGATGCCTAGCATATACCGAACACATAGTAGGCATGCAGGGAAAGGTAGATCCTAATGATTTCCATGGTGGGATAACCATATGGCAGGGATGCTGGGAAATGGATCTAAGCAATGGATTGTATGTTGGATGAGACCATTTATTTATAAGGTCCCTTCCAACTTGGAAACATGAAGTTCCCAATGTTTGTTGATGCTCTGATTATATTTGTTATTATTGCTGAAAGAATTTTAAGACTGATTTCCCTGTCTGAGAGTCCAGAAACAAAGTCTGCCTAGCTGGAGGGTGCAGGCAGGAGCCTGGCAGTCTGCAGTGGGGCCTTCTCATCCAGCCTGGGCCAGGCAAGGATAGAGTTCAGCCTCTGCCCCCAGGGCGGGGTTGGTGGCTCCCAGAAAATCAAGTGGCCTCTGGGTCAGCACTTCCTTTGACCTCTTCCTGCTGAGACTGTGGCCCTGAGGGATGACACTGCCAGCTCTGGCCCTCAGAGCTTGGAACACAAATCCATGACCCCTCTCTGTGTGGTCCAACCCCACTGGCCATACATCAAAATCCCCCACACCCAACAGACATACACAGACACAGAAAAATGCACACAGGCAGGCATGGATGCTTGTTAAAAATACATATTCACAAGCTCACAGGCCTGTTGCATCCTGGTCTCTCTGCCATCTTTAACAAGCTTATCAGAGGGGATTCTGAATCACCAGCTGAAGTAAGTATGTACCGGTACTGTGCCACCTATGTGGCCATAAATAAGTCCCTTCTCCCCTCTGGGCCTGTTTCTCCAATGCAGCAGAAGAAGGTTGGGTGTCAGCTCCCAGGGCTCTGTAGATTCTGAACTTCTCTGAGGCTCTGAGCCCATGGGCCCAGGTCTGCATCCTTAGCTAATGGATTTAACAAGTGGCTGAACTTCTTTGGGCTTCCCTTCCCCCTGGGGAGCAGAACGGATTTGAAAGCAGTTTGCAAAGGGCAAAGAGCTATGGAGACAACAAGCTGAACCGAGCTATTTGTAGAAGCGGATGTTGGAGGGATCCCTTGGGAGAAGGAGGAATGCCGCCTGATGGGGGCCCTCAGGGCAAAGAACATTGCCTGGGGGAGGGGAGGTCTGGCTGGGCCACCAGCTGGACATGTGAGGTTCTGCTTGGAACCATTTCCCCATGTGTATGACCAGTGGGTGGACTTCTGTCAACCAGTTCCATGACGGATGGATATCCTCCCTGGGCCATGAGGTTGTCTATTGGGCCCATGATTAGTCCTTGTTTTGGCTGGTTTGCCAGTCCTAGCTGCTCTAGCACGACTCCTCATTCACTCCTGCTCATTCCTGGAGCAGGAGTGAGGCTAGCAAGGGTGTGGGGGAGAGATGAGAGGATGGCCAGACCGGCCACACTCAGGGGCCCTGCAGGCTTAGGCAAGCTTCTCCACCCCACTGTCACCCTCCTTCCTGGGCACTAAGCTCAGTCAGCACCTCCCCCTCCTCCTCCCAGGCTGCCTCTGCATCTTCCCCTCACCTATTTTCTTCAAGGAGGTCCCCAGTCTGACTCAACTATGGGAGGCAGTGAAGAGGACAGAAAGTTCATAGTCAAACAGAACTGATGGTTCTAACCTGGCCTGGCCATGGGCTAGCAGTGGGAACCCAGGCAAGTCACTGAACATTTCTGAATCCCATTACTCATCTGCGAAATGAGGACAGGCATGCCTCCTTCAGACATGAAGCTGTGGAGAGTAGATGTGATCATGTATTTAACAAGATATTAATAAAAGCTATCTGTGACAACAGAGAAAAAGAAAGAGGGAAAGGGAGGAGGGGGGATAAGAGGGAAAGGAAGAGGAGGAGCAGGGGGAAGAAGATGATGATGCAGAGACAAAAAGATGATGACTGCAGATTCAAAAGAGGCCAGAAAATCCTCAGTGGAGAATAAGGGGCACATCAGGAATGGATTACTGTGCTAGGAACTCTGGAGAGGAATTTTCCTGCGCTGTCCCATATGACAGCTACTAGCCACATGTGGCTACCTAAATTGAAATTAAATAGAATTAAAAATTCAGTGTTTTAGTCATGCTAGCCATATATATAGCAA
This sequence comes from Oryx dammah, assembly GCF_014754425.2. Lineage (NCBI taxonomy): Eukaryota > Metazoa > Chordata > Mammalia > Artiodactyla > Bovidae > Oryx > Oryx dammah. Next base: position 48,527,501 of record NW_024070189.1, read on the forward strand.
GTGCTCAGTGGACACGTGTAGCTAATGGCTACCACACTGGACAGTATAGATACAGAGCCATCATTACAGGAAGTTCTACTGGACAACACAGCTAGACCAAACTCCCAGCAAAGTCCAGACGCCCACACCCTCACAGCATATACCTAACCCGACCGCTTGGACTATCTGCAAAGCAGCCTGCCTTTCCTTGCGTTCATCACCCAGTTATATTCTTCCTAGGATTTTCCACAAGGGGCACCAGAAATAGGGGGCACCTTTGGCCTAGAACAGCCCTTCTGAGAGTTACAAGCAGCAACTGCATCCCTCTGTCTTCTGGGCTGAACAACCTGCAGCCTCTCAACTGTCTCCTGGTGGAGTTTCCAGGCCTCTGCCTTACCCTGGCCACCCTTGTCTGGAGGTGAGGTCCCTGCCTAATCGTCCACAGGTATGGGTCCTGAAGAATCACATCTGGGGCAGAGGTGCAGGGAGGGAGGAGCTGTAGACCCCAGCCCTTTTCATGCTCACTGAGGGACCTTAGCAAATCCCTTCCCCTTGGTTCCTGGCTCCCTACATGCTCCATGATGGCAGAGACCATGCATCTTGCTCATTTGGTTCTACAACTGTGCCAGACACACACACAGTGAGTACTTGATGAATCCTTGTTAAACTTAACACAGAGTCACTGCTTCCTGGCCTTCTCCTCACAGTAAATGGCCCCTCTCCTCCAGCCACTCAGGCCAAAAGCCTAGGTGGCAATTTCCCCGCTCCCCACATCCCATCCATCCGCTGGTTGGCTTAACCTCCAAAGGACATTCTTCTGTCTAACTCCACTGTTCGCACAGCCTTAGTCACAGCCACTGCTCTAATAGAGAAATGTGTTGTTCTGGGGTCAAAAATACTTGCATTTGAAAAATAGTGAGTACTCAATAGATGGTAGTGCATATTATTATTACTATGGGACGTGCTTGGTACTCATTTGTTAAATGGTTCATTCCCACTTTCAAGGGTGGGGGGTAGATTAAAAACAAACCAGCATAAGAAATAGTTACAAACTGTGATTAGTGTGAAGGAAAGAAAGCATGGAGCTCAGAGCATAACCTCACACCTCTTACAGTTATTATGATTAAGATGTGGGGGTGGGGTGGCAGGGGTCAGAGAGCCTACTTTATTTAGCTTGAAGAAAGAGTTCTGGAGGAGATGACATCTAAGCCAAGATCTGATGGTTGAGAAGGAGGTCTCTATGTCACCAACAGGGAAGAATATCCCAGGAAGACAGAAGAGCATGTGCAAAGGCCCTAAAGCAGAGAGAGTAGCAACGGAGGGCCAGACCCCCAAGGGACCCCGTGTGCCTTGCCCTGGCAGGAATCCCCAGCACCTAGCAGAATAGAAGAAAGACTCAGAGACTAGCACCACCTGCTTGCCTCATGAATGAATGAGAGAGGCACGAGAGGAGGCTGAAAAGGCTAGCAGGGTTTTGAGCCCTAGGCTGAGGGGCTTGGATTTGACTTTGAGAGCAATGGGAAGACATCGGAGCCTGGAGGGTCAGTCTTGGCTTCCACTGACACCTGTTCCCTCCCTCTGTTGATGCTGAGGGGGTCTTTGTGGGGCACCTCTATAAGGCTGAGTGGCAAGTATGGCAGGGGGAGAACTTAGCCTCTTAACATGGTGATGGACCTGACTCCAGACATATATGTTCCAGGTCCCAAAAACTCT